>NC_138992.1:46674876-47274876 GCF_964341445.2 Mesoplodon mirus
AAAAAATTTATGTCTAAAACTGTTCATCTCTTCTTTTCAAATAGTATATTCCTTCTAAAAATTAAATTCACATTGATTTTGATTTGTGTAGACAATAGAGTAGATATACTTCTGTGGGGGAGAAATTTTAATTTTTTGGTCTCCTGACTAAAGCATAATTTAAATTAGAAGTTAAGTTGAGTTTATTTTTATTTAAGTTGATAATAGTTTAACCTGAAGGATTTGATGTGTCTTTAAAATGATTTGGTTCAGATAAACCCATCACAGATGCCAACAGGCTGCTGCTCATAGGCTGTTTTGTTAAGTATTTGACTGGAGACAACTGTGTGCTATAGTTAATTCTCTCAACATGGCACAGTCCTAACAATTCTAAGTGACCAAATGTCCATCTTGTGTCTAGCAGTTGTGATTCTTTCTTTCACTTCTGTGATTTACAGGATTGAAGACAACAACTCCAGGTCCAAGCCTTTCCCAAGTCTTACCAGCCAATGAAAACTTAATGCCAGGTGCCCCAGTGAATACTACAACATATGTAGCTGATACACAATCAGAGCAAGGAGATACACGGTAAAGCTTCATTGTTAACGAACTATTGTTATTATTCTATCAATAAATTAGTAGTATATTCAAGAAGTAAAGTCAATGCCTGTATCAAGTCATCTCTTGGGAGATAAAGAATTGGGAGTGTGGGATGCCAGGGAAAATAATATTTTGGGACAGGGTTTAGCAGACTTTTTATAAAGCACTAGAGGGACTTCCCTGGTGGCGCAGTGGTTAAGAATCTGCCTGCCGATGAAGGGGACATGGGTTTGATCCCTGGTCCGGGAAGATCCCACATGCCGCAGAGCAACTAAACCCGGGTGCCACAACTACTGGGCCTGCACTCTAGAGCCCGCAAACCACAACTACTGAGCCCCTGTGCTGCAACTACTGAAGCCCACACACCTAGTGCCCATGCTCCGAAACAAAAGAAGCCACCGCGGTGAGAAGCCTGCACACCGCAAGAAGAGTAGCCCCCGCTCGCCGCAACTAAAGAAAGCCCATGTGCAGCAGCGAAGACCCAACACAGCCAAAAATAAATAAATAAATAAAAATGAAGCCCTAAAGAGTAAATATTTTTGGCTCTGTGGGCCACTGATCTCTGTCACAGCTACTCAACTCTGCCATTGTAGGATTAAAGCAGCCATAGACAACGTGTAAATGAATGAGTGTGGCTGTGCTCCAATAAAACTTAATTTATAAAAACAAGTGGCAGGCCAGATGTGTCCTGCAAGCTGTGGTTTGCCAACTCCTGAAAATGATAAAAGTTTTTTTTTTTTTATTCCTTGAAAATGTACATGGAAGACTACAAAGAATTATACTATTTTATTTGTGACTGGTGAAATAAGTTTGAGATCAATTTGTTTCTATTATATGATGTTGCCTGTATGTGAACATTACTTACAGTTTTAGAGATACTTTATATGTGTGTACCTGGCTATCTAAATAATATTTGTTCATAAAGGTAGTTTCTTTAGTGGTTCTCTATTTTTTTTAATTAATTAATTAATTAATTAGTTTATTTTTGGCTGCATTGGGTCTTTGCTGCTACGCGCGGGCCACCTCCAGTTGTGGTGAGCAGGGGCTACCCTTCGCCGCGGTTCACGGGCCTCTCACCGCGGTGGCCTTCCCTGTTGCGGAGCACAGGCTCCAGGCGCACGGGCCTCAGTAGTTGTGGCACGCGGGCTCAGTAGCCGTGGCTCGCAGGCTGTAGAGCGCAAGCTCAGTAGTTGTGGCACACAGGCTCAGTTGCTCTGCAGTATGTGGGATCTTCCCGGACCAGGGATTGAACCCGTGTCTCCTTCATTGGCAGGCGGATTCCCAACCACTGAGCTACCAGGGAAGCCCAGTGGTTCTCTATTTGAAGAGGGTTTTTAAAATAGTTTTTTGGATTTTTTTTTTTTTTTTGGAGAGCAAGAGTAGTTCATATGTATCCTATGGCATTTTTCACTTAAGACAGTGTATTTTAAATAATCCATAATGAATTATTCATATTGGAAGATACCTATGATAGCACTATATTAGACCATATTTAAATTTTCACTATACCTATATTTTGTATTGAGATCATAACTTTTCAAAGAGAAACTACAAATTTTCTTGAAAGAGAACTTCTAATATAACTTTTAAAAGAGGAACTTAATTTTTTAAAAGTCAGTTGAATGACAACTTTGGGGTTTTTGGTGAAATAAGAATAGCAAAAGTAGTATATATTCAACCATACATTGTAGAACTGTGTGTTTGTGTGTGTGTGTTTAAAATATTTTTCTGATAATCTATAGAGTTCTACTCCAGAGTTCTGTTCTAGAGACTGCCATCTGGTTGGAATATAACCGTATCAGTTCATCAAAAGTGATCTAAATACCCCATTATATTTGAAATTGGAAAGCTAGCTTATTCTTTTTATAAATTTCCAGTTTTTATTAATTTTTTTACATGGAAATAATTTTAAAATTTTAAACAAAGCAAAAATCACTTCAGTATATGACCTGGTTTAATTTATAATAGGAAACTAGGTTGTTATTCATGTGTGTTTGGCAGTTTTTTATAGAGCATTCCTGACAGTATGTGCTGTAGGGGATGAAGAAGAGAAAGGTATCATGTCTTCAGGGAGCTTTGATGACAAAGGAGCTACTTTCTTGGGATAATAAAATATATTCACTAAACTACTGTCTCAAGATAACTATGTTCTAAAGCTGTATTACATTAGTACTACTTAAAGGACTTTGTTTCTGGATAAAAATTGCTGTAAATGTGATTGTTTACCTTGCATTCTTTTCTTTTGCTGCAGTATGAATTTGAGTGAAAGGCCAAAAGAAATCAAAATCTTCGGAATGGAACAAAAATTCAGAATACCTTCACAAGAAACATCCACTGTGAAGGAACCCCACAAAGTAAACTCTAATATTAATAATATAGTATCAAATACTCTTGTTAGTATGAAAATCCCAAACTATCAGCTTTCACCAACTAAATTCCCAGGTGTAAATAAAAGTAGAGATTGGGCTTCTCAGCATCAGCAAACCAACTCCATTAAAAACTACTTTCAGCCATCTACCAAAAAAAGGTATAATTTTTAATAATACTGCTCTGTGTGTCCAAAAATATTAATATTTGTTATACGATTGTAGAATGGTACTAAGTCCATGTTCTGCTTAAGTATGCTTCTGTGGAAAGCTGTGGCCCTTTGAGCTTATTCCCTCTCAGAAATGTCCAAGTCTCCTTCTTTACTAAGGTCATTAGATACATTTTCCCTCAACTTTTTCCTTCTGTTGTTTCATTTGCTGTACTTCTCTTGAAGAAGAGGTTTCCCACACCTCAGCTTTTTTGACCTACCTATTTCCCTTGGTCATGTCTCTCATTTCCTCTAGGACCATGCTTCATCAATTATTCTTAATTTCTAGCATGCTTAATATCTTCTTCTAGGTCCTTTTCTTCTGTGTTCAAAGACTATCTCATTTTTAGTTTTTAAAACTTTCCCTTGACTTGATTTGTTCCTCTAGCTACTGCCCTTTATCTTTTACAATCACTGTTAAACTTCTCATAAAGAGGAGATTATTGTTATTGTTCCCATTTCTGTATGAAATATTTCTTAACTTGCAATATTTCATCTTGACATGACATCCTTGAAAGTAATCATTGACACAAGTTGCCACCTCTTGTGGCCTTTTGGTAACACTCAACTCTTGAACCTTTGTTCTCCTTCTGGTCTCTTCTTGGCTTTTGTGGTAGTGTCCTATCCTGGGTTTTTTTTTTTTTTTTGCCTCTCTTTCTCCTTTGCTCCCTTTGAGGACTTCTTTTCATCCTGCTATGTATATTGTACTTCAGGTTACAGATGATGAGTATATTTGGTCCTGACTTATTCTTTAAGCATCACTTCTACTTTCCCACAGAAACCTCCTGCTTTTTCCCCTAATCATAGGCCTAAAACTTTCTCCCCTGTCACTGCCTTGTATATATATTTTTGTTAGTAATTTACTTTGTCAAAATCTTTGACTGTTTCTCCTCTGCCTCCCCAAACCAGTACTGCTGATTCTTATTTTCCTTGTCTTATAAATCCCTCTGTTTCCATCTGTTTGTGTTGCTAGCTCTCTGGTTCAAACGCTGATCATTTAAATTATTACAAAAAACTTCTTGATTGGTTTATTGAGGACCCTGACATTAGATTAGTATTATTAAAATATCAGTCTAACTGTTCCAGTTCAACATGAATCCAGTAAACTAGAGAGTAGAGACCCAAGTTTTTGTTCCTCTGTGGCCCTCAGTACAGTTTAAATGAGACAGGTATTCAGTACTCATTGAATGAATGATACAGTATTGTATAGAATACCCTTAGTCATATATTCACATATTACTTGCAGTATATAGTTTATACTGTATTCTGGATTTAGCCACTTTGACTTACTATCTTGAATCTAGCTCTCATTAACCCATCAGGTTTTAGTCCCAGGGTAATTTTTCCATGTCCACAGTTTCCCTACATTATAAAGTAAGCTGTTGTTTCCTGACAACAAGTCTTTTATTTTTTATTTATTTTTTTTTTTGCGGTACGCTGGCCTCTCACTCTTGTGGCCTCTCCCGTTGCGGAGCACAGGCTCCGGACGCACAGGCTCAGCGGCCATGGCTCACGGGCCCAGCCGCTCCGCAGCACGTGGAATCTTCCCGGACCAGGGCACGAACCCGTGTCCCCTGCATTGGCAGGAGGACTCTCAACCACTGCGCCACCAGGGAAGCCCCAAGTCTTTTGTATTTTATATTTTTCTACCTTTTCCTCCACACTGATTCATCAACTACTGCAACTTCCAGCAAAGAAGATAGACATTTCCGTATTTTTTAAGCCATGGAATTGACCAGTCCTATCAAAACAGTAGAGTGTGTATGAATTATGTACTGTTTTCAGATGTCTGTTTTTTTTTATTTCTGGTGAGATTGTTAATCAGTAAAACCAAGAATATTGTTAATTAAATGAAGAAGGGGCTGAATACTGCCAAACTAAAAAATTACTTAGCTGTGTTCATTTTCTGTTTTTGTTTTCTTCTCTCCTTTTTTGAACCTAAGGGAAAGGGATGAAGAAAATCAAGAAATGTCTGTACCTAAATCAGGAAGAATAGAAATGTCTTGTTCTCTTTTAGAACAAACACAACCTACTACATCCTCAGTATGGAGCAATAAGGAGCAGCAGAATGAGCCTGCGGGAAAAAACCCAGATAACTCATATGCAGATATAGATTTAAAATCCACTGTGAAAAATTCTGCCAATAAATCTCTCTCTACAGAAAAACTAAGATCAGAAAAAAGAAAAGAAACTGATGATTTAGCCATAGAAGATGAAGTATTGGAACAGTTATTGAACAACAAAAAAACAGAGTTAGAAATTGAAGTGAAAGTTCAAAAACAAGAGGAAGATGTCAATATTAGAAAAAGGCCAAGATTGGATATAGAAACAAATGGCACTTGTAATGATGAAGCAATACCAGAAAGTAACAAAATCTCTGTAAGTAACATTTTTTAATAAGTATTGCAAATAGGAACATAGAATGTTAAAAAGTACTTGAGGTATTTGTATTGACAGTATGAGCAGTCATGATGTTTATTTGGGGGAAAAAATTAGTATCTTCTACACCTAGTATTAAGTATAAGAATTTGTTGCTTGATAGGGTAAATGTTAAAAATACAATGATTCTTTGACTATATATAATAAATTACAACAAATAAAACTTATTCATGACTTTTTTTTTTAAAGAATCAATTTTATTTATTTATTTTTGGTTGCACTGTGTCTTTGTTGCTGCACACGAGCTTTCTCTAGTTGCAGCGAGCAGGGGCTACTCTTCATTGTGGTTGTGGCGCGTGGGGGCTACTCTTCATTGCAGTGCGTGGGCTTCTTACTCCGGTGGCTTCTCTTGTTGCAGAGCACAGCTCTAGGCAGGTGGACTTCAGTGGTTGTAGCGCGCAGGCTCAGTAGTTGTGGCTTGTGGGCTTTAGAGCACAGGCTTACTAGTTGTGGTGCACGGGCTTAGTTGCTCCGTGGCATGTGAGATCTTCCTGGAGCAGGACTCGAACCCGTGTCCCCTGCATTGGCAGATGGATTCTTAACCACTGCGCCACCAGGGAAGTCCCCATGATTGTTTTAATAGATTTCCAGGCTGTACTATTTTATTATATCAGACATTTGGGCATGATGGTAAGTATAGGAGGAGCTTTAATAGAGTAAACAGGCACAGAGAGATGAAGAAATTTAGTAAAAACAAAGTATCTACTAAATAAATTTTTAGGATAGAACATGAATAACATCACTCGGGATTTTTAATTTTCATTTTTATCTTTAATCTGTCCTCTTTTCATGAAGTTGGTAATTTTTCTTACCCACTTTGGTCTAAGAAAACTCTTTAGATTATTTTGTATTTTATGCATCATTAAGTTACCTACTGTTGGTAGACTGGTTACCTCATTAGGTGAGAGCACAGGTACAATGATTTGATAAGCATTTGTTGAGAACCTAGTGTGTATCAAGCACTATATAAATCTATAACTACTATTGAAAAATCAAAATATATGTCCTGTTTAGCCTGTATACTGGCATCTTCATATGAGGTAGAAAATCCTTATTGTTTGTTATTCCTTATGAGTGAATACTTAATGTCATTTTGTGGACCAACTGCATCAGAATCACCTATTGAGCTTTTTAAAAATAGGGATTCCCATGGCTTCCCTGGTGGCGCAGTGGTTGAGAGTCCACCTGCCGATGCAGGGGACACGGGTTCGTGCCCCGGACCGGGAAGATCCCACATGCCACGGAGCGACTAGGCCCGTGAGCCATGGCCGCTGAGCCTGCGTGTCGGGAGCCTGTGCTCCACAACGGGAGAGGCCACAACAGTGAGAGGCCTGCGTACCACAAAAAAAAAAAAAAAAAAAAAAAAGGGATTCCCAGACCAAAGCCCCAGAGATCCTGGTTCAGCACATCCAGTTTTCTTCCCAGAATAAGTTCCCTCACTGTATTAGTTAAGAATTCCTTTTGCTGTCTTTAAAAAATTCTAAAATCAGTGGCTTAAATAAGATAGGGCCAAGATTTACATGCTGTATAATGATATAAGGGAATATAATTATTTTATTTTGCTCTACGGTTCTGCAGCATAATTTCCTTTGTCCTTATTTTACTATTTTAGAATTCATGACATTCTGAATAAAAATATGGTACAACATAAATATGTTGTAGCAGATGTTTGGAGAGTGAATAGCAACTCAATTGTGACAAGACTTCTGGATATACTAAAGTTAAATCACTGTATTTTAGCACTATACTTTTTTAGTAAGAACCTTGTTAACAAAAGTAATTTTGCTTTCAATGTAAGATAATTTTATAAAACTTTTTACTTTGAAATAATTGCTGATTCACATGCAGTTGTAAGAAATTATATAGAAACATTCCATATACCTTTCACCCTGTTTCCCCTAATTGTAACGTCTTGCATAACTTAAGTATAATATCAAAACCAGGAAATTGACATTGATATAATTCATCAACCTTACTCAGTGTGAAATTATTTTTAATTCTTTCATTTTTACTGTTTTAAGAATTTGTTGTCTGAAGGTCCTTGTGGATACTCGTGAATTGAAAGAATTACACTTAATTTTTCTAGCTACAGAAGTGATTATCAGAAAAAATATTTCTTAATCCTTTCATTTAAAAAACTTTTTGCACTTTTAAGAAGGCAAAAATGTCATACTTCTCTCTGGCATTGGATTCCTTAGCTGTATATCAGAAGGGCATTTTCTAAAATATATTGATGATAGAACTACCATTTTTCTATTTTGGGATTAAATATGGATTCTAGCATGTCTATAAGATTTACTATAAGCTGAAATAGAAAGCTATTGGCTAGATAACCCTGCTAGGCATTTATCCTTGTGTAAATGACAGCTGTGTCGGGGTCTTGGCCTTACTTTCAATTTCCCAGTCTCCATAAAATGCAAACATGTCTCCATATCCTTGTTAACATTCCTCCTAACAGCACCCCCTGTCTACAGAATATCTCTTCTTCACCTCTTTCCACCCTTCTATTCTAAATTAAGTTTTCCTCTTTTCTTACTATATAGCATCTTTGAAAGCCCAGCAATTATACCTACCACTTACTGGATACCATCATGCTGTTTATAGCAGCTTGCAGTGAAGTAGTACTATACACATTGAACAGATGTGGAAACTGCAGTGGGAGTTAAGTAACTTGCCAAAGTGACTTACCTAGGTTTTGACAGCTGAGACAAAAATGCAGGGTCCACCCTGTTCTTTTGGCTGTTTCTTTTGTCAGGTTTCTCAGAATGTCATTCATTCACTTATTTATTCTAGGCATTGGGCATGCAAACATGAAAGGCAGTCTGAGAGAATAAGTTTGATAGGCCTTTAGGAAGTAGAATCTCTAAGACTTGGTGATGGACTCAATATGAGAAATGAGGAGAGAGGAAAGAGTGTAGAAGTCCCAAGCTTGCAGTCGAAGGGTCTGGGTAGGCTGTAGTATGATTCTCTGAGATAGGAAATAAAAACTTTCTCAAGAGGTTAAGCAAGTTTGAGGGAGTAGGACAGGATGGGGAAAATGTATGGGGGAGTAAAATGTTCTGATTGTAGTAACAACTTCCAGTGGGTAATGTATGTGAAAATACTCACTCAGTAAAAGGGTACATGGTAGGCTTGGAATCGAAATTTTTAATCTTACTACTGACAAATAGCATTAATTTTCTTTAGTCTCTAAGCAAGTACAGAGTACATCTTGCTTTTTCTTTCCAACTTTCTTCTTATTAAAAATTTTCTGAATTTTTATTACTGAATCATTGAAAATTTGATGTAAAATGATATGCCCCCTATTGTATACAAAGGAATTGTAGTTTTTATTGGAAGTATTAGAAAGCTATCTGTGTAATATACTTTTGTCTAGTATGTGTTCTGGATATATGAATATGAAGGATAGTATGATTTTATATAAGGCAGTCTCCATAAATATCTTGAACAATTAAAATAACTCTTTTGTCTTGGATTAAGGATGACTTAACATTCAATTCTAAATAAATTTGGATAGACTTCTTTAAAAATTTGTTTTTTTATTTTTGACTGTAAAAGTAATACACGATCATGTAGAAATATGAAAAATAAAGAAAAACATTACAGTTTGTTGATAATTCTGCCATCTGCAGATAACCATAGTCAATATTTTGGCATTTTCTTTTTTTTTTTTTTCAATTTTTTTTTTTTTTTAATGTTGGTTCATTGGTTTGTTTATTTATTTATTTTTGGCTGTGTTGGGTCTTCGTTTCTGTGCGAGGGCTTTCTCCAGTTGCGGGAAGCGGGGGCCACTCTTCATCGCGGTGCATGGGCCTCTCACTATCGTGGCCTCTCTTGTTGCGGAGCGCGGGGTCCAGACACGCAGGCTCAGTAGTTGTGGCTCACGGGCCTAGTTGCTCCGTGGCATGTGGGATCCTCCCAGACCAGGGCTCGAACCCGTGTCCCCTGCATCAGCAGGCAGATTCTCAACCACTGTGCCACCAGGGAAGCCCTGGCATTTTCTTTTTTAAATCTTATTTTTCAAATTGGACTCATAAGTTAATGCAATTTTATAGCCATTTTAAATTAATTTGTATTATCATTTCTCATATTACATTCTTTAGGTGTATAACGTATGAACTTAAATTGCTTCTTGTTCTTTACTCTTATAACTCATATGACAGTCTTTTTCTATGTATATTTCTATTTTCATGTCATAGTTTCTCTAGGAAAGATGCTTGAAAGTGAAATAACTGGGTCAAGAGCATGAGTATCTTTGAGGTTTTCAGAAAGGTACCATCTTATTACTCTTATGAGCAATATTTTTTATTTCTTTAGCAAGAAAATGAAATTGCGAAGAAGTGTGAGCTCAAGAATCACTCTGGTCAACTAAAGAACTATCTGTGAGGGATTTGTATTTTATTTTTATAAAGATTTGACTTGTATGGACCATCATTGCATCAATTTCTGTCAGTCTATATTCTTAGGATTAATTGATTATCTTTCTATAGTTTTGGTCTATTTCATAATTATGCCTCCTCTGGAAATGGATAGATCATATTATAACCATGGTATAGCTAAAAGAGTATGGACAAAGCCTGAGTGTAATTCCCTGCCCTCTACTCCATAGATAGTGACCTTGAAAACGTCATTTTCACATTTATGAACCTCAAGTCTTTTGTTTATAAAGTCAGGTTAACACTTTTACAACAGGGTTGTTGTTTATATCCAAAAGAGAACAAAATACAAAAGTATTAGGCCATTGTTATTTTGAGTTCCTGATTACATTCTGTCGCTGTCGCATGAACCTTTTCTTTTGACTTTTCCCTTTTTTCTTCTCTCCCTGACTGTTTTTATCTTAGTCCTGTTAGCAGCTTCCAAATGGATATATAGTAAAGCAGTTTAAAAAACTAAGATAGCCTTGAGCAGCTATAAGAATGTGGATATGTAACTAGCTAGTTAGTTAATAGTAAGTGACATAAAGAATCTCTTCCAGCAACAGGAAGGAGTCTTCAGGCTGATTTAATAATTATTAATCTGGAATAAAAAAGTGGCTTTCAGTGAATGAGGTGGTGTGCCCAGAATTAATGATTGATTTTTTTGAGGTGTCCAAAATAATAAAAAATATAAATTATTGAATATCCAAGAAACCTTAAACATAGTATAGAGAACTTCTAGAATGGATTGTATAATAATCTCGGTGTATGGTTTTAATGAAAAGAAGCAGACTATTTCTTGCCAAGAAAATGTATACAAGAAGATAAATTGTTTATTGGGATGACTTTTATTAGAATATGCTACTAAATTTCAAACACTTTATGGTTTTTTAGCCTTCTCTCATAGATAGTGTGTTATAAATGTTTCTAAAGTTGTAGAGTACTTGAGTAATTTTCTGGTTTTTAAATAGATATGATTTGATTTCAAGTACAAAGTTCAGGTGCCAGAAATAAACCTTTTTTTTTTTTTTTACTGTTTTTGTGGGTATTTGAACTTTTTTCTGTAAACTCCTAAATGACAAGTGATTTTCCTTTTCCTTCTAATTTCTTCTCTCCATCTTAACACCATTTAAGAACAATGATGAACTTCAGGATGATGCTGAGATGCTTCCAAAGAAGGTGTTACTGACTGAGTTTAGGTCACTGGTGGTTCGTAACTCTACTTCTAGAAATGCATCCAGTGTAAATAATGATTATGGTGAACTAAAGAATTTCAAGAAATTCAAAAAGGTATGTATTCCTTTAACTAAAATATCACAAGAGGCCAGTGTTTGAAATATTTTTAGAAATATGCTAACTAGTAATAAAAGCAGTTTATGTTGAAAAGTGATGCTATTTCTTCTGCTTAAAACAGTTAAAAACTACTAAGGACATAAATTGACACTTAAATGAATATATAAAACAAACTTTATTAAGGTTAAATTCTTTAAAGGATGCTGTTTACCTGGTTTTTTCTACCTTAAGCAGCAGGCTTTTGGCTGTATCGACAGTGTCCTCCTAGTTCTTTCTTTTTTTTTTTTTTTTTATGTCTTTTGGCCGCGCAGCATGGCTTGCGGGATCTTAGTTCCCTGACCCGGAATCAGACCTGTGTCCTCGGCGGTGAATGCGTGGGGTGCTAACCACTGAACTGCCAGGAAATTCCCAGGTCCTCCTATTTTCTAATATTGATCTATGACTACCTGAAAAGGTTCTTTAACTTAGGACTTTGTGATGATAACAGATTTGTTCAAAATAACTGAGCACATTTAATAATGAAAACTAGGCATTTTATTATTACTTGTGTATATTAAACAAAATATAAATATGTATACTGAATATCAGATCTGAGTTCCTCCTGCTTTAGGAACTGACAAGATATTTAAGAGAATTTTTTTCCCTTTTTTTTGAATTTTATTTATTTTTTATACAGCAGGTTCTTATTAGTTATCCATTTTATACATATTAGTGTATATATGTCAATCAGAATCTCCCAATTCATCCCACCACTATCACCACCCCCTGCCACTTTCCCCCCTTGGTGACCATATGTTTGTTCTCTACATCTGTGTCTCTATTTCTGCCCTGTAAACCGGTTCATCTGTACCATTTTTCTAGGTTCCACATATATGCATTAATATATAATATTTGTTGTTCTAAGAGAAGATTTCTGATCCAGTCTGTATTAATGCATGCTTACTTTATGTTCAGTATCGTGTTGCAAAATCTCATTGTTAAATCAAAATTCAAAAGGCATACTAATTTTTTAAATTAAGTTACCAAACAAAAATCAATAATACTCAATAAAAAGAAGCTTAACTGGATTGCCTCTAGTGAAAGAATTTGTTTGACTTTTTCCAATGGAACAGCTCTATTTCCTCTCACACTCATTTTCATTTATAATATATAAACATCTTTAGTACTTATATGTGATTTACAGTCTTTGTTTTTTTTAAGCTTTTTTTTAAAAAAAGATTGTCAATTTTTTAGTGCATTTACCAAGGTTTCCTATTTAACAGGTCAAATTTCCTGGAGCAGGAAAACTTCCACACATCATTGGAGGATCAGATCTAATAGCTCATCATGCCCGAAAGAATACAGAATTAGAGGAGTGGTTGAGGCAGGAAATGGAGGTTAGTAGGAAGTAAGACCCAGTAACTTGTTTGATTTGTATTTTGATCCCTTGTGATTTCCTTAGAGCAAATTCTTCTTAAAACCAAACTTAAGATGAGTGAACTAAGGTTATTCTTCCAGAAAAATTCCTGAGTTACAGAGCATTAAGATTAATTTGTACCTTTCCATAACACTTCATTAAGGGACTTCTAGATTTATTGATCATATCCTATCTAATATGACACCTAAGCCTCAGGAAACCAAACCTCAGTTATAATGCTCTTT
This sequence comes from Mesoplodon mirus, assembly GCF_964341445.2. Classification (NCBI taxonomy): domain Eukaryota; kingdom Metazoa; phylum Chordata; class Mammalia; order Artiodactyla; family Ziphiidae; genus Mesoplodon; species Mesoplodon mirus. Next base: position 46,687,819 of record NC_138992.1, read on the forward strand.
TGGGAAAATATGAAATGCTTTACAGCTCTCCATGTTAGAATGTGGTTTCCAAAAACTCACTGTTTTACAGCTATTGGCTACAAGTAAATACTTATAAACTACTATAATGAGAACTCACAGGGAAGAATACAAAAATATGCTTCTTTTACCTTCTCCCTGGGTGTTTTGAGTACTAGTGTATGCTATATAACAAGACTGTCCACGTGATCCATAATTCTTTCAACCCCTTTTTTTAAACTGGTGAATTTGATAAAAATTCATTAAAGTTGGGAGCTTTTTAATATAGAAGTACTACGTGGAAGTTAAGAATTCAGAAACATATGACCATTGAATTAAGAGATAATCAGAGTCTGTATCCAAAGGTAGAAAGTCTTCTTCTTAGTCTTTGTATTGTGTGATTATCCAGTGCTACTGAAACCCAAAGGTGGGCTCCATTGGTCATCTCAATGGGCTGTTTGAAGTAGGGCTGTTTGGTAATTAGGGGATAGGGACAATATCTCTTTCTTGCACTCTGATGTGACATAAGTTAAATCCCACTTTCTTCTCAATGTATCTTAGCTCCTTTCTGTATATTTCACTGCTTTGTTTCTTTGGATTGTACTTTGGTAATTTCTTCAGATTGTCTTCCAGTTTAGTACTTCTCTCTTCAGCTCTGTCTGGTTGATATTTTATTCATCCATTGAGTTTTCATTCAATCTATTGGATTTTTTCATTTCTGGAAATCTTTGTCATTTATTTCTAAATCTTGTTCCCTGCTGACATTTTAAAGTTCCTCTCTTGTATTCTTTTCCTAATGATACCAATACCTAAAGTGTTGATCTGTTTAATCTAGTTCTCTCTTATGGTGCCTTGTTTCCAAGTATGTATTTTGTGATCTTTGAATGTGAACTGCTCATTTTCCTTGGAACTTGATCTGTGGGAATTCCTTAAGTCCTAATTTGAGGTTTATTTCCTCCTGAAAAGATATGTTTGTGTCTGCCAATCTTGTTCTACCAATATGAGACTACTTTAATCTCTGCTTGTGATGTTTTTGGATCATTCAGGTAGTTAATATATTTGGACCAGAAGCTTGGGTGAAGGCTACCTTGTCATTATAAACTTAGTGAGATTTTTTATTTCTTTCTTTCACCCTGTGTCAGGGTCAAGATAGGCAAGTTTCTTTGCTGTCTCCTTTTGTGTTGTAGAGTTTGTTCCTCTTTCGCTCTTTAGTGCTGGAGTCTTTTATTCTATTTATCTTGTATTTTCTTTAATAATGCTCATTTCCTGTACAGACATCAAAGGAGAGCCTGGGTTTTTTTTGTGCTTTGTAGATCCCCCCAGGGCAGGGCAAAAGCTGGCTTTGGTACTTGGTAACATCTCAGGATTTATATTTTACTTTATTATGGGTTTAATGTAGTATTCAGAAATTTGTTTTTAAACATGCTTTTTTTAATCAAAAAATTGTTAGGTCACTTACAAATAGGGTTGTCAGGATTTTTAATGTCAGAAAATGGAAGAATGGAGGTACCATCCTTCATTCTTTTTTGAAAGGATAACTGGCTTTGTCATTTTATAAATGTGCATTCCAAATAATTATGGTAGTACACAGAAGAATGAAGAAGTGAAAATCCTAAGTACCCATTTAGACATTAAATACATAATGTTCCAGACGTCTTTTTATTGAGGAGGAGTGGAGGCAGGGGGGGATAATGTAGGAAGGGAAGGAGAGAGATTGATAGAAGGAAGTAAAACTGAAAGCATTGCTGAATTCGTATAAATGTTTCTTCCTTCCAGATATTTCCTGAGATCCCTAAATAAGAAAAACACTATCAGGTTAGAATCAGTATTTGTTTCAAACTACATATTTTGATTTTAGATACTGTTTGTTGGCTCCTGCTGTGAAGAGTGAGGAAATTATTTGTGCTTCCTCTATTTCGCCGCCCACACCTCATGCCAGTGCCCCTTTTCCCCCTTTTTAGGTGACTTGCGTGCCTACAGTATTCCTTCTTAGGCTTGAAAGTCAGTAACAGTCAGAATATATCTCAGTGTTGATCATTCCCTTCATTTTTCCCAGAGTAAAGTATGCTATTTTGATTTGTAGGTGCAGTTCTTTTTTATTTCAAGGAACTTTTCTATTACATCTTTAAAAACATTTTTATATTTGCTGGGTTCTCTACATTTAAGACATAACTCTCCTTTTATTAAATCACCTTTGCCCTTCACATCCATTTCTTCTACGTTCATTGTGGTTTTCTTAAGCTCTTTCACTATATCAGAAATTCAAATTTCAGTTGTGTCTCTTCTGTTCCCCACCAGCTATGTTATGTGACCTTGAGGAAATTAGTTCTTTATCCTTCTGTTTCCTCCTGTGCAGAATGGGAACAATAATAGTACCTCCATTTCACAGGCTTTTTGTGAGAATAACATACGATACTACTTAATAAAGCATTTATAACAGTGGAAACAGTGTTAGCTATTTCTCATTTATTTAATTCTGAAATGGTGTTAGAGTTTTCAGTTTGTTTACTTAGCATTCATTCCCATTTCATTTCATTGTGTTTTTTCTATATTTAACTTTCTTGTTCTTATTTTATTGCTTTCATGTTCTTATTAATTTTATTTATTTTTTATTTATGGGTTATTTCTTTCAGACTAGATTCTTTAACTGTCTTTTGCAGGTTCTATTCCAGTCTCTCTCTCTTTTTTTCCATCTGGATGTGGAGTGGCTTTCCTGTTTTCTTTCATCTTGCAGCTATTTAAAGTAAAATACCCTGTCCAGATATTGTTTGCTGTGTGAAACATCATATGACATCTTATTGCAGGGATTACATTCTGAAACCAGTTTGTGAGGCAAAAATTGAATGTCGTTGAAATCACTCCTACCCATCTTAGCTTGTTCATAAAAAACAGAATTATCCTGATGCCTCCATACTGTTGGTATGGCAGCATGTTCAGTCAAAGGCACATTGCATGTCCCGTCTAGTTTCTATTGCCTGAAAACATTGAATTGAGGAAAGGGGAGGGTCAGATAAGCTGTGTGCAGCTCTTTCTTGGAACTGGAATTAAATATGTACCAGGGAGTATATCTTATCCCAGAAGAGAATAACTTACATTTTAGGTTATTTGCCTAATTTGTCAGGGATACTGGAGCCTATGCCTTTGGTCAGTGTCAGTCCCACTTACCTCTCCATGCCATTAGTCCCCTCCCAGCAGTCCACCAGCAGTTGTTTTCTCTTTCTTGCTCAGGCTACTTTTTCCCAAATTTGTATTATTAGTAAGAATTCTCAGGTTTGGACAGTTCTGTAGCACTTTTTAATTAGTTGGGGGAGGGTTAGGAATCAGTTGCATTAACCTTTTGGTTCTTTGCACAAACACCTTTTTGAAGTCTGTGGCGTGGGGTTATGCACTTCTTGATTAATTATAGCTGTCGAGTTTTATTTGTTCTTGGATGGGGAGGAGTTGACAGAATAGAATGATGGTGCAGCTGCTGACTTTTTCCTATCTTTCATTTATTTCATTAGCATTAGTAGAGAGGCTGTGTCCTAGATTTATTCTACCAAATCTCTCCTTTTTTTGCTAGAACAATTTTAGGTGCTCTAGGTAAGATTTGCTCTCTAAGATAATAGAGTTGACTTTGTTCTTCTACATGGCTGCAGCTTCTATGTATAAATGTGCTACTGTCTTGATGTTTCCCTAGGCTTGCTCTAGCTACTCTTCTGTATTCCCTGCCTTTGTTCTTTTTCAGCCCTCCTTTTTCTTCTTTTGCTGCAGACCAGTCTTAGTTTTCATAATCACTTAGTTCCCAAACTTTCTTTGAATATAGGATATTTTTATTCTGTGCATTAAATGTAATAACTCTTTGACCTCTACCCAACCTTATTTGACTTTTGAAAGACTGTGATTTGTAGTTCTCCCAAGTTCTCCCAAGCCACTGAAAAATGCCAGTAATAGGAGGATTTCTGTTTTTTAATACTTTTTTATTTAATGATTTTACTAAGATATATAAGATAAAGCTGATATTTCTTTACTATTTAAACTTTAAAATTAGCATCCCTGGGCCTCCCTGGTGGCGCAGTGGTTGAAAGTCCGCCTGCCGATGCAGGGGATACGGGTTCGTGCCCCGGTCTGGGAGGATCCCATATGCCGCGGAGCGGCTGGGCCCGTGAGCCATGGCCGCTGGGCCTGCGCGTCCGGAGCCTGTGCTCCGCAACGGGGGAGGCCACAACAGTGAGAGGCCCACATACCGCAAAAAAAAAAGAAAAGAAAAGAAAAAAAAAATTAGCATCCCTTACTAGGAAGCCTCTAAGATTATTTAGGAGAATGATACCAGCAGATTTTTTGACAACTGCTTTATGAAAATCATGTGCCTTCCCATTTGTGTTCTGCTATACTTATTAGAAAATGTAAAAGATGTAATTTCAGTTTGACATTTCACTGTATGAATAGAAAATCATTCTATAAGTTTGAATCCCTGCAAGTCTTCTTCTAGGCCCTTTCCAAAGACTCAGAAGCAGTGTAACAGCCTGGTTAATAGGTGGTGCTTTTATTCAAGGAGACCTGGTCAATACCAGTTCTTCCATATGACAATTTTTTGATTTTCTACAACGTACTTAACCTAAGTCTCTGCTTCCTTATTGGTTAAAATTGGAATAATAGTGTAAAAGTAGTAATGAGATTATATGAAGATTAAATGAGTTCTTTTTAGAAACAGTTTTAAGATAGTATCTGGAAGTACACAAATGTAAATTACTTACAGTAAACAAACAGTATCTCCATTCAGAGAACTTACAGTTTTTTAGTGGAGATGTGATATAAATAATTATAACAGAAGATAGAAATTGATGAACATCTAGGAGTCACATAGGTAAAGTTCTGTGGGAGTTCTTCATAGCAGACTTACTTTTAAATGAAGAGGATTAGAAAGCCATTGTTAAAGAGGTGAAGAACATGTTCCTTGATGCATAGTAGACACTAAACAATTATTGAGTGAATGCACCTTGAAAGATGGTCAGATGTGGAAAGAGGAGGATACTGTATCACACTTCTTGTCATGAAAAAAGCAGAGAGGGTCCCAGTATATTTGTTCGGAAGTGAGCCTGGTTTTTTGTTTGTTTTGTTTGTTTTGTCTTTTTGTGTGATTCAGTTTAACTGGCATAGAGGGTTCATGAAGAGGAGAGTGAGAAGTGATTGAGGAAGTAGAATGGAGCCAGGTTATGAAGAGCCTTTCCCATATAAGGGTCAGACTCATGAGTTTGTGTTTTCTTTGGTAGGTGGGAGAAGTCATTGAAGGGTTTTGAATGGCACATGATAGGATCATACATACTGAAGTCCATCATACTGGACTTTAGGAAGATGTACCCAGCACAGGGTATTTCCAGTCCTAACTGTCAAAGGTGCTTTAGGAGTTTGGTGAGTTTGTGTTTTAAATTATTTTGTGGGTGAGGTGATTCAGCAGCAACTTCTGAGTCCTGATTTGGGGCTGTGAGGAAGAGAGCCACTTTACCTGCAGAGCTGCTCTGGTTGAAGGTGGGGTAAATATTGCCCTCTCAGCCCCTCCATCACTGGTATGATCTCAAAACACTGAAATTTCATTTAGTAAAAGGGTTCTCCTGGAAAAAAATGGTTAAAAACTCAACAAGCTAGCAATGTATGTGTTGGTTGCCTTTGAGAGGAGATTGGCTGGAGAAAGTTGTTCAATTAGAGGACTTTTGCAGTAATCTTGGCATGAAGTGAATACGGAACAGACCTGTTGAATGGGCAAGAAGTCATAGAGGCAAAAACTTACAGACCTGGTGATCTCTGGGATGTGATCACCCAGCATGGCAATTTCATTAACTATATTTTCATCACTTAGCAAGTTTTTGAAACTATGTTAATTTTGACAGGTGCAAAATCAACATGCAAAAGAAGAATCTCTTGCCGATGAACTCTTTAGGTAAAGTTTAATTTCAGTTTTCTCCTGAATCTTTGTATATAAAATTCATTTCTATTGATAGAGTTTAAATATTTGTTTCTTCTATCCTTAGAAATAGACACTTCAGTACCTTCACTGAAAGAATATTTTGTCTTGTTTTTAATATAGGTATTTCTTTTTACTACTTGAGCACCTCTTAATTGGGTTTACTGGATATAGCTTCAAGGTTTGAGCTTAATTCACTTATACTATATCACAAGATATTTAAAATTTATTTGGGGCATTTAGGCAAAAGAAGGGTCCTGAGCTGGGTGAATTTGGCTGATAAATTTGTGAGATTTTCAGCTCTGAGTAAAAGTATGAATGAATGGGGTTTTGAAAGAAGACAAGTAAAATACCAGACCATTTGTTAGTTTTATTTGGCACATACATAAAAATAAGAAGCTGGATTAGAGTTTCAAAGCAGGTTTTTGTGGGAGGGTTAGAGGAGTTATAATGGATGATTATAATTTAATTCTGATTTAACATTTTCAGCATTCCTGCAGACCCAACAAACATTATAATAATTAGCTCACAAATATTCATAAACAATATTGTAGGTAGATACTGGCTAGGGGAGAATAACGTTTTCCCAAGAAATACTGTATTTTTGAGTCTGTTTTGTAACCAATTTGATTCTTTAATGTCATTATTGACAGTGTGAATCATTGATGAAAATGTTGACAAATGGTGCTGATTTTTCATAAGTACAGTCAGATGGGAATAGTTGCCCAACTACATTGTTTGTTATAGGAGAAGATTTTACAACATAATTATATTTTAGGTTCATTATGCTCTTGGTGAAAATGGTATAATTTAATTTGGGAGTGGAGAGGTTTGCAGCCATCCTGGAGGAAGTATAAAAACATGTATTAATTTTTAAACTGTTGTTTTCATTAATTATTTTAGTGCTTTTACAGGATTTTTTGATGATGTTTTACCAAATATTCATCAAAGCAGCATCAAAAGGATAAATGACAGTAAAAATGTCAGTGCTTAATATCTGATCCCAAGGATAAAATTAGCATTCTCATTTCTGTTTGCAAAAGTGTGTCATATTTTGAAAGCCCTATAACTTGAAAAGTGAAAGGAATGCTGTCATTTATCTAGATAGCATTTAACTGTTTCTTTCTTTGCAGATATAATCCTAATGTAAAAAGGAGAAGATAACAGGGTTTTATGAAGAAGCCATGGAAAAACATTTCCTATCAAGTATTTACATCGAGTTTCCTCTGGGATACATGCATATAGTGTATAGAAGATTTAAGTTTATGGCCTAAATTTGTTAAATAAAATGAACAAAACTCCATTTCTTTTGTGTGTGACAATTAGTATTGTTTATTCTGTTTTCAGTCTTTGTTATCTAATCTTTTATAATATTTTTTTTCATTTTTAAATGTTACTTTAACTTACTGAATAGTTACTATGGTCACAGTTCAAAATTCTGAAAGTATAAAAAGGGTAAAAGATTAAAAGTTCTCCCTTCTACCACTGTCCTAGCTATTCGTTTCCCCTCCTCTGAAAAAATCCATGACACTCATTTCTTATGAGTCTTTACAGAGATTTTTAATGTCTATTCAAATTTCTCTGCATATCATTTTTCAGTAATTTCCTATAAAAATGATAGCATAATATATACAGTGTTCTGTACCTTATTCTTCACTGACTAGATTGGAAGGTTATAGTCATATCCGAACATAATTTTTTTCTGTTTATTATTTTTTTCTTTTCCATTATGCCATAGTCTTCCCTGAGCTGAAGTAACCCAAGTGAAATAGATTTCAGTGTTGAAGATGTCACCCACATATTATTCTAGTACTGGAAATGATAGTGGAAGACTTCATCAAGCTTCTGGATAGATCTCACTAGAATGAGATAAGACCTATTTGGTGGTCTTACTGAGCTGAGTGTTTTGAGCCTTTTTAGAATCCTAGTTTTTGTATCTATAAAGTAGAAATGGTAAGATTGTCTTCATCCTACCTTAAAGGGAGATAGTAAGAAAAAAAGAATGTCTTTTTCCAAATTTTGTCATATAGACAGCTTTGGCTGTACATTATAATTAGGGTAAAGTCTTTTTATCTGCTCTAAGGACTGATGCATTTTGTCTTAGGAGGTAGAACATGCTTTTTATACTGACTGAAAACTTCCTAGTTTCACGTAGGTTCTGCCACCCCTTTTTAGGTTGTGAGAGATAGCCTAGCGTGAAAAGTTATATCATAAGTTAATTTGTAGTGTTGCTAAGCCTGCATGGAAGATTTAGTGTTCCTTCATATTCAGTCAGGGGAAGTCACCACATTTAAGTATCTGGCTAATCTCCTTTCAGGAGATAGTTTTTAAATGTCCTAGCTTTTCCTTGTTTCTTTGTTATTATCCCTTCAAATTCTTTGTTTAGGAAACACTATTAAATGTGTATTTTATATAAAACTTCGCCCTCCACAACATTGAAAGAATTCAAAGATAAATGAATAATGGTCTCTCTAACTTTCTAGGAGTAGTCTAAAAGCTCAAACACTCCAGAACTGACTGAGTTTTTAAAATTCCCTTTAAGTTCTGTTTAGCTTAGAAAGTATTGTTAAATAGATGAAAGATGTTTGCCATTGCTTTGCATAGATCCTTCAGTGCTGCACAATTTTTATAAAGCTCTTAGCTCTGCCCTGAACAACTTTAGTCACGCCCATGCTTGGGTAAGGTGTGTACCTTTTCCCTTGGATTTTTGGAGGACTCTTTTGTAAGCCTTTACATATTTTAGGAGAAAGAGGGGTGGTGTAACTTGCCACCTCCCTTTCTTAGATGAATGGGAACTCTGTCCCCATTTTTGACCTGGGCCTTTAGGTGGTGGCAGGGAAGAGGTAGCCTGGCCTTTGGCCATAATCTCACAATTGTCCACTGCCCAGCAGCACTTTTTTTTTTTTAACATCTTTATTGGAGTATAATTGCTTTACAGTGTTCTGTTAGTTTCTGCTGTATAACAAAGTGAATCAGCTATATGTATACGTATACCCCATATCCCCTCCCTCTTGTGTCTCCCTCTCACCCTCCTTATCCCACCCTACTAGGTGGTCACAAAGCACCAAGCTGATCTCCCTGTGCTATACGGCTGCTTCCCACTAGCTAGCTATTTTACATTTGGTAGTGTATATATGTCAATGCTACTCTCTTACTTCGTCCCAGCTTACCCTTCCCCCTCCCTGTGTCCTCAAGTCCATTCTCTACGTCTGTGTCTTTATTCCTGTCCTGCCCTGAGGTTCATGAGAACCGTTTTTGGTTTTTTTTAGATTCCATATATATGTGTTAGCATACGGTATTTTTCTCTCTCTCTGACTTCACTCTGTATGACAGACTCTAGGTCCATCCACCTCACTGCAAATAAGTCAGTTTCATTTCTTTTTATGGCTGAGTAATATTCCATTGTATATATGTGCCACATCTTCTTTATCCATTCATCTGTCGATGGACACTTAGGTTGCTAACATATCCTGGCTATTGTAAATAGTGCTGCAGTGAACATTGTGGTACATGACTGTGAATTTTGGTTTTCTCAAGGTATATGCCCAGTAGTGGGATTGCTGGGTCATATGGTAGTTCTATTTTTAGTTTTTTAAGGAACCTGCATACTGTTCTCCATAGTGGCTGTACCAGTTTACATTCCCACCAACAGTGTAAGAGGGTTCCCTTTCTCCACACCCTCTCCAGCATTTATTGTTTGTAGATTTTTGATGATGGCCATTCTGACCTGTGTGAGGTGATAACCTCATTGTAGTTTTGATTTGCATTTCTCAAATGATTAGTGATGTTGAGTATCTTTTCATGTGTTTGTTGGCAATCTGTATATCTTTGGAGAAATGTCTGTTTACATCATCTGCCAATTTTTGGATTGGGTTGTTTGTTTTTTTGATATTGAGCTGCATGAGCTGCTTGTATGTTTTGGAGATTAATCCTTTGTCAGTTGCTTCATTTGCAAATATTTTCTTCCATTCTGAGCATTTTTTTTTTGTCTTTTTATGGTTTCCTTTGCTGTACAAAAGTTTTTAACTTTCATTAGGTCCCATTTGTTTATTTTTGTTTTTATTTCCATTTCTCTGGGAGGTGGATCACTTTTTAAGTTCCCTTTCTCTAGGTATAATGCTCTTTCTACCCAGAAGTATCTTCCTTACAGATTTCTTCCTAATTTGTTAACTGAAACCTTGTGGTTCGTCACACTAGTGGAGTCTGTATTTGCTTATTTGAATGATCATGATCCATATTCCTTCCTAAGAGATCAAAGCACATTGAGACTTAGGTAAAGTTTTCTCCTCCCTCAAGTTAACAAATTTACTGGTGTAGAGTTCATAATATTCCTGTATTAAGCTTTTAATGTCTGTATAATATATAGTGATGTCTCTTGTTCTTTTCAGAGATTGTGTTCTTTTTTTTTACTTGATCAATCTAGGTAGAGGTTTATCAATTCTGTTCTAAAAATTTTTAAGAATGTTTAGTTTCATTGATCTTCTCTATTTTTTGTCTTCTGTTTCATTGATTTTCACTCTTTATTTCCTACCTTCTACTTACTTTGTGTTTAAATTTGCTCTTATTTTTCTAGCCCCTGCAGATGGAAACTTAGATCATTGATTTTAAACCTGTCTTCTTTTCTAATATTAGAATTTAAAACTATATGTTTCCCTCTGTGCACTGCATTAGCTGCATGTGACAACTTTGGATATTTGTGTTATTATTCAATACAAAATATGTTTTAATCTCCTTGTGCTTTCTTCATTGACATGTGGGTTAGCTATTTAATTTTCAAATAAAAGTTCTCTGTGTATCCAAAGATATAATAGCTAGTTAGTTACAAGTTCTTTGTTACTGCTTTCTAAATTAATTGCACTATGGTGAGAGATGTATTTAGTAAGAATTTCAGTCTTTGGAAATTTTTTGCAATTTGTTTTATCACAAGCATATGGTTGGTCTGTTTGTGTTCTATATGCACTTAAAAATAAAGTGTATTATGCAGTTTGTGGGTATAGGTGTTCTATAAATGTCAGTTAGGTCAGTGGTTAATAATACTATTGAAATCTTTAATATACTAATTTTTTTTCTCTTTGACCAGTTACTGAAAGATGCATATTAAAATCTCCAACTGTAGTTGTGGATTTGTCTATTTCTCCCTTTAGTTTTGTCCATTTTTACTTCATATATCTTTAAGTTTTATTGAGGTATAAATTAGTTTAAGGTATACAACATAATGATTTGATATATGTACATATTGTGAAATGATTACCACAAGTTTATTTAACCTCAATCACCTCACATAGTTACAAATTTTTATTCTCTCGTGATGAGAACTTTTAACATGACATCTTAAAGATCTCCAGCTTTTAAATAAACAATACAGTATTGTTAAAGGTAGTCAAGATGCTGTGCATTCAATACCCAGAACCTGTTTATCTTATAACTGGAAGTTTGTTGTACCTTTTGACCACCCTGATCCATTTTCCTTACCCCGCTGCCTCAGGCAACCACCATTGTGTTCTCTGTTTCTGTAAGTTGGTTTTTTTTAGATTCCACATGAGTGAGGTCATACAGTATTTGCCTTTCTCTGCCATTTTAGTATAATGGCCTCAAAATTCATCCATGTTGTAACAGATAACAGGATTTCCTTTTTTATGGCTGGGTAATATCCCATTGTATATATATACCACATTTTCTTTATTTGTCCATTGATGGACAGCTAAGTTATTTCCATGTCTTGGCTATTGTAAATAATGCTTCAGTGAAACAGAGGTGCATATATTTCTCTGAGACAGTGATTTTCTTTCCTTCAGACATATAGCCAGAAGTGGAGTTGCTGGGTCATATGATGTTTTGTTGTTTTTTGTTTTTTTTTTTTTTTCCTGTACGCGGGCCTCTCACTGTTGTGGCCTCTCCCGTTGCGGAGCACAGGCTCCGGACGCGCAGGCCCAGCGGCCATGGCTCACGGGCCCAGCCGCTCCGCGGCATGTGGGATCCTCCCAGACCGGGGCACGAACCCACGTCCCCTGCATCGGCAGGCGGACTCTCAACCGCTGCGCCACCAGGGAAGCCCCCATATGATGTATTTTTTAAAAACTTTTGGAGGAACTTTCATACTGTTTTCCATAGTAGCTACACGAATTTACATCCCCATCAACAGTGCACAAGTGTTCCCTTTTCCCTACATCCTAGCCAACGCTTGTTATCTCATCTTTTTGATGATAGCCATTCTAATAACTGTGAGATACTTTTGATTTGATTTCCCTGATGGTTAGTGATGTTGACCACTTTTTCATGTACTTGTTGGCTATCTGTATTCATTGGAGAAATATCTATTCAGTTTCTCTGTCCATTTGTTAATTGGATTGTTTGATTTTTGCTATTGAGTTCTTTATATATTTTAGATATTAATCCCATATCAGATATATGTTTTGCATATATTGCATATGTTTTCTCCCATTCCATAGGTTGACATTTCATTTTGTTGATGGTTTTCTTTGACATGCAGAAGCTTTTTAGTTTGATGTAGTCCCACTTGTTTTTTTTTCTTTTATTGGCTTTGCCTTTTTTGTCAAATCCAAAAAAAAAAAAAAATCATTGCCAAGACCTCTGTCAAGGAGTTTACCTCCTATGGTTTCTTCTAGGAATTTTATGCTTTCAGGTCTCACAGTCCAGTTTTTAATATATTTTGCCTTGATTTTTGTATATGGTGTAAGATAATGGTCCGGTTTCAGTTTTTTACATTTGGCTGTCCAGTTTTCCTAGCACCATTTATTACAGAAACTATCCTTTCCCCATTTTATATTCATGGATCCTTTGTCAAAAATTAATTGACTGTCAATGCATGGCTTTAAATCTGGGCTCTCTATTATGTTTGATCTATGTGTATTTTTATGCCAATACTGTACTGTTTTGATTGATATAGCTTTGTAATATACTTTGAAGTCAGGAAGTGTTATGCCTCTAGCTTTGCTCTTTCTAAAGACTCCTTTGGTTTTTTAAGTTTTTTGTGGTTCCATACAAATTTTACAATTATTTGTTCTATTTTTGTGAAAAATGCCACTGGAATTTTGGTAAGGATTTCACTGAATCTGTACACTGCTTTGTGTAGGATGGATATTTTAACAATATCAACTATTTCAGTCCCTGAGCTGGCTTAATTAATGCTGGCTTTATAAGACGAGGTTGGAAGTATTCCCTTCTCTTCAGATTTTTGGACTCACTTGAGAAGGATGGGTATTAATTACTCCTTAAATATTTTGTAGAATTCACCAGTTAAGACATTTAGTCCTGGACTTTTCTTTGTTGGGAGATTTTTGATTATTGATTCAATCTCCTTAGTAGTAATTGTAATTGTTTATCACAGCAGGGTATTGAAATCCCCTACTGTTATTGTATTGCTGTCTCTTCCTTCAAATCTGTTAATATTTGCTTACATGTTTAGGTGCTACTATGTTGGGTGCATAAATATTTATCTTTGCTATATCCTCTTGTTGGATTGACCCTTAATACTATGTAATGACCTTCTTTGTCTTGTATTATACTCTGGATAGAAGTCTATTTTGTCTGATAAAAGCATAGCTACTTCTGCTTTCTTTTCATTTTCATTTACATGGAATATCTTTTTCTATCTCTTCACTTTCAGTTTGTGTGTATCCTTAAAGCTACAGTGAGTCTCTTGTAGGCAGCATATAGTTTGGTTTGTTTGTTTGTTTGTTTATCCATTCAGCCATTTTATGTCTTTTGATTGGAGAATTTAGTCCATTTACATTTAAAGTAGCCATTGATAGTGTGAACTTACTATTGCCATTTTGTTGTTTTCTGACTAATTTCTGTAAATTGTTTTCCAATTCATTTGTTCCTTCTTATCTTGTTCTCTTCCTTTGTGATTTGATTATTTTCTATAGTGGTATGTTTAGATTCCTTTATCTTTTGTGTATGTACTGTAGGTTTTTGCTTTGTGGTTTCTATGAGGCTTACATAAAACATCTTTTAGTTATAATAGTCTATTTTAAACTGATAACAACTTTGAATGCATACTAAGCTCTGCATTTTTACTCTTCCCACCCCCATGTTTTATGTTTTTGATGTCACAATTTACATCTTTTTACCTTATGTAACCATTAATAAATTCTTGTAGCTATAATTATTTTTTTCTACTTTTGTCTTTTAACCTTTATACTAGATTTTTAAGTGATTTACTCATCACCATTACATTTTTCTAAATTTAACTATATTTACCAGAGATTATATTTTCATATGTTTTTCTGTTACTAATTAGCATCTTTCTTTTCAGCTTGAAGAAGTCCCTTTAAGATTTCTTGTAAGGCCAGTTGAGTGGTGATGAACTCCTTTAGCTATTGCTGTCTGAAAAATCTCTCCTTTGATTCAGAAGGACAGAACAATTCAGAACGTTGCTAGGTGGAGTATTCTTGGTTGGCAAGTTTTGTTTTTTTGTTTTTTTGTTTTTTTCTCAGCAATTTGATTGTATCATTACATTCCGTTTTGGCCTGCCATGTTTATGTTGACTAGTCACTTTGTTCATGCATTGTTCTGACCTCAGTGGTCATCTTTATGGCTATGAATCTGATCTCTTTATTAGCTAACTAAACCATTTACCTCCATCACTCCTCTGCTTCTGGGTTTTTATCTCTTTCTTCTGGAACATATTCCTATGTTTCTCCATTTGCCTTGACTCTGTGTTGGTTTCTGTGTGTTAGTTAACATAGCCACCTCTCCCAGTATTGACAGAGTGTTCTCATGTAGGAGATAAAGCTTATCATTCAGTCAGGCCCTAGCTCTTAGTTATCTCTCAAATCTTTGTGATCATCAAAGCCACCAAATTTGTTCTTAGTGGCTTCCAGTAGTTGAAGATGTGCCAAGTTCTGTAAATGTCCTAAAGGGGAAGAACTCAGCACTTAGATGTAGGGTGATTAAAAGCTGGACCCTCAGCAGCTTTTTAAAGCATTCAGGTAGATCTCTTTCATAGAACTGTGGCTGGGCGTTTCTGTCTCCCTTCTGCACTGGGCCCAGGTGGGGATAGCCAGTTAAGAACTGTTTCCTTTTTGCTACAATGCTATGTGATCCATAAATACAAACTCCTTCCAGTGAGATATTGGTGATTTGGATTTGGCTACAGGGATAATGCAGATAAAGTGACTGCTGGCTTCCCTGATCCTTGGGTAGGATTGAAACTGAGTGGGGCCTGGACACGGAGGTGTCCTTTGGCTCACCATTTCTTATAAGCAAGACTCCAGCCTCCGTGACCTTCCCTGAGTTCCAAAGGGTGGATTTGAACAGTTGCTAATCAAGGGAGGAGCAGCCAAGAAACCACCTGAGGCAAGATTAAAGGGACCAGAAAAGCTCATCAAGATTAAGAGACCACCTGAGACAATATTAAGGGAGTGAAAGCCCTGCTCACATCCTAATCTTGTCAGAGAACCCAACTTTGAACCACTGTTATAAAACCTTCACCAAATCCTCTGGGGTTAAGACACATAGTTTTTCGAGGCAGAAGCCCAGCGTGTCTCCCTTTGCCTGGCAAAGCAATAAAGCCATCCTCTTCTACTTAACCCAAAACTCTGTCTCCAGGATTTGGTTCGGCACTGCTGAATAGAGAGGCCGAGCTTTGGTAACAGGATGTCAGTCTCTACCTAGAAATAAGCTGAATTAGAAGTCTGACCCTAAGGCTGCAGCTTTTAAGATATGTGAATAGGCGTCTTTCATGGAAGGACTAGGAAAAGGGAATTTCTGTCTGCTGCCTCTGCATTGATCCCTGCGGGATAACTGGCCAAGAACTGTTTGTTTGCTACATCCCTGTTGAACCTGTGAACCCAAGCTCTGCTGGCCACCAGAGCCAGAGTATCAAGGAGTATATCCTCTGAGTGGCAGCCACAAAACCTTGGGCACCAGACATGTGCACAGGCTTCTTTTGGGGTGACACCAGAGTAACCTGGAGTGGGGCAGACGGGTAATGCAAAACATGACAGCTGCTGGTCTCCGGAGAGGGTAGCAGTCTGTCCCTAGATGTGTGCTAAATTAGGAAACTGACCCTCAGGCTGCAGCTTTTAAGTTATGCAAATAAGCCTCTTTTAGGGAAAAACTAGGAGATACATAGGCGTTTTTGTCTTCTGCCTCTGTGCTGAGCCCTGATGGGCTAGCCACAGCGAGTCCAAGCCAGTTAAGAACTGTTTCCTTTTTGCTATAGTCTTGTGGGTCTTGTGTACACAAGTCTCACTGGCTTTCAGATATAGATTGGGGGGCATAGCCCTCAGATGGAAGTCTTAAAGTTGGGGTGCTTGATGTTGGGTCCAAACCCTTCACTTCTCAGGGAGGAGTTGGGAGTTCTTTCCAATTGTCACTGCCAGAGGTGGGTTTTCTGGCAAGAGAGTTTCTCACCTCCTACTGCTTTTTGATGTTTTTTTTTTTCTTTCTAATTCACTGGATATATAGGTATAATTCAACTAATTTCTAGATTTCTTTCAGAGGGAAGTGTTCTGTGTGTAGCTGCAGATTCAATGTACAGATTCAATTCAGGAGCCTCCTCTGTTGCCATCTTGGACCACAACTTTGCTTTATATATCTTGAAACTCAGAAATTAGATGCATATATTTTAAATTTTGGTATGTCTTCTGGATTTACTAAATCTTTTTTTAATGAAATCCTTCTTTATCTCTAGTAATAGTTTATCTTGAAGTCTTTCTCTTCAGTGTTTGTATGCTATGTCTTTTTACTTATAATCTATCAGTATCTATATTTTCATGAGGCTCTTGTAAACAGCACATTACTGAAGTTTTTTTTTTTAATCCAGTATGACGATAATTGCATTTAAACTGATGGTACTTAATCCACTTATGTTATGATTTTTTATATGGTTGGGTTGAAGTCTGTCATCATGATTTTTTCTCCTTGTCACATCTATTCTTTCCTTTTTCCTCCGTTTCTGTCTTCCTTTTTAATCAAATATTTAGGGGGAGGGAGTGGCCAAGATGGTGGAGTAGGAAGGCCCTGAGCTCACCTTCCATTGGCATACCAAAATTACATCTATTTCCAGAGCAACTATTGATGAGAATGACCTGAAGGCTAGCAGAAAAGATACCCCACAACTGAACATATAAAGAAGGAACTACAATGAAACAGGTAGGATGGGCAGAGATGTGGTATAATCAAGACCCACATTCTTGAGTAGGTGACCCACAAACAGGAGGATAATCACAACTGCAAAGGTTCCCCTTGCACAATGAGGGGTCCAAGACCCACAGTGGGGCTCCCCAGCCCAGGGGTTCTGCACCAGGAAGATGAGCCTCCAGAACATCTGACTTTGCAGGCCAGCAGGGGGGCTGGAGGACTGTAGGAAACAGAGACTCCTCTCTTAAAGGGCACATGCAAAATATCACACACTCTGACCACTAGCACAGAGGCAGTAATTTGAAAGGAGCCTGGGTCAGACTCACTTGCTGATATTGGAGAGACTCCTAGAGAAGTAGGAAGAAACGACTTCCCCTGAGGACTTAGACACTAGCAGCAGCCATTTTGGGGAGCTTGTTGTATCACAAGGACACTGGTGCTGCCAAGTACCATTTTGGAGTCCTCTCTAGCTTATTAGCCCTGGAGGCGTAACCTGCGCACCAGCCAGTTTGTGCCAGTGCCAGGATCCTCCAGGACAAGCAGCCAGTTGTGTGGGGACACAGACTTGCCTGCTAGCAGGATGGCGTCAGCCCTGGGACGTTCCTGGGCTTAGCCAACCAAGCAAGGTGCCAGCTCCACTTACCTGCATGCACACAGTAGTTGGCCTTGCCACAACAGAAGAGCCCACATGGGTGGCACCCCTAGAGGATATAGCTCTAGTGACCAGAGGGGAATGTGTTGCTGTGCCCCATAGGACATCTCCTTCATAAGGCCACTTCTCCAAGATCAGGAAATGTAACCAACCTAATATACAGAAATGAAAACAGACAAAACGTGGTGACAGAGGAATATGTTTTAAATGAAGGAATAAGGTAAAACCCCAGAGAAAGAACTAAGCAAAATGGAGATAAGCAATCTACCCAATAAAGAGTTCAGGGCAACAATCATGAAGATACTCAATGAACTCAGGAGAAGAATGGATGAACACAGTGAGAAGTTTAACAGAAAAGAGAAGAACCAAACAGTTGGAGAATACAATAACTGAAAAAAAATGCACTAGAAGGAATCAACAGAATAGATGATATGGAGGCACAAATCAGGGAACTGGAAGAGTAGTGAGCATCATACAAGCTTAGGAGAAAAATGAAGAAAAGAATTTTAAAAAATAAGGACAGTTCAAGACACCTCTGAGACAAAATTAAGCCTACTAACATTCATATTATAGGAGTCCGAGAAGGAGAGGAGTAAGAGAAAGGAGCAGAGAACATATTCGAAGGTGTCATAATTGAAAACTTCCCTAACCTGGGAAAAGAAATAGACATCCAGGTCCAGGAAGAACAGAGAGTCCCAAGCAAGATCAACCCAAAGAGGTTAACACCAAGACACATTATAATTAAAATGGTAAAAACTAGAGAGAGAGAGAGAATCTCAAAACAACAAGGGAAAAGCAACTAGTTACTTACAAGGAAATGCCCATAAGATAATCAGCTGACGTTCAGCAGAAACTTTGCAGGCCACAAGGGAGTGTCACAATATGTTTAAAGTGATGAAAAAATCTACAGTCAAGAATACTCTGTGCAGCAAGGCTATCATTCAGATACATATGACAGAGAAATAGTTTTACAGACAAGCAAAAGCTAAAAGAGTTTAGCGCCACTAAACTGGCTTTAAAAGAAATGTTAAAGGAACGCCTCTAAATGGAAAAGAAAAGACCATAATTAGAAATAGGAAAACTTCTAAAAGTAATAAAATCATCTATATCCATAATAACTTATTAAGGGATACATAAATATATATATATATATATATATATATATATAGATGTATAGATATAGATATATACACACCTCACGGTAAGCACAAACAAAAAACCTATAATAGATACACAAAAAAGAGAAAGGAATCCAAACATAACACTCAAAATAGTCATCAAATCACAAGGAAAGAGTGCAAAAGAAGAAAGGAACAAAAAGGAACTACAAAAACAACCCCAAAATAATTAACAAAACTGTAATATCTACGTACCTATCAATAATGACTTTAAATGTAAATGGACTAAAAGCTCCAGTGAAAAGACATAGAGTGGCTGAATGGCTAAACAAACAAGACCTATATATCCTGCCTACAAGAGACTCACTTCGGCTCTAAAGACACACACAGACTGAAAGTGAGGGAATGGAAAAAGGTATTCCATGCAAATGGGAATGAAAAGAAAACTGGTGTGGCAATACTAATTTCAAACAAAATAGGTTTTAAAATAAAGACTGTAACAAGAGACAAGTAGAATATTACATAGTAATAAAGGGATCACTCCAAAAAGATATAACAATTATAAATATATGTGAACACAACATAGGAGCACCTAAATACATAAAGCAAATATTAACAAAGATAAATGGATACTGAAGCCCCCGCATCTAGAGCTCATGATCCACAACAAGAAAAGCCACTGCAATGAGAAGCCCTCTTGCCACAACTAGAGAAAGCCTGTATGCAGCAACGAAGACCCAACACAGCCAAAAAAAAAAAAAAAATCCAAATAAAGGACTTCCCTGGTGGTGTGGTGGTTAAGAATCCACCTGCCAATGCAGGGGACACGGGTTCGAGCCCTGGTCCGGGACGATCCCACATGCTGCAGAGCAACTACGTCCATGCACCACAACTACTGAGCCTGCACTCTAGAGCCCATGAGCCACAACTACTGAAGCCCATGCGCCTAGAGCCTGTGCTCTGCAACAAAGACAAGCCACCGAAATGAGAAGCCCACGCACTGCAATGAAGAGTAGCCCCCACTTGCCACAACTAGAGAAAGTCTGCACACAGCAACAAAGACCCAATGCAGCCATAAATAAATAAATAAATAAATAAATAAATAAATAAATTTATATATTAAACAAAGATAAATGGAGAATACAGTAATAGTAGGGTACTTTAACATCTCATTTACATCAAGGGATATCATCCAAAGAGAAAGTCAATTATGAAACACTGACCTTAAATTACACATTAGTCAGATAGCCTTAATGGATATATTTAGAACATTCCACCCAAAAGCAACAGAGTACATACTCTTTTCCAAGTGCATATGGAACAATCTCTAGGATAGGACACATGCGAGAACAGAAAACAAGTCTTAATAAAATCATAATTAAGGTTTCCTAACCTTACCGGTATGAGACTAGGAATCAACTATAAGAAAAACAGTCCAACCCTGCAAAACACACAAACATGTGGAGACTGAACAAGCAATGGGTAAAAAAAAAAAAAAGAAAAAAAAGAAAAATAGAAAAGAGGAAATTAAAAAATACCTAGAGACAAATCAAAATAGAAACACAATGATTCAAAATGTATGGGAAAGCAGTTCTATAGCAATACTCACCTTCCTCAAGAAACAAGAAAAATCTCAAATAACCTAATCTTACATCTAAAGAAGTAGAAAAAAAGCAATCCTCTCCCCCAAGTTTCATAGAAGGAAAGAAGTAGTAAAGATCAGAGCAGGAATAAATGAAATAGAGATGAAAAAACCAAAATACATATCAATGAAACTAAGAGCTGGTTCTTTAAAAAGATAAACAAAATTGATAAACCTCTGGCCATATTTATCAAGAAAGAAAAAAGAGAGGGCTCAAATCAAATCAAAAATGAAAGAGAAGGAGTTAAAACTGGAACTAAAGAAATACAAAGGGATCATAAGAGATTACTATAAACATGTGCCAATAAAATGGACAACCTAGCAGAAATGGATAAATTTCTAGAAGTGTACAATCACCCAAGATTGTATCAGGAAGAAATAGAAAATATGAACAGATCAATTATCAGTAATTAAATTGAATTAGCAATAAAAAAAATAATAATAAAGTTCTAACAAAAGTCCAGGACCAGACGGCTTCACAGGTGAATTCTACAAAATATTTAAAGAATATTTAAACTATTCCAAAAAATTGAAGATGGGGACTTTCCTGGTGGCCCAGTGGTTAAGACTCCACACTCCCAATGCAGGGCACATGGGTTCGATCCTTGGTCAGGGAACTAAGATCCCACATGCCACACAGTGCAGCCAAAAATAAATAAAACAAAAAGTTGAAGATGAAGGAACACTTCTGAATTCATTCTAAGAGGCCAGCATCACTATGATACTCAAACCAGAGACTCCACAGAAAAAAAAAAATTGAGGACAATATCAATGACAAACATAAATGCAAAAATCATCAACCAAATATTAGCAAACCAAATTCAACAATACATTGAAAAGATTATACCCCATGATTAAGTGGAATTTATCCCAAGGATGCAGGAATGGTTTGATATCAATCAATGTGATACACCAGGTTAACAAACTGAAGGATAAAAAACATATGATTATCTCAATAAATGCAGAAAATGTTTTGACAAAATTCAACACCCATTTGTGACAGAAACTCTCCATAAAGCAAGTATAGAAGGAACATACCTCAACATAATAAAGGCCATATATGACAAGCCAACAGCTAACATCATACTCAAAGGTGAAAAGCTGAAAGCATTCCCTCTAAGTTCAGGAACATGACAAAGATGCTCATTCTCACCACTTTCATTCAACATATTATTGGAAGTCTTAGCCACAACAATCAGACAAGAAAAAGAAAAGGAATCTGAGTTGGAAAGGAATAAGTACAACTGTCACTGTAGATGACATGATAGTATATTTAGAAAATCCTAAAGATGCCACCAAAAAAAAAAACCTATTAGAACTACTAAATGAATTCAATAATATTGCAGGATACAAAATTAATATATAGAAGTCTGTTGCATAGATTTTTTAAAATTAATTACTGATGAAAGAAATTGAAGATGATACAAGCAAATGGAATTATATACCAAGCTCGTAGATTGGAAAAGCTAATATTGTCAAAATAACCATACCACCCAGAGCAATCTACAAATTCAATGCAATCCCTATCAAATACCAATGGCATTTTTCACAGAATTAGACCAATAATTTAAAAATCTGTATGGAAACACAAAAGACCTCACATAGCCAAAATAATCTTGAGAAAGAACAAGGCTGGAGGAAGTATTATGCTCCCTGATTTCAAACTATACTACAAAGCTACAGTGATCAAAAGTTTTATGGTACTGGAACAAAGTAGAGAGCCCAGAAATAAGCTCATATTTCTATTGTCAATTAATCTATAACAAAGGAGGGAAGAATATACAATGGGGAAAAGATAGCCTCTTCAATAAATGGTGTTGGGAAAACTGGACAGCTATATGCAAAAGAATCAAACTGGACTACTTTCTCCCACCATATACCAAAATCAACTCAAAATGGATTCAAAACTTACTAACATTTGAAACCATAAAAACCCCAGAAGAAAACACAGGTAGTATGCTCTTTAACATTAGTCTTCCCAGTATCTTTTGGTGGATATATGTATCCTCAGGCAAGAGAAACAAAAGTAAACAAGTGGGACTACATCAAACTAAAAAGCTTTGGCACAGCAAAGGAAACCGTTAACAAAATGAAGTTCTACTGAATTGGGAGAAGATATATCTGATAAGGGGTTAATATCCAAAATATACAAAGAACTCTTAAAACCCAACTTCAAGAAAACAAACCAATTGAAATAGGGGTAGAGGACTCAAAAAGACATTTTTCGAAAAAAGACATACAGATGCTCAACAGACATATGAAAAGACGCTCAACATCACTAATCATCAGAGAAATGCAATCAAAACTACAATATCGGGCTTCCCTGGTGGCGCAGTGGTTGAGAGTCCACCGGCCGATGCAGGGGACGCGGGTTCGTGCCCCAGTCCAGGAGGATCCCACGTGCCACGGAGCGGCTGGGCCCATGAGCCATGGCCGCTGGGCCTGCGCGTCCAGAGCCTCTGCTCCGCAGCAGCAGAGGCCACAGCGGTGAGAGGCCCGTGTACCGCAAACAAACAAACAAACAAAAAACACAATATCACCTCACATCTGTGTCAGAAGCTGTCATCAAGACAAGTAACCAGTGTTGGTGAGCATGTGGAGGAAGGGAACCCTCTTGCACTGTTGGTGGGAATGTAAATTGGTACAACCACCATGGAAAACAGCATGGAGTTTCCTCAAAAAATTAAAAATGGAACTACCATACAATCCAGCAATTCCACGTCTGGGTATTTTTCCAACAAGAACACTAATTCAGTTAGATATATGCACCCTTGTGTTCCTTGCAGCATTATTTACAATAGCCAAGATATGGAAGCAACCTGTGTCTATGGTGTGTGTGTGTGTGTGTGTGTGTGTGTGTGTATGTACATATATATATGTGTGTGTGTATATATATATATATATATATATATATATATATATATAATTCAGTCATAAAAAAGAATGAAATCTTGCCATTTGTGACAACATGGATGGACCTAGAGGGTATTTTGCTACATGAAATAAGTCAGAGAGAGAAAGAAAAATACCATATGGTTTCACTTATATGTGGGACCTAAAAAACAAATGAACATACATTATAAAACAGATTCCTAGATGCAGAGAACAAACAGGTCATTCTTACAGTGCAGGAGGCTGGGGGATGAGTGAAATAAGTGAGGGAGATTAAGAAGTGCAAACTTCCAGTTGCAAAATAGAGTCATGGGGATGAAATGGACATCATTGGGAATATAATCAATAATATTGTAATATCTTTGTATGATGACAGATGGTAACTAGACTTATCGTGCTTATCATTTTGTAATATACAAAAATATCAAATCACTATGTTGTGCACCTAGGAAAAAATACAAATTTTTAAATGTTTTTTGGTATTCTACTTTACTGCCTCTATTGGCTTTACAGCTACACCATATACAATTTTCTAGTTGCTGTAAGGGATACATTTATTGCAGTTTACCTTAAATAACATACCACTTCCAGTGTAATATATACATCTTATAAATATGTACTTCCATTCATCCCATTACTTATAATTATCACATATTTTACTTCTACATGTCCTAAGTCTTAGTTCTTAATTTCTGCTTTAAATTTTCTTCTGGTTAAACACTGTCATTTTCCTTTTAATAGTCAATTAGATTTTAAATAATTTAAGAAATTAGAAAAAATAATTTAAAATTTTCATTTCTGGAATTTCTTTCCTTCATGTAGATATGTTTCACCAGATATCACAACATTCAATGTGAAGAACCTCCTTTAAGATTTCTTGTAGAGCATATCTCCTGGTATTGAATTTTTTCAGTTTTCATTATAGGATATTTTCACTGGATATAGAATTTTAGTTTGACACCCTTTTTTAAACTTCAGCACTTTAAAGACATTGTTCTACTGTCTTCTTGATTACATTTTTCTGGTAAGTTGTTCATTCTTCTTATTGTTCACTGTTATGTGTCAAACTCTGACTGCTTTTTAAAATTTCTCATCTTTTTCAGCAATTGACCAGTTTCCTTTTATTTATCCTGTTTGCAGCTTGAGTTTCTTGGATCTGTGAGGGTTTTCTTTTTTCTTTTTTTCTTTTTTTTTTTTTTTTGTGGTACAT
Source organism: Mesoplodon mirus (assembly GCF_964341445.2). Taxonomy (NCBI): domain Eukaryota; kingdom Metazoa; phylum Chordata; class Mammalia; order Artiodactyla; family Ziphiidae; genus Mesoplodon; species Mesoplodon mirus. The sequence goes on from NC_138992.1 coordinate 46,712,380, forward strand.
GGGCCTCTCACTGTTGTGGCCTCTCCCGTTGTGGAGCACAGGCTCCGGACGCACAGGCTTAGCGGCCATGGCTCACGGGCCCAGCCGCTCCGTGGCATGTGGGATCTTCCCGGACCAGGGCACGGACCCATGTCCCCTGCATCGGGAGGCGGACTCTCAACCACTGAGCCACCAGGGAAGCCCATGTGAGTTTTTATTTTTTAAATCAAATTTGTAAATTTTTTAATCTTTATTTTTCCATATATATTTTTCTGCTCCAATCACTCTTCCTCTCCTGGATCCAACTATACGGGTTAGACCACTTGTTATTTATCTCATATGTCAGGGTTTTTTTCTTTATTTAAATCCTTTTGCTATGCTTTGAGTAGTTCCAATTAACCTATCAAGTTCATTGATCTTTTCTTCTAGTGTCCTGTATATTTTTATGCCCACCTAGTGAATTTTTAAGAATGTATTTTTCAGCTGTAGAATATATGGGTTTGTTTTTGTTTTTTGTTTTTGTTGTTTTGAGACTCACCACCTATTTACTCAATGTAAACCTTTTTCTTTAATATTTTAAACATTTATATAGTAGCTTTTAAAGTGCTGTCTGCTATTTGTAACATCTGTGTCAACTCTGGATCTATTTTGGTGGCTTTTTTCTCTGGTTATGCCACATTTTCTTGTCTTCACACCTAATAATTTTTTATTGCATATTGTATATTGTGGATGCTGAGATGTTGCTAAGGATCTGGATTTTGCTGTCTTCCTTTAGAGAGTGTCCAGTCTGTGGTGGCAGGCAGTTAATTTACTGGCAAATACGTGTGATCCTGTTGAGGATTAGTTTTAGAGTAATGCGGATTTATAGTAACTGTATTCCCAAGGGTTGGCCTGTTTGGGGTCTCAACTGAATGCCTGGCTTTTTTTTTTCTTTCTTTCTTTCACTTTAAAAAAAGGTAAAGTTGAACAAAGTTCACATACTCAGACTGCTTAAAACACAGAGCCATGACTAAATCTTATTTTTATTGTATTATTTTCAAAACCCCAAAGAGGTTCTGCTTTTTAATGATTCTTTCAAGAGCTAGACTTTTGAGGGATGAAGGAGATGCCCACATCATGGTATGACTAGTCAAAATATTTAGTGCTTTCCTCCCTCCCTGAATAGGTAGTTGATACTGACGAATAATTAAAGATTTGGAATTATGGGACAGAAATTGATCAACTTAAGAGTACAAGAGTATATTACATCAGAGAAAAAGCTTTAATGTTACATGCAACATAGGACAGCTAGGTCTGAGGGAGAATTGAGAAATGTGAGGTTACTAAAAATGAAATTATTCACCAGGTTTATTTAGGGCCTTTAGGGCCCTTCTGAAGTTTTATTTTCCTTGAAGTCTTTTTGTGTGTGTATGTGAATACTCTCATCGCAAAAATGCTATTAGTTGGGTAAAAGCAAACTTTTGAGACACAAGGGGATGTCAACAGTTTTTATCCTTCCCTAGAAACGATCTTTATAACAATGTCATTTTCAATTTAGAATCAACATTAAGAAAAACATCCAATCCAACTCATTCAGAGCTCAAAAGAACAAACAAGAAAGTGCTCAATCAAGTGCATGAAAGGATGTTATACCATATCAATAGGTGTGAAACTAATTTGAAAAAGTTACCATTATAACAACTGGGTAAGTCATTTCTAAAATCAAGTTAATCATACATGACAGTTATCAAGAGTGTAAGAATTCATCTGAAACAGCTAGTTGTAGATGTCTATTCCAAACAATTCTATTTTAAGGTGAATTATGATTCTGTAAGCACATAACATTGTAATAACATGAACAGAAAAATACTTTTAGTCCATTTTTTAATACTAAAAAAAAAAATAGAGGGACTTCCCTGGTGGCACAGTTGTTAAGGATCCACCTGCCAATACTGGGGACACCGGTTTGATTCCTGGTCTGGGAAGATCCCACATGCCACAGAGCAACTAATCCTGTGCGTCACAACTACTGAGCCTGTGTTCTAGAACCCGCGAGCCGCAACTACTGAAGCCCGTGCACCTAGAGCCTGTGGTCCACAATGAGAAGCCACAGCAATGAGAAGCCCATGCACTGCAATGAAGAGTAGCCCCCACTCACTGCAATTAGAGAAAGACTGTGCACAGCAACGAAGACCCAATGCAGCCATAAATAAATAAATAAATAATAAATAAATAAAAATAGAAATAGACTTTGAATAAACACATTCCAGGTGAAATAAATTTTGCCAAAAAAAAAGTAACAGAGAGAAAAAGACTTGAGAAATTCAATTTGCCATGGAGAACTTCACAAGTAACACTTTTCTTGTCTAATACTAAATTTCTGGGGATTTGCATGAAAACACAAGACATTAAGCACACCTAAATATAAATCAAGATAGAACATATACTTCAATAAATAACCAAAGGATTAAATGCTATGTCATCTCCAATGAACAAGTTTCAAAGTAATCATCTTGAAAATAGAAAAGACAGGTTTTAACTTTTTCAATTTTAATGTTTAATAATTCTGGTAATACTCAAAAAGTATTGCAATATTATAAGTACTTATGCCCAAATATCTTAAGTTTCAGTGACAGAACTTAACTCAGTGTTCACAAAGGAATAAATAGTTCCATTCAAAATTTATTGAACTTCAAATTAGTTTAAGTATTATGCTAGTTAACTAGAGAATATATCTCTAAAAAATATCTCAGCAGGTTCCTGGATGTCTCAGTAGATGCCAACATTATTGGACTGTTTAAATTAGAAGCTGAAACTATGAATTACCTGTCAAGGTTTCAACAATAAAAAATTTTAAAAGCCCATCATATTTGTTAATAAATTAGATTTATACAATCGATAATTTCAAAATAAATAAAACCTGAGTAGTATATGCCCTCTATTTCCACCCACCCTCAGCATCTGTACCTTTACATCCCATTTTCTTTTAGACCAGTGTGTCTCAAGCTTTAATAAGCATACATGTTCCTTGAGGATCTCATTAAGATGTAATTTCTGATTCAGTAAGTCTGTTGTGGGTCCTGAGAGTCTACCTTTCTAACAAGCCACAAATGGAGCTGAGGCTATCTTTGAACCACCCTTTGAGCAGCAAGGTGACCCAATATATAAAGTGAGGGAAACCTCTGGCCTAATGACTGTGGTTATATAGATTCAATGCTGTTATATTTTGTAATCAAACAAAAATAACCAACAATGATCACAAAAAATAAGTCTTGGAAGAAAAGAATGTTTTAGTTAAGTGAGAACTTAAAGTATACCAAATTGGCAGTGTTTCTATTTGTCTGACAGTTGACACCTTTGATACATTATAATGTAATCAGGACACCAAATTCTGGTAACTTTAAAAAATAGTTACTATAGCTTGAGGCTCTCCCAGTTAATTCAAGTTCAGAAAATTCAAGCCAGTACACTGTAAAACCACTATTAAAAATCTTTAATGGTAAAGTGTTCATATAAATTACTTGTAAACCTGCTCTAAGCTATCCCATCTCCTCCTCCTCTTTCAACAAATAAATGCTGCTTTTTTTTCTTCTGTCTTGTAGCTAAACAGCGTGTAACACCCAGTGCCCCTCCCTTTAAAAATCGAACAAAATTGTCTCCAACCAAAGGACCCAATGCAAAAAGGTTGGCTTCTTTAACACACTCATATGTATATGCATCTATTTCCACAGGATTACCCTTACATGTGATTGGCTGGCTTGAGTTGTGGCCTAGGTAACACCCTTGCTCCTTCAGAAAGGACAGATTGGGATGAGAACCTATCAGTACTACTGCTGCAGAGAGCTTAAATATTTTCTTCAATCCAGAGATATTTTGAAGAATGCATTTCATGTCCGACTTAAAGGAAAGCACATGGTGCTCAGGAAAACTGGTATAATCAGATAAAAGATTTGAGTCTAAAGAATATGACTGAGTACACATCATATGATAGACTTTATGGTATTCTGGATAAAGCTTTTTGGGAAGCTGTTTGAAAATTAAGCTTGGATCAGTTACTCGTCTGCGAAATACATGAATCACAGGGATATTATTGTTGTAAGCACACAGTACTGCATCAGCTGCGGTAAGCCCAGAACCTACAATTAACACTGGATCCACTTTGCCACACAACTTTCCTTTGCTTATAGCGGCTCCAAATTCAGGCATTGAATGAAACACAAAGGGAAAATCTTCCCCATCAATTTCCAAACGGCCAGGAGAATCCAATGTTCCAGTTGCCAGAGCTACATTTTCAGCAAAGAGACAGAAGGGAATATGGGAACCATCTCTTATTCGCTGATAACCCCTGATTTCCCAGTTTCTCTTGGTAAATTTTGACTTCTCTATCTGTAAATGCTGTGTTGAAATATCTCTGTCTTGACCATCATTATCAACTTGATCTCTGTAGAGTCTTGATACAGAGGTAATGTAAGTATTCTCTCTGAAATTCTTCTGAAGACCCATGACTTTTACATAATGTTTATAGTAGCGAGCTATTTCCTCTGGCATAACTCTATCCCCTTTTAGGTTCCTATAAAAAGAAAAGGAAAAATATTCTATGAGGATAATACTTTTAGTTTCCATGATTAGTACTTCTCCATCTAGTAAACTATTACATCTTTTTAATTCCTCTGGACTGTCCAAGCTAAAGCTAACACTTACCATAACACTTTACAAAGAAAGAAAGCCTTTCCTTTTCTTTAAAAATGTTAATAAATTAGTTTATCAATGGAGGAAGTCCCATGAGGGTAGAGACTGTATTTAATGCATCTTTGTTTCCCCAATGCCTTGTATAAGTATCTGTTCAGATTAGCTGCCTTTATCAATAAACTTTTATTAAATAAATGGATTAAAATGTGGATATCTGAAAATTAGACTATTTTAGTCTATGTCACAATTGTAATCTAAATAATTCAGTCTATAGCTATACTATTCAGTCTGTATTCTACTTAACTGTAGACTGAATTGTTTACAACCATTGAGATATTACAGGTCTGACTGCAATACATATACTTCTCAAAGATAATATCTAGACACAATTTTTAATAAGTTGCTTTCTGTTTTCCTAATGACCAAAAATAATTCAGATCAGTCTTTTGCTGAACAAAATCATATTTAAGTAGATAACCGTTCTCTCTCTGTGTTTTCCTACTCATAAAGAGATCTATAAATATAAGCTGCTCTCTATGAAAAAAGCACGTTAATACATCTTTTATTTTCCACTTGAAATTTAAAGCAATGGGCGTTAGTATCATTAAACAATGCCCCAATTAGAAATGAGTAGAAATAAAAACACCGGGCTTCCCTGGTGGCTCAGTGGTTGAGAGTCCGCCTGCCGATGCAGGGGACACGGGTTCGTGCCCCGGTCTGGGAAGATCCCACATGCCGCGGAGCGGCTGGGCCCGTGAGCCATGGCTGCTGAGCCTGCGCGTCCGGAGCCTGTGCTCCGCAACGGGAGAGGCCACAACAGTGAGAGGCCCGCGTACCGCTAAAAAAAAAAAAAAAAGAAAAAAAAAGAAATAAAAACACCAAATCAGGGAATTCCCTGGTGGTCCAGTGGTAAGGACTCCGTGCTTTCACTGCCAAAGGCCCGGGTTCGATCCCTGGTTGGGGAACTAAGATCCCATAAGCCATGCAGTGGGGCCAAGAAAACCCATAAAAAACACCAAATCATTTCACATAATTCAGTGTAACTTGTAACTGGAAGAAGTTCAAAGTTTAATGACTATAATAATTGAGATTTAGAATGTATTAACTCTCAATTTGTACAGAAACCCTATGTAATAGTTACTATTATTATCATCTTCATTTTGCAAACTAGGAAGTTGATAGCTAGTTTAAGTTATTTGACCAAGGTCATAACATTAGAAGGTACAGAGTCAGGATTTAAACCCTGCCAATCTCTAGAGGTCTAAGAGTCTTAACACTATGCAAGGGCAGGAACTAAAGCTAATATTTATCACAAGATCCATTTTCACATATTACTTAAACACACAATATGCTCAATTTAGAAGGATGAACACTCTGGTATGTAAATCATAAAGCTTTCTTTCCCTTTCTTACCCACATCATAAAGGGAAAAATATGTTGAGCGATTTCATTTTCTTACTTATGAAAATCAAGAACTTGTACAATTTGCCTAATTTTGCAACTTAACATTTCAAACCTATATAAAATTCCTTTTTAAAAACCCAAAAGTCATATTTGAAAGGTTTAAATTTACTCTGGTCTAAATTTGCTTTCCTTAAATCTTCTTAAATTAAGGATAATTACTGTAGATTAACATGGTTTCTATCTAACAGAAAGTCAAGCATTCAAACATTACAGCCCTGTTCTAACAAAGGTTGAGTAACTTCCTGCTTTAATTTATTGTTTCTGGCAGCAGTCAAATTAGAGTAGATTCTGTGTATTAGTAGTTCCTATCTATAGGAATGAAAATGGCTTGAAAATGATAGGGCTTTTCATATTTCTTTTTTTAAATTTTGGGTTCTTTCTCCCAAATAAATACAAAATAAACTTTTATTCTTTCAAGTTGAGATTTTCATATTTTCTTTGTTTTAAAATTAATTTTCATTGAACTATAGTTGTTTTACAATGTTGTGTTAGGGGATTTTCATATTTTCTATTCTCATATTTTAGTATTCTTATTAAATATTTACCTCTACAGCCAAGTAGGCAATCACATCACGGATTCTATTTTATTCCATCATTCTAAATTATTCATTATATATATTCTGGTTTCTCTTCAGATCATATAAATCTTAAGCTTTTTAAAATTATTCATTATATATACTCTTCTACTCTGAAAAGTCAAATAATTTAGGTATGTATACATGAGATATGCATACATGAAGTTATATATCCATTCATAAAAATAAGTTATATATATCCACTCATAAAAATAAGTAAATAAGGAAAGGATATGTACGTGGACAAGAAAGTAACAAAACAGAGTGGTTTAACAGGAGAGTGGGATAAAACTATGATTAACAATCTGTAGACAAGCCCTTACTTCTGTGTGCTTAGTTTTATAAAATCTCTAAATAGAAACTAGCTCATAACCACTGCTGCAGAGAGGTTTTATTTGAAAGACACCTGCATCAATATTATTCATCTAAGACAGGATCACAACTAGTTTGAGATTTGCTGACAGACACCCATTGTACACCAAAATTTTAATAGTTTTATCTTTACCTTCGTTTGCTAGATACCCAATCTTTAAATTTAAGTCCAGGTAGTTCCATCCAATTTCCAAAGCTGATTGTCAACATCGAGCCTTCCATATTCTATTTGAATAAAAAATGCACAATCAAAAAACACATTTTATCAGTAACAAGTTTTGTTTTGTTTTGTTTTGTTTTGTTTTTAACCAAAGCCATCTCATTTACTATAATTAAGTCTGGATAAGCAGAGCTCAAAGAAGTCCTAAATGGTTGTGTAAATCACCTCTGGAAATTTATTCCAATTAACTTTCAAATATTTTCAACACTTGGTAGTATCTATACTCCTTCTTTCATGTAATTATACATTTATAAATCAGATTTACAATATTACCCAATGCCTATAATCAACATAATTAGATGCAGAATATCGTGTTAGAGGAGCATATCAGTATTTTCACTTTAAACAAAAGGGGAAAAGTTCATTCATTTCTAACACTTTAAATGTCTTTCCATTTTAATATTATTAACAATTTTTTTTTTTTTTTTTTTTGCGGTACGCGGGCCTCTCACTTCTGTGGCCTCTCCCGTTGCGGAGCACAGGCTCTGGACACACAGGCTCAGCAGCCATGGCTCCCGGGCCCAGCCGCTCCGCGGCATGTGGGATCCTCCCAGACCGGGGCACGAACCCGCGTCCCCTGCATCGGCAGGCGGACTCTCAACCACTGTGCCACCAGGGAAGCCCAACACATTTTTTTAAATGGGCAGCAAAATAGCTTCCCCGCCCAAATCAATTATGATTGTGAAGTCTAAGCTGGTTTCAATACAGCAGGAATTGCTTTCTAAAACTAGGGAAATAAGTAAGTGGTTGCCTGATTAAGAACAGACTCACTGCTGAGGCTAATGCTGCCTTTAAGGAAGTGAGCCACTTCAAGCTTGCCCTACTTCTACTTTGCTCAGTACAAAGCAAGAAAAGCCCAAGGGCCAAAAGCACCTTTCCCAATGACTTCAACGATCTCATTCAACCAACTCTTTTAGGCTATGCCTTCTTTTATCTGAACACTTCTTGCCCTGTTTCTACACAGCCCAGTATTGGGAATGGGACTTGTTATTATTATTATTATTGGCTAACATTTATAGAGCACTTACTATGTGTTACGGCTTATAAAGTCATATTATTTGTGAAAGTACAAGATCACCACAGGAAGAGAATGCAGCAAGTTGCCACTGCTTTGAAGCAGGCTGGGCCTGATACTAGGATTAGAACCAAGTTTCAGGTATATATCACTTGAGCACTGATTCAAATATGTTTTTAGTAATCAAGGCTTATCCATACTTTAACTTTCCTAAATGTAAGTGGGAGAAATGAAGTAACAGAGATCAAATATTGCCTGCACATTTTTCTAAGCAGAAAATATATATGTACAATAAAACCTCAGGAATTTATAGAAGGTTCTCTAAAAACTTAAAAAATGTATTATGGCTTTTTCAATAAATGCAGTTTTATTAAGAATGCTACTTATTAACAAAGCAAATATAAACATGTAAGCTAAAAGGCACAGATATTTTGATAGTTGCTATCCATTACCATAAAGGTAATTAAGATGAAAAAGTCAGTGATATAGTTCATCTATAAAGTCCCCAAATACTCTGAAACAATCATTTGATAAATGTAAACAACTTTTAGCCATATAACATTGCACTAATATAGGAATATCCAACTGAAGTTTATACTAAAAATTTGATATTTAAAGTTAAAATTCCCATGAAGTCTTTATTTCATAACATAGCAAAAATTATTTAACATTTATTTGTACAACAAGTGAGCACTCACCACACACTAGACACTGTACTAACTGCTAAGGACACAGGAGTGAGGAATAATTATTAGTTGCTGCCCGCTAATGAAATATGCTGGATCTTTGTGTTGATAGTCCTCTGGTTTAACCTCTGCTATGGACTGAATTGTATCACCCCCCCCCCAAGTATACATGCTGAAACCCTAACCCCCCAACGTTATGGCATTTGGAGATGGGGCCTTTGGAAGGTAATTAGGGCTAGATGAGGTCATGAGGCTGATGCCCTCATAACAGGATTAGTGGCTTTACAAGAAGAGAGTTCACACACTCTTTGTTACATAAGGATACGCAAGAAAGCAGCTGTCTGCAAGCCAGAAAAAGAGCCCTCACCATAAACTGAATCATCTGGCACCTTGATCTTGGATTTTCCAGCCTTCAAAGTGTGAAATCTGTTGTTTAAGACACTCAGTCTATAGTATTTTATTTTAGCAGCCCAAGCAGACTAATACAATTTTTTTCTTTTACATTTTTCATTTAAGATCTTGAAAATGTAGGGAAATAATACATATTAGAATGAAATACTGTGTGAGATTTTGTAAACTCTACAATGAATAAGTGAATTAAAAATGTTTTACTATGCAAAACATCTTGAAATATTTTTATGTATAATTCTTAGAGAAACACTTATTCTAAGACACTATCACTAATCAAATTTGGCTTAATTTCTACTAGTAATTAATTCATATGTATCCGAACACATTAAAATTCTCAGATAAAGATGTGGTAATCATCATATATAATATTATATCATAATGTTTAAGAATCAAAATGGTCTTATCAAGATGATGTATAATAATTCACATTCACTAAAATGCTAAGGAAAATATACTCACATGCCAAGCTCCACCAGGTGGACCTTTACCAAGAACTAAGTGAGGGATATAATGATGCTGTTCTAATTTCCAATGCAAAATGGATGGATAATCATACCCAAAGTCAGCATCTGGATGAAGAAGTGCGTCGAAAAGTACTGCAACAGGATTGGATGATCGACCCTCAAGGCCCTCAGACAAGTACTCTAAGTCCTGAATTTTTTTTAAAAAAAAGAAAGAAGAAAGGCAGATAGAGTTTGGAAAAACAAACAAAAAAAACCTCCAGCTAACATAATAATAGTGAAGACCATTTATTATAATCCAGCATTTCCCATAGAGTGTGCTATAAAACACTGACGTTCCTTGAGATCTTAATAGATTCTCTGGTCAAATAAGTATGGGAAAATGTAGGGTTTCAAAAAGCTAATCAGATCGTTTTACTACAAAACTTGAAGATGCCTTTAATATGCTAGTATGCCTTACTATGTCTACCATGACACTCTAATAATAAAAAGCAGCATTTCCCAAACTTACCAGAGCATAGAGCACATATTAAACTCCATCAGGAAATAATTTGCGAAATTCTGCTCTAATTAATTCAGGAAAATAAATGGAAGCAACTCAGCAGAATATATTTACAATTCTAAAATTAAAATGTTAGAAGGTGTTATTTAGAAGAAAAGGTTTTCAGCTAAGAAATACAATGCTTATATAGCAGAAAACTAACCTTGTCTCAGTATAATAAAATTTAAAAGCATCAACATGTGAAAAATAATACCTGATCAACAATGGAAAGATGTCTCGCTTCTTCTAATTTGCTATGTAAGATTGTGTTTGGATGTATTGCTTCTGATGATAAATATGGTCTGTAGCCTGACAGCATATAAGAAAGGCAGATTCCTGAGGGTCCATTTCCTATTAAAAAAAAGGTGGAGAGGGGTGTATCTTGCATCTTAATACTCATGTTCTTTGGCTTTTCTGTTTCACAGATGGTTTTTCTCCTTCACAAATTCTTCTTTCTCTGAACTCTCAAAGCCAAGTATTCACAAGAGAAGATTTTTGTCTTCTCTCCTGTTTTCTTTTGGGAGTCTCACCTACTCAAAGCTTCAACTCTCTATGCTACTAACCCTCAAAATTACATATCTAGGCTGACCTCTTACCCCCAAAATATATCTCAAATTTCCATATGCCACTTCTTCACCTGACTGAACCACTAATAACTTAATCACAATGTGTTCAAAAGCAAATTCATGAGTTCTTCCATTTTGGTGCCCTCTCCTTTAAACCTCATTCCTTTGCTGGTATGATACTTACCAGCAAAATCCTAAGTTAATCAGGTTCTGGTTTAAATGTATTTTGTCACCTATATCCATTAAGTTGTCTTTGTTATTCTCACTCATATATTCTCACTCAGAAGACAAAAATCTCTTCTTGCTCCTCTTCAAGATTCACCTACTTCAAATAATTTCACATTCTACATTCAAATGAGTTCTCATAACAAGAGTTCTCATTATGTTACCCGCGCTATGTTACCCACTCTACCCAAAGCCCTTCATTGCTTGTTTCTTCTATCCAGTGTTCTCCATGTTCTGGTCTCAACCATCTTTCAAGTCCCATCTCCTAATAACTTCCCTCCTGTATTTCTATATCCTTTATCCAAAACCAAACTGGATTTTTTGTTGTTGTTGAACTCCAACAACTACTTTGATTTCTGTAGTTCTTTTAGTCTGGGTTGCCATTTCTCTATTATATCCATCTACCAAAAATTTAATCTATCTGGGACAACTGTAAGCCATCAGAAAAATAACCTGTTCCTTGTCTAATATTTTGCCCCAAATAAAATAAGCTCAAAGATGTAAACATGAAAAGTAACATCATAATATTAGGAAAGAGGTTAATATTTCTACTTATAATGCTGTAGTAAGAAGCCTTTAAGTATGACAGAAAACTCAAGACAGAAAGGAAAATAAACCATTTGACTTCATAAAAATTTTTTTAAATGGCAAATATTGGGAATTAAGATCTGAGGTAAAGAGCTAATTTCCTTGAATCAAAAAGAAAGAGACAAAACTAAAGAAAAATCATAATACCAACAGAAATAGAAGAAAAATTTGAGAAAATCCAACAATTATTCATGTAAAAACTCTCAACAAACAACAGAGGGGAAATTCCTTAACTTGATAAAGAGTATCTACAAAAATCCTACAGCTAACATCATAATTAATGGTGAGAAATTAGGGTTTTTTTTTCCCTATAAGATCAAGAAAAGGATGTCTCTTCTCACCATTCCTACTCACCACACACCTTAATGGAAATCCTAGCTAATGCACTATGACCAGAAAAGGAAATTAAAGGTATACAGATTGGGAAAGAAGAAACAAAACTGTCTTTGTTTGTAAATGCCATGATTATCTATGTCAAAAGTCCCAAAGAATTGACCAAAGTAAACTCCTGGAAGTAACAAGCAATTATGTTGCATGAAAAAGGTTAATATATACAAGTCAATTGCTTTCCTACAGACCAGTAATGAACAAGTGGAATGTGAAATTAAATACACAACCCCACTTATATTTGCAAGAAATACTTGGGCATAAGTCTAACAAAATTCACATAAGATCTAAATGAGAAAAACCACAAAACTCTGATGAAAGAGATCAAAGAATATCTAACTGATGGAAAGCTATTCCATGTTCATGGATAGAATGATTCAATATTGTTAAGATGTCAGTTTTTCCCAACTTGATCTACAGATTTGATGCGATCAAAATCAAAATCCCAGCAAGTTACTTTGTGGATATTGGCAAACTGATTCTAAAGTTTAAATGGAAAGGCAAAAGACCCAGAACTGCCAATATAATATTGAAGAACAAAGTTAGGGCTAATACCATCCAACTTCATCTTACTGTAAAACTACAGTCAACAAGACAGTGTGGAAATGAAAGAATATATAAATGAATGGAACAGAACAGACAGCCAAGAGATAGATCCTCACAAATACAGTCAACTTTTTTTTTTTTTTTTTTTTTTTTTTTTTTGCGGTACGCGGGACTCTCACCGCTGTGGCCTCTCCTGTTGTGGAGCACAGGCTCCAGATGCGCAGGCTCAGCGGCCATGGCTCACGGGACCAGCCGCTCCACGGCATGTGGGATCCTCCAGACCAGGGCACAAACCCGTGTTCCCTGCATCGGCAGGCGGACTCCCAACCACTGCGCCACCAGGGAAGCCCCCAGTCAACTTATTTTTGACAAAAGAGCAAAGGCAATGCAATGGAGAAAGGATAATCTTTTCAACAAATGGTACTAGAACAACTGGACATCTACATGTAAAAAATGTGAATCTAGATACTAACTTTATATCTTTACAAAAATGAATTAAAACAGATTATAGACCTAAATATAAAACACAAAATTATAAAACATCTAGAAAATAACTATGAGAAAATCTAGGTGACGTTGGGTTTGGTAATGAGTTTTTAGATATAACACCAAAAGCAAGATCTATGAAAGAAAAAAATTGGTATGCAGGACTTCTTAAAATTTATGCTCTGCCAAGTCACTGTTAAGAGAATGAAAAGGCAAGTCACAGACTAGGAGCAAATATCTGCAAAACATGTATTTGATAAAGTACTTGTTTCTAACATATACAAAGAACTCTTAAATCTCAACCATAAGAAAACCACCAACACAATCAATTAAAAAGTAGGGAAAAGTTCTGTACCGCAAGGTATAGAGATGGAATATAAGCATATGAGAAATTACTCAACATTGTATATCATTACAGAACTGCAAATTAAAACGAGATACTACACACCTATCAGAATGGCTAAACCCCAAAACACAGACAGTATCAAATGTTTCCAAGGATGTGGAACAACAGGAACTCTCATTCATAGTTGCTGGGAATGCAAAATGATACAGTCACTTTGGAAGACAATTTGACAGTTTCTTAAAAAGCTAAACATAGTCTTAACATATGACCCAGCAATCACACTCCTAGGTGGGTTGAAAACTTAATGGCCATGCAAAAATCTGCATATAAATGTTTGCAGTACTTTACTCATAAATGTCAAACACTGGAAGCAACCAAGATGTGCTTCAATAAGCCAATGGGTAAACTGAAACATCCATACAATGCAATAGTATCCAGTGATAAAAAGAAATGAGTATCAAGCCATGAAAAGACAGACAGTGATCTTAAATGCATATTGCTAAGTCAAATAAGCCAGTCTGAAAAGGCTACATACAGTGATTCCATATATATGACATTCTGGGAAAGGCAAAACTATAGAGATAGTAAAAGATCAGTGGTTACCAAGGGTTGATAGTTGAAGGAAAGGATGAATGGGTGGAACACAGGAGGTTTTTAGGTCAGTGAAACTATTTTATATGATGTAATAATACATGACATTATACACCCAGCAAAACCCATAGAACTGTACAACCCAAAGAGTGAACCCTAATGTGCACTATAGATTTTAGTTAATAATAATGTATAAAAACAGTGGTTCATCAATTGTGACAAATGTACCACACCAAAGCAAGATGTTAATAAAAGGTATAAAAGGGGGTTGGGAAGGAGAAGAAAAGGAATATATAATAAAAATGTTAATAAAATGTATAAAAGGGGGTTGGGAGAGTATTTACAGAAATATTCTCTGTAATTTCTGTTTCATTTTCCTATAGACTTAAACTGCTCTAAATAAAGCCTATTAAATACTGGCTATACGAAAAATAGTGGGAGTTAATGTCTCAAAGAATCACAAAGAAATAACACTCAAAAGACAATACAAAAAAGAATACAAATAAGCAGTTCATAGAGAAATATATACACAGGCAGAATGTGCCCCATCTCCCAAAGATTTCCCATTCTTAACCCCAAGATCCTGAGCGTGTTACCTTACAGAGAAAAAGGACTTTGTAGATGTGATTAAATTAAGGACCGTGAGCTGGAGAGAGTAGCCTGGATTATCCAGGTGGGTCCAATCTAATCACACAAGTCCTTAAAAACAGAGACCCTTTCCCACCTGTGGTAAGGAGGAACCCTAACTATGAAAGGTTAAAAGAGAAACAACACTGCTGGCTTTGAAGATGCAGAGGGGTCCAGGAGCCAAGGAATACTAGTAGCCTCTAGAAACTGGGAAAGCAAGGAAACATTCTAGCTACCCTAGAGCCTCCAAAAGGAATGTAGCCCTGCTGATACCTTGATTTTAGCCCAGTGAGACCAGTGTTGGACTTCTGTTCTGTAGAACAGTTAAATACATTTATGTTGTTAAAGCCACCAGGTTTGTGGTAATTTGTTATGACAGCAACAGAAAACCAATTACATACATTAAGGAAATTAGCCCTTTATTATGATCAGCTGGCGGTGCTATTGCCAGCAATAATGGCCCTATAAACATGAGGTTAAGCTACGCTTCGGCTAGCTGAGGCAAAATAGGAACAGATTGCTTTGGGGGAAGTAAGGTGCAGATGAAAGTAGTTTTTCTTTTTCTGACCCTGCCATAGCCCAACTAGAACAAGAAGACAGGTTCCTTTGCCTATGACAAGACATACAGGATGGAAAACCAGGGTTGGATATAAGTGGGAAATGGAACGTGAGATTTAGTTTCCAAGATATCTTGGATGAGAAATACTGCAAATACTGTCAGCTCCCCTAGAGGGGAATCTAGTGTAGAACTATCTTGCTTTCCTTCCTTCCTTCCTTCCTTCCTTCATTGAATCTCCTATGGAGAGATGTCAATATGCCAGACAGAGCACAGGACTTCCCTCTCCATTGACTTGAAACAAGTCAAAGAAACTAAGAAGTTGTATGCCATCAAGGTACATTATGTCCCATAATTCCTTCCTTTGGCTTGGTTTCACACTATAGTACTTGTCCAACTTCATGAGTTTGAATATTAGATTAAAGATACATATGACAGGTAATTAAATACATGCAATAAAACAACATCATAAAATTTTATAATTTTGAATTAGGTTTTACTAATAACTTAATTTTTAATATCTTATATACCTATCTATTGAGGTGGTACAATGGATATATAATAGTAACATATGGTTAAAATATTATAAACCTAACTGTAGAGTACTATAATGTTCTTTATTAACTGAGCACTGACTACTAACTTGCACAGGTTACTCAACTACTGAGTTTCCCTGTCTGTCCATACCCTACAACCTCAGAGGGCTATAGGTTTTAAGGCATAATCCAATAATGTACACAGAATGCTCTATACAGGGCTCTAATAACATTGGTTATCATCATTATCATAACACTGTCATATAAGTAACACAACTGACTACTGATATTTTAAAATAGAATAATATCAACCCTTCAATGAAAAAATGTTCCATTCTAACACAGAATCTAATATCAGATAAATCAATTCCTCTCTCCAAAGATTTGGTTATTGGTTATTTAAAAATATTAAGCAACCTAAGAATACTTTTCAATACAATCCTAAGAACTTGTGCTATGTAACTGTGCACTTATAAAAGTAGTAAGGATCAGAACTGTAATTTTAAGAGATAAAATGCAATAAAACTTACCTATTACTACCACAGGCAAAGTCACTGATGAATCTTCAAGTAAAGAAGTTTCTTCAACTAATGGCATAGCTTTAACTTTTCGCCCCAAATTATCACCAAAATATTGCACTAAGGAATTAAAAATCTCTCCTTCAGTTTCAGGGTCACTATAGTTTCTTTTAAAAGGAAAATATGGAACAAAAACAAAACAACAAATATATAGTCAATATAGCCTTTATAAAAATCTGTCTTTATTCAGATTTTATTTAGGCCATAAAATATTCAATAGTTCCATAAAAGGAGAAAAGAAAATCCTTTGATTAATGCTTTCAAATTAGTACCTTAGCCACGTCAACGTACACCACTTTGTTAGAAATCCTAAATACAGTGGTCCCTCGGTATCCAAGGGGGGTTGGTTCCAGAACTACCCCAGGATAGGGCAGAGTTCCCCAGGATACACTGACAGATTCCTCACCCCCAGTAATTGGGCTCCCCTAACTTTACATGGCCCCTTTTGGCCAGAACTGATACCCTTTGCATATGGCTACTTAGGAAAGCCCCTCCTCACACTGCAAGCCTGCCTCTGAAAGAAGTCTTATGCTCAATCCATCCCTTTCAGAGCATTCCAACTCCCACCACTGATCAGATCCAGATGTACTAGCTGTCTTGCCTTCTGCTTCTTGACAACTGAACTCAACTTGAGTATATTATACTTGGGCCTGTCCCTGATATTTCTCCAAAGTGTGTGCCCAGGACAGGTTCCCCAGCTTCCTTTGGATGCTTCTGAGTAGTCCTTTTAGGTATCCAGGCCTCATTAATATTATGGTGGTTGTAAAGGCCACAGTTCTTTTTCAGGAGATGCAGACATCATGGCCAGTCTCCTCCTGACATCCCTATCTCAAACACTGTTGCTTCCATATATATAACCTGGAATTTAATTAATAAAAATGATCATCACTCTGAGATTCTGGTAATTAAAAAGATATCTCCTTCTTCAAACCCTAACAAATGTTTCACATTAATAAAAGGGCAGATATGCTGGGGGTTACAGTCAACTTGAGACTATATAAATATTAAACTAGATACTTGAATATTATCTGATATCCTGTACACTCTGAGAACTGATAATCCTCTGAATGACTGAATGAAGGTACTTTAGCAGTTACTACCATATTTGATTTTATAAGCAAAACTCAATGATCTAAAATGCCTTGGCCAGTTTCTTAAGTCTACAAATAAACACTGTGAAACAAATATTTAATATTTAAATTCCTTAAGAACAAAAAAATCATGGCTAGAAGAGAAGTGTTGGCTTAAACTCTGAATCACTTTTACTTAAAGGTACAGTAGAATTCATTTTTTAAATAACTTATTAAGAGGCATTTAATATTCTAAGTCAAGATGTCTCAAGAAACCTTTTTTTTTTTTTCTGGCAGGCCTCAGAATTTTAATATAGCTATCAATTCTATAATTTGACTATACCTTTTGTTTTGAATTTTATTTATTTTTGTACAGCAGGTTCTTACTATTTATTTATTTTATACATATTAGTAAATCCCAATCTCCCAATCATATATGTCAATCCCAATCTCCCAATTCATCCCACCACCACCAAACCCCTGACTATACATTTTACAAGGATCTTTCATTACACTGGACTAGTCTTCTCAAATAACTGGTTAATACTTAAGAAAAAAGAGGTTAAGACAATTAGAAATAAAATGCCTCCTCTGTTAGGCTTCTATTAATCAAGAAAGACAAAGTTTTCAAGAGCTCAAAAACATCAGATCTGATCAGGCCTTAGACCAAGGTAAATAAATAGAGGGAACTTGGTAATGCTTTAAAAAAAAAAAGACCTTTAATGAGATAAAATTCACGTATAAAATTCACCCTTTCATTTATTTTTTTTGGCGGCACCACTTGGCATGTGGGATCTTAGTTTCCTGACAGAGATTGAACCCACGCCCCCTGGAGTGGAAGCACGGAGTTTTAACCACTGGACTGCCAGGGAAGTCCAAAATTCACCCTTTTAAAGTGTACAATTCAGGGCTCTAAGTAGTCACAAGGTTTTGCAATCACTACCAATAACTTCAGAGAAATTTTATCACCCTAAAAGTATATGCTGCACCCATTAGCACTCATTCCTCATTCTTCCCTCCCCGCAGCCATTGGCAGCCACTAATCTACTATCTTACTGATATGCCTACTCTGGAAATTTCAAATAAATGGAACTCCTCATACATTATGTAGCCTTTTGTGTCTGGCTTCTTCCACATAGCATGTTTTCAAGGTTCACCCAGGTGGTAGGATGTATTGGTACTTCATTCCTTTTTATGCCTGAATAATATTCCATTGTATATTACCCACTCATGAGCTGATAAACATTTGGATGGTTTCCACTTTTTGGCTATTACAAATATGCTATGAACATTCATGTATAAATTTTTGTGTGGACAAATGTTTTCATTTCTCTTAGGAGTGCATGCAATGGCTGGGCTGTAAACTCTCTGTTTAACATCTTGAGGAATTAGCAAACTATTTTCCCAAGTGTGCATCATCTTACATTCCCACCAGTGAAATGAGGGTCCCAATGTCTCCACATCCTCGCCAGCATGTTATTTTTTGTTTTTTATTTTAGCCATTCTAGTAGGTATAAAGTAGCATCTCATTGCAGTTTTCATTAGCATTTCCCTAATGACTAATAATGTTAAGCATCTTTTCATGTGCTTATTGGCCACCTGTATATCTTCTTCGGAGAATAATTCAAATTATTTGCCCACTTTCCAACTGGGCTGTCTTTTTTATTGTTGAGTTTAAAAAATTCTTTATATGTCCTGGATACAAGTCCCTTTTTGGATATGTGATTTGTAAATATTTTCTCCCATTTTGTGGGTTGTCTTTTCACTGTCTTTATATTGTCTTTTAAATCACAAAAGTTTTCATTTTCGATCAAGTCCAATTTATTTTTTTCTTTTGTTGCTGTACTTTTGGTGTCATATCTAAGAAAGCACTGCCTAATCTAAGATTACAAACCTGTTTTCTTCTATGAGTTTTATAGCTCTAGTTCTTAAATTTAGGTCTTTCATCTATTTTGAGTTAACGTTTATATATAGTATGAGGTAGCAGTCCAACTTCATTCTTCTGCTTGTGAATATCCATCTGTCTTGGCATCATTTGTTGAAAAGACTGATATTTCCCTTTTGTCTTGGGATCCCACAGAAACCAACTGACAACAAATGAAGGGAATTATTTCTGGACTCTCAATTCTATTCCATTGATCTATGTTTATCTTTATGCCAACGTAACACTGTCTTGATTACAGTTTCTTTGTGTAAGTTGTAAAATTAGGAAGTGTGAATCCTCCAACTTTGTTCTTTTTGCAAGATTGTCTTGGCTATTCTGGGTTCCTTGTAATTCCATGTGACTTTTAGGATCTGCTCATCAATTTCTGAAAAAAAAAAAGGCAGCTAGGATTTTGATAGGATTACACTGAATTTGTAGATAAATTCAAGGAATATTGCCATTATTGCCATCTTAAGAATACTAAGCTTTTCAATCCATGAACATGGGATTCCTTACCATTTATTTAGGCCTCCTTTCATTCTTTTCAATGTTTTCTAGTTTTCAATGTACAAGTTTCACTTTTCTTCTGTTAAATTTATTCCTAAATATTTCATTCTCTTTGATGCTAGTATAAATTGAACTGTTTTATCAATTTCATTGTCAGATTGTTCATTGTAAGTGTACAGAAATACAATTGATTTTTGTATGTTGATCTTGTATTCTGCAATATCACTGAATTCATTTATTAGATCTAGTAGGTTTTTTTTTGTGTGTGTGTGGGCCTCAAGCAATTTGACACTGGTCTCTCCCAAGACTCAAGTAGAGTATATAGAGCCAAAGTTTTAGTTTATCTTAATTCTCCAGAGTACACGTAATTTGTTCTGATTTTCTACTAACTGGTCATACGTATAATCTTTGTGTATATAATCCATAATATTGGTATAAACTATTTGCAATAAACTTGCATGGTACTTGATAAATACTGGTTTAACACAGGCATGAAAAACTGAATCAAGAGAAGAAATGAAAATTAGGTTCACTGAATTTACATAAAGCAACAATGAAACAAAGACCTATTAGTAAGTATTCTTTCTAAAAAGTTCAGTCTAAACTATAAATTTAGTATTGCTGTACATATTTTACAGTATATGCATACTATATGCATACTGTGTTCACAGGTCTATGAATAGTGAAAATTTCCACTGCAGATATCCAATGTGCTGAATGTTTGCTCTATTTAAAACAAGTATTTGAGTAATAAAAAAATCTACTTAAAAAAATCTACTTTTCCCTTGAGGCAATAAATTGGAAAATATAACTAAATTTTAGGAAATAGTAAAGAAGAGCACTTTACACATATGCAAAAATAGTTACCTTATTCTTAGGCATCAAATTAGAAGACTATTTGAAATTTCAGATGATTTTAGATGCCTTCCATGTTTTGTTTTTGAAACATTATGGTCCAAAGACTCAAAACAAATTTAAAAGGATGGCATAGACATAATATTTGAATAACAAAACACTTTTCTCACACCTAGCAATACCTTTCTAAATGATCCTTCAAAATGAAATGCTTTACTACCTGAGTTTAGTCTTTGGGAGCATGAGCTTAGAATTTACCAAATTGATACTACCATAAGAAAAGAAGGTTCTAAAGTCACAAAGGAAGTCAGTCACACTCTCTATCTTCTAGAACAGGAAGTATGGAAGTTGGAAAGTTAGGAGACAGTTCTCTCACAATATTTATTCTTTCAGATATAAGGCAAGATCCAAAATGTAGACACTGTCACAATTGGTTTTAAAATGTGTTCCTAATGAAATTACTCAAAAAAAAAAATTGTGCTAGTAAATTATAAACCTTCTCCTAAGGAAATGTTTTAATTATTAAATAAACGTTTTCTTTTTTAAATTTTAGATAAGATAGAGCTGTTTATACAATGGAAATATGGTTTATCAATCACAATTTTTATTCTTTGGCTAGCAGGCTTGTTTTCCCTTATCCCTCAAGATCAAAATATAGCAAATACCTTGTTTTCACCTCCTCCTCCACATTTCTGTACAAGGACGTAAACACATGATATTCACTACCTAGGATTAGTTGAACACGTATGAA
This sequence comes from Mesoplodon mirus, assembly GCF_964341445.2. NCBI lineage: Eukaryota > Metazoa > Chordata > Mammalia > Artiodactyla > Ziphiidae > Mesoplodon > Mesoplodon mirus. Next base: position 46,733,911 of record NC_138992.1, read on the forward strand.
TCCCAAGCTGTGTCCTTAGAATTCAACTGTACCAAAAGGTGTCAAAAGGCTTTTGGACAGTACTTTCTAAGAGGCATATTATTTTCTCAGGGGCTTCAGTTTAACAAGTTTTCACTAGGGGAACTTGTTTTCTAAAGTTCTCCAAAGTGGATCTGATACTCTCAAATCACTGTCAAGTAGGTAACACACAAATTTACCTAGAATTTAAAATCCAGCAGTTTATTACATAAAATAATTTTTAATATCCAGAATTTAGAGACTCTTACAAAACTCACTGAGAAGGTAGGCAAGCCTGGATTGCTGCTCTAGTTCAACAGGAATTCTGAGTCTTTTCTGTGCGTTACACCCCTTTTGCAATTTGGTGAAGCCTCTGGACCTCTTCTTTGAATAATATTATTAAACACATAACAGGATTTACAAGGAAACTAAAAAGTAAACTTGGAATGTTTTTATGTATTCCTCTATCGTATTAAATAACAAGTTCAGTGATGTAAAATAATTACTGTAATCTTGAAAAAATAAATAAACAATATTTCTAGGTATCTGCAACAATTAATGTGGTATGAAAATATTTGTGACTTCTATTCATGACAAAGTCAAAAATACTACCGTGATTTACTGCTTATATTTACAGTTGAAGAAAACAGATTTTGGTTAAAGTTGAGTGAAAATTCCTGGTACCTTTCTTTACATCCAAGTTCACTGGCCACCTAGTCTATATATGCAGCCCAATTTAAGAACTCTGATCAGAATTTCACATTTTACAAAAGACGTTTTGCATATCATTATTCTAGCACATTCGTGTATATATAGGGCAAGGCACTTTACTAAAGTCTTCGCTAAGCTTCTCTTTTCTTCACCACAAGGTTAAAACTAGTTTCAAGTTGCTTTCGGTCTTTCTCTCCATAACTGAATGAAATGTTGGCCAACTGTGCTAGATCTAGTACATAAACTTTTATTTTAAAATGTATTATCCGTATCACCCCTAAAAACGTTCCTCATAATGTTAGTCTAGAATCGCCACATTTTTCAAATTTCTACAATATATATGACTTACAATGATTGACATCTTAAAAGTCAGAAACATATTTGTAGCTAGAACATCAAATTTTAAACATAGCTCCCTGCCTCCCTTCAACCCAGTAACTTAGGTTATTAGATTTTTTTTTTTAAGAAAAAGAATGTTTAAGGTGTGTGGGGGGCTGGGAGAACCTCACAACCCTTCACTAAAACTTTGCACTACTTTTAAGTCTCAGTTCGCCGTAACCGACTAGATCCGGGCCTAGCCGGTCCCGCAGTCCCGTGACTGGCACGGTCCAGGGAGAGGAAAAGGGGACAACAGAGGAGAGTCCCCCAGAGCCAGGAGCCAAGGCGGGGAACCTCGACTAGACAGGAACAGGGAGGAAGCAGCAGCCGAGGCGGGAGGCCTCTGCAGTTCAGGCGCTTGCCTTCCACCACCGACCCGTCCCCGACTCCCTAACCCGCGCGGCCTCTACCCATTTCGGCCCCTGCCCTGCCGCAGGGCCCCGCAGCACTCTACCCTCCGCCTGCCCCCTTTTCTTCCACGGTGGAGAAGTCACCTGAAATGACCGGCCAGGGAGCAGCGGCAGCACCACACGGGCATGGAGCGCGGCGCACGGGGCGCCCGAGCGCGACCGCCACGGCCACCTCCCTCGGCGGGGTTGCCCGTTCGGGACGCCCGCCCGGTTACGGGGTCCTCGGGGCGCCCGCGCCCCGCGCCTAGCCGTTGCCGCGACTGCCGGAAGCTGCGGTTCAGCAGCCGGCCGGGATCTGGAGCACCCAAGCCCGCTTCAGGAAAGCGGCTTCCGCTCCTCGACTACTGGCAGCCGGACGCCGGCGGCCGATGATCTCTGGGCGCCGCGATGGGGGCGGAACGGGGCGGGGACGCTGCGACGGCTGCGGCGGAGGCGGGCGGGCTCCTCCTCGCAGGTGCGGAGGCGGCGGCGGCGGGCGAGGCCCGGGATTGGTGGAGCCGCGGCCAGAGCGAGGGGCCCGGCCTGAAGAAGTGTTCGCTGAGAGGGCGGGGGGCCGAGGTAGTCCGCCCACCAGACGGCTGGCGGTGGCTACTGGGGCCCGGGCCTCGGTCTGCGCCCTGCGGCCCCTCCGCGTGCTCCCGACCTGCGGCGAGGGAGGTTGGCGAGGCTGGGAGGATGAGCGTCCTGAGTGCCGGATGACAAGGGGAAGAGGAAGAGCTGCTAACCTCGGTAGCGGGACGGTTAGGGGGAAATCCCTGCGTGCCGCGCGGCCTCTGCGACCCGAACACCCCAGTGTCTCCAGAGTCGGTCCACGCGGGCCTCTCACCAAGGACGCCCGGGAAGACCGAGATTACCGCTCGACGAAAACCACTTTAGCGCCTTATCTCGCGCTGGCCTGGGCGCAGACGCCCGGAGCTTCCGCGCGCTTTTCGTTCTTGACCCTGCCTCACAATCGCCTGGGAGAACTCACCAAACCATGGGTGCCCGGGCCCCACCCCAAGGATTCTGATGGGGGAAGTCTGGCTTTCCGACTGAGGTCCCACTTCCTTAAGTAAGTGGCACCAATGGTTAAAAATACAGGTGCTCAGCCCCGCCCCAGATTCACTGAGTACCTTTCATGGAGGGGGAAAGGGCAGGAACGTGTATTTTTTAAGTCCCTCCAGGTGGTTATAATGCAAGAAAAGTTAGAAAGTACCGAGTAATGAGTGTCCCTATTCGGTATTTTCAAGAAATGAAGGGGGGAAAAACCTGGGAGAAGTGATTAATTGCATATACTGTTATATAGGGATGTCTTTCTATCCTTCTTTCCAAAGAGCGCTAATTATTTTTGCAGTTAGAATCTGGGATACGTAAGTTTCTGTTTTTAAATAATTTTTTAAGTTCTCAATTTTTGCTGAATGTTGTCATTGAACAAACTTGGACTTAGCAGGTATTTTAGAGTCTGTGGAGCTTAAAATGAAGTTTTAGGACTCAGCCTGACTCCAGGATTATACAATCTAAGATAATATATTCATTTATACATATACACTTATATTCATATTACTATAATGTTTATTTTACTTTAATGTTTCAGAAAGTGAAGCATAATTTTCTGTTGATATTCATAACATTATCCTTTTAAAGGAACTAAATTTGTAATAGCTATGCCAATCCAGAGAATTGAAATATTTAAAACTGTAAGGTTTATGAGTACTTTGTATAACTTTTTCTTTTCTTTATGGCTTTGTTTTTACTTTGAGTTTCTTATGGTATTTTCAGATGAATTAATAAAGTGAGCATATCAAATTTTAGCCTTAAGCAGACGTGTATTTAAACCTCGGGAACTTGCTATCATGGTTTATCCTTGATAAGGGCTAATGATTAAACCAGATCACAATAACTACGTAGAGGATTTTTCTTATAGCAAATGGGGCACATCAGAATTTTTGTTTCTGTTTTTTGAAATTGTAGTGTGAGGTGCTATTTAAATGTAAAATCCAGGTTTGATGAGGTCGTGGGGCAACAGACTCAGATACTGCTGGTGAGAGTGTAAATTGGTATGTAATCCAAACTCCCCCATCTGCATAATAGACTCTCATTCCTCCTTTCAGCACATGCAGTAGCACATTTAGAGTGGAGTTTATCTCACACTAGCAACCATTCCAAAACAACCCTCCTTACTGGTGTATAATATACCAGTATTTTATACATTAAATTATAGTATAGTAGTTAAAAGGACTGTCTATTGGAATCTTCACTGTGCTAGCAGTGTGATCTTGGACAAGTTACTTAGCATCTCTGGGCTTTGATTCCTCATCTGTAAAATGAGATAATAATAATTAGTTCATTGGTTATAAGAATTAAATTAAAAAATACTTATAAAGCACTTACCACAGTACCTGGCTCATGTTAATAAATTTTAAAACAAATAAATATAAAATATTAAATAAATATGAAAATAAATACTTTTCATTATTATCAATAATATTGTAAAATATTTTCACATTTTCTAAAATCAGGAAGTATGTGTATGGATTGAAATGTGCTCTCCCCCACTCCACCCCAATTCATATATTAAAGCCCTAACGTTACCTAATGTGACTGTATTTGGAGATAGGGCCTGTAAAGAGGTAATTGAGGTTAAATGAGGTCATGAGTGTGGAACTCTAACCCAGTAGGTTTGGTACCTTAGAAGAAGAGGAGTGGTGCTTTTTGCCAGATGAGGACACAGGAGAGGGTGGCAAGCCAGGAAGAGAGCTCTCACCAAGAACCAAATCAGCAGCCTCCTTGGTCTCAGACCTTCCAGCCTCCAGAATTGTGAGAAAATAAATGTCTGCTTAAGCCACGTACTGTATGGCGTTTTGTTTTGGAGCCTGAGCTGACAAAGATAATATGTTTTTGCATTTTCTAGAAGCAAACAAAAAATTCTAATGGAAATTATTCAGAATAAACTGTTGCATTTTATATACTAGGTAAACCTGTCAGTGGACCATTTCATATGCTTGGAAGTATAAGACTAAGTTTTAGAGGGGTTTAGAAAACATTCTAGAAAAACAGTTCCTCCTTTATTGAAACTCTGGGAAGTTCAGATACCGTTCAGATTTCTTTATCCTCAGGCCCACTGACACTTTTTGATACAGAGAATTACCTCTGTTTAGCTGCCAATTTGGAATTCTCATCAGCTCTATTCTCTATCTAGATGGCAAATTAAAAAAAAAAAAAAAGCTTCCCTGACTACACAGGAAACTGGGGACTTACTGGTGCTGGGGACTTAAGATAAAGTTTGTTCCTGCAGTTTGAACTCAGGGGATTAGAAAGTTGTAAACCAAGAAGGCTGCTTGCTAAAAATACAATTTATTTTTGTGGCTGTTGTAGCAGTCAGATTCAGTTGCAGAGAACAGAACTCATAAAATTCACTCTGGCTCTTAAGAATCACTCTTAAGAGTTGCTTTCGGAGAGGAACCAAGATGGTGGAATAGGAGGATGTGCTCTCACTCCCTCTTGCGAGAACATCAGAATCACAACTAGCTGCTGGACAGTCATCGACAGGAAGACACTGGAACTCACCAAAAAAGATACCCCACATCCAAAGACAAAGGAGAAGCCACAATGAGATGGTAGGAGGGGCACAATCACAGTAAAATCAAGTCCCATAACTGGTGGGTGGGTGACTCACAGACTGGCGAACACTTATACCACAGAAGTCCAACCACAGGAGTGAAGGTTCTGAGCCCCACGCCAAACTTCCCAACCTGGGGGTCCGGCAACGGAGCAGGAATTCCTAGAGAATCAGACTTTGAAGCCTAGTGGGAACTGATTGCAGGACTTCAACAGGACTGGGGAAAACAGAGACTTCATTCTTGGAGGGCACACACAAAGTAGTGTGCGTGTTGGGACACGGGAAGGAGAAGTGACCCCAGGGGAGAATGAACCAGACGTACTTGCTAGTGTTGGAGGGTATCCTGTGGGGAGGGGTGGGGGGTGCTGTGCTTCACTGTGGGGACAAGGACACTGGCAGAAGAAGTTCTGGGAAGTACTCCTTGGTGTGAGCCCTCCCAGAGTCTGATATTAGCCCCACCAAAGAGCCCAGGTAGGCTCCAGTGTTGGGTTGCCTCATGCCAAACAACCAACAGGGAGGGAACACAGCCCCACCCATCAACAGTCAAGTGGAGTAAAGTTTTACTGAGCTCTGCCCACCAGAGCAACAGCTCTACCCACCACCAGTCCGCCCCATCAAGCCTCTTAGATAGCCTCATCCACCACAGGGCAGACAGCAGAAGCAAGAAGAACTACAATCCTGCAGCCTGTGGAACAAAAACCACATTCACAGGAAGACAGACAAGATGAAAAGGCAGAGGGCTATATACCAGATGAAGGAACAAGATAAAACCCCAGAAAAACAACTAAATGAAGTGGAGATAGGCAACTTTCCAGAAAAAGAATTCAGAATAATGATAGTGAAGATGATCCAGGACCTCAGAAAAAGAATGGAGGCAAAGAGCGAGAAGATGCAAGAAATGTTTAACAAAGACCTAGAAGAATTAAAGAACAAACAAACAGAGATGAACAATACAATTACTGAAATGAAGACTAGAAGGAATCAATAGCAGATTAAGTGAGGCAGAAGAATGGATAAGTGACCTGGAAGACAGAATGTTGGAATTCACTGCTGTGGAACAGACTAAAGAAAAAAGAATGAAAACAAATAAAGACAGCCTAAGAGATCTCTGGGACAGCATTAAATGCAACAACATTCGTATTATAGGGGTCCCAGAAGGAGAAGAGAGAGAGAAAGGACCAGAGAAAATATTTGAAGAGATTATAGTCAAGAACATTCCTAACATGGGAAAGGAAATAGCCACCCAAGTCCATGAAGCGCAGCAAGTCCCATACAGGATAAACCCAAGGAGAAACAGGCAGAAACACATAGTGATTAAATTAGCAAAAATTAAAGACAAATAAAAATTATTGAAAGCAGCAAGGGAAAAATGACAAATAACATACAAGGGAACTCCCATAAGGTTAACACCTGATTTCTTAGCAGAAACTCTACAAGTCAGAAGGGAGTGACATGATATACTTAAAGAGATGAAAGGGAAGAACCTAAAACCAAGATTACTCTCCCCAGCAAGGATCTTATTCAGATCCGATGGAGAAATCAAAAGCTTTACAGACAAGCAAAAGCTAAGAGAATTCAGCACCAGCAAACCAGCTCTACAACAAATGCTAAAGGAAATTCTCTAAGTGGGAAGCACAAGAGAAAAAAAGGACCTACAAAAACAAACCCCAAACAATTAAGAAAGTGGTAATAGGAACATACATATCAATAAATACCTTAAATGTGAATGGGCTAAATGCTCCAACCAAAAGACAAAGGCTTGCTGAATGGATACAAAAACAAGACCCATCTATATGCTGTCTACAAGAGACCCACTTCAGACCTAGGGACACATACAGACTGAAAGTGAGGGGATAGAAAAAGATATTCCATGCAAATGGAAATCAAAAGAAAGCTAGAGTAACTATACTCATATCAGATAAAAGAGACTTTACAATAAAGAATGTTACAACAGACAAGGAAAGACACTACATAATGATCAAGGGATCAATCCAAGAAGAAGATATAACAATTATAAATATATATGCACCCAACATAGGAGCACCTCAATACATAAGGCAACTGCTAACAGCTATAAAAGAGGAAATCGACAGTAACACAATAATAGTGGGGGACTTTAACACCTCACTTACACCGATGGACAAATCATCCAAAATGAAAATAAATAAGGAAACAGAAGCTTTAAATGACATGATAGACCAGATAGATTTAATTGATATTTATAGGATATTCCATCAAAAAACAGCAGATTACACTTTCTTCTCAAGTGCACACGGAACATTCTCCACAATAGATCACATCTTGGGTCACAAATCAAGCCTCAGTAAATTTAAGAAAATTGAAATCATATCAAGCATCTTTTCTGACCACAACACTATGAGATTAGAAATGAATTACAGGGGAAAAAACGTAAAAAACACAACCACATGGAGGCTAATCAATACGTTACTAAATAAGCAAGAGATCACTGAAGAAATCAAAGAGGAAATCAAAAAAATAAATAACTAGAGACACATGGCAATGAAACCACGGTGATCCAAAACCTATGGGATGCAGCAAAAGCAGTTCTAAGAGGGAAGTTAAGAGCTATACAAGCCTACCTCAAGAAACAAGAAAAATCTCAAGTAAACAATCTAACCTTCCACCTAAAGGAACTAGAGAAAGAAGAACAAACAACCCAAAGTTATCAGAAGGAAAGAAATTATAAAGATCAGAGCAGAAATAAATGAAATAGAAACAAAGAAAACAATAGCAAAGATCAATAAAACTAAAAGCTTGTTCTTTGAGAAGATAAACAAAATTGAGAAACCATTAGCCAGACTCATCAAGAAAAAGAGGGAGAGATCTCAAATTAATAAAATTAGAAATGAAAAAGGAGAAGTTACAAAAGACACCGCAGAAACACAAAGCATTCTAAGAGACTACTACAAGCAACTCTATGCCATAAAATGGACAACCTGGAAGAAATAGACAAATTCTAAGAAAGGTATAACCTTCCAAGACTGACCCAAGAAGCAACAGAAAATATGAATGGACCAATCACAAGTAATGAAATTGAAACTGTGATTAAAAATCTTCCAACAAACAAAAGTCCAGGACCAGATGGCTTCACAGGTGAATTCTATCAAATATTTAGAGAAGAGCTAACACCCATCCTTCTCAAACTCTTCCAAAAAATTGTGGAGGAAGGAACACTCCCAAACTCCTTTTATGAGGACACCATCACCCTGATACCAAAACCAGACAAAGATACTACAAAAAAAGAAAATTACAGACCAGTATCACTGAAGAATATAGATGCAAAAATCCTCAACAAAATACTAGCAAACAGACTCCAAAAACACATTAAAGGATCGTACACCATGATCAAGTGGGATTTATCCCAGGGATGCAAGGATTCTTCAGTATATGCAAATCAGTCAATGTGAGACACCATATTAACAAATTGAAGAATAAAAAGCATATGATCATCTCAATAGATGCAGAAAAAGCTTTGGACAAAATTCAACAACGATTTATGATAAAAATTCTCCAGAAAGGGGGCAGAGAGGGAACCTACCTCAACATGATGAAGGCAATATATGACAAACCCACAGCAAACATCATTCTCAATGGTGAAAAACTGAAAGCATTTCTTCTAAGATCAGGAACAAGACAAGGATATGCACTCTCACCGTTGTTATTCAACAAAGCTTTGGAAGTCCTAGCCTCGGCAATAAGAGAAGGAAAAGAAATAAAAGGAATACAAATTGGAAAAGAAGAAGTAAAACTGTCACTGTTTGCAGATGACATGATACTATACATAGAGAATCCTAAAGATGCCACCAGAAAACTACTAGAGCTAATCAATGATTTTGGTAAAGTTGCAGGATACAAAATTAATGCACAGAAATCTCTTGCATTCCTATACACTAATGATGAAAAATATGAGAGAGAAGCTAAGGAAACACTCCCACTTACCATTACAACAAAAAGAATAAAATACCTAGGAATAAACCTACCTAAGGAGACAAAAGACCTGTATGCAGAAAGCTATAAGACACTGATGAAAAGAATTACAGGTGATACCAACAGATGGAGAGATATACCATGTTCTTGGATTGGAAGTATATATCATGTTCTTGGATTGGAAGAATCAATATTGTTAAAATGACTGTCCTACCCAAAGAAATCTACAGATTCAATGCAATCCCTGTAAAAGTACCAATGACACTTTTTATGGAACTACAACAAAAAATCTTAAAATTTACATGGAGACACAAAAGACCCAAATAGCCAAAGCAGTCTTGAGGGAAAAAAACGGAGCTGGAGGAATCAGAGTCCCTGACTTCAGACTATACTACAAAGCAACAGTAATCAAGACCATATGGTCCTGGCACAAAAACAGAAACATAGATCAATGGAACAACATAGAAAGCCCAGAGGTAAACCCATGTACCTATGGTCAACTAATCTATGACAAAGGAAGCAAGGATATACAATGGAGAAAAGACAGTCTGTTTAATAGGTGGTGCTGGGAAAAGTGGACAGCTACATGTAAAAGAATGAAATTAGAACACTCCGTAACACCATACACAAATATAAACTCAAAATGGATTAGAGACCTAAATATAAGATTGGACACTATAAAACTCATAGGAAAACATAGGAAGAGCACTCTTTGACATAAATCACAGCAAGATCTGTTTTGATCCACCTCCTAGAGTAATGGAAATAAAAACAAAAATAAACAAATGGGACCTAATGAAACTTAAAAGGTTTTGCACGACAACAGAAAGCATAAACAAGACGAAAAGACAACCCTCAGAATGAGAGAAAATATTTGCAAATGAATCAATCGTCAAAGGATTAATCTCCAAAATATAAACAGCTCATGCAGCTCAATATTAAAGAAACAACCCAATCCAAAAATGGGCAGAAGACCTAAATAGATATTTCTCCAAAGAAGACATACAGATGGCCAAGAAACACATGAAAAGCTCCTCAACATCACTAATTATTAGAGAAATACAAATCAAAACCACAATGAGGTATCACCTCACACAAGTTAGAATGGGCATCATCAGAAAATCTACAAGCAAGAAATGCTGGAGAGGGTGTGGAGAAACGGGAACCCTCCTGCACTGTTGGTGGGAATGTAAATTGATACAGCCACTATGGAGAACAGTATGGAGGTTCCTTAAAAACTAAGAATAGAATTACCATACAATCCAACAATCCCACTAGTGGGCATATACCCAGAGAAAACCATAATTCAATAAACACATGCACCCCAATGTTCATTGCAGCACTATTTACAATAGCCAGGTAATGGAAGCAACCTAAATGCCCATCGACAGACGAATGAATAAATAAGTTTTGGTACATATATACAATGGAATATTACTCAGCCATGAAAAGAAACGAAACTGAGCTATTTGTAATGAGGTGGATAGACCTAGAGTCTGTCATACAGAGTGAAGTAAGTCAGAAAGAGAAAGACAAATACCGTATGCTAACACATATATATGGAATTAAAAAAAAAATGTCATGAAGAACCTATGGGTAAAACGGGAATAAAGACACAGACCTACTTGAGAATGGACTTGAGGATATGGGGAGGGGGAAGTGTAAGCTGTGACAAAGCAAAAGAGAGGCATGGACATGTATACACTACCAAACGTGAGGTAGATAGATAGTGGGAAGCAGCCGCAGAGCACGGGGAGATCAGCTCGGTGCTTTGTGACCGCCTGGAGGGGTGGGATGGGGAGGGTGGGAGGGAGGGAGATGCATGAGGGAAGGGATGTGGGAACGGATGTATATGTATGACTGATTCACTTTGTTATAAAGCAGAAACTAATAAAAAAATTAAAAAATAAATAAAAAATAAAGAACTCCTTAACATCAAAACAAACAAACAAACAAACAAACAAACCAAAAAAAAGAAAAAAGAAAAGAAAATCCCATAAGGACTCAGAGGCAAAAAATATTCAAATCAATTTTCACTGCAAAATAATGGAGCTGTTACAGTGGAGGATTACTGGACTGAATGTCAATATTATGACATAGTATGACTGTGTTTCGTGTTTGGTAATTGCAATCATTGTTGCTTTTGTTGTGATCATCCATTTACAAAGCTTGGTGTCAGTTTATTTATCTCTTTTAAAAATAAAATACAGTGTGTATGTGTGAAAAAAAAAAGTATCACTCTTAAGAATAAGAAGAATTTTTACATGATATTGCAGAAGCATAGGAGAGCTGAAGGCACATAGGTAGAATTATGAGAAAAGTACCCAAAGTCACACTGCAAGAGCAGTTCACTAGCAGGAAGGGGGAATTTTCCCCCTCTACCCCTCTTGCATCCTATGGCTATACTAATACAATTGATACAAGATAGATCAACAGGAGAAAAAGAAACAAATTTTAATCATGCACATGGAGGTCTTGTAGAAATGGGTCCTAAGAAGTGGCTGAAGCAAGCAACTTTTATACTTTTAGGCAAAGAAACAATAAATTTGTAAGGAATTGATAGGACAAAGGAACTTAGGTTTTGGGTGCCCAATTAGTGAAATATCTAAACAGAATTTGGGTTCGGGGTAGTAAATTAAAGTAACAAGTTTTGTTTATATAGGCTTCTCAGCCCCAAATTCCCTATCTTTGGTGAAAAGGTATCACTCTACCTCCAGATGCATGAGTGCACTTGTCACCATTTATTTCCTCTTTTCACGGAGACAGGAGAGTTAGAGTATTTTTGATGTTGGCTGTTTAGTAACTTTAATTAAAAATAATCATTATGCCATTGAGGCATATTTTGGGGCTGCCTAACCTAGTACCCCAAACCACCAAGGGAGCCGCTGCCTATCTGTGACCAAGATGCTGCCTGCCTACTTGAAAGCTTCAGCTACAGCTGCTCACTCTAGAACTACACCTGAAGTGCACCCTTTATTGCTTTTATCCCTCTAACAAAGTAAGTCCAGGATGTCAGGAACTTTGTTTCTCTGTTCACTATTGTATACTCCAGCACTGAGACCAGATATTGGTTTGTAGTAAGAGTGAACACACACCACCATAGGTGACACTCACTCACTGATCTAGGAGGACTGATGTTGGATAAGCCTTTAACTAAATGGAAGGGAGAAACATGAGTTATGACTCATTTCTCTGTCTCACTGCCTATAAGTTTGACTTGTAAGCTATATTTGCATTACTACAAGATTAGAGAAAAGGATAAAAGTAGAGAACAGTAGTCAGAGACAACATATGACAGAAAAAATAATTCATACAGAATTAATTGTTTCCAACATGAATAGAAGTTCCAGAAAGAACAGTGAAAATGATTGGATGAAACTTACAAGAAAGAAGAAATTCATAGCTAAAGGGAGATGTGAGTCTGCAAATGTATAATATCTACTGAGCAGCAGAAAAGAAAAAAAATCTATGTGTGGGCATATACAAATTAAGGATAGCAAGAATAAAGAGAAGATCCTAAAAGTGTCCAGAGAGCTAATACAGGTCTTCCATAAGGGAATGAAAATCAGGCTGGGAATAGACTTCTCAGCAATAGGAGAAGAGGTTAGGAGATAAGCAATTCCCTGGAAGTTCCACTTTCCTAAGTCAGGGAAATGACTCTGAAGCTAGAATTCTATACCAAGCCAAACTATTGACAAAATATGAAGGCAGAATGAAAACGAAAACTAAACAAACTGAGGAATCTTTATATCTCAAATACTCTTTTTTAGGATGTTACTTGAGAATGTTGACTGGCAAAACAAGGGAACTGTCCAAGAAATTGGAAAAGTTTGGATGTATTAACAATAGAACTAATTCAGCAAAGCAATGAAGGCAAGTTCCAGGGTGACAACTGTGCAGCAGGCCTGAGAGCCACCCATCCAAATTGAAAGGAGACTACAGAGTTGTAAGAGAATTTTCTGTAGCAACGAAAGAGCCCCCAGATGTGAGAGTAAATGGAAGTGTTGGAGAACCTATACTAATGATGGCATAAAAATAGACCATTCAGAAAAAAAAAAAAAAGGCACAGTCTAGTAAGGTGGGGGTGTATGGCAAAAAGTATACAAAAAACGTATATAGTCATAGAATACAACTTGGCCGGGTAGATGTAAGATATACACTGTTTACTGATTTTCACATTTATAGTCCACCTGTAGACAAATCAAGAATCCCTTAACTATGGCTACGAATCAGATTATAAATATCATCCTTGGTAAGGTAAAAGAGAGCAAAACAGATGAAGAATAGGGTATGGGATACAATATTCTTGTTTGATAAAGTGAAGAGGTACTCCTTGTAGTTGAAATAAGAAATACAAATTTAAGTATATTATTTAACCTCACAAATGTAAACAATGAAAAAGCTAACAATAGTGATATAATTTATTAGGTATTGCAGGTCGGGAAAAATTGGAGTGGTTAATTTAGTAAAATCCTTACCTATCTTAGCAGAAAGTGGGTATGCAAGATCTAACACCGATACATCTAGAATGAACAGCATAAATATATAATTTAGAGCTAGTAGGGTAACAAGGAGGTAAATGCGACTGCCACTGGGAAACAAGATTGGAGGGATCAGGAAAGGACGGGTTGGAGGCTTGTTGCTTTTTGTGTTCAGCCCGTTTGAATTCACTCATTCATTTATATAACAAATATTTGTTGTGTGCCAAAAATGTGCCAGACACATAAATGAAACAGATGAGTGTGGGAGACGGGGTATTTTCTACCACAACAATGCCAAAATTTGAAATTGAATATTAGGCAGCCTTGTTCTTAAAATTTTTTATTAAGCAATGGATGCCAACATGTTACTTCCCTCTTCTCTTACCCTTCCTCTTACATTGTCATTCTGTAACACAAACTTTTCAGTCATCTGGTGCCCACACCCAGTCTTGTTTTTTGGTGTTGTGGGGAACTTATGAATGGGGCAGTAAAGGAGAACTCTTACCTCTCCTACCTTTCCCCTCCAATGGCATGGCTAGGAGAGGTCCCAGGATTTCTGTGGATGGGGGTTGTGGTTTTGGAGTTCCAGGTAGTTATTAGACATTGCAGTGAGCTGAAGCAGCAAGGATGATAAGCATACTGAGCAGACTACTTTGGAGCCGGAATGAGAAAAGCTGTCTCTTTTTTATATATGCAGGTACCAGAGTAGTGCATATAGAACCACCTGGGGGCACTTAAAAAACTCAATGCCCAGGCACAACCCCCTCCCTTCCCACCCTCACCACTACCAATTAAATTTAAAAGTCTCTGGCAAAGGGACCTCAGGCACATGATTTAAATCATTAACATACAGTTCATAAGCGATTTCTGCACAATTGATTGTGTTAAAAAATTAGAGCTTCAAACAACTTTTCATTCTGATATTCATAATATAAAGTCCAAGAAAGAACAACACTCACTTCCTTGACCTTATAATACATAGTTATAGTGGAAATAGAAAATGTATAGCTTTTATTTCATTAATAAGGTTAATTCTGTAGTCAAAAGGTCCCCCCCACCAACAAACATACTAGTTTACAGTTCTAATCACACCTCTTACCCTCAGTGTCCCCATGCTGTTCTCCAAACATACCAGGCAAACTCTCTTCCTTAGAATTTTTCACTGGCTGCTCCTACTGCCTGCAACATTATTTCCACCATATCCATAAGGCTAAGTCCCTCACCACCTTAGAGTCTACTCAAATATTACCTCCTCAATGAGGCTGCTGATGAAACAAAATTATTTTAAGGCAGGAAATAAAATTTAACGTGAAATTTTCTCTGCTGTTTGAGCCACTATACCTTCTCCTTAGTGTGCATTGTGCATCTGCATTATACATTAACTAGATTCCCTAAGAAGAGGCAGGAATGCCTGCACACACACACACACACACACACACACACACATATATTTCCTGCTGGCACGAGCAAGTAAACTCCTTAGGAGATAGCATTCCCTCCTTAATCATGTAAGGGGTTATGAAGACCCACTACTCACTTTGTTGAGCTATGTAAACTGTCAATGTCACCTTGATGTTTAACACTTTGATGTATAACCCTTTGTCTCAAAATCTTATATCTGTGCTTTGACCTCTAATGGGCAGAACAGTCCTCAGAGCTTTCTGAAAGACTATCTCCCTAGTTATAATTTTCAGATTGGCTTGAATAAAATTTTCCATTTCTTTCTTAGATCGCTTATTGATTATTTTTTCATCAACATTTGCATAACATAGTTGGCAGGATATCAGAGATACCCACCAGAGGACACCTGGAGTCTACCCTGAACTGGTGTTTGGTATCAGCATGGGCCATTTGAGCCCCACTGACTTCTTGGTACTCCTCAGATGTTCCAGTGAGCTCTCCTGATATGTGGATCTCATTGCTTTTAAGTGATAAACCTAAAAATTTTATTTGAGCTATTTTACTTAAGACTTGGAGTCTTAAGTGGCACTGATGTATTTCCAAGGCAGGGTCCTAGGGGGATCTTGGTGGGAGGTCAAGGGAAATATAGGTGTCTGGTTTTTGTTAAATTTGGCTGAAACTGAAAAAAAAAATCCCAAGTAGATATATGGTCTGAACAAACTATTGGCTAGTGAAATGAGAGATTGAATTATTTATCTCTAAAGAACAAGGGATGTTGGGTCCTTCCAGCCATAAGGTGTCCTCAGGGGACTGATAACCTAACAGATGTATCTGAGGATCAATCCTGTGACCTGCAGTAGTCCCACAGAGAACCCCACTATAACCATTAAGTAAATACTCTTCCTCTAAGGATGCATAAGATAAAGACTGATCATCCAGTGCTCCAAGCACCCACAATGGTTTTAGACTGTCAGAGGGCAAAACTATGACACCTAAAAGAGTTGAACCAACCCTTGGGGAACTGGACTCAGAAGCAGCACACATCCAATCCACCACACTGTCCTCACAAAGTTGTTCATACCATATCTCCTATCTAAATTAAGCTACTAAATTAATAATGGGAAATTGTGCCCCAAAGGACAATCAGCTCCCTGATGGACAGCCACCTAAGTGGATACTAGCTGGGTTTATGTATCACACTTAGAGAGCAGATAACCTGCAAGTGCTTAGTTGGAAACAGAGGGAAGTCTCGAACTGAAAATGGCCAAGATGGAACTCTTCTGACATTCCAAAACAGGCTTTGGTACACAGAGAAAGCTGGCTTGATGAAACACCTTTTCAGAATTCTGACCCTAGGAACAGAGCTTGTTTTCTTCTCCCTGTGTCTTGAGATGAAAATGTTCTATCAGGGCTCTCAGGAATTTTTATCTTACTCTTATCTAGAGCATCTCCAATTCCTGAGACTGAGAAAAAGAAAGGGGACAGGGAGGGGGACTTTTTAACCTGAATCAGGAAGACTGTGAGATCTCTGTGTCTATAGGGATGTATGTATGTCTGCATGTAGATAGATACATATAGATATGTCTTTACCTCCAGATGGTATTACCAAAATTAATTTGTAAAAGAGCTCTATTTAATTGGCTTGAATAAAATTGGCTTATATAAACACTCAGAAATATAAAAGAAACTAACCCAAAAGAATTTCAGGTTCATGTGATCTGGGAAATATTCAGTATTAAAGTAATATCTGGTATTAAAGTTAGCTTAAGTTTGTTGGTTTAATTAACACAGAGATGTCTTTAGAGTCATCAATATTAAGTATAATAATTTCATCGTACCTAGGTTTACTAGAAATCAAATAAGATCTTGTTATATCTGTTGCAAAACTGTCAGCAAGAAAAATAACTTGGTATGATGAAACTTTTAAATAACTTAAATATAAATGAGACAAGAATTTTTTAGGTGAGCCCTTTAAGAATAATTATGTTTTAGGTATGTCTATCTAAAATAGTTTCTCCATATTTTTAGTAACTTGAAACTTTAGAGTTTTGCTAAATTAAGTGATGGGAATTCATTGAATATCCAGATCATTTCCTAAAAATTCCTGGAAAATTAATTGCTAAACAAGTTTAAGTTTACCTACTTTTGTCTTATTAGAGAAAAACTAAAGGTGTTTGAGCTTATTGGACACATGTCTGTAGCACAGTGAGGAAAGAAATTATGCTTTGGGAAAAATGTATGTTTCTAGAGGTTATAGACTATGTTCATAAGTTTGCCAGTCAGGAGATGCTAGTATGACTAACAGTTCACAATTACTTGCTTCTTGGGTTTTGATAGAGATTAATTAAGGTTTTCAAGGTTAATATTATAATATATAAGTAATTAAAGTTACTAGAAATAATAAGGGAAATATTTCAGTATTCAAGAAAAGTAGGATGTGTGTTTTCAATAAAAGAAGGTATGATAAATGGAAATGCATTCTGTTAAAGGAACAGAAAGTAATTATGTACTAAAGCTGGTTATTTCTAAATGGGAAAGAAAATAAGGAACAAACTAATACAGATATAGAAAGTTGTGGGAGGTTTGTGGAAAAGGAAACCTGAGAAAAGAGTTTTGTGCATGATCAGGACTGGCTAAAACTAGATTGAACTAAATAAGTAAATGTCTTTTGTTTTGAAAGTAAGTTGGTACAAGACGAGTTTGGTTTTCTCCCTCTGTAAAGAAAACAAAGTTTTCTTGGAATATTGAGCTGCGTTTATTGTCACTTTGATTACGTGAATAAGTATTGTTTCACAGCACCCTATTATCTATTTGACCAAATGTTAAAACTTTTAAAAATTTTTGACAAACTTCTTCAAATTAGATTCTAAATGAAGTTCTTTTGTGTGTGTGTGTGTGTGTGTGTGTGTGTGTGTGTGTGTGTGTGTGTGTGTGTGGTACGCGGGCCTCTCACTGCTGTGGCCTCTCCCGTTGCGGAGCACAGGCTCCGGACGCACAGGCTCAGCGGCCATGGCTCACGGGCCTAGCCGCTCCGCGGCATGTGGGATCTTCCTGGACCGTGGCACGAACCCATGTCCCCTGCATCGGCAGGTGGACTCTCAACCACTGCGCCACCAGGGAAGCCCTAAATGAAGTTCTTTTGACCTCTAGCTAACTTTGGGATGTTTCAGAGGGTCCCTGAAGTATCTCAAAGAGAGATATTCAACTAATTAGGATTATTTGATATGTTAAATTAATGGGAAGTATGTCAAATAGTGATGGTAAAGCTTCTTAGGTTATACTGTATGGGTAAATGTCATTAATATAATGTTCTAGAAATTATATGAAATTTCTAAAATTGGATATGTCCCAGTATAATATTATCAGTCATAATTCTAGTTATTATCTTAAAATGTTTATGTCACAACCATAATCAAGTTTCTTTGTCAATTGCATTGTAATCAAATCTTTGTCATTCATAGAGAGTTGTTTTACTCTGATACTTTTGCAAAAATGCTTCATCTTCAAGAAGATTCATAGAAAGGACTTTTTGACAACTACAGGTCTCTGATAGCTTTCAGATCATACTGCTGAAACAGATAAGAAATTTAAAAGTTCTAACGGAAACACCAATGGCTTCTAAACTCTTAACAGATGATTAAAATCAAGAATTAGTTAGATAGGACTGAGTGAACTGGTGAATATGGTTATGATTTTTATGGTTTTTGTTTGAAGTATTACTTTTAATCTTTGTTTTCCAGATATAAGTAAATCTTTCCCCTTACACTAATTGTGACTTACAGCAATTTGGTAAATTATATTTTTGTAATCAGAATTGAAAATTTTATCTTTTCTCTCTACCTGATCCCTCCAGATTTTGGAAACTCTTAATGAGTATTCTTATTTTATGACAATAGAGTTATTTCCATAAGTTCAATAAGAATCTGTTCTCCTTATAACAGGACATAATTGGAAACATTAGTTATATTACCATGGCTCCAACTGGAATGTCATATTTTGAGAATGTACATAGAATCAGATATGACCAGACAGCTTTAAAGAACTAAGGTGAACTTTATGGAGACATAAAGCTCCTTGGAAAAATGACTTGATACCCCATTTACAGGGTTCCCAGAAGCCTTACCAGGTAAATGAGGAAGACCATCTCTTGGCAGGTGAAAGAATCTCAAGATATTTTGGGGATCTTGAGAAGAGAGGAATTCACCCAAATCTGTAGATGTTGCAGGTGGAGTCTGATAGCAAGCTCTTGGTGTGGCTTTCCTGGCCTTGAGATGCCTTTTAAAAGTTCAATCTAAGATTCCTTATGAATAGTTCTAGCAAAACCAAATTTAAAACAGCCTATATGATCAATTAGACTTATGTAAATAAAGAGACCAAATTTATTGAAACCAGACTTATTTTGCAAACAAATTAGTCTTAATTTAGCTATATTTGGTGGAAATGAGGCCAATTTTAGAGAAAAAATTATGTTTCAGCAATATGCTTTTGTGGATATTAAATTCTAACAGTGTTCTAATTGTGTTTGAGGTTCTATATTTACTGCCTAAGACTCACTTCCTGGATGGCTCCTCATTACTATGTTACATTATTGTAAAGTTTAATTGAATTATTAAAAGGACAGTCTAAGTTTGTTTCTGAAGCTTATCATAGTAATCTATTTCTGGATGAAGATCAGATTCCCCATGACCTGCAACCAGGAGATTATGCATATTGGAAAAGACATCAAGTACAGGACTCTTTATAGCCACATTGGAAGGGGCCATATGAGGCATCCTCTCCTGAATGGACTGCAATTTCTATTTCTGACAACCAGCTTCGACTAATTGAGACCAGCAGTACCAGACCAGGACAAGAAGAAGACGACATCTGAAGGAGACAGCTGACCCAAGATGCCGAACCAGGCCTGTGTACTTGTTACCTTGATGGTTGCTCACACTTTTGCTTATGAACCAAATGTGTTTCTTTCTTGGGCTCCATCATATGCGTTTCAAAAATCAGCACAATTTCTGCATTTGTGGACAATTACCTGTGTCTAGTACTCCTGGGTTACCTTGGTGGATTTCTCCTCTCCAAGGCTTTAATTGGATGGCCCTTAGGAAATTTATTCTAGAAGAAAGGACTTACAGTTCTGTTGGGGCCATTATTGATATTTCTAGATGAGACCCTCCTCACTTGACCAATTAATCATACTTGCTCTGACCATGGCCATAAATATGGATTATTTTTCCTTTTCTAAAAAGTTTTATTGAAATATAGTTGATTCACAATGTTGTGATAGTTTCAGATGTACAGCAACAAGATTCAATTATACATATATATATATATATATATATATATATATATATATACTCTTTTTTAAATAAATATTTTATAATTCTCTTCCATTATAGGTTATTACAAGATACTGAGTACAGTTCCCTGTGCTATATAGTAGGTCCTTATTGATTATCTATTTTATATAGTAGTAGTATGTATATTTTATTTTATTTATTTTTTTATTGGAGTATAATTGTTTTACAATGTTGTATTAGTTTCTGCCATACAATGAAGTGAATCAACTATATGTATACCTATGTCTCCTCCCTCTTGGAGTTCCCTCCCACGCCCCCCCACCATCCCACCCATCTAGGTCATCACTGAGCACTGAGCTGAGCTTCCTGTGCTTTATAGCATATTCCTGATAGCTATTTATTTTATGCATGGTAGTGTATATATGTCAATCCTGATCTCCCAATTTGTCCCACCCTCCCCTTCCCCTCCATGTCCACATGTCCGTTCTCTATGTCTGCGTCTCTATTCCTGACCTGCAAAAATGTTCATCTGTACTATTTTTCTAGATTCCACATATATACATTAATATACAATATTTGCTTTTCTCTTTCTGGCTTACTTCACTATGTATGACAGACTTTAGGTCCATCCACATCTCTATAAATGACCCAATTATGTTCCTTTTTATGGCTGAGTAATACTCCATTGTATATATGTACCACATCTTCTTTATCCATTCATCTGTCATTGGGCACTTAGGTTGTTTCCAAGTCCTGGCTATTGTAAGTAGTGCTGCAGTGAACATTGGGGTACATGACTCTTTCTGAATTATGGTTTTCTCAGGGTATATGCCCAGTAGTGGGATTGCTGGGTCATATGGTGGTTCTATTTTTAGTTTTTTAAGGAACATCCATACTGTTCTCCACAGTGGCTGTATCAATTTATATTACCACCAACAGTGCAAGATGGTCCCTTTTCTCCACACCCTCTCCAGCATTTATTGTTTGTAGAGTTTTGATGATGGACATTCTGACTGGTGTGAGGTGATACCTCATTGTAGTTTTGATTTGCATTTCTCTAATGATTAGTGATGTTGATCATCCTTTCATGTGCCTCTTGGCCATCTGTATGTCTTCTTTGGTGAAATGTCTGTTTAGGTCTTCCACCAATTTTTTAATTGGGTTGTTTTTTTTTGATATTGAGCTCCATGAGCTCTTTGTATATTTTGGAGATTAATCATTTGTCCATTGCTTTTGTAAATATTTTCTCCCATTCTGAGCATTGTCTTCTCATCTTGTTTATGGTTTCCTTTGCTGTGCAAAAGTTTTAAGTTTAATTAGGTCCTATTTGTTTATTTTTGCTTTTATTTTGTTTACTCTAGGAGATAGGTCAAAAAAGATCTTGCTGTGGTTTATGTCAAAGAGTATTTTTCCTGTGTTTTCCTCAAAGAGTTTTATAGTGTCTATTCTTGCATTTAGCTCTTTAATCCATTTTGAGTTTATTTCTGTGTATGGTGTTCAGGAGTGTTCTAATTTCATTCTTTTACATGTAGCTGTACAGCTTTCCCAGCACCACTTATTATAGAGGCTGTCTTTTCTCCATTGTGTGTTCTTGCCTCCTTTGTCATAAATTAGGTGACCATATGTGCATGGGTTTATAACTGGGCTTTCTACCCTGCACCATTGATCTATATTTCTGTTTTTGTGCCAGTACCATACTGTCTTGATTACTGTAGCTTTGTAGCATTGTTTGAACCTGGGGAACCTGATTCCTCCAACTCTGTTTTTCTTTCTCAAAATTGCTTTGGCTATTCAGGGTCTTTTGTGTTTCCATACAAATTGTTAAATTTTTTGTTCTAATTCTGTGAAGAATGCCATTGGTAATTTGACAGGGATTGCATTGAATCTGTAGATTGCTTTGGGCACTATAGTCAGTTTCACAGTATTGATTCTTTCAATCTGAGAACATGATGTATTTCTCCATCTGTTTATGCCATCTTTGATTTCTTTCATAAGTGTTTTATAGTTTTCTGAGTATTGGTATTTGCCTCCTTAGGTAGGTTTATTCCTAGGTATTTTATTCTTTTTGTTGTGATGGTAAATGGGATTGTTTCCTTAACTGTCTGATCTTTTGTCATTAGTGTATAGGAATTCAAGAGATTTCTGTGCATTAATTTTGTATCCTGCAACCTTACCAAATTCACTGATTGGTTATAATAGTTTTCTGGTGGCCTCTTTAGGATTTTCTGTGTATAGTATTATGTCATCTGCAAAGAGTGACAGTTTTACTTCTTTTCCAATTTGTATTCCTTTTATTTATTTTTCTTCTCTGATTGCCATGGCTAGGACTTCCAAAACTATGTTGAATAAGAGTGGTGAGAGTGGACATCCTTGTCTTGTTCCTGATCTTAGTGGAAACGCTTTCAGTTTTTCATCATTGAGAATGATGTTAGCTGTGGGTTTGTCATATATGGTCTATATTATGTTGAGGTAGGTTCCCTCTATTCCCACTTTCTGGAGAGTTTTTATCATAAATGCGTGTTGAATTTTGTCAAAAGCTTTTTCTGCATCTATTGAGGTGATCATGTGGTTTTTATTCCTTAATTTGTTAATATGGTATATCACATTGATTGATTTGTGTGTATTGAAGAATCCTTGCATTCCTTGGACAAATCCCACTTGATCATGGTATATGATCCTTTTAATGTGTTGTGGACTCTGTTTGCTAGTATTTTGTTGAGGATTTTGCGTCTATGTTCATCAGTAATAATGGTCTGTAATTTTCTTTTTTTGTGATATCTTTGTCTAGTTTTGGTATCAGGGTGATAA
Source organism: Mesoplodon mirus (assembly GCF_964341445.2). Lineage (NCBI taxonomy): Eukaryota > Metazoa > Chordata > Mammalia > Artiodactyla > Ziphiidae > Mesoplodon > Mesoplodon mirus. The sequence continues at coordinate 46,756,934 of NC_138992.1, forward strand.
TGGCCTCATAGAATGAATTTAGGAGTGTTCCTTTCTTGCAAATTTTTGGAAGAGTTTGAGAAGGATAGGTATTAGGTCTTCCCTAAATGTTTGATAGAATTCACCTGTGAAGCCATCTGGTCCTGGAGTTTTGTTTGTTGGAAGATTTTTAATTACAGTTTCAATTTAATTACTTGTGATAGGTCTGTTTATATTTTCTAATTCTTCCTGGTTTAGTCTTGGGAAGTTGTACCTTTCCAGGAATTTGTTCATTTCCTTGAGGTTGTCCATTTTATTGTCATATACTTGCTTGTCATAGTCTCTTATAATCCTTTGTATTTCTGTGGTGTCAGTTGTAATTTCTTCTTTTTCATTTCTAATTTTATTGATTTGTATCCTTTCCCTTTTTTTCTTGATGAGTCACACCAATGAACAGATCATCCAAACAGAAAATAAATAAGGAAACACAAGCTTTAAATGGCACAATAGACCAGATATATTTAATTGATATTTTTAGGACATTCCACCCAAAAGTGGCAGAATAAACTTTCTTCTCAAGTGCACATGCAACATTCTCATCACATCTTGGGTCACAAATCAAGCCTTGGAAAAATTAAGAAAATTGAAATCATATCAAGCTTCTTTTCCAACCACTACACTATGAGATTAGAAATCAATTACAGGAAAAAAAACTGTAACAAACACAAATACATGGAGACTAAAAAGTGTGCTACTAAATAACCGAGAGATCCCTGAAGAAATCAAAGAGGAAATTTAAAAAATACATAGAAACAAATGGCAATGAAAACACAATGACCCAAAACCTATGGGACACAGCAAAAGCAGTTCCTAGCGGAAAGTTTATAGCAATTCAATCTCATCTCAAGAAAGAAGAAAAATCTCAAATAAATAATCTAACCTTACCCCTAAAGCATCTAGAGAAAGGAGAACAAAGAAAACCCAAAGTCAGTAGAAGGAAAGAAATCATAGAGATCAGAGAAGAAATAAATGAAATAGAAATGAAGGAAACAATAGCAAAGATCAATAAAACTAAAAGTTGGTTCTTTGAGAAGATAAACAAAATTCATAAATATGGATTTTATTTAAAATTACTCAAGCTCAATCAGAGCAATGAGCTAAATTTCAGTCAATGAATATAACTTCCCAGTTATTGGGTGGAACCCTCCTTTAATTATGGCATGGGTTTATATGGCTAACACCAGGCTATGGTCATTTAAGTTTAAAGGCCCTTATATTGGGAACAGTTAAATCATACTAAGAGTAATCAGCCTAATAACACTAGGAAATTGTGCTGAGTGCCTTATGAACAATGCCAATATGTCATTACCTTTGAGAAGCAGTGACTGGTTTGGAGCTGATTGGTTGAGATGACCAGGAAACTATTAGGTAGTTCCTAAGAGGACCCAATGGATTTATGGGGCAAATTTACAGCACTGGTTCTTCCCAGGTTGATTAGAAAGATGCACAATTGATTTCTCTTGGGCTCAAGATCAGCTATGGGCAATACTGAAAACAGCCACTGCCACTCTACCTTTAATGCAGCACACTGTGTTCAATCATTTTTCCAATGGTATGATAATTTGACCATGGTATTTGTTCCTTCACTTGGAATAGAAGACGTCATTACTCACATAGAGGCTTTAACCAAATTTATTCAGCAAGCTTTGAATTATAATAATAAAGCCATTAATTGCTTAATTCAGAAGTTTCCATTATGAGAAAAGCAGTCCTATGGAATCACATGGCCCTTGATATTCTAACAGCTTCCCAAGGGGGAACTTGCACTCTAATACATACTAAATATTGTGTTTTTGTATCTTCTGAGTCTTCTAATGTAACCCACCTTATGATGTTTATGAAAAATCAAATTTCCACTCTGAATGATTCTCTTCCCAGTTTAGGGGGAAAATGGGTTGTTTCAGTTTTTAAGAAATAGATCAAAATTTATTTATTTGATTTAAATATTAATGCTTTGTTGGGATAAACCTATCCAATCAGCAAATATGATTACAGATGTCCTTTGCACCTAATCATCCTCTTCAATACTTTTTTGTCCATTAAATCAGAGAAAATTCTAAGTTGCCTGGCAAAGTTATTCTTGGAAAGGAACCCATTTTCTACATTTCCCTCCAGTTACTTCAGAGTTTCAATTTATGTCACCACATAGGATAATTTCATAAGGACCCTGACATTATTATTTCACTTTAAAATGTAATTTCATTATTTTGCTCCTAACTTTATTCTCCTTTGGTTTTAAAAGACTATTAGGCCTCCCCAATTACTAAAATGGTTTATGATATGTAAGTTATTTTGTATGTATATTCATTGTTAAAATGTGTCTTGACATGGATCTCAGTGTCTTAAGAGGTAATTAACAGTCTTATTTGGAGATTCTCATTCATATTGAACTTTCAGGCCATTTTGCCTGTAGATCTCTTTCCTATAGATTTGAAAGAAAAAGCTGTAATATCAAATACATCACAAATCAGATTATTTGGGAAGAAGACTTAGACTTTCTACCATATAATTTATTCTAAATATGTTTCAATGGTAAAAGAAGTTAACCTGGCATTTTAAGGCATTCAAAGTTATACAACTATTTTAAAATAAGACAAATGCCCTGAATTTATGTAATAGTGGTATTCTCAGATAATAATATTATTAGAACAACTATCATTTATTCTTGTACTCAATCTTAAAACAAATTATAAATCACAAAAATAATAGCATTAATCATAAATGTGAACATAGTTTTTCTTACAATTTTTTTAGAATATATACTACTAATGACATAGTTAAAATAATCATTTGATTGTCTAATTGCCTGTTTAATTGCTATAACTAGAATGTTTGATTGGATTGTTCTTTTGGGGGAGTTGCCAGGGAATGTGCTTATTTGTGTGCAATTTTATGTTAATTTATGAACTGCAGTAGAAATCAATAAAACTAGGGCTTCCCTGTGGTGCAGTGGTTGAGAACCTGCCTGCCAATGCAGGGGACACGGGTTCGAGCCCCGGTCTGGGAAGATCCCACATGCCACGGAGCAACTAGGCCCGTGAGCCACAACTACTGAGCCTGCGCGTCTGGAGCTTCTGCTCCGCAACAAGAGAGGCCGCGACAGTGAGAGGCCTGTGCACCATGATGAAGAGTGGCCCCTGCTCGCCACAATTAGAGAAAGCCCTCGCACAGAAACGAAGACCCAACGCAGCCAAATAAATAAATAAATAAATAAATAAATAAATAAATAGTGTTCCCTTTAAAAAAAAAAATAAAGAAAACTAATGCTAAATATTTTAGAAATTTAGTGTGGTATACAGAACTCAGAACTAGAGTTTGGAATTAATTTCCTTAAAAGAATGTAAAACACATCAAGCTTCTTTGAGCAATTCCAAGGGGAAATTTTATTTCCTGTTTAAAAATATATGGATGTAAGAGTTAATCTCCAAAGTTAACTAACAAAAGACACCAGAGTTTTAGATAAACTAATTAAAAGAGATTTAAATCTACCTACTCAGTCTTTTTTTCTTTTCTTATAAGTATATATTTTATTTGCAGAAAGATTCTGTTGGCTGGTTTTTTACAAATCTGTCTGCTCTTATTTAAAATACTCTTTTATTCTTTCACTGTGATTTATATTCCTTCCTTCCTTATAAATATTTATTTCAAAGTATCTTTCAGAGTAGATTGTAACCTTGGTGTGCATATTCTTCTATTTGTTGTGTCTGCTAATACTTTCTCACAGTGATTCATTTCCTCGAGTAGGTTATAATCTCTAACTATAAATTCATCTGCAGCGGGGGTTGATTTGGTGGCTTATGCTGCATACTCAAGATGTAGCCTCTTAACCACAGCCCAGTTTCAAATTTGCCTCTACTTAGACTGGATGGGTCTCACCATATCTAGATCAGTTTTAATGAAAATATCTTAGTTTAGAATCATTTGAGCCAAGCAGACAGAATGAATTTGGACTCTACACTGGCTGAGGTACTGGCTTCTTTTCTACCCAAGCTTCCTTGTAGTTTCCAAGGGAGGGTTAGTGGCTGATGTTTTTCTATTTCATGGAAAGGTCAGCTCCTTATGACTCCTGGTCATATGCAGGAAGTTTATAGTTAGGTCTTTTGGCCAGAACCTTACTCTCAATAATAATATTTGCTGTCAACATGTTCATTAACTAGGAAAACCTTATCATTTATCATTTAAATCAGAGCACTTTGAAAATTGGAAGGGTATTTATTATTAATTATGCAGAAGCAGCAGGTGCAAAGCAAGCCTATCCTTAGAAAACGGTAACCAAGCAGGACCCTATGGGGCCTTCCCGGGACAGACCCTTCCCCCTATGTCCTCTACCTGTTTCTTGTTTGTAGAAAAGCTGTAGTCTTCCAGGCCTCCCTTGAGTCACAAAAGCCCAGCTCAAGAATGAATGATTGAAAGGATGTGAACGTATAGTGACAAAAGTAGGAGGTGGGCCAGAAGAACTGGTAACAATTTAAATAGTAAATAAGCCATATGGCAGTATAGAATCTTTAGTTCCTCCTTGAAGTACATAGATAACAGTATTTGAAGCACATTCCTGAGTTACTTTATAGATACTAAAACCCCCACCAAAAGGAAGAAGTTAACTACATGATGACCATGAGCACATAACCCCAGACCAGCTGGAGCCTGAGTCTTGGTAATGTTAACCCCTGTGACACCACACTTTTACCTCATCATTAACCAATCAGAGATTGTGCACGAGCTGAGCACACAACCTGTGACTCCCCTCCTTCACCTTCCCTTTAAAAATGCTTCCTTGAAACCTATCAGGGAGTTTGGTGTTTTAGAGCATGAGCTGCCTGGACTCCTTGTATGGCACCTACAATAAACGCTGCATTTACTTTCACCACACCCCAGTGCCAGTAGGTTGGCTTTATCACACGTAGGCAAGCACACCCAAGTTTGTTTTGGTAACAAAACCAGTACATATGTGGTAACACTGCACTCACGCTAAGGTGGAAGCTATTTTGTCTTTGCCCCCGCCCACCAATTACAGTCCCACATTTTCTGTTCCTTTATTTCTACAGTCTGGATATTTTCCTGGTAATTTATAGTTTGCCAGTACATCCAAAACTTCCACTGTTATACTTGGCCCATGCATTTTGTATTGGAATAGGTCCTTCCAGTATCAACTTTTTCTGATATGTTAACCTAAAATTTATTAATTTAATAAATTAACCTTCTTAACCTTTCATTGTTTCACTGTTTCTTGTGAGTTCCACTTGAGTTTATTAGCTACCTCCTTATCATTATCATTACATTTACTTGAATGATGGATACAAAGATGATAAGTAAAGAATTTCCCCCTTTTTTTCTCCCTGGAAATCATTGGCAGAATTTTGTGTAATATTATATGCTTTCTGAATGTTCATCATTCCTAGGTAAAAGTAAAATAATTCTTTTATTTCTTTCACAGGGATCAAACTGGTACTTTGAACTTAAATTCACTACTGATATGTACAATACTTAATAAAACTACTTTATTATTATTTGGCATCTAATTATGGCCAGTAAAACTACTTTGGGAGTAGAATTTACATCTAATTGCTCATTACTCAGAATCAGGGTTCCATTCTACAAGAGTGGGACTAGCAAAAGCCAAGAATGTTCTGAATAGACTGAAGTGCCAAGAAAACTAGCAGAAAATGCTAGGTGGACAAGCTCAACATGTCAGCAGAGCCCACACATGTGCTGAGTTTAGATATACATGGCACAGCCACAAATTCAATGAAGGCAAATGGATCATGAGCTCTTAGAGAAGAGGTAATAACATATTGGAGCTGATGCATTATGTTACACATACTCTTAGTACCCGATTTGTTGTTCATTCCTTTAGACATACGTCCCTTCCTTCCAACATGATAATCTGTTTATCTCTTTAAGGTTCTATAGGTCTAGCAGAGCACTGAGGACTGCCAAGGAGAAACTTGGTGCAAAGGCAGCAGCTGGCAGTAAGCCTCCATTAATGTAACTTGGCTTTATTACAACTCTGGTAAACTACCTCCTCAACCTCTTTCACTTCTTTGGCTCCAACCTTTCCCTAGCAACCACAATACAGCTTTTCTTCCTATGTTATATTTCCATCTGCCACACTCCTAATTGCCAGCCCATTCTGATGGATTTTGTTCCTCAAAGCTTTTTACTTTCTTACACTGAGGAGTGGTCTGTAAACCCTGTATGCTTTACTGATGTGTTAAACTTGTGGCTTCATCTTTTGAAGATATATTTTAGAGTCAAAATCTGGAGAAAAAAGAGTTAAAACTTTATTTTGACAGAAGAAAATATTATGTTCTTTTTTCTTCCATAGTCTTTTGATTATTTGAAAAGTATCGTATTTCTGATCATGTCAATAGAGTCACGATTTCTCTGATTTTAACAATATGTTAACCTGAACATTGAAAGAGAAACTTTAAGCCTAATGCAAGCACACAGAAATGACATACAAACACATTGGTGGAGCAGAAGCAAGAAGAACTACAATCCTGCAGCCTGGGGAACAAAAACCACATTCACAGAAAGATAGACACCATGAAAAGGCAAAGGGCTATGTACCAGATGAAGGAACAAGATAAAACCCCAGAAAAACAACTAAATGAAGTGGAGATAGGAAACCTTCTAGAAAAAGAATTCAGAATAATGATAGTGAAGGTGATCCAGGACCTCAGAAAAAGAATGGAGGCAAAGATTGAGAAGATGCAAGAAATGTTTAATAAAGACCTAGAAAAATTAAAGAACAAACAAACAGAGATGAACAATACAATAACTGAAATGAAAACTACACTAGAAGGAATCAATAGCAGAATAACTGAGGCAGAAGAACGGATAAGTGACCTGAAAGACAGAATGGTGGAATTCATTGCTGTGGAACAGACTAAGGAAAAAAGAATGAAAAGATATGAAGACAGCCTAAGAAACCTCTGGGACAACATTAAACGCAACAACATTCGCATTATAGGGGTCCCAGAAGGAAAAGAGAGAGAGAAAGGACCAGATAAAATATTTGAAGAGATTATAGTCGAAAACCTCCCTAACATGGGAAAGGAAATAGCCATCCAAGTCCGGGAAGTGCAGTGAGTCCCATACAGGATAAACCCAAGGAGAAACAAGCCGAGACACATAGTAATCAAATTGGCAAAAAATAAAGACAAAGAAAAATTATTAAAAGCAGCAAGCGAAAAATGACAAATAACATACAAGGGAACTTCCATAAGGTTAACAGCTGATTTCTTAGCAGAAACTCTACAAGCCAGAAGGGAGTGGCATGATATACTTAAAGAGATGAAAGGGAAGAACCTACAACGAAGATTACTCTCCCCACCAAGGATCTCATTCAGATTTCACAAAGAAATCAAAAGCTTTACAGAGAAGCAAAAGCTAAGAGAATTCAGCACCACCAAACCAGCTCTACAACAAATGCTAAAGGAACTTCTCTGGGAAACACAAAAGAAAAGGACCTTCAAAAACAGACCCAAAACAATTAAGAAAATGGTCATAGGAACACACATATTGATAATTACCTTAAATGTGAATGGATTAAATGCTCCAAACAAAAGACACAGGCTTGCTGAATGGATACAAAAACAAGACCCATATATATGTTGTCTACAAGAGACCCACTTCAGACCTAGGGACACATTCAGACTGAAAGTGAGGGGATGGAAAAAGATATTCCATGCAAATGGAAATCAAAAGAAAGCTGGAGTAGCAATACTCATATCAGATAAAAGAGACTTTAAATAAAGAATGTTACAAGAGACAAGGAAGGACACTACATAATGATCAAGGGATCAATCTGAGAAGAAGATATAACAATTATATATATATATATATATATATATATATATATATATATATATATATGCACCCAACATAGGAGCACCTCAATACATAAGGCAACTGCTAACAGCTATAAAAGAGGAAATTAACAGTAACACAATAATAGTTGGGGACTTTAACACCTCACTTACACCAATGGACAGATCAACCAAAATGAAAATAAATAAGGAAACAGAAGCTTTAAATGACACAATAGTCCAGATAGATTTAATTGATATTTAAAGGACATTCCATCCAAAAACAGCAGATTACACTTTCTTCTCAAGTGCGCATGGAACATTCTCCAGGATAGGTCACAGGTTGGGTCACAAATCAAGCCTCAGTAAATTTAAGAAACTTGAAATTGTATCAAGCATCTTTTCTGACCACAACGCTATGAGATTAGAAATGAATTACAGAGCGCAGGGAGAGGACTGGGGCTGGCGGCAGGAAGAGAGCCTGAAGGGGTTAGTGCACCACGGCTAGCCCGGAGGGAGTCCGGGGAAAGGGTCTGGAGCTGCCGAAGAGGCAAGAGACTTTTTTCCCTTTTGTTCCTGGTGCGCGAGGAGAGGGCATTAAGAGGGCTGCTTGGGGAAGCGCCGGAGACAGGCGCGAGCCGCGGGTAAGGCGCGGACCTCGGAGACGGGCGTGGGCCGCCGCCGCCGCCGCCGCCGCCGCCGCCGCCGCCGCCGCCGCCGCCGCCGCCGCCGCCGCCGCCGCCGCCGCCGCCGCCGCCGCCCGCCACCGCCGCCCGCCGCCGCCGCCGCCGCCGCGGGGCCTGTGTGCGAGCGCGGGTCACTGTCCACCCCGCCTTCCGGGGGGCCTGTGCACCCCGCCACTGCCGGGGTCCCGAGACCCGGGGACGGCTTTCCCGGGAAAGCGCACGGAGCGCCACGAGCTGCTGCAACGTCATGCCGGCCTCTGCCGCCGCAGGCCCGCCCCACACTGCGCGCCCCTCTCCCCGCTCTGCCTGAGTGAGCCAGAGCCCCCGAATCAGCGGCTCCTTTAAACCCGTCCTGTCTGAGCGAAGAACGGACGCCCTCCGGCGACCTACGCACAGAGGCGGGGCCAGGTCCATGGCTGAGACCCGGGAGCTGTGAGAGCAGAGACAGGGAAATCTCTCTGTGCAGCCTCGGAGGCAGCGGATTAAAGCTCCACGGTCCATTTGATGTGCCCTGCGTCTGTGGAGTGCATGAATGGACAGCGAATCATCCCAAATTGAGGAAGTGGACTTTGAGGACAAGATTTAAGACTTTCCCCCCTTTTCCTCTTTTTACAACGAATTATTCCAAATTAAGGAGGTGGACTTAGAGAGCAAGATTTCAGACTTCTCGCCCTTTTCCTCTTTTTACAACGAATTATCCCAAATTGAGGAGGTGGACTTGGAGAGCAAGATTTTTGATTTTTCCCCCTGCTCTCTTTTTGTGAATGTGTATGTGTAATCTTCTGTGTAAGATTCTCTCTGTATAGCTTTCCTTCCACCATATGTCCCAGGGTTCTATCGGTCCGTTTTTTTTTTTTCAATAATTACTTTCTAATTTTAATAACGCTACTATATTTCATACTTTATTCTATTTTACTTTACCTGCTCTTTCTTTTTTTCCTACCTTCCCTTCCTCCCTCCCTCCCTCCGCTCCTCCTTTCCTTCTTTCTTTTTCTTTCCTCCCTCCCTCCCACCCTTCTTCTTTCCACTTTCTTTTTCTTTCCTTCCTCCCTCCCTCCCTCCTTTCCTTCTTTCTTTCCTTCCTCCCTCCCTTCTTCCATTCACTCTTCCTTTTGCTTTCATTCCTCCCTCCCTTCCTCCTTTCTTTCCATCCTTCCTCCCTCCCTCCTTTCTTTCTTTCTTCTGTCCTTCCTTCCTTTCTTCCCTTCTTCCTTTCTTTCCCTCTCTCTTTCTTTCTCCTACTAATTCGTTCTTTCTAATTTTTCTCCCTGTTATTCTGAGCCGGGTGGATGAAAGGCTCTTGGTGCTGCAGCCAGGAGTCAGTGCTGTGCCTCTGAAGTGGGAGAGCCAACTTCAGGACACGGGTCCACAAGAGACCTCCCAGCTCCACATAATATCAAGCAGCGAAAATCTCCCAGAGATCTCCATCCCAACACCAGCACCCAGCTTCAGTCAACGACCAGCAAGCTACAGTGCTGGTCACCCTATGCCAAGCAACTAGCAAGGCAGGAACACAACCCCACCCATTAGCAGAGAGGCTACCTAAAAACATAATAAGGCCATAGGCACCCCAAAATACACCACCAGACGTGGACCTGTCCACCAGAAAGACAAGATCGAGCCTCAACTACCAGAACACAGGCATTAGTCCCCCCCACCAGGAAGCCTACACAACCTACTGAAACAACCTTAGCCACTGGGGTCAGACACCAAAAACAACGGGAACTACGAATCTGCAGCATGCAAAAAGGAGACCCCAAACACAGTAACATAAGCAAAATGAGAAGACAGAAAAACACACAGCAGGTGAAGGAGCAAGATAAAAACCTACCAGACCTAACAAATGAAGAGGTAATAGGCAGTCTACCTGAAAAAGAATTCAGAATAATGATAGTAAAGCTGATCCAAGATTCTATTTCCAAGATCCATAATCTTGGAAAGAGAATAGACAAAATGCAAGAAACAGTTAACAAGGACCTAGAAGAACTAAAGAGGAATCAAGCATCGATTAAAAACACAATAAATGAAATGAAAAATACTCTAGATGGGATCAATAGCAGAATAACTGAGGCAGAAGAACGGATAAGTGAGGTGGAAGATAAAATAGTGTAAATAACTGCTGCAGAGCAAAATAAAGAAAAAAGAATGAAAAGAACAGAGGACAGTCTCAGAGACCTCTGGGACAACATTAAACGCACCAACATTCGAATTATAGGGGTTCCAGAAGAAGAAGAGAAAAAGAAAGGGACTGAGAAAATATTTGAAGAGATTATAGTTGAAAACTTCCCCAATATGGGAAAGGAAATAGTTAATGAAGTCCAGGAGGCACAGAGAGTCCCATACAGAATAAATCCAAGGAGAAATACACCAAGACACATATTAATCAAACTGTCAAAAATTAAACACAAAGAAATCATATTAAAAGCAGCAAGGCAAAAACAACAAATAACACACAAGGGAATCCCCATCAGGTTAACAGCTGATCTCTCAGCAGAAACTCTACAAGCCAGAAGGGAGTGGCAGGACATAATTAAAGTGATGAAGGAGAGAAACCTGCAACCAAGATTACTCTACCCAGCAAGGATCTCATTCAGATTTGATGGAGAAATTAAAACGTTTACAGACAAGCAAAAGCTGAGAGAGTTCAGCACCACCAAACCAGCTTTACAACAAATGCTAAAGGAACTTCTCTAGGCAAGAAGCACAACAGAAGGAATATACCTACAATAACGAACCCAAAGCAATTAAGGAAATGGGAATAGGAACATACATATCAATAATTACCTTAAATGTAAATGGACTAAATGCTCCCACCAAAAGACACAGATTGGCTGAATGGATACAAAAACAAGACCCATATATATGCTGTCTACAAGAGACCCACTTCAGACCTAGAGACACATACAGATTGAAAGTAAGGGGATGGAAAAAGATATTCCATGCAAATGGAAATCAAAAGAAAGCTGGAGTAGCAATTCTCATATCAGACAAAATAGACTTTAAAATAGACTATTAGAAGAGACAAAGAAGGACACTACATAACGATAAAGGGATCGATCCAAGAAGAAGATATAACAATTGTAAATATTTATGCACCCAACATAGGAGCACCTCAATACATAAGGCAAATACTAACAGCCATAAAAGGGGAAATCGACAGTAACACAATCATAGTACGGGACTTTAACACCCCACTTTCTCCAATGGACAGATCATCCAAAATGAAAATAAATAAGGAAACACAAGCTTTAAATGATACATTAAACAAGATGGACTTAGTTGATATTTATAGGACATTCCATCCAAAAACAACAGAATACACATTTTTCTCAAGTGCTCATGGAACATTCTCCAGGATAGATCATATCTTGGGTCACAAATCAAGCCTTGGTAAATTTAAGAAAATTGAAATTGTATCAAGTATCTTTTCTGACCACAATGCTATGAGACTAGACATCAATTACAGGAAAAGATCTGTAAAAAATACAAACACATGGAGGCTAAACAATACACTACTCAATAACGAAGTGATCACTGAAGAAATCAAAGAGGAAATTAAAAAATACCTAGAAACAAATGACAATGGAGACACGACGACCCAAAACCTATGGGATGCAGCAAAAGCAGTTCTAAGGGGGAAGTTTATAGCAATACAATCCCACCTTAAGAAACAGGAAACATTTCGAGTAAACAACCTGACCCTGCACCTAAAGCAATTAGAGAAAGAAGAACAAAAAACCCCCAAAGTTAGCAGAAGGAAAGATATCATAAAGATCAGATCAGAAATAAATGAAAAAGAAATGAAGGAAACAATAGCAAAGATCAACCAAACTAAAAGCTGGTTCTTTGAGAAGATAAACAAAATTGACAAACCATTAGCCAGACTCATCAAGAAAAGAAGGGAGAAGACTCAAATCATTAGAATTAGAAATGAAAAAGGAGGGCCTCCCTGGTGGCGCAGTGGTTGAGAGTCCGCCTGCCGATGCAGGGGATACGGGTTCGTGCCCCGGTCTGGGAGGATCCCATATGCCGTGGAGCAGCTGGGCCCGTGAGCCGTGGCCGCTGGGCCTGTGCGTCCGGAGCCTGTGCTCCGCAGCGGGAGAGGGCACGACAGTGAGAGGCCCGCGTACAGCAAAAAAAAAAAAAAAAAAAAAAGAAATGAAAAAGGAGAAGTAACAACTGACACTGCAGAAATACAAAAGATCATGAGAGATAACTATAAGCAACTCTATGCCAATAAAATGGACAACCTGGAAGAAATGGACAAATTCTTAGAAATGCACAACCTGCTGAGACTGAACCAGGAAGAAATAGAAAATATGAACAGACCAATCACAAGCACTGAAATTGAAACTGTGATTAAAAATCTTCCAACAAACAAAAGCCCAGGAACAGATGGCTTCACAGGCGAATTCTATCAAACATTTAGAGAAGAGCTAACACCCATCCTTCTCAAACTCTTCCAAAATATAGCAGAGGAAGGAACACTCCCAAACTCATTCTACGAGGCCACCATCACCTTGATACCAAAACCAGGCAAGGATGTCACAAAGAAAGAAAACTACAGGCCAATATCACTGATGAACATAGATGCAAAAATCCTCAACAAAATACTAGCAAACAGAATCCAACAGCACATTAAAAGGATCATACACCATGATCAAGTGGGGTTTATTCCAGGAATGCAAGGATTCTTCAATATACTCAAATCAATCAATGTGATACACCATATTAACAAGTTGAAGGAGAAAAACCATATGATCATCTCAATAGATGCAGAGAAAGCTTTCGACAAAATTCAACACCCATTTATGATAAAAACCCTGCAGAAAGTAGGCATAGAGGGAACTTTCCTCAACATAATAAAGGCCATATATGACAAACCCACAGCCAACATTGTCCTCAATGGTGAAAAACTGAAACCATTTCCACTAAGATCAGGAACAATACAAGGCTACCCACTCTCACCACTCTTATTCAACATAGTTTTGGAAGTTTTAGCCACAGCAATCAGAGAAGAAAAGGAAATAAAAGGAATCCAAATTGGAAAAGAAGAAGTAAAGCTGTCACTGTTTGCAGATGACATGATACTATACATAGAGAATCCTAAAGATGCTACCGAAAAACTACTAGAGCTAATCAATGAATTTGGTAAAGTAGCAGGATACAAAATTAATGTACAGAAATCTCAGGCATTCCTGCACACTAATGAAGAAAAATCTGAAAATGAAATCAAGAAAACACTCCCATTTACCATTGCAACAAAAAGAATAAAATATCTAGGAATAAACCTACCTAAGGAGACAAAAGACCTGTATGCAGAAAATTATAAGACACTGATGAAAGAAATTAAAGATGATACAAATAGATGGAGAGATATACCATGTTCCTGGATTGGAAGACTCAATATTGTGAAAATGACTCTACTACTCAAAGCAATCTACAGATTCAATGCAATCCCTATCAAACTACCACTGGCATTTTTCACAGAACTAGATCAAAAAATATCAAAATTTGTTTGGAAAAACAAAAGACCCCGAATAGCCAAAGCAATCTTGAGAACGAAAAACGGAGCTGGAGGAATCAGGTTCCCTGACTTCAGACTATACTACAAAGCTACAGTAATTAAGACAGTGTGGTACTGTCATAAAAACAGAAAGATAGATCAGTGGATCAGGATAGAAAGCCCAGAGATAATCCCACGCACATATGGCCAACTTATCTTTGATAAAGGAGGCAGGAATGTACAGTGGAGAAAGGACAGCCTCTTCAATAAGTGGTGCTGGGAAAACTGGACAGGGACAGGTAAAAGTTTGAGATTAGATCATTCCCTAACACCATACACAAAAATAAGCTCAAAATGGATTAAAGACTTAAATGTAAGGCCAGAAACTATCAAACTCTTAGAGGAAAACATAGGTAGAACACTCTATGACATAAATCACAGCAAGATCCTTTTGGACCCACCTCCTAGAGAAATGGCAATAAAAACAAAGATAAACAAATGGGACCTAATGAAACTTCAAAGCTTTTGCACAGCAAAGGAAACCATAAACAAGACCAAAAGACAACCCTCAGAATGGGAGAAAATATTTGCAAATGAAGCAACTGACAAAGGATTAATCTCCAAAATTTATAAACAGCTCATGCAGCTCAATAGCAAAAAAACAAACAACCCAATCCAAAAATGGGCAGAAGACTTAAATAGGCATTTCTCCAAAGAAGATATACAGACTGCCAACAAACACATGAAAGAATGCTCAACATCATTAATCATTAGAGAAATGCAAATCAAAAGTACAATGAGATATCATCTCACACCAGTCAGAATGGCCATCATCAAGAAATCTAGAAACAATAAATGCTGGAGAGGGTGTGGAGAAAAGGGAACACTCTTGCACTGCTGGTGGGAATGTGAATTGGTACAGCCACTATGGAGAACAGTATGGAGGTTCCTTAAAAAACTAAAAATAGAACTACCATATGACCCAGCAATCCCACTACTAGGCATATACCGTGAGAACACCATAATTCAAAAAGAGACATGTACCAAAATGTTCATTGCAGCTCTATTCACAATAGCCCGGAGCTGGAAACAACCTAAGTGTCCATCATTGGATGAATGGATAAAGAAGATGTGGCACATATATACAATGGAATATTACTCAGCCATAAAAAGAAACGAAACTGAGCTGTTTGTAATGAGGTGGATAGACCTAGAGTCTGTCATACAGAGTGAAGTAAGTCAGAAAGAGAAAGACAAATACCGTATGCTAACACATATATACGGAATTAAAAAAAAATGTCATGAAGAACCTAGGGGTAAAACGGGAATAAAGACACAGACCTACTTGAGAATGGACTTGAGGATATGGGGAGGGGGAAGGGTAAGCTGTGACAAAGCGAAAGAGAGGCATGGACATATATACACTACCAAACGTAAGGTAGATAGATAGTGGGAAGCAGCTGCAGAGCACAGGGAGATCAGCTCGGTGCTTTGTGACCGCCTGGAGGGGTGGGATGGGGAGGGTGGGAGGGAGGGAGATGCATGAAGGAAGGGATGGGGGAACAGATGTATATGTATAACTGATTCACTTTGTTATAAAGCAGAAACTAATAAAAAAAGAAATGAATTACAGGGAAAAAAACGTAAAAAAACACAAACACATGGAGGCTAAACACTACGTTACTAAATAACCAAGAGATCACTGAAGAAATCAAAGAGGAAATCAAAAAAACCTAGAGACAAATGACAATGAAAACATAATGATCCAAAACCTATGGGATGCAGCTAAGAGGGAAGTTTATAGCTGTACAAACCTACGTCAAGAAACAAGAAAAATCTCAAGTAAACAATCTAACCTTACACCAAAAGGAACTATAGAAAGAAGAACAAACAAAACCCAAAGTTATCAGAAGGAAAGAAATCATACAGATCAGAGCAGAAATAAATGAAATAGAAATGAAGAAAACAAAAGCAAAGATCAATAAAACTGAAAGCTGGTTCTTTGAGAAGATAAACAAAATTGATAAACCATTAGCCAGACCCATCAAGAAAAAGAGGGAGAGGACTCAAATCAATAAAATTAGAAATGAAAAAGGAGAAGTTACAACAGACGCCGCAGAAATACAAAGCATCCTAAGAGACTACTACAAGCAACTCTATGCCAATAAAATGGATAACCTGGAAGAAATGGACAAATTCTTAGAAAGGTATAACCCTTCAAGACTGAACCAGGAAGCAACAGAAAATATAAACAGACCAATCACAAGTAATGAAATTGAAACTGTGATTAAAAATCTTCCAAAAAACAAAAGTCCAGGATCAGCTGGCTTCACAGGTGAATTCTATCAAACATTTAGAGAAGAGCTAACACCCATCCTTCTCAAACTCTTCCAAAATATAGCAGAGGAAGGAAAACTCCTAAACTCATTCTATGAGGCCACCATCACCCTGATACCAAAACCAAAGATACTACAAAAAAGAAAATTACAGACCAATATCACTGAAGAATATAGATGCAAAAAATCTCAACAAAATACTAGCAAACAGAATCCAGAACACATTAAAAGGATCATACACCATGATCAAGTGGAATTTATCCCAGGGAAGCAAGGATTCTTCAATATATGCAAATCAATCAATGTGAGACACCATATTAACAAACTGAAGAATAAAAACCAAATGATCATCTCAATAGATGCAGAAAAAGCTTTTGACAAAATTCAACACCCATTTATTATAAAAACTCTCCAGAAAGTGGGCATAGAGGGAACCTACCACAACATAATAAAGGCCATATAGGACAAAAAAAAAAGAAACACATTTGTGTATTTCACCTATCCTACATAATAAATCACGTACTTGGGAAAATTCTAACTGATGTCACTGTTCTCTTTGCTGTTTTTGACTTCTTAGCCTACCTGAAAAGATTAGGACTCCTTGACAATAAGTCAATTCATGGTCTGCTGAACAAATATTTTCTATTTACTTTATCTCAATACCTACTTGTTTGCCTTATGCTGCCCAAATCAAATTATTTTATTTATTTAAAAAAAAACTCCATAAGGAACAGGCATTTTGAGTTTATCAAATACCTGGAAAGTTTTAAAAGCATTTATAGTTAAATAATTTTCAAACATATTTAACTAATAACCCTCATCCTTTAAAAATACATATTTCAGAGTAATTCCTGGTCATTATAGAAAGTTAAGAAAACGGGTATACATTTCTATAAAAAGAAGAAAATGAGAGTTATAAGAATCATACCACTAAATGTAACCACTGTTAATATTTTTGTATATTCTATTCTATAGTATACTTATATTACCCATATAAATACATAATAAACTTATAGATACATGTACATTCTTTTAAAATCCTGCTTTCAAAAAATATTCTTCAAAGAGTGCTTTTTTTTTAACATCTTTATTGGACTGTAATTGCTTTACAATGGTGTGTTAGTTTCTGCTTTATAACAAAGTGAATCAGCTATACATATACATATATCCCCATATCTCCTCCCTCTTGCAAATCCCTCCCATCCTCCCTATCCCACCCCTCTAGGTGGTCACAGGGCACCAAACTGATCTCCCTGTGCTATGTCGTTGCTTCCCACTAGCTATCTATTTTACAATTTGTAGTGTATATGTGTCCATGCCACTCTCTTACTTTGTCTCAGCTTACCATTCCCCCTCCCCGTGTCCTCAAGTCCATTCTCTACCTCTGCGTCTTTATTCCTGTCCTGCCCCTACGTTCTTCAGAACAATTCTTTTTCTTTTTTTAGATTCCATATGTATGTGTTAGCATTCAGTATTTGTTTTTCTCTTTCTGACTTACTTCACTCTGTATGACAGACTCTAGGTCCATCCACCTCACTACTAATAACTCAGTTTCGTTTATTTTTATGGCTGAGTAATATTCCATTGTATATATGTGCCACATCTTCTTTATCCATTCATCTGTCAATTGACATTTTGGTTGCTTCCATGTATTGGCTATTGTAAATAGAGCTGCAATGAACACTGTGGTACATGAATCTTTTTGAATTATGGTTTTCTCAGGGTATATGCCCAGTAGTGGGATTGCTGGGTCATATGGTAGTTCTATGTTTAGTTTTTTAAGGAACATCCGTACTGTTCTCCATAGTGACTTTATCAATTTACATTCCCACCAACAGTGCAAGATGGTTCCCTTTTCTCCACACCCTCTCCAGCATTTATTGTTTGCAGATTTTTTAATTTTTTGAGGTAGGATTGTATTGCTATTAACTTCCCTCTTAGAACTGCTTTTGCTGCATCCCATAGGTTTTGGGTCGTCGTGTTTTCATTGTCATTTATTTGTAGGTATTTTTTGATTTCCTCTTTAATTTCTTCAGTAATCTCTTGGTTATGTAGTAGTGTATTGTTTAGTCTCCATGTGTTTGTATTTTTTATAGGTTTTTTCCTGTAATTGATATGTAATCTCATAGAATTGTGTTTGGAAAAGATACTTGATATGATTTCAATTTTCTTAAATTTACCAAGTCTTGATTTGTGACCCAAGATATAATCTATCCTGGAGAATGTTCCATGAGCTCTTGAGAACAAAGTGTATTCTGTTGTTTTTGGATGCAATGTCCTATAAATATCAATTAAGTCCATCTTTTTTAATGTATCATTTAAAGCTTGTGTTTCCTTATTTATTTTCATTTTGGATGATCTGTCCATTGGTGAAAGTGGGGTGTTAAAGTCCCCTACTATGATTGGGTTACTGTTGATTTCCCATTTTATGGCTGCTAGCATTTGCCTTATGTATTGAGGTGCTCCTATGTTGGGTGCATAAATATTTACAATTGTTATATCTTCTTCTTGGATTGATCCCTTGATCATTATGTAGTGTCCTTCTTTGTCTCTTGTAGTAGTCTGTATTTTAAAATCTATTTTGTCTGATATGAGAATTGCTACTCCAGCTTTCTTTTGATTTCCATTTGCATGGAATATTTTTTCCATCCCCTCACTTTCAGTCTGAATGTGTCCCTAGGTCTGAAGTGGGTCTCTTGTAGGGAGCATATATGAAGGGTCTTGTTTCTGTAACCATTCAGCCAGTCTATGTCTTTTGGTTGGAGCATTTAATCCATTTACATTTAAGGTAGTTATTAATATGTATGTTCCTATTACCATTTTCTTAATTGTTTTGGGTTTGTTATTGTAGGTGTTTTCCTTCTGGAGAAGTTCCTTTAGCATTTGTTGTAAAACTGTTTGGTGGTGCTGAATTTTCTTAGCTTTTTCTTGTCTGAAAATGTGTTAGTTTCTCTGCTGAATCTGAATGAGATCCTTGCTGGTTAGAGTAATCTTGGTTGTAGTTTTTTCCCTTTCATCACTTTAAATATGTCTTGCCACTCCTTTCTGGCTTGCAGTGTTTCTGCTGAAAGATCAGCTGTTACTTTATGGGGATTCTCTTGTATGTTATTTGTTGGTTTTCCCTTGCTGCTTTTAATATTTTTCTTTGTATTTAATTTTTGATAGTTTGATTTATATGTGTCTTGGCATGTTTGTCCTTGGATTTATCCTTTATGGGACTCTGTCTGCTTCCTGGACTTGATTGACTATTTCCTTTCCATATTAGGGAAGTTTTCAACTATAATCTCTTCAAATATTTTCTCAGTACCTTTCTTTTTCTCTTCTTCTTCTGGGACCCCTGTAATTCAACTGTTCATGCATTTAATGTTGTCCCAGTGGTCTCTGAGACTGTCCTCAATTATTTTCATTCTTTTTTCTTTATTCTGCTCTGCAATAGTTATTTCCACTATTTTACTTTCCAGGTCACATGTCCGTTCTTCTGCCTCAGTTATTCTGCTCTTGATTCCTTCAACAGAATTTTTAATTTCATTTATTTTGCTGTTCATCATTGTTTGTTTGCTCTTTAGTTCTTCTAAGTCCTTATTAAATGTGTTTGTATTACATCCATTCTATTTTCAAGATTTTAAATATGTCTTTACTATCATTATGGTCATCTTTACTATCATTACTCTGACTTCTTTTTCAGGTAGACTGCCTATTTCCTTTTCATTGTTTGGTCTGGTGAGTTTTTACCTTGCTCCTTCATCTGCTGTGTGTTTCTCTGTCTTCTCATTTTGCCTAACTTACTGTGTTTGGAGTCTCCTTTTTGTAGGCTGCAGTTTTGTAGTTCCCATTGTTTTTGGTCTCTGCTCCCAGTAGGTTAGGTTGGTTCAGTGGGTTGTGTAGGCTTCCTGGTGGAGGGGATTTGTCCCTGTGTTCTGGTGGATAAGACTGTATCTTGTCTTTCTGGTGGGCAGAACGACCTACAGTGGTGTGTTTTGGGGTGTCTGTGACCTTATTATTTTAGGCAGCCTCTCTTCTAATGGGTGGGGTTGTTTTCCTGTCTTGCTAGTTGTTTGGCATAGGGTGTCCAGCACTGTAGCTTGTGGTCATTGAGTGGAGCTGGGTCTTAGCATTGAGATGAAGATCTCTGGGAGAGTTTTTTGTTTTTTTTTTTTTTTTGTTAAATTTATTTAATTATTTATTTTTGGCTGCGTTGGGTCTTTGTTACTACATGCGGGCTTTCTCTAGTTGCGGTGAGTGGGAGCTACTCTTCATTGTGG
Organism: Mesoplodon mirus; assembly: GCF_964341445.2. NCBI lineage: Eukaryota > Metazoa > Chordata > Mammalia > Artiodactyla > Ziphiidae > Mesoplodon > Mesoplodon mirus. The sequence continues at coordinate 46,777,553 of NC_138992.1, forward strand.
TGCATAGGCCTCTCGCTGTGGTGGCTGCTCTTGTGCACGAATTGTAGGCATGTGGGCTTCAGTAGTTGTGGCTCGTGGGCTCTAGAGCACAGGCTCGGCAGTTGTGGCTCATGGGCTTAGTTGCTCTATGGCATGTGGGATCTTCCTGGACCAGGGCTCAAACCCATGTCCCCTGGATTGGCAGGCAGATTCTTAACCACTACGCCACCAAGGAAGTCCAACCTGTTTTTTTTTTTTTATTAGATTCTGCTTTATAACAAAGTGAATCAGTCATACATATACATCTGTTTGCACATCCCTTCCCTCTTGCGTCTCCCTCCCTCCCACCCTCCCTATCCCACCCCTCCAGGCACTCACAAAGCACCAAGCTGATCTCCCTGTGCTATGCGGCTGCTTCCCACTATCTATCTACCTTATGTTTGGTACTGTATATATGTCCATGTCTCTCTTTCGCTTTGTCACAGCTTACCCTTCCCCCTCCCCATATCCTCAAGTCCATTCTCAAGTTGGTCTGTATCTTTATTCCTGTTTTACCCCAGGTTCTTCATGACATTTTTTTTCCTTAGATTCCATATACATGTGTTAGCATACGGTATTTGTCTTTTTCTTTCTGACTTACTTCGCTCTGTATGACAGATTCTAGGTCTATCCACCTCATTACAAATAGCTCAGTTTCATTTCTTTTTATGGCTGAGTAATATTCCATTGTATATATGTGCCACATCTTCTTTATCCATTCATCCAATGATGGACACTTAGGTTGTTTCCAGCTCTGGGCTATTGTGAATAGAGCTGCAATGAACATTTTGGTACATGTCTCTTTTTGAATTATGGTTTTCTCAGGGTATATGCCTAGTAGTGGGATTACTGGGTCATAAGGTAGTTCTACTTTTAGTTTTTTAAGGAACCTCCATACCGTTCTCCATAGTGGCTGTACCAATTCACATTCCCACCAGCAGTGCAAGAGTGTTCCCTTTTCTCCACACCCTCTCCAGCATTTATTGTTTCTAGATTTCTTGATGATGGCCATTCTGACTGGTGTGAGATGATATCTCATTGTACTTTTGATTTGCATTTCTCTAATGATTAATGATGTTGAGCATTCTTTCATGTGTTTGTTGGCAGTCTGTATATCTTCTTTGGAGAAATGCCTATTTAAGTCTTCTGCCCATTTTTGGATTGGGTTGTTTGTTTTTTTGCTATTGAGCTGCATGAGCTGTTTATAAATTTTGGAGATTAATCCTTTGTCAGTTGCTTCATTTGCAAATATTTTCTCCCATTCTGAGGGTTGTCTTTTGGTCTTGTTTATGGTTTCCTTTGCTGTGCAAAAGCTTTGAAGTTTCATTAGGTCCCATTTGTTTATCTTTGTTTTTATTGCCATTTCTCTAGGAGGTGGGTCCAAAAGGATCTTGCTGTGATTTATGTCATAGAGTGTTCTGCCTATGTTTTCCTCTAAGAGTTTGATAGTTTCTTGCCTTACATTTAGGTCTTTAATCCATTTTGAGCTTATTTTTGTGTATGGTGTTAGGGAATGATCTAATCTCAAACTTTTACATGTTCCTCTCCAGTTTTCCCAGCACCACTTATTGAAGAGGCTGTCCTTTCTCCACTGTACATTCCTGCCTCCTTTATCAAAGATAAGTTGACCATATGTGCATGGGTTTATCTCTGGGCTTTCTTTCCTGTTCCATTGATTTGTCTTTCTGTTTTTGTGCCAGTACCACACTGTCTTGATTACTGTAGCTTTGTAGTATAGTCTGAAGTCAGGGAGACTGATTCCTCCAGCTCTGTTTTTCATTCTCAAGATTGCTTTGGCTATTCGGGGTCTTTTGTTTTTCCAAACAAATTTTGAAATTTTTTGTTCTAGTTCTGTGAAAAATGCCAGTGGTAGTTTGATAGGGATTGCATTGAATCTGTAGATAGCTTTGGGTAGTAGAGTCATTTTCACAATATTGAGTCTTCCAATCCAGGAACATGGTATATCTCTCCATCTATTTGTATCATCTTTAATTTCTTTCATCAGTGTCTTATAATTTTCTGCATACAGGTCTTTTGTCTCCTTAGGTAGGTTTATTCCTAGATATTTTATTCTTTTTGTTGCAATGGTAAATGGGAGTGTTTTCTTGATTTCACTTTCAGATTTTTCATCATTAGTGTACAGGAATGCCTGAGATTTCTGTGCATTAATTTTGTATCCTGCTACTTTACCAAATTCATTGATTAGCTCTAGTAGTTTTCTGGTAGCATCTTTAGGATTCTCTATGTATAGTATCATGTCATCTGCAAACAGTGACAGCTTTACTTCTTCTTTTCCAATTTGGATTCCTTTTATTTCCTTTTCTTCTCTGATTGCTGTGGCTAAAACTTCCAAAACTATGTTGAATAAGAGTGGTGAGAGTGGGTAGCCTTGTCTTGTTCCTGATCTTAGTGGAAATGGTTTCAGTTTTTCACCATTGAGGACGATGTTGGCTGTGGGTTTGTCATATATGGCCTTTATTATGTTGAGGAAAGTTCCCTCTATGCCTACTTTCTGCAGGGTTTTCCGGGAGAGCTTTTGCCATTTGATATTATGTGGAGCTGTGAGGTCCTGAACCAGTGTACTGAACTTGGCTCTCTGAACTCAGAGACACAGGCCTCACACCTGGCTGGAGCATGAAGACCCTGTCAGCCACATGGCTCCGAACTCCAGATCTCCACACTCCGGAGCCCCCCCTTTTGATCCAGAGTGTTTTTAAAATACTTATTTATGTATTATTTATTTCTGGCTATGTGTGGTCTTAGTGGCAGCATGTGGGATCTTTCCTTGTGGCACATGGGCTCTTCATTTTAGTGCGCAGGATTCTCTTTAGTAATGGTATGTGGGCTTCTCCTTGCGGTGGCTTCTCTTGTTGCAGAGCACTGGCTCTAGGCCCACGGGTTTCCGTAGTTGTGGCCTACAGGCTCTAGAGTGCAGGCTCAGTAGTCGTGCCACGTGGACTTTGTTGATCTTCAGGACATGGGATCTTCCCGGATCAGGGTTCAAACCTGTGTCCCCTGCATTGGCAGGCAGATCCTTAACAAATGTGCCACCAGGGAAGTCCCCTTTTACATGTTTTTTTATTCCCCAGTGTAGTGTAAATGTGGGTTGGTTCAGAGAGTTAAGGTCTTTTTGTATCAAATCCATTTGTCTGCAGAATTCTAGCTCATCATGGCCATATATCACAGTTCTCTTCCTCCTCTCCAAACTGACAGGGAATTCTTTGATAGAAAGAGGGTAAAGCAAATCATACTGTGTCCTAATGGATGCCACATGTTCACAGATTGTATTAAAATTCAGGCTGATCATGGCATTAAGAAGGAAGTTCATTTAAAGTAGTAATTCCTTACCAGAAAAATAAGTTCTTTACTTGGAATCAAACAATCTTCAAGTGATTTAAAGAACTTGAAGATGCAGTGTTGTACTTTCTGCAGAGAATGTTTTAAGAAAAACTAATTTGATCTCAAAGTGTAGACAGAGAAACACCATCTGGAAAAAAATTGGAATGGAAAAATTTTAAGATTATATTTCTCTTGTATTTTTGGAAAAATCAACCTGATAATTGTGTTACTAAGACAGAGCTTAATGGCTAGGTAAGGTAGGTCAAAAACAAAACAATCCAAATGAAAACTTAGAAATGTGGTTGGTAATGGGAGCATGAAGTGCTAGGTAGGAGGGAAGGGGGGAGAGATGGAGAAGGCTCACAGTACTGCTTTCCCAAATCCCTCAGCATTAGTTTTCTTCATTCCTCATAATTTGGAGGAGGTCCCTATCTCTAGGACAAGGACTGGGTTTACACCAAGAAAATGTAGGCATTTCCAAATAACTCAAATATGCCACACCCAGGCTCAGAGATTGCAGAGTTAGTATTCTCTCCAAGACTTCTCTGTTCGATGAACCTTTAATGAGACATGGGATAATTTGGGAGTGAGATAAATGAAACCACATCTTTGAAGGCTACTGTCCCTTACATATTATGTTAATTTGGCAAAAAGCAGTTCTAAGCAAGGATGTAGAGTATATGACTGGCATGATTCTAAGGAGTCAGTGCATGAGACTAAGGAAAGGTCACATAATAACTAACAGTTACAGAATACTTGTCAGGAACTTCTAAGAGCATTATATTTATGTATTAATCCATTTAAACCTCATAACAACACCAAGGAAAACATTTTCTTTATAAAATGTGTTTTATTTCTAACCACATTGTACTAAATTATTTTTGCATATAAGTCATTGGACATAAATGGAGCAGAGGAAGACCTAATATATCTAGGAAATGGAGGAGAGGGCAAAAAAATAGTTTTAAAAGTGTGGTAGACGACTGCTTAACGGGAATGGGAGGATGTGATCTCAACTTCTCAGAAAGGTACTGCTCATTTACATTCTGAGAGCAGGTGGCTTTTTGGCCTTGGACAAGTGATTGGTGAGTGATTACCTTTTCACCCTCTACATTTAGTGGGTAGCTGCATTTAAGACAGCTGCTTCTCCCAGGTTATTCCTCTATTTTAGAATGTTACCGGCTATTGGCTTAAAGGTTAGATAAGGAGTATCAACAATAAGCAAAAATGTTGACTTTTTCTTTTACTTAAAAACAGATCAGGAGATTAGAAAATGCTACTACATAGGGAGGAAATAAGAGCAAAAACTTAAAGCCTGACTGCTGTTCCAGAGTGCTTTACATAGATTAACATATTTAATGCCTAATATAGCCCTATGAAAATCCTTGAGTACAGCACAGGGAGGTTAAATCTCTTACCCAAGATCACACACACACAGTTCAGAAGTCATGATTTCAACCTCCAAAATCTGGATCCCCAATCCACACTCTCAACCACTATTTTCAGAGAACATCCATTCTACTTTCACCTGGTTGTGCATGGTTGGATAAGTCACGGCATTTCTCAATTTCTCTATTCTCCTTTCCTTAATTTACCTACCTCAGAAAGTTGTTGAGAGTGAGAAATGACATAACATATATCAATGTATAAATAACACTACAGGGTATTGTTTTTCATTGTTTTAAACATAAAGCTCTAGCCGTTGTGAGATCTGTCTTTAAGATGAGTTATATTGGTACTTCCTTCAGTACTGATGGAAATTCTAGTGCTGACTCTCTTTGCATCCTGCTTCAGAGTGCATGGTTCAGGATGAGACTGGAGAGGTGAGCACTGGGCTGGACATCCCTGGACATCCCTTACTGCTTGGGTCTACTGAAGGTGGAATGGAAAGAAAGGTGACTGATGGTGCTGTAACAGTCACAAGGCCAGTTGGTTTATGCCTTGTACTTTTGGTTTAGTACTGTTCCCTGCTCTCCTTCTCCCAGTTCTTTTAAAATCAGTGGCTGCTACTACATCTGCCCTGGCACCCCTGACTGCTGGGGACCCTGCCTTCATGCTGCTCTGCTCAGCCACAAGTTAGGGCTAAACGTTGGGGAGAGAGTACTCAGTTGTGAGGTTGAGGGATGTGTGGAGTAGGGCTTAGAGGCAGGATAGATTTAGCTTTTCCTGCTCTTGATAATGGTTAACTCACCCAGTAAAAAGTTAATTACAACAGTAAGTATATGAATCATAGAAAAATCACTTAAAAATTGTTTAACAATTAGCATAACACTAAAAATAAACAAAAATTAGAGAATACGTTTAAACCAAAATATTAGGCTAGACAAAAAAGAGGGAAAATTTATCTTTACTTCTTTCTAGTCCTATGCCTTTTCAGTTATTGCAGCACTTCTGAGAGAGGAAATTAATTGTAATAAAATAATAATCAAACTTCCTGCCTGGCAAAGAAAAGATAAAACCTTGAAGGCTTACATTTTTCATTTCTCTTAGAATTTAAAACTTTTGATAAACATTCTGACGATGAGATTATCTAAATTTTAGGTAGCATGGTGAATGAAAGCCTATATTTATGTAATTCTTACTAAGGCCTAGAATTGATTTTTAAACATATAAGAAAAAGCATAAACCCAATATTTTAATATAAACAATTATTCTTTAATTTTTATTTTTATCATTATACTAATTGTTAAATTGTAAACGATTGTTCTGTTATTCACATTCTTACTGGTATGACTTTACTTTTGACATTCACTATGGTTTTTGTTCTTGTGGACTGTTTCAGATACATTGGACAATCAAGATTACTTCGGATTGTATAATTAGGATATTTGCAATAGTCAAAATGTGAGGAAGACGTAGTGTTTCTATGTTGGAAAATTCTTGTAGAATTGGTCTATTCTTTTTTTTTTAATCTTTAAATTTTATACTGTTGTACTTTATTTTTTTAACATCTTTATTGAAGTATAATTGCTTTACAATGATGTGTTAGTTTCTGTTTTATAACAAAGTGAATCAGCTATACATATACATATATCCCCATATCTCCTCCCCCTTGTGTCCCCCTCCCATCCTCCCTATCCCACCCCTCTAGGTGGTCACAAAGTACCAAGGTGATCTCCCTGTGATATGTGGCTGCTTCCCACTACCTATCTATTTTACATTTGGTAGTGTATATATGTCCATGCTACTCTCTCACTTCTTCCCAGCTTAACTTTCCCACTCCCCGTTTCCTCAAGTCCATTCTCTACATCTGCATCTTTATTCCTGTCCTTCCCCTAGGTTCTTCAGAACAATTTTTCTTTTTCTTTCAGATCCATATATATATGTGTTAGCATACAGTATTTGTTTTTCTCTTTCTGACTTACTTCACTCTGTATGACAGACTCTAGGTCCATCCACCTCACTATAAATAACTCAGTTTCGTTTATTTTTATGGCTGAGTAATATTCCATTGTATATATGTGCCACATCTTCTTTATGCATTCATCTGTCAATGGACACTTAGGTTGCTTCCATGTCTTGGCTATTGTAAATAGACCTGCAATGAACTATGTGGTACATGCCTTTTTTTTTCTTTTTTGAATTTTTGATTTTTATTTTATTTTTTTATACCATGACACTTTTTGAATTATGGCTTTCTCAGGGTATATACCCAGTAGTGGGATTGCTGGGTCATATGGTAGTTCTATTCTTAGATTTTTAAGAAACCTCCATACTGTTCTCCATAGTGGCTGTATCGATTTACATTCCCACCAACAGTGCAAAAGTGTTCCATTTTCTCCACACCATTTCTAGCATTTATTGTTTGTAGACTTTTTGATGATGGCCATTCTGACTGGTATGAGGTGATACCTCATTGTACTTTTGATTTGCATTTCTGTAATAATTCGTGATGTTGACCATCTTTTTTAAAAATTTTATACAGCAGGTTCTTATGAGTCATCAATTTTATACAAATCAGTATATACATGTCAATCCCAATCACCCAATTCATCACATCACCAACCCCACACCCTCACAGGTTTCCCCCCTTGGTGTCCATATATTTGTTCTCTACATCAGTGTCTCAATTTCTGCCCTACAAACTGGTTCATCTGTACCATTTTTCTAGGTTCCACATATATACATTAATATATGATATTTGTTTTTCTCTTTCTGACTTACCACACTCTGTATGACAGTCTCTAGATCCATCCACGTCTCAACAAATGACCCAGTTTCGTTCCTTTTTATGGCTGAATAATATTCCATTGCATATATGTACCACAACTTCTTTATCTTTTCATCTGTTGATGGGCATTTAGGTGGCTTCCATTACCTGGCTATTGTAAATAGTGCTGCAATGAACATTGGGGTGCATGTGTCTTTTTGAATTGTGGTTTTCTCTGGGTATACGCCAGTAGTGGAATTGCTGGATCATATGGTAATTCTATTTTTAGTTTTTTAAGGAACCTCCATAACCTTCTCCATAGTGGCTCTATCAATTTACATTCCCACCAACAGTGCAAGGGGGTTTCCTTTTCTCCACACCCACTCCAACATTTGTTGCTTGTAGATTTTCTGATGAAGCCCATTCTAAGTGGTGTGAGCTGATACCTCATTGTAATTCTGATTTACATTTCTCTAAATGTTGAGCAGTTTTTCATGTGCTTCTTGGTCATCTGCATGTCTTCTTTGGAGAAATGTCTATTTAGGTCTTCTGCCCATATTTGGATTAGTTTGTTTTTTTAACATTGAGCTGCATGAGCTGTTTATATATTTTGGAGATTAATCCTTTGTCGGTTGATTCATTTGCAAATATTTTCTCCCATTCTGGGGTTGTCTTTTCATCTTCTTTATGGTTTCCTTTGCTGTGCAAAAGCTTTTAAGTTTCATTAAGTCCCATTTGTTTATTTTTGTTTTTATTTCCATTACTCTAGAAGGTGGATCAAAAAAGATCTTGCTGTGATTTATGTCAAAGAGTGTTCTTCCTATGTTTTCCTCTAAGAGTTTTATATTGGCCGGTCTCACATTTAGGTCTCTAACCTATTTTGAGTTTATTTTTGTGTATGGTGTTACGGAGTGTTCTAATTTCATTCTTTTACATGTAGCTGTCCAGTTTTCCAGCACCACTTATTGAAGAGACAGTCTTTTCTCCATTGTATATACTTGCCTCCTTTGTCATAGATTAGTTAACCATAGGTGCGTGGGTTTACCTCTGGGCTTTCTATCTTGTTTCTATGTCTCTGTTTTTGTGCCAGTACCATATGGTCTTGATTACTGTCACTTTGTAGTATAGTCTGAAGTCAGGGATTCTGATTCCTCCAGCTCTGCTTTTTTCCCTCAAGACTGCTTTGGCTATTCGGGTCTTTTTTGTCTTCATACAAATTTTAAGATTTTTTGTTGTAGTTCCATAAAAAATGCCATTGGTAATTTGAGAGGGATTGCAGTGAATCTGTAGATTTCTTTGGGTAGGACAGTCATTTTCACAATATTGATTCTTCCAATCCAAGAACATGATATATACTTCCAATCCAAGAACATGGTATATCTCTCCATTTATTGGTATTATCTGTAATTCCTTTCATCAGTGTCTTAGTTTTCTGCATACAGGTCTTTTGTCTCCTTAGGTAGGTTTATTCCTAGGTATTTTATTCTTTTTGTTGCAATGGTAAATGGGAGTGTTTCCTTAACTTCTCTCTTATATTTTTCATCATTAGTGTATAGGAATGCAAGAGATTTCTGTGCATTAATTTTGTATCCTGCAACTTTACCAAAATCATTGATTAGCTCTAGTAGTTTTCTGGTGGCATCCTTAGGATTCTCTATGTATAGTATCATGTCATCTGCAAACAGTGACAGTTTTACTTCTTTTCCAATTTGTATTCCCTTTATTTCTTTTCCTTCTCTTATTGCCGAGGCTAGGACTTCCAACGTTTTGTTGAATAAGAGCAGTGAGAGTGCACATGCTTGTCTTGTTCCTGATCTTAGAAGAAATGCTTTCAGTTTTTCACCATTGAGAATGATGTTTGCTGTGGGTGTGTCATATATGGCCTTTATTATGTTGAGGTAGGTTCCCTCTATGCCCACTTTCCGTAGAGTTTTTATCATAAATCGTTGTTGAATTTTGTCCAAAGCTTTTTCTGCATCTATTGAGATGATCATTTGGTTTTTATTCTTCAGTTTGTTAATATGGTGTCTCACATTGATTGATTTGCATATATTGAAGAATCCTTGCATCCCTGGGATAAATCCCACTTGATCATGGTGTACGATCCTTTAATGTGTTTTTGGAGTCTGTTTGCTAGTATTTTGTTGAGGATTTTTGCATCTATATTCTTCAGTGATATTCGTCTGTAATTTTCTTTTTTTTGTAGTATCTTTGTCTGGTTTTGGTATCAGGGTGATGGTGTCCTCATAAAAGGAGTTTGGGAGTATTCCTTCCTCCACAATTTTTTGGAAGAGTTTGAGAAGGATGGGTGTTAGCTCTTCTCTAAATGTTTGATAGAATTCACCTGTGAAGCCATCTGATCCTGGACTTTTCTTTGTTGGAAGATTTTTAATCACAGTTTCAATTTCATTACTTGTGATTGGTCTGTTTATATTTTCTGTTGCTTCCTGGTTCAGTCTTGGAAGGTTATACCTTTCTACGAATTTGTCCATTTCTTCCAGGTTGTCCATTTTATTGGCATAAAGTTGCTTGTAGTAGTCTCTTAGGATGCTTTGTATTTCTGCGGTGTCTTTTGTAACTTCTCCTTTTTCATTTCTTATTTTATTGATTTGAGTCCTCTCCCTCTTTTTCTTGATGAGTCTGGCTAATGGTTTATCAATTTTGTTTATCTTCTCAACGAACCAGCTTTCAGTTTTATTGATCTTTGCTATTGTTTTCTTTGTTTCTATTTCATTTATTTCTGCTCTGATCTTTATCATTTCTCTTTTGTGCTAACTTTCGGTTTTGTTTATTCTTCTTTCTATAGTTCCTTTAGGTTTAATGTTAGCTTATTTATTTGGGATTTTTCTTGTTTCTTGAGGTAAGCTTGTATAGCTATAAACTTCCCTCTTATAACTGTTTTTGCTGCATCCCATAAGTTTTGGATCATCAATTTTTCACTGTCATTTGTCTCTAGGTATTTTTTCATTTCCTTTTTGATTTCTTCAGTGATCTCTTGGTTATTTAGTAACGTAGTGTTTAGCCTCCATATGTTTGTGATTTTTATGTTTTTTTCCCTGCAATTCATTTCTAATCTCATAGTGTTGTCATCAGAAAAGATGCTTGATATGATTTCAATTTTCTTAAGTTTACTGAGGCTTGATTTGTGACCCAGCATATGATCTATCCTGGAGAATGTTCCATGCACACTTGAGAAGAGAGTGTAATCTGCTGTTTTTGGATGGAATGTCCTATAAATATCAATTAAATCTATCTGGTCTATCACGTCATTTAAAGTTTCTGTTTCCTTATTTATTTTCATTTTGGTTGATCTGTCCATTGGTGTAAGTGAGGTGTTAGTGTTCCCCACTATTATTGTGTTATTGTTGATTTCCTCATTTACAGCTGTTAGCAGTTTCCTTATGTATTGAGGTGCTGCTATATTGGGTGCATATATATTTATAATTGTTATATCTTCTTCTTGGATTAATCCCTTGAGCATTATGTAGTGTTCTTCCTTGTCTCTTGTAACATTCTTTATTTTAAAGTTTATTTTTTCTGATATGAGTATAGTTACTCCAGCTTTCTTTTGATTTCCATTTGCATGGAGTATCTTTTTCCATCCCCTCACTTTCAGTCTGTATGTGTCCCTAGGTCTGAAGTGGATATCTTGTAGACAACATATATATGGGTCTTGTTTTTGTATCCATTCAGCAAGCCTGTGTCTTTTGTTTGGAGCATTGAATCCATTCCATAATTAAGGTAATTATCCATAATTATCCAATCCATAATTAAGGTAATTATCGATATGTATGTCCTTATGACCATTTTTCTTAATTGTTTTAGGTTGTTTTTGTTCATCATTTTCTTCTCTTGTGTTTCCCACTTAGAGAAATTCCTTTAGCATTTGTTGTAGAGCTGGTTTGGTGGTGTTGAATTGTCTTAGCTTTTGCTTCTCTGCAAAGATTTTGATTTCGCCATCAAATGTGAATGTGGGGTTTCCCTTGTGGCACAGTTGTTGAGAGTCCGCCTGCCAATGCAGAGGACACGGGTTCATGCCCCAGTTCAGGAAGATTCCACATACCGTGGAGCAGCTGGGCCCGTAAGCCATGGCTGCTGAGCCTGCATGCCCAGAGCCTGTGCTCCACGATGGGAGAGGCCACAACAGTGAGAGGCCTGCATACCGAAAAAAATAATAATCTGAATGAGATCCTTGGTGGGGAGAGTAATCTTGGTTGTAGGTTCTTCCCTTTCATCTCTTTAAGTATATCATGCCACTCTCTTCTGGCTTGTAGAGTTTCTGCTAAGAAATCAGCTGTTAACCTTATGGAAGTTCCCTTGTATGTTATTTGTCATTTTTCGCTTGCTGCTTTTAATAATTTTTCTTTGTCTTTATTTTTTGCCAATTTGATTACTATGTGTCTCGGCTTGTTTCTCCTTGGGTTTATCCTGTATGGGACTCACTGCACTTCCCGGACTTGGATGGCTATTTCCTTTCCCATGTTAGGGAGGTTTTTGACTATAATCTCTTCAAATATTTTATCTGGTCCTTTCTCTCTCTCTTTTCCTTCTGGGACCCCTATAATGCGAATGCTGTTGCATTTAGTGTTGTCCCAGAGCTCTCATAGGCTGTCTTCATTTCTTTTCATTCTTTTTTCTTTATTCTGTTTTTCAGCGGTGAACTCCACCATTCTGTCTTCCAGGTCACATATCCATTCTTCTGCCTCAGTTATTCTGCTATTGATTCCTTCTAGTGTAGTTTTTATTTCAGTTATTGTATTGTTCATCTCTGTTTGTTTGTTCTTTAATTCTTCTAGGTCTTTATTAAACATTTCTTGCATCTTCTCGATCTTTGCCTTCATTCTTTTTCCAAGGTCCTGGATATTCTTCACTATCATTATTCTGGATTCTTTTTCTAGAAGGTTTCCTATCTCCACTTCATTTATTTGTTTTTCTGGGGTTTTATCTTGTTCCTTCATCTGGTACATAGTCCTCTGCCTTTTCATCTTGTCTCCCTTTCTGTGAGTGTGGTTTTTGTTCCACAGGCTGCAGGACTGTAGTTTTTCTTGCTTCTGCATCTGCCCTCTTGATGTTGAGCATTTTTCATGTGCTTCTTGGTCCTCTGTATGTCTTTTTTGGTGAAATGTCTATTTAGGTCTTCCACCTACTTTTTAATTGGGTTGTTTGTTTTTTGGATATTGAGCTCCATGAGCTGTTTGTATATTTTGGTTGCTTCATCTGCAAATATTTTCTCCATTCTGAGGGTTGTCTTCTCATCTTGTTTATGATTTTCTTTGCTGTGCAAAAGCATTTAAGTTTAATTAGGTCCCATTTGTTTATTTTTGTTTTTATTTTCCTTATTCTCAGAGTTGGGTCAAAAAAGATCTTACTGTGGTTTATGTCAAAGGGAGTTTTTCGTATGTTTTCCTCTATGAGTTTTATAGTGTCTGTTCTTGCATTTAACTCTTTAATCCATTTCTGTGTATGGTGTTAGGTAGTGTTCTAATTTCATTCTTTTACATGTAGCTGTCCAGTTTTCCCAGCACCACTTATTGAAGAGACTGTCTTTTCTCCATTGTATATTCTTGCCTCCTTTGTCATAAATTAGATGACCATATGTGCATGGGTTATCTCTCAACTTTCTATCCTGTACTATTGATCTATATTTCTGTTTCTGTGCCAGTACCCTACTGTCTTTATTACTGTAGCTTTTTAATATAGTTTGAAGTCAGGGAGCCTGATTCCTCCAGCTCTGTTTTTCTTTCTTGAAATTACTTTGGCTATTCTGGGTCTTTTGTGTTTCTATACATACTGTTAAATTTTTTGTTCTAATTCTGTGAACAATGCCATTGGTAATTTGATAGTGATTTCACTGAATCTGTAGATTGCTTTGGGCTTTATAGTCATTTTCACAATATTGATTCTTCCAATCCAAGAGCATGGTATATTTCTCCATCTGTTTATGTCACCTTTGATTTCTTTCATCAGTGTTTTATAGTTTTCTGAGTACAGGTATTTGCCTCCTTAGGTAGGTTTATTCCTAGGTATTTTATTCTTTTTGTTGCAGTGGTTAATGGGATTGTTTCCTTAACTTCTCTTTTTGATCTTTTGTCATTAATGTATAGGAATGCCAGAGATTTCTGTGCATTAATTTTGTATCCTTCAACCTTACCAAATTCATTGCTTGGTTGTAGTAGTTTTCTGGTGGCCTCTTTTGGATTTTCTATGTATATTATTACGTCATTTGTAAAGAGTGACAGTTTTACTTCTTTTCCAATTTGTATTCCTTTTATTTCTTTTTCTTCTCTTATTGCTATGGTTAGGACTTCCAAAACTATGTTTGAATAAGAGTGGCGAGAGTGGATATCCTTGTCTTGTTCCTGATCTTAGTGGAAATGCTTTCAGTTTTTCACCATTGTGAATGATGTTAGTTGTGGGTTTGTTATATATGACCTTTATTATGTTGAAGTATATGATCTTTATTATGTTGAGGTAGGTTCCCTCCATGTCCACTTTCTGGAGTACTTATCTAGACTCTAGATACCTCACAGATAATACTATCTTGCTTTCCTGAATGGCCTGGAGCCTGGTCATGAGCAATTTGTGCTGACTTAAAGTTCTTTGATGGATTCTAACACTTAAGAATTTCATCCCCTTGGGTTAAAGCATCTTGAGCAGCCTTCTGTTCAAGTGTAAATGTGCTTGGAAAGGATGGATTATCAGATCCTTAGGTACGGTGCAATGATGAGCCTTAAAACATAATAGTATGGTGCTCTACCACTTGTCAAAGTTTGTGTACTTAAAACTGGTTCAATTTTACTATACATAAAATATACTTCAATAATTCTAATAAAAAATCAAGCAAACATAATATTGCATCTTTCAGTTTTTAGAGTTGGAAGAAGAATTTTTAATTGAGAGGCAATTGGACTGAGTGGTTTCCAGAGAACTCCATTTCCTTAAACTTCACCTTCTCCTTGAGATTTTCTCAAGTCAGCTTCTATCTATGCAAACTTCTTTAGGGATGTGCTTCTCTTACTTCTTAAAATGTTTATCTCCTTTTGACTGAAATATTTTCATCTAAAAAGTTGGAAATGATTACAAATTAACAAATCTTTTGAAATGTATTATGTTTCTTCCTTACCTACTTTTCCTTACAAGTTTCCCTTATGAAATGTAACCATTTTTATTTTTTTATAGAAATCTAATTAGCATTTGCATAATTATTATTATTTTTTTTTACAATCTATTTATTTATTTTGGCTGTTTTGTGTCTTCTTTGCAGCACACAGGGTTTCTCTAGTTGCTGCTGCAGGGGCTACTCTTCATTGCTGTGAACAGGCTTCTCATTACAGTGGCTTCCCTTGTTGTGGAGCACAGGCTCTAGGCATGCGGGCTTTAGTAGTTGCAGCACGCAGGCCCAGTAGTTGCAGTACAAGGGCCCCAGAGAGCATGGGCTTCAGTAGTTGTAGCACATGGACTCAGTAGTTGTGGTTTGTGGGCTCCAGAGTGTAGACTCAGTAGTTGTGGCGCACAGGCTTAGTTGCTCCATGGCATGTGGGATCTTCCTGGACCAGGAATTGAACCTGTGTCCCCCGCATTGGCAGGCAGATTCTTAACCACCATGCCACCAGGGAAGTCCCAAGATGTAACCATTTTTAACAATTCAGTTTTTATCCTAGTAAATGTTTACTTATGAATATTCAGATATGCATATCTCTTTTTTTAGCCAAATTGTGTCATGACTAACATACTACACTGCAACTTGCTTTTTAAATTCAGTGTCATATCATGGATATCCTTCTACTGCTTATACATCTACTTCATTATTTTAAAAGTCTGAATTTTTTTCTGTTAAAAAAATGGAGCACAATTTGTTTATCTAGTTCCCAACTGATTTACTTTAAATTTGTTCTAATCCGTTATAGTTCAAAAATGTTATTAAGAATATTCTTGAGGGCTTCCCTGGTGGCGCAGTGGTTGAGAGTCCGCCTGCCGATGCAGGGGACACGGGTTTGTGCTCCTGTCTGGGAAGATCCCATATGCCGTGGAGCAGCTGGACCCTTGAGCCATGGCTGCTGAGCCTGCGCATCCGGAGCCTGTGCTCCGCAACGGGAGAGGCCACAACAGTGAGAGGCCCGCGTACAGCAAAAAAAAAAAAAAAAAAGAATATTCTTGAACATGCATCCTTGCCCATTTATGAAAATATTTCTGTTGGAGAGATACTAAGACATGGACCTGCTGAATCAAAGGGTATGTGTATTTATTTTACAGGTACTACCTTATACTCCTAAAAATAGTACACAGAAGCATCATTTTATCCATTGTGATGTTTTGAATTTTTGCCTATTTGATAAAGTTGTATTATATTTTTATTTGCATTTCCCCACTTATTAATGAGGTTAAGTATTTTATGTTCATTGGCCATTTGTATTTATGTTCCTAGTCTTGCCTGGTAAAGGAAACCAGAACATTTTACCCCAAAATACGTCAGTTTTGCATATTGATTATTTTAAATTAAAGATGCTTAAGACACAGCAGATGCAAAAAGGACTTTCTGACCCTCCGTTTTCTTCCTGAAAGCAGGAGATAAAACTCCCATGTGAAAAGTAGCCTCTCTGTACTAGGAGGAAGGAAGGCATCCTTTTCATCAGAGACAGGGAATTTGGAGTCAAGAAATCTGTTCAAACAAGTTTTGTTAAACTAACCCACCTTATCTTCCTACTAACGTCTTTACCATTTACTACCCAAGCCAAACTCCTTATCTTGTCAAATTCTTCACAAATTTGCTGTTTCTTTGTCTAAAAGGTATAAATGCTTCCTCTTCTAGTCACTTCTTCATTCTCTTGTGAAGGCTCCCATGTATGTGTAAAAATGTAACAGAATTTGTATGATTTTCTTGGGTTAATCTGTCTTATGTCAGTTTAATTCTTAGGCCCAGGTGGAAACTCTAAGAGGATAGTGGAGAAATTTTTTCCTCCCCTGCAGTGATTATATCTATGACTATTATTTCCATTGCCTATAGGAGTCATTTGTTTAGAAGGGAAATAAATCATTTGTCTTACAGGCTGCAAATATTTTCTTTAGGTATTGAATCTGTAAACTCAGAGATTTGAATTTTGCTTGGGTATAGAGAAGATTTAATATTTTATTTCAAACTGAAAATATAATGGTTAAAATCATGGACCTCAAAGTGCTTCTACTGACCACCAGTGATTTCACACTAAATACATGGCCAGAGGCTCAGTTTCCTCCTCTGTTAACTAGAGGTAATATCTACTGCATGAAATTTCTGTTTGATGCAGCATATTTACTTGGCTTGGTTCTGCAGTTGCATAATAAGTGAAATTATTTTGTTGTGTATTTTTATTATTATGTTCTCCAGAACCTTCAGATCCTGCTTCATCTTGATTTGAACTCAACTGTTACTGTTCTGAAAAGCAAAGAGACACAGTTTTAGAAAAATTATGATATATTAGTTGTGAGGGGAATGAAGTGCTCCTTTACTATAAATATCTTTTAAAAGGCAGAATAATTTCATGTTAAAACATTTAATATTTAAATATTACCTTAATAATATTATATTTTTAAATTGCTACTACAGCAATAAGAAGTAAATTATCACCAACAAATATTTATTTTGTACCCATTTTACACAAGGTAAAAGTTTTTTTTTTAAGTTATCATTGTTTGTGTTAGGGTGGCTTGGGTTTTGCTTTATTTTGTTTCCCCAATTTGGGCGGCATGGCCTGGCTCTATTACGCCTGCTGTGCTCAGTCTATTTTTTTTAATTAATTAATTTTATTTTGGGCTGCGTTGGGTCTTCGTTGTTTTGCATGGGTTTTCTCTAGTTGCTGCGAGCAGAGTCTACTCTTCATTGCAGTGCACAAGATTCACATCATGGTGGCTTCTCTTTGTTGTGGAGCATGTGCTCTAGGTGCGTGGGCCCAGTAGTTGTGGCTTGCGGGCTCTAGAGTGCAGGCTCAGTGGTTGTGGCACATGGGCTTAGTTGCTCCGTCGTATGTGGGATCTTCCCGTACTGGGGCTGGAACCCATGTCCCCTGCATTAGCAGGCAGATTCTTAACCACTGCACCACCAGGGAAGCCCTGGGTTTTGTTTTTGTTGTTTACCTTTCAGTATATTGAATCTTACATTTTCTTTTTTTTAAATTACTTATAAATTTTCTAAAAGTATATACTACGTGTGTTATTGATTTAATATTATTTGATATTTTATTTTATTCAATGAAAATCATAACCCCATATTGAATGATATAGTTTTTACTCTTAGATTTTCCTTGTTATCAGATGTTGCAAGCATTTTATTGATTTTAAAACCATGTAAATTGGACAATATTTGTCAGAATGTTTAATATGTCTAGTCCTTTCCAAAATCTTTAGCTGACCACAAAGTATAATTCTTTCAGAAACTCAGAATATAACATTCAGTTTGAAAGCACCATTACAAATTAATTAGTTGAGCTGCCTTTTTAGTTCCAAGCATTTTTCTGTCTCCTTGGTGATATGGAAATAGCAAGGGATGTTGTCACTAAAAGTATCACCTGCCTAGTCCTATGAATGCATGAACTATACAGACTTATCCCAAATAAATCTTGCCTTTAACTTTCTCATGACATTGTCATCTGCTCAGTTCTAATAGCTCCTCTGTTAATAGTATCACCATTCCTGTTTATACCCCTAAACTATCTTTTATAAAAACAACAACCAGGTATTTCAGATAATCATGATTCCAAATCTGTTCTTTTATCTCCATAAATACATTAATCTCCTTCTGTGGTTTGGAAATTTCACATCCAAAAGTCATTGAAAGGGAAAGAAAGAGGTATGAGGTTTGCTCCAAAATCAAGATAGCTAATTACCTATCCTGGCTTTGGGGACAGTTTCTAGAACATTAGCAACACCCATATCCAAACATAGGTATAGAAACACATTCCAAAGTTTAAGAAAAATTTTCTTTCGTTCACACTTTGTATTATTCACACTGATGTTGCTTCCTATAGTACCTGAATTAGCTAAACAATAGTATTTTTTACATACATTCAGTTAAGGAAATTATTGGAGTCAGTGTGGTATTAGAATATGGAGTCATATGGCAGTTTGTTTTGTCATCTTGTTTAGATGATATGGGGAAGGTTATTTACATTTTCCAAAACTTGGATTTCCTTGTTGTGAAATTGATGAAGTGATAATATTTACCAGAGGAAATAGCGTGCTTTGGGGTGAATCACTATAATTTGCCTCAAAGACAGCTTGATAAAATATCATATCTTTATAAGCTTTATAATACATTGATATTCTTTTGTTATTTCACCTCTGATCTAGAAATACCACACAAGGTATAATCCATCCTGGCCTTCTGATTCTTCACAGGGTGCTGTATTACAAAAGAGAAACATGCCTTGTGTGTAAGATAAAAGTTTCCAAGCTGGTTTTACCAAGAAAGTGCTTGAGGACACTCTGTGTGTGCTACTGTATTTTGAGATATTGTGATGTCAAAGACACTTCCAAATATGATGGTCAAGACATTGCCTTGACTCTAGAACCAGATGGAGAGAGGCTCTGCTTATTCCATAATTCAACATGTAGTGTTGCCTTTAAATGTATGAGATTATAACCCTTAATAATTAACATTTTATACTGAGTCTCAGGTGTGAGATTTGTGATAGCTTGTTTCATGGAAATAAAATTATATTATGCAATTTTCTTTGCAATAAAAAAAGATTATAGAAACTTCCACACCAAATCTCTTTCCATTTTAACTCGTGTTTAACTTTGATGGGAATACAAGCTTTTCCCAAATGTTCCACTGTCAATAATAGAATGAAAAGAATAGCCATGAACAAGCTGCTGTTGAATAAACTGTTTTGAGTCATAATGAGTGACAAAAATCACTCTGTTGTCTCTCAGTTTATTAAATAAACCCTAAATCCATACCTTACCCAAGTTAAATCATTCTCAGTAGAAAATATTTTATGAGGGAAAATAAAATATTTGGTTTTGTAAAATAGTTTTAAAATCTTATTTTAGCTGTCCACTGACATTGGCTTCAGGGTTCACATGAATCCCCTTCTATTTCAAAGGGTTTCATGACTCCCCCCCACCTCCCCCCCAAAAAAGGGTTAAGAAACTGGTCCCATCTGAATAGGGGTCCTGTCTGACTCTGGGAGTTGACTTACTGAGTCAGCAGAACTGAGGTCAGTTATCTGGAATCGACGCTGCCAGTGTTGGCAGCCTGAACCGAGAGGCCTGAGCGAACTTCAGAGTCTGATTATACCAAAGACAAAGGATTGTTGGCATCATCAGTTCCCTGAACAAGCAACAAGTGGGCATTCCATTGCGGGGTGGAACTGGGTGACCTCATCATCCTTCCCCAACTGTGAGAAAGTTACTTTTAGCTCAGCTATTAGGAAACAAAGAAAGATTTATATTTTGTGAAAACTGTAGCCTGAGGTTTTTTTTTTTTTTTTTTTTTTTCAGGACTTTTGTTGATTTGAGAAAAACTGAAAATGTTTCAAAGTATGCTTTGTTTGAAATATTAGATATTTCTATATATACGATAAATTCAAAAATTAGGGTTTCTTTAAATTAAACATTCATTGAGGTTCTTTGTCAAGTACCAGAGATATAAAAATGATTAAGACTTGCTGTCCTCAAGGAATATACAGTTTAGTGAACTGTATGAACATATACATATTTTATGCATAAGATAAATTCAATCCCTCTGATCATTACAGGCCTACCTGTAGAGAAGACCTCGGGTGCCCCTGTCATCTTTTAAAGTCTCGTTTCTTCAACTATAAAATGAAGACAATACCAGTCCTACTTACTTTAAAAGTTATCGAGGCGATGAAATTGTTATATATCTGCAAGTGTTTAAAAAAACATCTTTTAATATTTCTCAACTTGTCATACCTGAATTTATATCACCTTGGGTGGTATGCTTGTTAAAAGGACAAATTCCTGGGCTCCACCCCAGACCTGCTATATTACAATGAGAGTGGAGCCCAGGGAATCTGTATTTTCATAATGGCCCTCAGGGGATTCTTATGCACATTGAGTTTGAGAAACAATGCTTTATTCAAATGTGTTATACAGTTATTATTAAAATATTGCATTGCACGTGGCAGGGATTATCTTCAGAATTAAAGTTTGGAAACGGTAAGTAACCTGCCCAAGGTTATTTAGTATGTGGTAGAAACAGGGCCCCGATCCAATTATCTATAAATCTAGTTCTCTTTCCATAACATCAAGTTGTGTCTTACACGAAATGATCTGTATGAATGAAAAATCTTATTATTTTTCCTAGTGGGAGCCACAAAGTACATTTGAAAACTAGCCATGTTAATGATAGACAGTGGTAAGGGGCAGTATTTTTCTTCTGAGAGATTGGCAGGGAAGATTCTGGGAAACAGTGAATTCCCTAAGGAGCAGTCCAATAGACTACTACAGGTGGATCTTAGTACTTGGGTACTACTTCCTTTTCTACTCTCCCTCCAGAACAGGTCTCTCTAGGGCAACTGAACAAATATTTAGAAAATGGAGGAGTTCCACCTGACATACTTTTCTGAGAGTTCAATCTCCATAGCTTAGGGCCATTACAGTTCTCAGACTATGTTCTTCAATACCCTCAAACTCACAAGGGTTCAGTGGAATATTTTGATTTTTCAAGGGGATCACAGTGACATCTGTGCAAATTTCTAGTTTGAGACAGTTCACAGTTTCAACATTAGAACATGCTACATTCCTTCCTGTTACATAATAACTTTATGGTTTTCAGCCATTGCTGTGATAATAAGCAATTATCCCAAGAAAATCAATATGTAACTAGGGAAAAAGGGAGGTGATATCCAATCTGGTTCCAAGGTTTGAGATGCTGTACGGTGCTCAACCAGCACACATGTACCATTAGTAAGTAATTGTGGTCCTTTCGGAGCAAAGTGATAATATTTTTTTCTTTTAATTTATGTGTATCATTTTTTCAAATGGCTAGTACATTGATATCACATAAATATTTATCAAATTGCTTGGCCCTAACTACTTAACAAAACTAACCATTAGGTGTTTCCTTTGGCCTAGGGCACTGTGAAAAATTACTGAGACACTAAGCGTACCATGAAGCCATAAAGTTGGGGAATTTCTGCTTTGGGGTGGGGAGAGAAAAGAATTTGATTGAAACTTTAAATTCAGTTAAACACATTTATTCATAGACAAGGCTTTCATTTCTTTAAGCATCAGAAGGCAGTGGTCAATAAGCTGATGACCCAGATATTCTGGGCCCTCTTAGATGTGACAGAACTAATGGGGACAAGGGTGCCCACTTGTGCACAGCTGTTTCTTCCTGGAAATAGGACAGTCTTTTCTGACATTTCCTCTGCAGTCTACCCCAAACCTTTCCGATTTATTGAGCTTTACGACTTCCTGAGACTATGTCTCTCAAAGAATTGCCTGCTTTAAGCCTTATCCAATTGAAGGAAGGAGGTGAAAAAGAAAAGCCGTCTTCCTTTCTCTCCACTCTTTGCTAACTTCTCACATATAGCTGTAAAGGGATCTAGTTTCATGGTTTTGATATCGCTCAATATAGAGATTACTTAGCAAATTATTATTAGTACATTTCTGCTTTTTCTAGGACTTTTAGTCAGTTCACAGAAATACCTTGCAGTATTTTTCAAGAAACAAAACCAGAAACCAGAAAAGAATTTGCTTCATTTTGCTGGTATCTACCAGTGATTGGTGAGAAGCTATTATGGTTGGAAAATGTGTGGGGTTTAGGGCAGCTATGTAGACAATGGGCACTAAATTCTTGGCTTTTTTTTTTCTGGCTTCTCATTTTGTAAAATGGGCATAATAATGTCTACCTCAGAGGATTATTAAAAGGACTTAATATTTATGTAAAGTGGGTGATAGCACGGGGCTTGGAACATTTGAAATGTCCAATAATTGTAGTACTTTCCACAGATATCTCCCAAAGATTAGTTATTAAACTTCCAGAGCCTTGGCTTTCATGCTAAGCTCTGTGTTGCAGATATCTATATTTGTAATATCAGGAAGCAGACTCACATGATGTCTCAAGCTTTTTGAGAAAGACAATTCTGTCTCTACCCTCTTCTCAAATGGTCTATTGTAGCCACAGCTGCTTGGCTTCTTCTCCGCCTGTCAGGAGTGGCTTGGCTAATGGAATATCATGTGCACTCGACCCTGCTCTGTGGAAGGGGGGGCAAATGCCTGCCCCCAAGAGTTCTCCCCCACAACACCCATCCTGTTGTGCATGCTTACGTGAGAAACTGTTTGCTCTCCATTACAAATAAATCCTAAGTGCAAACTTCCTGCAGCACAGGTCTGGGATATTTTATTCTATGTCTTTGCTTACACTCAAAATTACCTCCCCCCCCCAACCGTTTATTCTCTGTTTCTATCCAAAATTTACACATTCCTTTAACTATGCCTTTTCTGATCAACCCATCTGACAAGAGTTCTCCCCAATTCGAAGTCCCTAACTATTCATTTAGCACATATAATATTGTGTAGCACAGTGTATTACTTTTCCATTTTTTTCCTGTTTATAGTTTATCTCCTGAGCCACTGTCTCAGCTCCAGTTCTGGCTATGTAGCACTTCTCAAGTTGGTCTCCTTAAGCCTCACTTATTGGGCTTCCCTGGTGGTGCAGTGGTTAAGAATCTGCCTGCCAATGCAGAGGACATGGGTTCAAGCCCTGATCCGGGAAGATCCCACATACCGCGGAGCAACTAAGCCCGTGAGCCACAACTACTGAGCTGGCGTGCCTAGAGCCCATGCTGAACAACAAGAGAAGCCACTGCAGTGAGAAACCCCTGCTCCCGCAACTATAGAAAGCCCGAGGGCAGCAACGAGATCCAACGCAGCCAAAATAAATAAATAAAATTTATTTTTAAAAAAAGTTAAAAAAAGAGAAAAGACTCACTTATCTCAGCTGTAAAAATCCAGGATTACCTGCTATTGCCACCTTTTGTATCCCCATTGCACTAGGCCTTGCATGTAGTAAATTCCCCCCAAATTCTTAGTAAATACTTTAGATCGATTGCAAAGATTCACTGTTATGTACTTCAGAAGCACAAATGAAGAAGACTATATAAAATGTCAACTAGTATCCTAAATTAATTTTATTCATCTGCTGAATGTGCTATCTTTTTTCCCCTTACACTGAGTTTGTTACAGTTTTGCTAAAATAAAGTAAAAGCCTCTTTTCTGGGCTTCCCTGGTGGCACAGTGGTTGAGAGTCCGCCTGCCGATGCAGGGGACACGGGTTCGTGCCCCGGTCCGGGAAGATCCCACATGCCGCGGAGCGGCTGGGCCCGTGAGCCATTGCCGCTGAGCCTGTGCGTCCGGAGCCTGTGCTCCGCAACGGTAGAGGCCACAACAGTGAGAGGCCCGAGTACCGCAAAAAAAAAAAAAAAAAAAAAAGCCTCTCTTCTGTATCCTCAGCCTATGTTAGGTCTAAAGGAAGAGATAAGAGATCATTAGACTTTTTTTTTTTCATTAGACTCTTGATGAAAGTCTCTAATATACCAGACAACTAGAGCTCACTAAAACAACAACAACCACCACATGTTATATATAAAAAGATGTTATATATAACATATATCCAGAGATTACAATGTGTCAGGCAGTGTTCTATGCTCTTTAAATATATAATTGTTATAATTTGCACAATAACCATACAAAATAGGTAGTGCTGTTATTCCTTTTTTATAGATGAAGAAACTGAGACAGTTTAGGATACGTGCCTCAGATTTAGAGCTAATGTGATAGGTTGAACAATGGCCTCCAAAAGATGTTCATGTTCTAATCCTTAGAACCTGTGACTGTTACTCTGCATCAAAGAAGGGACTTTGCAGATGTGATTAAGTTAAGGATCTTGAGATGGAAAAATGATGCTGAGATATCCAGGTAGGTCCAATGTAATCACAAGGCTTCTTTTTTTTTTGTTAATACTTGTCTTTTATTGAAAATATATAAAAGCAATAGATGAGGCACTTATTTGGGAGATCAACATCAAACTCATAACATCTCATTCCCATTTTATATATAATATATATTTTTATTGTTTTTATTTTTTACTTTTTTAACATCTTTATTGGAGCATAATTGTTTTACAATGGTGTGTTTGTTTCTGTTGTATAATATGTTTTTAAATTGAAGTATAGTACTATATTGTGTTAGTTTCAGGTATACAGCATGGTGATTCATATATATGTATATATGTATGTATACATATCCATATATATTCCTTTTCAAATTCTTTTCCCTATAGGTTATTACAAAATATTGAGTATAGTTCCCTATGCTATACAGTAGTAGTAGTTATCTATTTTATATACAGTAGTGTGTATACGTTAATCCCAAACTCCTAATTTATCTCTCCTCCAACCCCCTTTCCCCTTTGGTAGCCATAAGTTTGTTAGCTATGTCTATAATCATAAAGGTTCTTAAAAGAGGGAGGCAAAATGATCAAAAGCAGAAGAAGGAGATGGCACAATGGAAGCAGAACTTGGAGAAATGCACTTTGAAGATGGAGGAAGAGGACCATGAGCCAAGGAATATAGACCATCTCTAGAAGCTGGAAAATACAGGGAGATGGATTCTCCCCTGGAACCTCCAGAAGGAACGCAGCCCTGCCAATACCTTGAAGACTCATTTTGAACTTCTAACCTTCAGAACTGTAAGATAATAAATTTTTGTTGTTTCAAGACACTAAATTTGTTGTAATTTGTTCATCAGATAGGAAAGAAATACACCACACATATATTTAGTCCTGAGGGACTTAGTCTGGAAGTAGAAACAGGACAAAACTGAGGGAAAAAAATGTACTTCTTAGAGATGCTAAAAGAGAACGGGCTTACTAAAAAGGTATAAACTCAAAGGATTCGGTCCAAGGAAAGAGTTCCATGACAGGCATAATTTCTAGACATGGTTCTGTCGCTGGCTACCTTTCAGATGTGAACAGATCACTTTCTGAGCTTAGTTTTCTAATCTTTAAATTGAGAATATTGTACTAGTGTGACTTGATCATAAAGATATTATTAACAAGTTATTTGAATAGGTAATATATACACACTCATTGTAGAGAATTGAAGAAGTTTACAGTGAAAATTAAATCTTTCTCTCACTTCTTGTCCTTAAGGTGTCCAAGTCGCCTTCCCAGATGCAATTGTTGTTACTCATTTTCTTCAGTATCCTTTTAGAGATATTTCATGCATTTACAAACATATATATATATATATATATATATATATATATATATATATATGCATGTTCTTTTTTTATCATACAAATCATAGCATATTAAACACATTGTCCTTCACCTTGCTGTGGAGTTAATGAATCACTTGGTGATTATTCTGTAGGATTCCATATTAGTATGTAATGTGGTTCCTCTTTCCTTTTAATAGCAGTGTATTCCATTGTTTCAGTGTACCGGAATGTATTTAACCTATTTTCTGTAGAGATATTTAGATTGTTTCTAGTCTTTTGCTATAGTAAACAAAGGTGCATTGCGTATATGTGCTCCAATATATCTGTAGGATAAATACATGAAGTTTCTAGGTGATAGCATGTATTGATTAAAAGTTTGATAAATATTGTCAAATTACACTCCCAAGAGGTGTATTCTAGCTACCTATTGTTATGTATAAAACCACTCCAAACTTAGTGACTTAAAACAACTATTTATTATTATTATTTTAAATAAATAAATAAATTTATTTATTTATTTATTTATGTTGGCTGCGTTGGGTCTTCTCTCCTGCACATGGGTTTTCTTTAGTTGCATCGAGCGGGGCTACTTTTTGTTGCGGTGCATGGGTTTCTTATTGTTGTGGCTTCTCTTGTTGTGGAGCACAGGCTCTAGGCACACAGCCTTCAGTACTTGTGGCACGCAGACTCAATAGTTGTGGTACATGGGTCTAGTTGCTCTGCTGCATGTGGGATCTTCCCAGACCAGGGATCAAACCCATGTCCCCTGCATTGGCAGACGGATTCTCAACCACTGCACCACCAGGGAAGCCCTAACCATTTATTATTATCTCTCACTGTTCTGGGGTTGATGGGCTCAGCTGGGTAGTTCCTGCCTGGGGTTTCCTATATATTTGCAGATATATGGCTGTGAGGGCAGAGTTGTCTGAAGGTCTTTTCCCTTTGTCAACAAAAATATCAATAAACAATCAATAATAAGAATAGAAACGAGTTTTATGATTACTCTGAGAAACTGCTCCCAGGGAAGTGTGGTTTCCAGCAGTTTTATATCTTGTCAGAACAAAGAACATTAAACAAGTCAGGGTTACATTTCTTCAAGATTTCAAAAAACAAAAAACAGACCAGCATATACATGGCAAGTCAGTATGGCCTTGGTGCCTGGGAAGGGAGTCTTATCATCAGAGCAGTAGCAGTATTGGTGTCCCAGGGAGAGAGACATTTAATCTTTCTTCTTAACATGGACATTCTTTACTTTAGGTCAGTGTATTCTTTTGTCTAATAATTAAAGCAGATGTACAATTGATAGACCACAAACTGGCTATTTTAGTTAGCATAAATTTCAAGTTAACTCATGTATAAGCCAGAATGACTTCCCTATATCTCAGTATGTGAAATTTTCTTTTTTCAGTTCCCCCCTTTTGATCGTAAATCTTTCAATAGAAAGCACTGATGATCAAAATTTCTTCCTCGAGGCGGGGATGGAATTTTTGCTGCTCCGGCTCCATCTTGTTCCTTGGTGCTAAGTCTACCTCTTTCCTTTTTTTGAGGAATAGAGTTACCTAGTGAGTCGTGGGGGGAATTAATTTTTTTTTAATTAAAAAAAATTTTTTTATTGACTGTGCTGGGTCTTCATTGTTGTGTGCGGGCTTTCTCTAGTTGTGGCGAGCGGGGGCTTCTCTTGTTGTGGAGCACAGGCTCTAGGCTTGCGGGCTTTAGTAGTTGCAGCATGTGGGCCAGTAGTTGCGACACACGGGCCCTAGAGCACGTGGGCTTCAGTAGTTGCGGCACACGGGCTTAGTTGCTCCGCGGCATGTGGGATCTTCACGGCCCAGGGATCGAACCCATGTCCCCAGCATTGGCAGGCAGATTTTCAACCACTGCACCACCAGGGAAGTCCCAGGAATTAACTGAGTGTAATGGATAAATACAAAGATATATTGACAGGGAAGAATTTCATTAGCTATACATTTTATCAACCATATTGAATTGTCACACAAACATTGTACGTGAGCTTTTATTAGCAGTAGACTTGAAGCAAGTGGTGATACACATCATGAGTAGCTTGATAGCTGGGAAAATAATAATAATACATATTATGAAAATGATAATTATTTGTAAAGCAGAGCAAAAAAAATTGCCTCTTCCTGAAGGGAGTCACTAAACATGTCATTGAAAGGGTCAGTTTTTCTTTCACCTTGTAACCATTTTGCTTTTGAGACATTCTTTCTAGGCGTGTCTCAACTTCTCCAGAGGTATTGATATAAGTACAACAAGTAGTATGAGCAATAGCACAAACACCTCCTTGTTTATCCAGCAGAAAATTTAAGGCAATTCTATTATCTAATACTACTTGGGCTAAGGAATTTAGGGATGTCTGTTGTACTGTCATGCTTTTTTCAGTTTCTTTGGCTATTTAACCAATGGTAACTGATAGATTTCTGAGCATAATCCTGCTTACATATACTCCTGCACTAGGAATTAAGATTCCCAAAAGACTTTTCCACCAGGTATCTTGGTATCCTGATAACATAGATCTTTTAACTCTGTAATGGGGAGAACAGGAGGTTCATCTGTTTCCCTGTATATAGCTAATGAGATAACATAATGTCCCAATAACCATAAACCTCCTATTTGCCAGCTGTTAGGATATTCATGTGCCCATCCTTGGGAAGGTGGATCAATTCTAATACCATATATGAAGACAAAACCTGGGGGAGCACAAGTGATCCTTCCCAGAGTACTCTCATCGATAGCCTCATTAATTGGAAGTTTCGTTAATATGGTTAATTAAACCATGGGTCACTTCTCCTTCAGGCTTTCCAAAATCCATCTATATGGTATTTGATATAAGGGAGCTGCTGGCATAATTTACTTGCATTTTGAAATACATTTTTTAATTAAGAAAGGGATAGAGCAAGGGGGTCCTAGGGTAAGTTGTGCTAGGTCTCAAGGACTGAGGATAGTATCAGGGAAGGGCTGGACATTTTAATATGTTGAAGAATTTGAACCTGAAAGTTAGGGCAGAGGGAGGTTGGTCTAGGTAAGTGGTTGCATTAGGAACATCTGAAAAGTTGGTGACAGGGATCATAAGGGGCTTATTTTGGTCTTGTATTGATGGAGGAATTTGATGACAGATCCAACAATTGGTTAGATTGCCTCCAGTAGCTATACTCTGTGATAGCTTTACTAAGGAATTTCCTTTCCATCCTGAACACTGGGGCAAAAGTACAGTCAGGGGTAAAACAATAACTTTAAATTTTGATAGAGAGACAGACATTTGGTAAATAGTAAAGGTAGATTAGTAGGCCTGGTTCCAACTCTTGGGTTAGCTGTCTGGTACTGCTGTCATCTTCTTCCCATCCTGGCTTGATGGTGTCGATCTTAGTTTGTCGAAGCCGGTGTTAGAAGTAATAGATGAAGTCCATTCAGGTGGAGGGGTCTGCTAAGTGTCCTTCCATCTAAGTTAGAGAGTCCTTTAAATTATATTTTTCCAGTGTGCATAATCTCCTGGGTACAGGTCATGGGGCATCTGATTTTCATCCAAAGATAGATTATTGTGATCAGCTTCAGAAACAAGCTTAGAATAACCTTTTACTAATTCAGTTAAACTTTACAATAATGTGACATACAACAAAAAAGCATCTTGGATGTAGATAGTAAATACAAAACCTCAGTATATATAAAACATCAAATCCACAAAGTCATATTATTGAAACAAAATTTCTCTCTCTAAATTATCCTCGTTTTTAAAAAATAGAGTCAAATTAAGCTGATTTGTTTGCAAAATTAGTCTGGTTTCAATATACTTGGCCTGATTATTTACATAAGTGTAATTGATCATATGGGCTCTTTAGAATTTGGCTTTGCTGGAACCTTTCATAAGGGATCTCAGATTGAACTTTTAGGTAACACACTTTTTTTTTTTTTTTTTTTTTTTTGCGGTACGCGGGCCTCTCACTGTTGTGGCCTCTCCCGTTGCGGAGCACAGGCTCCGGACGCACAGGCTCAGCGGCCATGGCTCACGGGCCCAGCCCCACGGCATGTGGGATCTTCCCAGACCGGGGCACGAACCCGTGTCCCCTGCATCGGCAGACGGACACTCAACCACTGTGCCACCAGGGAAGCCCAGATTGAACTTTTAAAAAGCCTCTCTCAAGGCCAGGAAAGCCATGCCATTAGATTCTACCTGCAATACCTGCAGATTTAGGTGGATTCCTCTCTTCTTGAGTTCCAAAATATCTTGAGGTTCCTACATCTGCCAGGAAGTGGCCTTATTTACTTACCTGGAAAGGCTGTTAGGAACCTAAGAGCTTCCAAATTCTGAAGGGATCAGGCAGAGAGAAAAGAAAAATGCTTCAATTCTGTTTACAAAGGTGTAGTTTACCAAATTGCCGTAAGTCATAATGAGCTTAAGTGAAAGGTTCCCTTATCTCTGAAAAACAAAGATTAAAAGCCAGTAATATTTCAGACAAAAAGTCATAAGAAGTAGAATCACATTTATCAGTTCATTCAATCCTATGTTGTTAATTCTTGTTTCGTTTGAGTCCAGTTTTTCCATTAGTTTTGTTGACCTTGCCTGATGATTGAGGATGATAATGACTGATAATTTCAAGAAGTTTGTGAGGGTTTTTGTTAAGGTTTGTATGATTTATCCATTGAAGTGGGTGCCTTGATCACTGGAGATTGTAGAAGGTATACCCCAAGGGGAAAACACATTTTTGACCATTTCTTTTTTCATTGTAAATGCATCAGTCTTGTAGCAAGGGAAGCCTTTAACTCATCAAATAAAAAAAAATGGAGTTTGCCAGAGAGCCATCATAGATTTCCCATAGCCCTGACTGTTTAATTTACAGCTCTTTATTTACTCATCTTAATAACTCTGATTTAAGAGCAGACTGTTGCCATGCTACAAGGACATCAGGATGGCAAAAGTCTGACAATGAGGGGTTAATTTTTTTTGTAGAAGCAGAATAGACTTTACATGTGCCATAATCTTACAGATTCTGTTTTTGCTGCCTTTGAATGAAAGTAGGTTCAATCCCTTTAGTGTGAGACTCAATTTTGATGACAGATAACATTTTATGCCAGAACATATAAGAATTTCAGGAACTCCATATAATTTCTGGAACATCTATAAGATATATTTATATAGACATAACTTAAAGAGGGCTTAATGTTACCTTTTATTTGACAATGTTTCCCCTATAATTTAATCTAGCAAATAATTCTAGTTAGTTTAATACTTTTTCTGAGATGCCTCACAGGCCCTGTGAAGCATCCCAAAGTTAGCTGGATGTCAGAAGAACTTTAATTAGAATTTGACATTCAGGAGTTTGTCAAAAATTTCAAAAAATTTGGTCAAATAGAATCATGTCATTGTGAAATAATACTTATTCACTCAACCAAGGTAAGAAAAGATTTTAAAATCAAGTACAAATCACTTAAAGGCAAAGAAATTCACACGATCTGTTATTAAAAGCAGCATTCCAAGAAAATCTTGTTTCCTTAATAGCGAGAGAAAACCAAATTCTAGTCTTGCAATAGCTTACTGTTAATTACAAAATTCATATATTTAATTAACTTCAATCTAATCTTAATCAATCCTGACCACATACAAAATTCCTTTATTTCCCCAACAAGTATATTTCCATTCTTTATGTCTTCTATCACCAACAATATATATCCTACTTTCTTTACACACTGAAATGTTTCCCTTATTATTTTAGTAGCTTTAATTACATATTGTAATTTTTAACCCTTAAAAACCTTAACAAAACCAAGAAACAAGTAACTGAACTGTTTGTTATATCAGCATTTTCTGATTAACAAACTTAAGAACATATTCCATAACCTCTAAATACATTTTTCTCATAGCATAATTTCACTTTTATGTGGTACAAGATGCATGTTTAATAAACCCAAACATCTATAGTTTCCCTCTGGTAAGAAAACAAAAATAGGTAAACTTAGAATTATTCAGCAATTAATGTTCCAATATTTTATACTAATTAAAATGACCTAGACCTTCAATGAATTCTCATCATTTAATTTAGCAAAACTCTAAAGTTTTAAGTTACCAAAAATCTGGAAAAACTATTTTTAAGTAGACATTTCTAAAACATAAATATTCCCAGTGTTTACTCAAAAGCTTTTATCCCATACCAAGTTAATTTTCTTGTTGACAAATTTTCAACAGATATAGTATGAACTTACTGACTTTCAGTAAACCCAGGTATAATAAAAGTACTATACTTAAAGTTGATGATTCTAAAGATATGTCTGTATTAATTAACAAACTTAAACAACAAACTTAAACTAATTTCGATACCAGGTATTAATTTAATACTGAATATTCTCCAGATCACATGAACCTGAAATTTATTTAGCTTAGTTTCCCTGTAATTAGAAATGTTTGGTTTGTAAGCACTTACTTTTCTTTAAGCCAATTAAATAGAGCTCATTTACAGGTTAACCTCAACAGTATTTTCCAAAGACAAAGACACATACTGAGACATACATGTATCCAGACAGACAGAGATCTCATAGCTTCATCTTAAAATTTAATTTAGGGAGTATTATGACCAGGCCATATTACAAAGGAAAATAATCTTTTTACATTTCATTGCTTAGTAACTGAAAGCAGTCCAATTCTGGAGAATGTACCTCAAGGGGCTGCATTCAGGAAACGAATTTGAGTTTCCCATAGCTGGCACACTTACACACAAGACGAATGCAAACATACACACAAAGAGCAAAATCAAATTCCTATGGGACAAAAAAAAGGGTAGGATTAAAGACCTAAATGTAAGGGCAGACACCATCAAACTCTTAGAGAAAAACATAGACAGAACACTCTATGATATAAATCACAGCAAGATCCTTTCTGACTCACCTCCTAGAGAAATGGAAATAAAAACAAAAATAAACAAATGGGACCTAATGAAACTTAAGAGCTTTTGCACAGCAAAGGAAACCATAAACAAGACCAAAAGAATGGGAGAAAATATTTGCAAATGAAGCAAGTGACAAAGGATTAATCTCTAAAATTTACAAGCAGCTCATTCAGCTCAATATCAAAAAAAAAACAAACAACCCAGTTCAAAAACGGGTAGAAGACCTAAATAGACATTTCTCCAAAGAAGATATACAGATTGCCAACAAACACATGAAAGAATGCTCAACATCATTAATTATTAGAGAAATGCAAATCAAAACTACAATGAGGTATCATCTCACACCAGTCAGAATGGCTATCAACAAAAAATCTACAAACAATAAATGCTGGAGAGAGTGTGGAGAAAAGGGAACCCTCATTCACTGTTGGTGGGAATGTAAATTGATACAGCCACTATGGAGAACAGTATAGAGGTTCCTTAAAAAACTAAACATAGAACTACCATACGACCCAGCAATCCCACTACTGGGCATATACCCTGAGAAAACCAAAATTCAAAGAGTCATGTACGAAAATGTTCATTGCAGCTCTATTTACAATAGCCAGGAGATGGAAACAACCTAAGTGTCCATCATCGAATAAATGAATAAAGAAGATGTGGCACATATATACAATGGGATATTACTCAGCCATAAAAATAAATGAAACTGAGTTATTTATAGCGAGGTGGATGGACCTAGAGACTGTCATTCAGAGTGAAGTAAGTCAGAAAGAGAAAAACAAATACCGTATGCTAACACATATATATGGAATCTAAAAAAAAAAACAAAAAACTGATCATGAAGAACCTAGGGGCAAGACAGGAATAAAGAAAGATGCAGACCTACTAGAGAATGGACTTGAGGATATGGGGAGGGGGAAGGGTAAGCTGTGACAAAGTGAGAGAGTGGCATGGACATATATACACTACCAAACATAAAATAGATAGCTAGTGGGAAGCAGTCGCATAGCACAGAGAGATCACCTCGGTGCTTTGTGACCACCCAGAGGGGTGAGATAGGGAGGGTGGGAGGGAGGGAGATGCAAGAGGGAAGAGACATGGGGACATATGTATATGTATAACTGATTCATTTTGTTATAAGGCAGAAACTAACACACCATTATAAAGCAATTATACTCCAATAAAGATGTTTAAAAAAAAAGGTAAAGTACAACTATTTTTCCTTCCAATTTTTTCCAAACAAGGATCTCTCTGTTTAAAAACAAACAACATGCAAATGGAAAGATAGGGAATCATGTCTGCACGTGTCATGGCAATTCACCTGGCAAATGGAAACCCAAAAAGAACGGTTGGAATAAGTTAAATTTACTTACTTGAGTTCAAAAAGCCTCTTTCCAGTTGTTTTCCTTGGCTTGAAGTTCTACCAACTAACCCAAGGCCAAAGCCTCAGGCAACTTGGGCTATGTTTTTACTTCAAGGACATGATAAAAGTTAATGTCAAGCTTTCTCCTAGGAGTACTTTTTTCTCTCAGGGTCAGAATTTTGAAAAGATGTTCTATCAAGCCAGCTGTATTTTATTGTGCATGCAAAAATCAGTTTTGGAATGTCAAAAAAAAGTTTCATCTTGGCCAAGTTAAGGTTAGATAAGTACTTGCAATAATTGGCTCCATACCAATTGTAGAAGCTAGCCAGAGTTCCAGTGGGGGCTGACTGTCTGGGAGCTGGGAGGTTTTAGAAGCACAATCTCCCATTTTCTTTTAGTTTTATTTTATTATAAAGTATAAATCTAAATTTCAATTTCCAATTTTAAGCTACATAAAAAATCAGCCAACCCAATTCACTCCAAAGTTCCTTCCAGGCCTTCCTGCCTGGGAATTCCCTCTAGGTCCCTTGCCTAGAAATGCCTTCTAGGTCCTCTGCCTAGGATTTGTATTGGTACCCCCTTAAGACTCCAAGTCTTAAGGTAGCAGCTCAAATAAAAGTCATGGACCATCACTTAATATAAGGAGATCCAGATATCAGGGAAAACTCACTGAATTACGTGAAGAGTGCTCTGAAACCAGGGGGGGGCTCAAGAGGTCCATGCTTCCCCCCTCCGTGTGCTCCCCAACATGCAGAAAAAAAAAGGAGGTTCATTCCTGGTACCAAGTACCAATACAAAGTAGACTCCAGGTGACCTCAGGTGGTTTTTTCTGATCTCCTGCTGACTACACCCAGTAATGTCGATGAAAATAATCAATAATAAGAATAGAAAAGAGTTTTGTTTGAGCCAAACTGAAGACTGGCCCAGAAGCCTGCTTCCCAGATACTCTGAGAAACTGCTCCCAGAGAAGCATGGTTTCCAGTACAGTTTTATATCTTGTCAGAGCAGAGAACATTAAACAAGTCAGGGTTACATTTCTTCAAGGTTTCAAAAACAAACAAACAAACAAAAAACAGACCAGCATGTACACAGCAAGTCAGTATGGGCTTGGTGCCTGGGAAGGGAGTCTCATCGAAGGAGTACAAGCATTAGCATCCCAGGAAGAGAGACATTTAATCTTTATTTTTAACATGGACATTCTTTACTTTTGGTCAATGAATTCTTTTGTCTAATAATTAAAACAGATGTACAAAGTATGTTTGATAGGCCACAGACAGGCTAATTTAGTTAACATAAAATTCAAGTTAAGCCAGAATGACTTCCCTATATCTCAATATGTGAAAATTTCTTTTATCAACTTACATATGTGACACTTGGTCTAGGAGGACCTGGCAACTGGGGACAAAGAATTTTCAGACAGCTTTTATCTACCCTAATGTAGGGCCAATCTATATCTCCTCCTCACCCCCAGCAATATATTCTCTTGCATAAGACAAGAATGGCAGAGTCCATCTTGATAAGTTAAAAATGGTATCTCATAATTTTTATTTGTTTTTTATCTTATTGTGAGTGAGGTTTAACATTGTTTCATATGTTTAAGAACTATTTGTATTTACTTTTATGTGCATGTCCTCATAACTGCTCTCATAATTTTTGCCCATTTTTCTATGAGTTTTTAGTTAGTCAAGAAATAAGGTTGGTGGTTTCATGGAATAGGCTCCATTGGCTGGTGGGGAAGAGAGAGAAAGAGATGACCGTGGATCAGCTGTGCAGAAGGAATCCACTCTTCTTTGCACTGTCTGTGAAAGTGACAAGGCCTAAAAAGAAATGGCTGAATGTTTTGATTTATGGATGCAGACCTTTGTGCAGGCAGCCTTGTAAGAAGGTTCAAGTGTCCCAGACATGTTGTAGAAGCTGCGAACAGCCACAGACCTAAAGAGACCATGCAGTAAGGAACAGTGGACGGATGGCATCTGGGCACATGACCGATTCCACCCTCAGTGCTTTGGTCTTCTGTAGGATCCAGTAACTTTGGCTTAGCAGGTAGTGAGGTAGGCAAGATGTAGAAACCCCTCAATATGACTGAAATTAAATTTTCTGCCAGCCCTGTAGAATAGGGACTCAGAATATAGAAAATTAAATCATATTTCTTGCCCACATGAGATGGTGGACTTGTTAGTCCACAATCACTTAAAATCTACAAGTCTTTTCATTTATTCAAGAAGTGTTTTGAGTGCATGTTTTTTGCTAGGCATTGTGTTTGTTACTGTAGACACCATGCTGAATTAGCAGTCAGGTTTCCTGTCCTTGTGATTCCAACAGGCTAGCAGAGTTAAAAACATCCTCATACAATGAACTATATGATTACAATAATGAAAAATACCATGAAGGAGAAGTGAAAGGTGTGATGAGACATTATAATAGAGGCCTAATCTAGACCAGGGTCTCAGGAAACTACTTAGAAAAAAATGACTCTGGGGGAGGGGGCAGCTTTTCAGAAAACATGTTCAGAGGGAAGTAAATTTCTTGAATTTGAGATTGA
This sequence comes from Mesoplodon mirus, assembly GCF_964341445.2. Taxonomy (NCBI): domain Eukaryota; kingdom Metazoa; phylum Chordata; class Mammalia; order Artiodactyla; family Ziphiidae; genus Mesoplodon; species Mesoplodon mirus. Next base: position 46,814,089 of record NC_138992.1, read on the forward strand.
TGGGGGGGTGATGATGTACTTGGACAATGTTTCATAAAAAGTTATTGAGGATGTAAAAGAACACATTTTATTTTTGAAATAGTAAGTTTTTGAAAAGATTAAAAGGTCTTAATTTCTAAAAAATAAGAAATCAAAATGTAAGAAAAAATACAGTTGTCATGCAAAAAAATGAATCTGCAAGAATTTTTTAGCAATTTTTTAATAGCCAAAATACAAAAACTATCTAAATATCCAACAGTAGTGAGTTATTTAAATAAATATGGTACAAACACAAAATGGAATACTATTCAACTTTTAAAATGTTGATGTAGGTGATTTGTTGGTTGGTTATATGAAGAAAAATGTTTATTAAACAAAATGAATGATATCCTGTTTTTTGTCAAAATATTTAATAAAGAATATATGTTAACATAGAAAAATAGATTATTTCTGAGCAGTAAGGTGATTTTCTTCATTTGGCATGTCTGAATTTTCTAATTTTTCTACAAAGCTTTATACCAAGGGAAGAATGATAAAAGTGCATTTTGACAAAAAATGTTGTGAACAAGCTTGTAATATTTTGGATATTAAAAAGTCTTGGTGGGGGCTTCCCTGGTGGCGCAGCGGTTGAGATTCTGCCTGCCGATGCAGGGGACACGGGTTCGTGCCCCGGTCCGGGAAGAACCCACATGCCGCGTAGCGGCTGGGCCCGTGAGCCATGGCCGCTGAGCCTTCGCTTCTGGAGCCTGTGCTCCGCAACGGGAGAGGCCACAACAGTGAGAGGCCCGCGTACTGCCAAAAAAAAAAAAAAAAATCTTAGTGGGAGGTGCTTGGGGCTGGGGATGAAGGAAGTAGCCTTGGAGGATGTCACGTCCATGTTCAGATTCAATTCCTTTCATGAGAACAAGAAAAAAGACTTTTTCTGGGCTTGTGAAAAAATCAGCCTTGTGAAAAAAAATGTGTGATGTTAATATCCTTTTCATTCTTATTTACAAAGCTCGTTTAATTAAATTATTTCTATGAGGCCTTGAATTGTCTTTTATTTTTATTCAAAATCCCTCAGCTGCAGGACTTGGTAAACGTTCACTGTCTTCTAAAAGTCTCATCTAATGTTTTTCTTTTAAATAGCTTGAGCCTAAAGTTTAGTGACATTTGGCCATAAATGGAGGTGACAAAATAAAGGTCTCATTTGTTTTTAAAAAATGTATCCATCATAAGAGGTGTACTTATGAACAGTTCACACATAATAATAATACAGACTTAAAGGTGGAGCATCATCTGAGGTCCAGATCCTATTCCTGAGGTTACTGTGCTGACCACCCTGTATAGACTCTCCTCCTGAGACTGTGCTGAAGCACATTTCATGCATCATGTTCCAATCTTTACTCATCCATTCCATTTTGGACCACTGCAAAGAGCATGCGCCATTTCAGAGGGGCATTCAAAGAAGTGTATGTGTTATTTTGACAGTGACATCACGGACATGAAGGTATTTATACTTGCCCCACATACAGTGAAAAGCATGAGAGTTAATGCTTTCAGTCACTTTCATTTTCTAGGAAAAATAATTGTGTTGGTTTGTTTGGAAACCCCCTCAAACGCAGCAAAATGGGAGGCCCTGTGATTGCCCATATGCTGGACTCTTTTAGAATACAAGTTAAGTGCTGAGCTCCCTCTAGTGACAATAATATAGATACAGTTTGAGAACTGTGACACTTTTACATATTTTGCAATTAAATTCAATTATTTTTAATTTCATTAATTCAATTATTTTCTATTCCTCAGTAACAAAAGCTATGTTTTTTCCTACCTTATCCTGCTGGCTTAATGGAGTCTAAATTCCTTGGCACGTGCCTAAAATTTCTCAACAATCTTCCTGAGACCCATTTTTATAAACTTAACATGCTACTTCTTTGAATATAAATTCTCCACTGTTTCTAAACTGGTTTATTCACTGTCCTCAGACATACTCTTATCTCTTCTACCTCCTTTTTTCCTGCCTTTCTTCCTTCCCTCCCTCCCTCCCTTCCTACCTCTACCCCTCCTTCCTCCCTTCCTCTCTTCATTTCTTCCCTCCTTCCTTTCTTCCTTCCCAGACTGGCATGCATACCAACCACCCCTCTTACTATCCTTAAGGATTAGCTCGAACTCCACTTCCTTAGCGGACATTTAGCTCAAGGAAATTATTGTAGAGCATAAAGTATACTATATGAATTCTTCAGTAACTAACTTAAAAATATTGTGTTGTGCAAGATTTGGGGCATCTTAAGCAGAACACACGTAAGGTCTTGCCACTGAATGGGAGCAGATGTATTCTAGCTCTCTCACCCTCCCAATTACTCCTGTGGTGGGAAAAGAATGTTGGCTTACTGCTCACCAGAGTTTGCCTGGTTAGTGTCAAAATATTTCCCAAGTCTCTGATTTTGCCAAAAATAATAGGCCTTGATACTTCTGTGACATAAAGAAACATTTTAAATTTTTCTCATGTTTAATATAGGGAAATTTAGCATTTAAAATTAAGATTGTAAAAATCACCAATTTTTATTACTGAAGACATTAAAAGGAGAATTTGCCCTCAAAATGTAACATAATGATTTATGCCTTTTAACTTTTTAAAAGCTCTTCCACATCTGTCATCTCATTTCATATTTCCTACAAATTCACAAGAATTATTTCTCAAATAGTCTTTAAGTGACCAGGAGTGAGAACTGGAGAAGCATACTTAGCTTTCTCCTTTCTATAGGTACCAGTGAGCTACTGACTAATGGTCCTTTCATTGGGTCTCTATATGAATCATTATTCACTTTGAATGGTCTAAGGAAGGGCTTGGTTCAAAATCTGGGTTGGATTAGATATCTCTGCACCTTCTTGATTCTTTTTGCTATTGTTTAACAAAGATGTGGGGTATGGGCAGAGGAGGAAAGACATAGGAAAGAAGGGAGACAGCTCTAGATTCAGGAAAATATGATAAACACCAGAAAGTGTGGAAACTAAGGACATTTTGAAGGAAAGAAAGGGAAGTGCACAAGTGGCTGTCCTCAGTGCTGGGGGTCGGGGGGTAGTTATCTGGGTGTTGTCAAACCTCTAGGAAAGAGATGCAGTTCCTCCAATACTGCACACTCCCTCTCTTGCTGCTCTTAATAGAGGGTTGATTTCAGGGAGAAAATAATCATGTATTAGATATTAAATAAAGGGAAAATATTCTTCAGAAAATTCAAGAATATACAAGATCATATAGATATTCATCAAACACCTATTATATGCCAGATTCTGGGGATACAGTTATAATGGACACAACCCTCAAGGAGCTTATAAGTCAGTGAAAGAGCTTATAGGTCAATGAAGGACAATAATAATAATAATAACCATTTTTTAAATGCTTACCCTACGTAGAACTTGTTTACACTTGACATTACTTAATCCTCACAACTCTATGATGTGGTCAGTATTATTTTCACTTTATAGATATGGCAACTAAGGTACGAAAGGTTAAGTAGCCTGTCTAGAGTTCCACAGCTGGCAAGTGACAGAACTGGAAATTTGAATCCAGGGAGTGGAATATCAAAACCTTTGCCTTTGGTCTCTTTTTTTTTTTTTTTTTTTGCTGTACGCGGGCCTCTCACTGTTGTGGCCTCTACCGTTGCGGAGCTCCGGGCGCGCAGGGTCAGCGGCCATGGCTCACGGGCCCAGCCACTCCGCGGCATGTGGGATCTTCCTGGACCGGGGCACGAACCCGTGTCCCCTGCATCGGCAGGCCGACTCTCAACCACTGCGCCACCAAGGAAGGCCTGGTCTCTTTTTATCTCCCCAAACAGTGCTTCACTGATACGAAGGAGGAAAATATTATATTGAATGCTTTTAGTGTACCAACTTTGTAGTGAGTTCTGTGGATACCTAGTGTGTAGGATTCACCATGAAGATGGAGGCCAATAGATAGTTATGAAGCAGTTGTAATAAGTGGAAGTAGACATTGACATAGGAGCTTGGTGAAGGGGTTGGTTAGGAAAAACCTCTGTAAGAGTTGATACCTGACCTGAGGCCTGGTAGGTGAGTAGGGACCAGACAAGTAAAGAGCAGAGGAAAGTGCCTTCCAGGCAGAAGAAGCTGGATGTTTGAATGCTTCAAAGAGCACAGTTTGCTGAGAGAATGCAAGTAATCAATATAATATGAGGCAGGGGCTAAAGTACAGACTAGGAGACTAGAGAGGAGAGATGGCAAAGCTGAATAGGCCAAGGCCAGATAATGAAGAATCTCTTTATTTAATATTTAATATTTAATGTTTTACTGTTTCTATAAAAGTGAAACATTTATTTTTTGAAAAGGATTTCAATATTGTACTTATTATAATAATACATCAAAGTACAAAGAGGTAAGTAAAAATCACCTGAAATCTTCGCAATCTGAGATTACAACTGTTGACATTTTATTGAACACCCAGCATCTTTCTATACTGTGTATATATATATATATATATATATATATATATGTAATTTTACGTAAGTAGAATTATACTATGCACATTGTTCTGTAACTTCCCTCCTTTTTTTTTTTTTTTTGTGGTACACGAGCCTCTCACTGTTGTGGCCTCTCCCCGTTGCGGAGCACAAGCTCCGGATGCTCAGGCTCAACGGCCATGGCTCATGGGCCCCGCCGCTCCGTGGCATGTGGAATCTTCCCGGACCAGGGCACAAACCCGTGACCCCTGCATCGGCAGGTGGACTCTCAACCACTGCGCCACCAGGGAAGCCCACTTCCCTCCATTTTTATGTCAATGATGAGACTTGGACTTTATTCTAAAGGGTATACGTGAACGATTTTCAACAAAAAGATAGCATAATAATATTTGTAAATTGAAAAAACATAACAGTATTGTATAATGTGAATATGAGGCAATATGATGGCAGGAATACCATAGAACCCAGGGAAGAAATGATGATGATATGAACCAGGCAATGGCGGTGGACTAGATAAAGGGATGAATTCAGATGGTACAGGAGTAGGCTCAGCAGTCTCTGTGACTGTGGGGATAGACTTGTGAAGTGTGGGAGGTGCTGAGAGAGAGAGAGAGAGAGAGAGAGAGAGATATCTCCAGTGAGTCCCAGGTTGCTGGCTAAGGACAATGTATAGGTATTAGCACCAGTAACTAGCAGTTTGGAGTGCCTGTGGCATGTTCAATTCAAGAGAACAGATAAGCATTTAAATATACAGGACTGAAGCTCAAGGTACAATTCAAAACTGAAGATAGAATTCTGGGCCTATTATCAATGGTTAAAACCAAGACAACTGAGGACTGAACACTAGGTGACACCAAAATACACAAGCTCTGCAGGGAACTTTGAGTAGAAACTTTGTTTCACTCAGTGTTATATTCTCAGAACTGCCCCTAGCACACAGCACGCTCAAAAATGTTTCTTGAATGAGTAAATGAATAATAATAAACATTTATTTCTATTTCAATTGGGAAGCTTCTTATTGTGGCAGCATAATGTTCCACTGAGTAAATATATTATACCTTGCATATCCATTTTCTTATTTTTCCAGTTATTGATAGCTGTATAACAACCCATCCCAAATTTAGTGGCACAGGAAACTTCTTTGTTATGCCCACAGATTCTGTAGGCCAGGGATTTGAAAAAGGCACAGAAGAAGGCTTGTGTATTCTCCAAAACATAGGGAACCTCAGTTTGGAAGATCTGAAGGCTGGGAGCATCTCAAAACTTGTTCACTCATTTGTTTGGCAGTTCATGCTGGCTGTTAACTGAGACCTCACTGGGGCTGTCCAAGTAGCATCTTGGGTTTCAAGAGTGAGTGTCCCAAAAGAACCAGACAGAAACTGTATTGCCTTTTATGACCTAGCCTAGGAAGTCACAAGGTGGCATTTCTGCCATAGCAACAAACCAACTCAGTTTTAAAGGGAGGGAACATAGACCCTACTCCTCAGTGGGAGGAGTGTCAAAAGTCAAAGTGACATTATAAAAAGACCTTGTGGGATAAGAGCTATTGTCATGGTCATCTTTGGAAAACACAATCTGCCACAACTCTCCTGTGTTCCTCACTATTTGTCTATTACTATAGCCTTTTCTCTATAGCTCTCCTGTCAGCCATGTCATAATGTCACCAACACTAAGCAGGTAATAAACTAAAACCTCCACTTTGTTCCCCAATGAACAGAGAAGCTAGTTATTCCCCTTTCATCTCATAATTTTAAATATAGGCTTTGTATTAATTACCATTAATTTTAATTACCATTCAATAAATATTTATTGAGAATCTGTCATTTTCAAAATATCCTCTAGGCAATTGGGATAGACTGAATGCAGTACAGAAAAATGGTTCTTTCTCTCAAGAAGTTCACAATCTAGAGGAAAAAATAATTAAAGATTTCTATAATAGGTGAACACAAACTTCTAATAGCTTTTTGTTCTATCAATCACTGGTAGGATATAATTTGTTTTCAGGGTACTGAATCTAGAAAAATTTTATTTACTAGCTTGCTAGACTCCAGACAGACACACTGCTGGCACTCCCAATCTACCAGTCTCATGATGACCTCTGAAAAAAGGAAATGAACTGACGGAAGCATGACTTGTGCTTCATGAGTTCATGCTGGCTTGGAGTGATCACTGCTTCCCTTTTTTCCCTCTTTTTAAAAAAAATTATTCTAATTTGCATAATCTTAAATACCTTCTTAAATGCTTAGTAGTCATCTGTATTTCATTTTTTTGATAGGTTCAGAATTCCCTAGAATCTCCCTGAAGATACTAATATGCTTATTTTAGCATTTTATTCTGTGTTCCTATATTGTGTTTCCTCAGGGGTTAGACCTGTTTATTGAATTCAGTGCTTTTCTTTCTGCCTTCTTGGTTGTTGATGATTCTTGGTTGTTTGGTCATATCTGTAGGCAAGATCCTACCTTGATGGTTGGGGAATAAGAATTCCTGTTTGCCTGGCTGGAAGCTCAAGTTTGGATTAAATCAGCTTCGACTTAAGTAGTTGTGTGTGACAGAGGGAGGGTGGGCTTTCTTTAAGATGTGAATATGGTTTGTTCCAAGGATATGAAGCTCTCTTTTGCCTGCAACAAGGTGCTGATTCTCTGGATCTGTTGTTCATTTTGAGTCTCTCATGTAAAAACTTTCACAATTCACTGCCTAGGGCATAAGAGTTCTGCCTTTGTTAGTTACCTGGCCCCTGCCGAGGGCTCACTTCTTCCTGTCAGCTTCTGCTTATTATGATTATAAGGATTTTGCAGAATTCTGCTGGGACAACTTGCATTTTTGAAGTTCTCTTTCATGGGTCTGGACTTGTGGATTGCTTATCTCTGTTGTATTTTAGCATCAATATATCCCAGGACCAGGAATTCCTTATTGTTCTGGTTGACTATCAGTAACCCCCTTCTGAATTTCCTAAAACTTTTTTTAAAATTTAATTTTACTCTTCTTTTAGATTTCTATGGGTTTTTGGAAGAGAGGTAATTGCATGTACTCAGCCAGCTTTGGTGGGAAGCCACTGATTCCCTTCTATGGTAACCAGTAGAGAGTTCTACTGGGAATCACAGCAACCTCTCCCAGCATGTGGTTTCTAGAAGACAGTTTTTTCTTTGTTCTAAAATTAGCACATGCTTATATCCATGTATCTTACATCTTTCTCATTCTCTGCAGGTTTTCAAAGATTACCACCAGCAGTCCTTTGCCGACACTGACAGCTCCTTTTAGTGCTCTGGAAAGTATTTCATGGGAACATTGAAAATGCTAAATGGTCTTATCATTCCTCACCTATTCAAATGGACATCAGCTCTCTCTTAGATGTGCTTGTTTTGTCTTTTTAAGTGTTGGAACTTTTCATTGAAAATCTTTTTCTTGATTGGAAAGAAGAAAGTCGTACAGAAGCTGTATAGTTCTTTTTTTCCATGCCTGCTAAATATTACACCATCATCACTAAGAATAAGGAATCCCCTTTGTCTTTATTATCTCTGACCTTTAATTTTTTCTCAAGGATAAACTCATTTAAAGCTTTGGCATTTCTGGCATTATTAATAGAGGACTGGTCATAACTCTAAATTTGTTCTTGATTTTGTAACTCTGCTACTATTTTTTGTACCTGTTCTTTTAAAGTCTGAGTGTTTGAAATGATTCCCTGCACCATGTCAGCAGCTCAGGGGCAATAAAAGTAGAGGGAGAAACTAAAGGTCGGAGAATAAGAAGTAGGAGTTAATTATTGGTGATGAAATACAGGCAGCGTGAATAACAAATTCTGAAGAATTTGCTGGTAAAATATCCCATATATAATAGCTCCCCTGCTGAGGTTGTGGATTCCATCTGTCACCTCTGACCTGTGTTGTAATAACTCTTTTCCACTGACAAGACATGAATGAGTCATCTAGATGAGTCTTTTCATCTGACTTTCATCATGTACACAGTGTTTTACAGATTCCAAAGCTCTGTCACGTATGCTATTGCATTTAAATTTCCTTTCTATTTTTATAACAATTCTTTGAAAGGAAGGAGGGGGCTAGTAGCCAGGGGAGAACTGACTGTATTTTCAGGCCCAGAAGAAAGAGCTGAGAAGGAGAGGTGAAGTCATCAGGTAAGAATGTGCAGCACGTGCCCTCTTTCCTGGCTCTTCTTCTGTTGTCTATAACCACTCTTTCCCCTCTTTGAAACTCTGTCCTTGGTTTCATTAATACTATACTCTCTTGATTTTCATCTTACCTTTTGGGCCCATCACAGTGTCCTTTGCTTGCTCCTTTTCTTTTCATCCATTAAAATTTGAAATCCTTTTGAAAAAGCAAAAGCTTGAAACAGCCAAAATGTTATTTTTTAATGGAACTTAATTAACTCAGAACATTATTTTTGCCATGTGAGAATTACTTGTAGATTATTCAAAATGAAAGCTGGAATTGGAAAGAAAACAAAAGGAACCAAAGGTCTAGAAGGGTTAAAAATGTTCTGAGATAGTCCTTGACAATTTCAAAATAAAAGTGGTTTCTTAACAAATGGTAGAAATACTTTGGTGCTTTTATTAATTCATTTAGAATCTGTTGGGAGGAGACAAGATAGCAGAGTAGAAGGACTTGAGCTCACCTCCTCACAGAAACACCAAAACCACAGCTAACTGCTGAATAACCATTGACAAAAATGACTGGAATCTACCAAAAAAGATATTCTACATCCAAAGACAAAGAAGAAGTCACAATGGGATGGTAAGAGGGGCGTTTTCATGATATAATCAAATCCCATACCTGCTGGGTGGGCAACCCACAAATTGACAATAGTTATATCACAGAGGTTCTACCATAGGAGTGAGAATACTGAGCTCCATGTCAGGCTCTCCATTGTGGGGGTCTGGCATTGGGAGGAGAAGCCCCAGAGAATTTGGCTTTGAAACCCAGCAGGGCTTGAGCACAAGACCTGCACAGGACTAGGGGAAACAGAGATCATATTCTTGGAGGGTGCACACAAGGTTTCATGTGCACTAGGACTCAGGGCAAAGCAGTGACTCCATAGGAGGCTGAGCCAGACCTATCTGCAGGTCTTGGAGGTTCTCCTGGGGAGGCAGGGGTCAGCTATGGCTCACTGTGGGGGCAAGGACACTGTTGGTGGAGGCTCCAGGGAATACTCATAAGTGTGAGTTCTCTCAGAGGTTGCCATTTTGGCACTGAGACCTGACCCTACCCGAAATACTGCAGGCTCCAGTGCTGGGATAGCACAGGCCAAACAACCAACAGGGTGGGAACACAGCCCCACCCATCAGCAGACAGGCTGCCTAAAGTCGTCCTGAGTCACAGCTACCTCTAAACACACCTATTGACAGGGCCATGCCTACCAGAGGGACAAGTCCTGGTTCCACCCACTGGTAGGCAGGCATCAGTCCCTCCCACCAGGAAGCCTGCAAAAGCCCCTAGACGAAACTCACTCACCAGGTGGCAGACACCAGAAGCAAGAGGAACTACAAACCTGCAGCCTAAGAAACAGAGACCACAAACACAGAAAGTTAGACAAATGAGACAGGAGAGAAATATGTTCCAGATGAAGGAACAAGATAAAGCCTCAGAAGAAAAATTAAGTGAGGGGAAGATAAGCAATCTGCCTAAAAAAGAATTCAGAGTAATGATAGTAAAGATAATCCAAGATCTCAGAAAAAAATGGAGACACAGATGGAGAAGATGCAATAAATATTTACCAAAGAGCTAGAATATTTAAAGAACAAACAAAGAGAGAGGAATAATACAATAATGAAATAGAAAAACACTAGAAGGAATCAATAGCAGAATAAATGAGGCAGAAGAGCAAATAAGTGAGTTGGAAGACAGAGTGGTGGAAATCACTGCTGTGGAACAGAATAAAGAAAAAAGAACAGAAAGAAATGAGGACATTCTAAGAGACCTCTGAGACAACATTAAATGCACCAACATTTGGATTATAAGAGTCCCAGGAGAAGAGAGAGAGAAAGGACCTGAGAAAATATGAAGAGATAATAGCTGAAAACTTCCCTAACATAGGAATGGAAGCATCCACTCAAGTCTAGGAAGCACAGAGTGTTCCATACAAGATAAACCCAAGGAGGAACATGCCAAGACACATTTTATTCAAACTGACAAAAATTAAAGACAAAGAGAAAATATTAAAAGCAACAAGAGAAAAGCAACAAATAACAAACAAGGGAATCCCCATAAGGTTATCAGTTGATTTTTCAGCAGAAACTCTTCAGGCCAGAAGGGAGTGACACCATATATTTAAAGTGATTAAAGGGGAAAACCTACAACCAAGAATACTCTACCCAGCAAGGGTCTGGTTCAGATTCAGTGGAGAAATCAAAAGCTTTACAGACAAGCAAAAGCTAAGAGAATTCAGCACCACCAAACTAGCTTTACAAAAAATGCTAAAGGAACTTATCTAGGTAGAAAAGAAAAGGCCACAACTGGAAACAAGAAACTATGAATGGAAAAGCTCACTGTAAAGGCAAAGATGCAGTAAAGGTAGAAAATTGCCCACACAAATATGATATCGAAACCAGCAACTGTCAAAAAAGGAGAGTACAAATGTAGGATATTGGAAATGCATTTGAAATTAAGAGACTAGAAACTTAAAACAGTCATGTTTATATATAGACTGCTATATCAAAACCTCATGATAACTGCAAATCAAAAATCTACAAAAAAGGGCTTCCCTGGTGGCGCAGTGGTTGAGAGCCTGCCTGCCGATGTAGGGGACGCGGGTTCATGTCCTGGTCCAGGAGGATCCCACGTGCCGCGGAGTGGCTGGGCCCATGAGCCATGGCCGCTGAGCCCGCGCGTCCGGAGCCTGTGCTCCACAATGGGAGAGTCCACAACAGTGAGAGGCCCGTGTACTGCAAAAAAAAAAAAAAAAAAAAAAAAAAAAAAAAAAAAATCTACAAAAAATATAAAGCAAACCAAACACAACTCTAAAGATAGTTATCAAATCAAAAGAGAAGGGAACCAATAGGAAGGGAAGAAAAAACACCTGTAAAAACAAATCCAAAACAATTAACAAAATGGCAGTAAGAATATACATATTGATAATTACCTTAAATGTAAATGGATTAAATGCTCCAACCAAAAGATATAGACTAGATGAATGGATACAAAAACAAGACCTGTATACATGCTGTCTACAAGAAATCCATGTCAGATCTAGGGACACATACAGACTGAAAGTGAGGGGATGAAAAATGTTATTCCATGCAAATGGAAATCAAATGAAAGCTGGAGTAACAATACTCATATCAGATAAAATAGACTTTAAAATAAAGACTGTTACAAGAGACAAAGAATGACACTACATAATGATCAAGGGATCAATCCAAGAAGAAGATATAACAATCATAAATATATATACACCAAACATAGGAGCACCACAATATATAAGGCAAATGCTAACAGCCATAAAAGGAGAAATTGACAGTAGCACAATAATAGTGGGGGACTTTAACACCCCACTTTCATCAATGGACAGATCATCCAGACAGAAAATCAATAAGGAAACACAAGCCTTCAGTGACACACTAGACCAGATGGACTTAATTTATATTTATAGAACATTCCATCTGAAAGCACCAGAATACACATTTTTCTCAAGTGCACATGGAACATTCTCCAGGATAAATGCTGGGCCACAAAGCAAACCTTGATAAATTTAAGAGAATTGAAATCGTATCAAGCATCTTTTCTGACCACAGTGTTATGAGATTAGAAATAAATTACAAGAAAAAAACTGTAAAAAACACAAACTCTAGAGGCTAAACAATATGTTACTAAACAACAAATAGATAATTGAAGAAATCAGAAAGAACTAAAAAAATACCCAGAGGCAAAAGAAAATGAAAACATGATGATCCAACACCTTTGGGACACAACAAAAGCAGTTCTAAGAGGGAAGTTTATAGTAATACAATCTTACCTCAGGAAACAAGAAAAATCTCAAATAAACAACCTAACCTCACACCTAAATCAGCTAGAGAAAGAAAAACAAACAAAACCCAAAGTTAGTGGAAGGAAGGAAATCATAAAGATCAGAGCAAAAATAAATGAAATAGAGATAAAGAAAACAATAGGTAAGATCAATGAAACTAAAAGCTGGTTCTTTGAAAAGATAAACAAAATTGATAAACCCTTAGCCCGACTCATCAAAAAAAGACGGAAAGGGCTCAAATCACTAAAATTAGAAATAGAAAAGAAGTTGCAACTGATACCACAGAAATACAAAGGATCAAAAGAGACTACTACAGCAACTATATGACAATAAAATGGACAACCGGGAAGAAATGGACAAATTCTTAGAAAGGTGCAATCTTCCAAGTCTGAACCAGGAAGAAATAGAAAATATGAACAGACTAATCAAAAGTACTGAAATTGGAACTGTGATGAATAAACTTCCAACAGAACAAATGGGACTTAATTATACTTAAAAGCTTTTGCACAGCAAAGGAAACCATAAACAAAATGAAAATAGAATGGGAGAAAATATTTGCAAATGAAGTGACCAACAAGAGATTAATCTCCAAAATATACAAACAGCTCATGCAGTTCAATATAAAAAAAAGAAACCCAAATCCCCCAAAAACAACAACTCCCCCCCAAAACCAAAATAACCCAATCAAAAAATGGGCAGAAGATCTAAATAGACATTTCTCTAAAGAAGACATACAAATGGCCAAAAGCACATGAAAATTTGCTCAACATCACTAATTATCAGAGAAATACAAATCAAAATTACGATGAGGTATCACCTCAAACAGGTCATAATGGCCATCATCAAAAAGTCTACAAACAATCCTGGAGAGGGTGTGGAGAAAAGAGAAGCCTCCTATTCTGTTGGTGGTACAACAAATATGGAGAACAGTATGAAGGTTCCTTAAAAAGTTAAAAATAGAACTATCATATGATCCATCAATCCCACACCTGGGCATATATCCAGAGAAAACCATAATTCAAAAAGACACATGCACACACCACAATATTCATTACAACACTATTTACAATAGCCAAGACATGGAAGCAACCTAAATGTCCATTGACAGAGGAATGAATAAAGAAGATGTGGTACATATATACAATAGAATATTACTCAACTATATAAAAGAACAAAATAATGTCATTTGCAGCTACCTGGATGGACCTAGAGATTATTATCTTAATTGAAATAAGTCAGACAGAGAAAGACAAATATCATATGATATCACTCATATGTAGAATCTAATTTTTAAAATGATATAAATGAACTTATTTACAAAACAGAAACAGACTCACAGATTTCAAAAACAAACATATGGTTACCAAAGGGGGAACATGGGACAAAGTGATAAATTAGGAGGTTGGGATTAACATACACACTCTACTATATATAAAATAGATAACCAATAAGGACTTACTGTATAACACAGGGAACTCTACTCAATTTTCTTTAATAATCTATATGGGAAAACAATCTGAAAAAGAATGGATATATATCTATATCTATATCTATATCTATATCTATATATATCTATATCTATATCTATATCTGATTTACTTTGTTGTATACCTGAAACTAACTCAACATTGTAAATCACCTATACCCTAATATAAAATAAAAATTAAATTAAAAAAATTAAAAGGCCAAGAGACATAATAAAATTTGTGTTTTAAAACAGCAGTATGCTGTTAGCAGTAAAAACATTAATATATTGTCATGTTTCTAGTATATCTGATTTGGGGAAAAATATATGACAGTGTATGTGAAAAATCTAGAATATATAAACCTTAATACAATCTACGAAAATACCATTTCATAATATTACTGTACCTCATTTTCATTAAAATGATGAAAATGTGAATTAAGAAAATCACTTAGCTAAAAGTAGGTCAATTATCAAAACCTAATATCATTTTAACTCAAATTAGTGTTTGTTCAGTGAATGTTCTATATCATAATGAGATGTACAAAGGAAAACTCAAATTTGTGGAAGAAGATGAAGCGATTTTTAAAAATAAGGAAATTTAGCTAATTCCATTATGTTTTTGACTCTTCCCAAACTGAAGTAATAGTTTGTTGTCTTGAAACATTTACTATGAATAAAGAATAAACAGATTCCCCCCAAAAAAGTTTAAAATCTGTTTAAACATATTTTTAATTGTATCTTAAAACATTTTTGTTACATTGAATTACTGAATACAATTCAGAATAATAATAGCCATTTGTAAATAAAATTAGGGAGTCTAATTGGAAATTCCAAGAACTACCTGGATATGTGTAAACAGTCGACAATTATCTCCCTACCACGTCTTGTATATCCATCTTATTATTGACATAAAGGGGTCAGATCTGGAAGGTCTAATGTTTGTATCTTTGCTAACTCTTAAAATTTCATTTGAAATAAATTTTATTGTTTACTTTCCATGGGCCATTTAGCCACTCTGGTTAACTTTTTAGAGTGAGTGTAGGGATGGGAGATCGGAGCAGATGTGTGCGTGTATGTGTATAGGGGGAAGGTCTGGGCAGGCAGTGGTTGTAGTTTCAGCCTCTTTCCAAATCTTGACCAGTTCTTTCAAAAAAAGATGTTATTGTTTCATCAGGAAGAGGGGAAATAGTATAAATAACTTAGGGAATCCTAATCAATACTTCAAAAAAATTAGAACACATCTTTGTAATTGTGTGTTTTTTTATAATTAAAAGTAACAATTTTTTCTCATGATGAAAGTTATCCATAATCACTTATTTAATTTAGAAAATATAGACAAGCAAATGGAAGAAATAACACCTGTAATCCCATTACCCACAAATATCCTTTGTATATCCTTCCATCTGTTCTGTACCAAAATGTATCATATTATATATCCTATTTGTAACTTGTTTCTTTCACTTAGTGGTATTGTTAATATCCTTTGATATCAGTAGATATTTATCTAAAACATAAAATTTGGTAATCCTCAAAATTCTAGCTTTCATTACCTTGTGACTGATAAAATAACCTTCAAGGTCATTCATATACCCTTGAATAGGCTATGAATGTGTTCACATGGTCATAGTAAGTTTTTTGTAAAATTTGCAGAAATAAGATATTTTAAATTCTTTTTCGTAAAGAGAGGCCTCCCCAATTTTATAAGCTTCAGGTCTTACAAAATCTGCATCTAGTGGCGAGTCCTTTTCTTCTTCTGTCAGGTCTCACAGAGAGGAGGATATTTATGCTGAGACTTGGGACCCATTTTTTTCAAGAACATTTACACATCCTTTTAATTAGATTAGCTTTGCAAGAAATTGAGAGTTCTTCATAATGAAACACTACTTTTCAAACTATATAACTTTGTAGGCTATCTGTGTATAAATCCTGAAATTCTTTGCCTGCTATGGATAAAAGTCTGTGTTTTACTGCTGGTTAATATGATGAATAAAACAGCATTATGAAGCTTTATCTCTAACCAGGATTAAATACATAGAAACTTTATCTAGAACCAGGATTAAATACTTGTGTAAATATATACATGTACATATACATACAAATACTTTAAAATTTTGTTTAAAGGCATTTTTGCTTGGTAACACTCTAATAGTTCCATTAACTTAAAGTTCATAGATTTTACATGGAAATTAGAGAAACAGCTATCCTGATTTCTTGACCCTTTCACAATGATCTATAAGAAATTATATAACACTGATTTTAAAAATATGCAATTTAAGACTTGTCTAGCAAGCACAACCCACAGATAGTAAAACTGATACTTTTCACAACTGCAGAAGTACACATTTGAATGACACAGAAGTTACCAAATTTAAAGGTCATTGGTGTACATCTTGAAAAACTAATGAACCTTTCATCAACATAATGCAATTTTTACTAAGCTTCAATATTAATGGCACTTTTGAATAAGCCTAATTTTTAAGAGGTATATGTGTGTATATATATATATATATATATATATATATACACACACACACACACACACACACGTATATATATAAAACTTGAAATGATGTGCAGCAAAATAACAGTACTTATTTTTGTGCTTATCTGTAGTGAGCTTATTCTGTAGTTATCTGTACCTGTCCCACAGTATGAATGTGCTACTTAAATAAAGATATAATTTTTATGTTTTCCATACTTTCTTATTTAACCTTCCTTTTTCCTAGGCAACCTCGGATATAATACTCCAGAACTTTATTGAAAATATCAGGGCATTGTCTTTCTCATAGTTTCTTGGTGAGACTTCCGAGCAATTGTACTTCTCCCATGTCCTCATGTCACTTCCAGTTCTCTCAGTCAACTCTGGCCTTGGGGAAAAGAAGCAAGCATGAGAACACTGGGATAAGCCGTGACATTTCTCCTTTCATTGAAACACTCAACCTCAATCAGCTGTGTCTTCTTTGTTTTCACACCTCACCATGGAGCTTTCTCTGTCTTTCTTATTCAAAAAAGCAACCCAAGCTGACACATGAGAGTCCAGAGCAGGCAGGTTTTCTCCTTTTCCTTCTAGGTGATAAGTTTGGACTTATGAATTATTGTTAAATGTAACATTCCCTAGTCTCTAAGAGTACAAATTTTAGTCAACTTCAAAGAGTTAAGTAAAGCCTATTAATTAAGGAAGTGTCTAAGGTCACATTACTGGACAAAGTCAGGAATAGAATCCATACTCCAGTTATAGTGCTCCTTCCTCTAAATCATAATGTCATGGATGTAAAGCCTAATTGAAGAACAATAGCCATGACATACTCTTGGTTTACTCAGAGAAGTAAGGAAAAATGATAAAGCATGTGCCATTTAGTTCTATCTAAATGTTCAATATCCTCGTCTTAAAAGATTTCCTGAATGACAGCTAACACTCCAAGTTGGATGATTCACAAAGATTGGTAAACAGCGGTGTTTTTAAAAAATGCCCTAGGGGTTTTCATAGAAATTTCTACTTTCCTGAAAGGCTTTTATTTCCTCATTTTTCTCTTTCTGCCTGTATATACATGCAAATTCTTCTCTTCCTACTCTCTGCACAGAAACAGGATATCTTGAAAGAGATAACCTAAGTGGAAAGGGTCACAGTTGCTATAAATCAAGACTAGATCAGTGAAGTGGAAACCGGCAATGTCATTTTTGTTAGTATTAAGAAAACATTAGCAAAAGAAACTGATGTTAGTTTACTGTGAGCTAATAAAGCAATAACTACTTGAGGGTAGACCTGTAGTTTCATTTACTTATTTACTTTTATGATTGTAGTACAACTTATTAACTTTTTGTTAATGAATTCTTTAAGATCATAAATATATGCCCTTGATATAGGACATCTTTCTGCCCAAATTATAGATATTGAGTGAATTTTCATGTAAAAATAAAGAAAAAAGGTATAGATCCAAAGTATCTAGTAAAATATTTTTAAAATTCCACCAGTAAAATAAACCAACCACAGCAGAGAAAGGATAATCACAGTATTAAAAAAAGAAACTGATGAACAAACTAGGAAAGTTCAAGCCATTTTAGAAAATGGCACATGATTGTAAATATCCATTGAGTTCTACTTAGATTTTTCTTCTCTTTTTTCTTGTGCACCATCCAAATCCCTTAGGCAACAGTAGCACAGTAAATGAATGTATTTTTTTTGTTGGAGCTACAACATACACAGAAAAACAAAACATGGGAAATCACAATAATGACACACAATTTGGGGAAATATTTACTCTAAATATTGTTAACTATGACTCCAAGAGGCATTCCAATGGAGGTTTTCCCCATCGTACTTTAGAATATGGCAGACCTTTTATTAAAAATTCCAAGGAAAAAATTCCATTATTTTTCTTTGGGGAAAAAAATCCATTATCATAGTAAACTTATTGTACATAAGTTATTCCATCTCCCATCTTACATGGTAAAATTTCCTCCTTTCTCTTTGGAAGCAGAAAGAATCTGGTTATCACCTTCTGTAAATATTTAAGTTTGTCTTTAGATAAAGGCAGAAAAATGAATAGAATCACATTCCTGAGCCATAGTTCAAGACAATCATTTGCCCTGAAAGACGTTAAACTATTTCCTTGTTTTAAGTAAGAACATATGACTTATCACTTGAAATGCACAGGAGTAAGTTGTCACATTTTCACTCTGATTATAAGAATCATCCCACAGTTCCCTGTATTGAATTAATATTGACATTCATAAATAAGATTAACAGTAGATATCAAAACAACAAACGATTAACTCTATGAATAGGCATGTAGAACTTATTTATTGTTATTCCCTGTTGTGGTCATTAGCTAGAGTTTGCTTAGCTGTAAAAATCACAGGTAAAATGTGTATTGTATTTCATGGGATAAAAAGAATGTTTCAAAAAGAGTATCTTGGGTTAACTCTCCCAGCACCCTGTTAGAAAAGTATTATCAGTCCCATTTTTACTGATGAACAAAGCCATTCCCAGGGAAGGTAAGCAAGTAGTGGAAAGAGGATTTCAACTCATCATCTGGACTTCAAACTATAGGCTTTTTCTACAATTCTTCTTCCTTCCCTCCTTTCCAAAGTTTTGTTTCTATCCTCTCAACCCTTGTCATTTCCAATTTTGAGGCAAATAAATTATACAAATACATTCCATGATGGTTATTTCTAGTTTCCTCTTTTGAATATCCTCAAAGCCCAGGGGGAAAAGATGTTTCTGATCAGCTTTTTCTATGTTACACAACCTTTCCTTTCCCCCTAACCTCAAGGAACCCCACAAACAGACTTTAAGAGATGAAAGTCTTTTTTTCCCCTCATCTATCTTTTCTCCTCCCCTTTCTCTGTTCTGGTGTTGGAGAAGAACCTGAGAGCACATCCTTACAAACACTTTTCTTTTAGTATGCCATTTTATTTTAATTTGGTAAAAAACAAGTAATATAAAATGTACCCTTAGCCATTTTTAAGTGTACAGTAGTGTTAACTATATTCACATTGTTGTGTAAAAGATGTCTAGAGCTTTTTCTTCTTCCAAAACTGAAACCTATTCCCATTGAACAATTCCCCATTTTACCCTCCCCCTCAAGCCCCTGGCAACTGTTTCATCACTTTGACTACTCAGCATTATGTCCTTAGGGTTTATCCATGTTATAGCACGTGATAGAATTTCCTTATTTCTTAAGGCTAAATAGTTTTCCATCATATGTATATAACATTTCATTATTCATCTATCAATGGACATTTGGCTGCTTCCACCTCTTGGCTATTGTGAATAATGCTGCAGTGAACATGGGTGTGCAAATATCTTTTTGAGATCCTGCTTCAACTTTTTTTGGGAGGGACTTCCCAGGCGGTCCAGTGGTTAAGACACCACACTTCCACTGCGGGGGTGTGGGTTAGGTCTCTGGTCAGGAAGTGAAGATCCCACATGCCGTGCTGCCCGGCCAAAAATAAAAATTAAAATAATAATAAATTAATAAATAAATAAATTCTTTTGGATATATACCCAGAAGTGGAATTGTTGGATCATAAGGCAATTCTATTTTTAGTTTTTTGAGGAAACTCCATACTGTTTTCCATAGTGGCTGCACAGTTTTACATTCCTACCAGCAGTGCCCAAGGGTTCAATTTTTCTACATCCTTGCCAATACTTATTTTCTGTTTTTATGATAGTGGCCATCCTACTGGTTCATTGTGATTTTGTTTTGCATTTCTCTAATGATTAGTGAGAATGCCCTATTTTTTTAAATTTAAAACATTTTTTTAAATTGAGTTATGTATTATGTGTTAGGCACTGTGTTAAGTGTTTTGTATACAAGAGCTCATTGTTTTTAAAAGCCATCCTATGGCCTAAGTGGTATTATCTTTACTTGATAGATGTGAGGAAACTGAGAATTAGAGTTTAAGTAATTTTCCAAAAGACAGAGAGCTGCTAAATGATGAAGCCAGAATTCAAAACCAGGTCTGGCACCAAATGTCATATTTCTAACCACTGAGCTGTTCTCTCTCTATCTGCCTTTTGCTTTACCCATTAATTCCCTAAGGTAATGTTTGGTAATTAGCACACAGTCCTACACAAAAGAAAGGGAAGGTAACATTCATTAAGTGCCCATTTTGTGCTGGAAACATTGTATTTATGCTTTCAGATGTGTATGTGTGCATGTGTTTCAGAGGGAAGTGAAAGAGGGAAGTCCTTGCATTTAACACGTAGGAGCATTTACTCCATTATGCGGTTAACACTGTAAGCCAAATAGTTCAATGGGAAGAAAATTGATTTGGATTTCTTACCATAGTCTTTGTAAACTTGAAGGTCTTTTTTTTTTTTTTTTTCTTGGTAAAATATACTCACTGGTAAATATACTCCAAGAAGTTCCAGAAAGGGAAATTCCAATCCCGATTAAGTTTTTTGTTGGTTTGTTTGCTTGTTTTATGAGGATATATTTGCTTTACAATGTTGTGTTAGTTTCTGCTGTACAACGAAGTGTATCATCTATATGTATACCTATGTCCCCTCCCTCTCGGACCTCCCTCCCACTCCCGCATCCCACCCATCTAGGTCACCACAGAGTGCCCAGCTGAGCTCCCTACACTATACACCAGATTCCCACTAGATATCTGTTTTACACATGGTAGTGTACATATGTCAATCCCAATCTCCCAGTTCATCCTGTTCCCCCCTCCATGTCCACATGTTCATTCTCTACATCTGTGTCTCTATTCCTGCCCAGAAAATAGGTTCATCTGCACCGTTTTTCTAGATTCCACATATAGGCGTTAATATACAATGTTTGTTTTTCACTTTCTGACTTACTTCACTCCGTATGACAGACTCTAGGTCCACCAACGTCTCTACAAATGACCCAATGTATAGAGAGGGAATATCACCAGGAAGAGGGTACATAAATAATAAACTAAAGGAAAGAAAACTTAGCTAGAGATAAAAGGAGAAAAAAAAAAGATTATGTAAATATAGGAGCTATGAGTTGCCCTGTTTTCACTGACACTTACTCTTTATTCCACTAGCTCTATTTTCCCAGTGTAAAATGCTTACAACTGTTCCCATATATAGTCTACCTGTTGTACTCCACTGCAAGGCTGCATATCATATTAGTGATAAAAACAATGGGTCAAGAATTATAGATTTGGGGGCTTCCCTGGTGGCGCAGTGGTTGAGAGTCCGCCTGCCGATGCAGGAGACGCAGGTTCGCGCCCCGGTCTGGGAAGATCCCACATGCCGCGGAGCGGTTGGGCCCGTGAGCCATGGCCGCTGAGCCTGTGCATCCAGAGCTTGTGCTCCGCAACAGGGAGAGGCCACAACCGTGGGAGGCCCGCGTACCGCAAAAAAAAAAAAAAAAAAAAAGAATTATAGATTTAGTTTCGCTTGTGTAGTGACAAATTCAGAGCTGACTGTGACATTAAAGATGACCCTAAACCCAGGAAAATTGGGCCATATAAAGGTTTGACTCTTAACTGTCTAACCCTCAATACTGAAATCTTTAGTGCAATCTTCATTTGGTCATGAATAGCATCAAGAGAATGGGAAACTAAAATGATTTTATCTGTGCCTACATTTTTTTTTTTTTTCAGTACGCGGGCCTCTCACTGTTGTGGCCTCTCCCGATGCAGAGCACAGGCTCCGGACGCGCAGGCTCAGCGGCCATGGCTTACGGGCCCAGCTGCTCCACGGTATGTGGGATCTTCCCGGACCAGGGCACGAACCCGTGTCCCCTGCATCAGCAGGCAGACTCTCAACCACTGAGCCACCAGGGAAGCCCTGTGCCTTACATTTAAGGGACACATTGCCTCCCACCCTCAGTTATCTGGATTGAAATAGATTAAGATATATTACTGCAATGTTATAAATTTGTAACACCAATTATAAACAAAAACATCTTTAAGACAATCTCCCAATAAACTTATAAAAGAGGAAATAAAAATGACTGTTGGTATTTATAATATTCACTGAGTGCTGCCAATGATGCAGGAACAAATAACCTAGTTACTGCTTGTAGCCAAACATGGTATCATCCACAGCCTTCTATCACTAAAGCAAGGGGCAGTGTAGTAACTTGGTAATATATTTTGTATCGCAGCCTTCAGTGTAAATTTGAAAGACAGAAACAACAAGCCATGTTATCTTAGCATTTCTAAATTTTATACATTTAGAATGACTGAATTGAAATGAAACTACTGAGTATTTTAAATGCTGCTTATATATTCCATATCACATCATCCAGAATCATAGCCATCTGTGAAAATTATACATAGATTTATTATTCCATGTCATTGATCGATTTCATCTGTTCTCTCTACAAATATTTTTTCACTCATTTTCTTTCTTTTCCTCTTCTATATGATTTATTATTTCCTTCTTTCATACTCTACCTCTCTTAATTAAATTTCTGAATGAAACTTCATTATACTTTTTTAAAAAGAAAAATGGCTTATGATAGCAAATAAGAATGCAGTGCCAGAAAACAAAATGAGAGCCGTGGCTTCTCTAAGCACTTGATTTCTATTACTTAGTCTTTTAGTTAATTTTTATGTATCATTTGCCAGGAAGAATGTATAGTTATCAAGTCCTGCAAAGCACTTAACAACACAGTAGCAGGTTCTGTTGGTTATTTCAATGATGAGATGTAAAAGTTAAATCTAAAATATAAAGTGTGTTGCAAAGAAGGTGACAATTTTTTGAGAGTTACTGACTTTCACATGAGTCAGAAATTGCAATAGAATTTTTATAACAAATGAATTTCAGTAAACAAAAAATTGTTCCTATGAGATAGAATTGGCACTACTGGTATTTCTAGTTCACAAATGAGAAAACCTTAGTAAGGTTAAAGGACACGCCCAAAGTCATATGGTTCATTAGCAACTAAATGTGACTGGAAACAGTATTTTCATATTCCAAAGTCTATATTTGACCCAACATACTGTGTAATTAATGCTATATTGTATTATGTTATTTTCATTTAAATATTTTGTCATAAATTATTTCTCTTATGTGGCTATCATTTTTATATGGATATCATTTTTATTAGCTATATAATTCTCCATCAAATTGATGAATATTTTCTTTTGTTTGATTTTGCTCTTATAATAAAGATATAGTGATATTGTCACATACATCTTTACCTTTCTGTTAAATTTTATCCTTAGGATAAATTCCTAGATATGTAAGTGTTAAGTAAAGAATGATTTTTTAAAATTGTCTTTGCTTCTGATAAGTTATTTCTTTTATTTAAATGATTTTCACAAGAAACCATATAAGTAATGCATAAATATATACTAGTTGAAAAATCCTTGAACAACATAGTGAGACACCTCCTAATAGTGTATATTTTACTTATTCTGGTTGGCTGTGGTCTTTCAGGCTGTGTTTTCCTTATGTAAGTACATTAATCCTATAATGGAGAACCTGACATGGAACCAGTCAGGTTCTGACTGAACCTGAAGGAATAATAGTTAATGAGTTGAAAGATGCCTTCTACCAAAGATACATCATAGCTACCTTACCCCACCAAAAGAAAGAGTATATTACACTTTATACATTATAATGTTACACAGAAGAAATTTTAAATTATTTGGTATAATTTTCTAGGATTTCACAATGAATACATTTGCAATGAATGTAGTCATGTTTACTATGTTAAGATCCTTTCTTAAGGACATTTAATAATGTAGTTCCTCATGGAGATCTTCATCAGCTCAGCCTTTAAGTTTTCTACTCTGGAAAACCCTTTAAATCTCATTTCTCCTGATCATGAACACTCCTCAGCATACTCACTCTCATAATGGTTATTCATTCATTTATCCAACAGATAATGCCAAGTCTTCTAGATGCTGAGAATGGAGCAGTATCTAAGAGACAGATAAGGTCTCTGTTTCCAAAGGGCTTACAGTATTGTTGAAGGAGAGATAGGACAAAGCAGATAAATAGACATTGTTAGGTTGTAATAAATACTATGAGATAGTAAAACAGGAAGACAGAAATGGTCTTGGGCAGTAGGTTGGGGAAAGAGGGCTGCTACCTTAAGGTAAAAGATCTGTCCAAGCTTTTGAGCTAAGACCTAAAAGCTGAGAAATAAGCAGTCTAGGGAGCAATAGATGCAAATTCCTGGGTAAGCAAAATATTTGTCCTGTAAAATAGAAAGATGGTCAGAGGGACTGGAGTATAGTAAATGTGGCAGGAGAAGGGCTTGTAGAAATCGTCAAGGCCTGATCAGGTTGGGCATAGTGGGCTGTGCTAAGAAATTTGGATTTTATTTTGTTTGCAAAATCAACCTTACTTTGGAGGTTGTTAAATAAGAGAGTGAAATGATGTGCTTTATTTTTTCAAAAGACCATCTGGCTGCTGTATGTCTAGTCCAAAGTCAATCTTCACCCCATCTCGTGATGACATCCAGTGTCTAGCACATACTAAACGCTGAACAACTAAGTTCAAATTATTCACTCTAAGTCCAATATCTTCTCATACATAATTTCTCCTTGTTAACTGTCTCTTTTCCCCACTCCACTGACCATAAGGAAGATTACTATTCATTAAAGCTCATCTAGAGCATTACTGTTCTGGGAAGCCTTCCTAACCTGCAGAGTTGAGTGAAGTGCCCTCCTCCATGCAGCTTTTGGATTCTGTGCTCACTTTGTTATAATACGATCATGCCTTTTTGTAATTGTTAGTTGTTGGATGTCTCTCCTTCTATACAATGCTTAGCAATGCTTGTTTCTTTTTCTCACTTAATCTTCAGGGACTTTTTCAGATGACATGCAAATATTCTGTTCTATCTACACTGCCTTTAACTGTCAGTGTATTTCATCATTTACCGAACTTTGAAGCTGAATCTAGGGAAGGTGGTCTCTCTAAAGAATCTTCCTAGGTCACCCCAAGCCCTGTACCCCTTTTACACTATTATAGCTACTCTCTAGACAATTCTTATTTTGCACTGATAGTTGGCTTCTAAATACCTCCAAATTAAAATTGTTTTTTTTTTATTAGACATGAGTTCTTTGAGGAAAGAATTGCATCTTACCTATCTCTGAAATCCCGGCCTCTACTGCTATGTCTGCCCCATAGTAAGTACCCAATAAGTGGTAACTATTATGAATCTGAGATTCTTAAAGCAGTGATCACTGATGTTTTCCATAAAGACAAACTACATCAGCATAAAAGATATTAAAATCCTCCATTCATAGTGTTTCCAAGAAACAAATATTTTTCAATCAGAAAATATATTTTTATCTTTGCAATGATTCATAGAAATCAATCTTCCTATGTGAAAAACTGGATAGGATAGAAACTTTAGTTTTATATATTGGAAAAAACATATAACCTCTTTTTAATAGTTGCTAAGAGCAATATATCTAACTTTCACCTAATCGGTAATGATTTTTGTAATGATGTTCAAATGTAAATGCAAAGAGATGAGTTTTCCTAACTGTGAGAGGGATTTTTGTAATGATGTTCAAATGTAAATGCAAAGAGATGAGTTTTCCTAACTGTGATAGAGGGTCCATCCCTAAGACTTGGAAGGGCAAGAAGGGCCAAAGAGACTGAAATGAAAATTAGAATGCTCACACGAAGATAGGTCTTTGTGTTTTTTATTTTTATTTTTGAACACATGGACAGCGATAATAGGAAAGTAGGAATTCAGCCAAATGAATGTCTGAACTGTCCCCTGTTTTGGTTAGAAGAGAACTAGCTGAATGGTCCCCTGGGCAAGAGATCAGCATCCTTATACCCACTTCCCTTTCCCTCACTCTTGCATTCTTAAAGCAACAACAACAACAACAGCAAAACAAGTAGAACCGGAAAGGATAATGTTACTGTAATCGGTGCGCAGGCAGAGGAGGATGAGAGTTCCAATCGTAGTTATTCAGTGGAGGAAAAACAATGCTGGTCTGACCATACTATAATTAAGGTTACAAACTCAAAACTCTTGAAACCCTAAAAAGAACACAAGAAGATCAGAGGTGACCTTGCTGCCGACCTGACTGTTCCATCGAAGGGGAGCGCAGAGGACTTGAGGAAAGCACGTGTTGGTCCAGAATCCACATCCTGTTTGTCTCTGGTAAGTCTCTGGTCCAGAGTCTTAGGTCCTTCATAGATTAAGGAGCTTTAAGATGCTGCTCTCCTCTGGAACTCAGCAGGACATAGGCCCCTGCACTGCTTATATTAAAACTGGGTGGACATGTGTTACTTTTGCCAGTAACGGTTTCTGTAAGATACACGTAAGACTTAATTACGATGAAGAGAAGAACAGGGACCAGTGTGAATCATTCCGTGATCATGTTTAAACTGCAGGGGAGATGCCCTTATTGTAAGACCACATAAAAGAGCCTGAAAAATGGGTGTGAGGGATGACAGGCTCCAGCTGTCATTGGCTAGATGTTCTGCAAACACAAAAACTGGTATTTCTAATGTAAATATGCATGGCAAGAAAGAAAGAGAAATTTTTAGGTGGAACACATAATGAGGTACTTCTTCTTCTTCTTTTTTTTTTTTTTTTTCTGATTACTCCAGAAAAACCAAAGACCACACAGGAACAAGATAGTAGAACAGGAAATCCCCTGTACCTGCAATTTTGTTTAGTCACTTATTAATAGGAGTAAGGAGAAGGGTGGCAGACAGGAGCAAGTGCTGCCAGCTAAGATTTAATGCAACCACTAAACAAGAAAACCAAGAGAAGATGAAAAATTGGAGCATAGTTATCTTTCACTGGACAGAAGCGGATCTCATTCACCACTAGCAAAAGGAAGCATGATGAGGTGGAAAGACCATGGAAGCTGGAGACAGAAGACATGACTTTGAGTCCTGAGCTCTGCTACTTACTATGATCTTGGATAAATCTGGTAGGTCACTTTGAGCTGGTTTACTCAACTCAAAGAAAATAATGATGTTATCAGCAGCAACAGTTTTACAGCATGTGCTATAGTAAATGAGATAAGATTAGCAAAACTAAATTGTTATTACCATTTCAATAAAAATAGACTAAACTCAAGTGATCATGGGAACTGCTCCATCCTTACAACTCACTCTCAAGTTAGAAACATTTACCAAAAATCTTCTTCCAAGCACACCCACACTCTAATCTCCTCTTCTCTCTTTGTAATTAGTTTACAGAACAGCTTTCTGATTGCCCACCATTATTCTAGTCATTATTCTAGTCAGCTGTAGGCCAGCTAAGGTGGCCAATTAGGGAACTGAAGTAGACAGACAGATGGGAATTTCAAGTACTTTGGGGAAGTGGGTGTGTATTACTATAGATTTTTTTTTTCCCTGGTACGCGGGCCTCTCACTGTTGTGGCCTCTCCCATTGTGGAGCACAGGCTCCAGACATGCAGGCTCAGCGGCCATGGCTCACAGGCCCAGCCGCTCCGCAACATGTGGGATCCTCCCGGACCGGGGCACGAACCCGTGTCCCCTGCATCGGCAGGAGGACTCTCAACCACTGCGCCACCAGGGAAGCCCTACTATAGATTTTTCCCAGCCTGTTTTGCTGTGCTCATTAGTTGGCTTCTTTCCCTTTGGATTCATTTGTATAGCACTTTCCACATTTGTACTTGCCTTTGCAGTTATCCTGACCAACAACTATGTGCAGTATGTGATATTACTGAGCTGCTTTCCTACAACCTGGAAAAGATTGACTCTTATTAGAGTCCATTTCAAAAGGGCCACATTCATGCATAACTAGTGAAAGACAAACTTGGCTAAACAGAGTCCCTATTTTACATTTGAAATCCCTGAACTAGGTTTATGGTAAAAACAAGACCAAGAGGTAATCAAAAAGGCTTGGCTGTTGTTCATTAGTGCCACTGAATATAAGAAGCTATTAACTTCCCTTAGCTCTGAAAACATCAACAGACCACAGCGATTTGATTTCTAACCTGGATGTCATAATGAATGATGAGTTCAGTTCACTGAAACAAGACAAGGACACTATAATAAAGATTAGCCCTGAACATGGCCAAGGACCTTATTACTAAATGTCTAGGGTAGGGAAGTGGAGGTCAGGGAGAAAAAGAAAAAAAAATGACTTTTAACACTAATCTTGAGGTACAGAGATTTGGAATAAAATGGAATGGACCTGGTGGTACCTAAGAAACTGCTAATTTGTACAGATTATATCAAACTTTGTCCTGTGATTAAGATCCCTGTGGTTTGTGTAGAGAATTACCCATGAACTCTTAAGTTAGCTAATAAAACCTAAAAAAAAATTAATATATTCATCATACATGTTTACAAACATTTCTCTAGATTCAGTTCCCCTTAAATACCTAATGCTAAATTTGTAAAGGCTGATTCGGCCAACTGTACTGAGGCCTAATATTAGGCCTCAAAATATTTTTCTTCCTTCTTTTTTTCTTGTTTTTACAGGGAGTTAGAGTATCTAGAAATGTGTGGCAGTTTGGGAATCAGACCTAGGGATATCTAATCTGGAGTGTTACCAAAGGTGGAAATAAAAGGTTAAAAAAGAATAAAAGAGTAAAATCAGATTATATATTAGGATATTGTGGACACAATTAATCCCAACACAAGTCTTACTAGACAAACTTCTCAGATGAATTTGTTGTAGACACAATCTTAGCTTGTGGGGCACATATTAGAGCAGTCAACTCAGGCCCCTTGAAAACCATTTACGTTACAGATATAGTTACATAAACATAACTGAAAATTTTCTGTCTGGTCCCTAACCTTGGCTATGAGCAGGTTAGACCAGGAAATCCTATACCTATTTTTGTGGCTCCATCTTAACTTGCCATAGGGAATGAGAACCACTACTATTGATGTTGCCTGGTCTGCACTGTGTGCTCTTTAACTGATAAGTATGACAGTAATTAGTATTTCCTTCTGATCTGTAGTTAGTGCAACAACAATAGTGGAGAATGAACTTTGATTATGATGACAAACTTTGTTGTAAACTTTCATGTATTAATTTTCTTAATTCTCACAATGCTCCCATATTATTTTCCTCATTTTTTTCTAGCAATGAATCTGGCACAGAGAGGTGCAAATTGATCATAGTTATCCTTAGGAAAAATATCTCAATGAAGGCAAAGAGCAGTGGACCATTTCAAATTTACCACAGCAACAGCCTCACTAGCTAGGAAAGAAGGCATACCTAGAATGACAAAATAAGCCACATTTGTCAGCAAATAAATGATGGTCATGATAGGCACAGACACAGAAATAGCCAATGATAGATTCCTAAAAAAAAAATGTAAAAGACATTTTACTGTTTGAACATTCAAAAAAGAACCCAGGATTATAAGAATTGCATTCAAATAGAAGATTTTCTTTTTGGTAGAGATGGTGATTCTCCTCAGAGTTTAGAACAGCTTCTCCAAGATATCTTTTCTCTCTCTTTCTCTATAATCCATTAAGAAACTGTCATCCTGAAATAAACTGATGTGGTCCTTCTTTTGAAAAAGTCAAGTATATTCACTTTTCCTATAGCATGTTTACAGCTACAGAAAAGTCATTTAGCTTCCCATCATAGAAAATACATTCCATATCCTTGCTAAGTGATGAAAGAAGAAATTCTGAGGCATGAACATGCACCAGGCAAGATTTTTGCCCTCATAATCTGAACCCAATGTTATGGCTGTGAACATGTCTCATAGGTGGCAAAAAGGAATTAAGGTTGCTAATCAGGTGAGTTTCAGAAAAAGATATTACCTTGGATTATTTGGAGGAGAGTCAGGAGAGAATGAATGTATGAGAGGGATTCTACTTGTCCTTGCTGGCTTTGAACATGAAAGAAGGGGACCATGAACCGAGGAGGTAGGCAGATCTTAGAAGCTGGGAACAACCCTTAGCTGACAGCAGCACAAAATGGGGACTTCAGTCCTACAGCTTCTAGGAACTGCATTCTGGTAATAAGCTAAATGGGCAAGTAAGTGAATTCTTCCCTAGAAGCTCTAGAAAGGAATACATTTGCTAGATTTTAACCTCATGAGATCTGTGTCAGGTTTCTAACCTACAAACATATAATAAATAAGCAAGCAAACAAACAAATAAATAAAAATATATATTAAATAAAATAAATAACATATAAAGTTTGCTTTTCTATAGTATGCTATGCCCAAGTAGTGCCATAGAAATTGTTGAGGAGGAAGAAATTTTCCTCTACCCTTGTAGGTTCTTCTGGCTGGTCTAAGAATTAAACTGACCTGAGACAGATTAGCAGGAAAAATCAAACAAAATTTTAATAACATGTTTATGTGGGAGAGACCCAGGAAAACTGAGTGAATCACCCATATTGCCAAAGCTCTCAACTTAAATACTATCTTCAGCTAAAGACAAAAGAGGATTTTGGGGGTAGTGGTTTGGAACTTCAAAGGAGAAGAAGGCAATTGACATGGAGGTGGAAAAGTAAATCCTTGGTAAATAAATATTTGCTGGGCCATGCAGAGAAAATGGGACACAGAATACATGCTGATCTCTAGGCCTTGCCTACTCTCTCCCACCAAATCTAGTTCTGTTCTGGGAACAGAACCTCTACCTAGAACTTCAGGCAGCTAATGAGGGAGGTTAAAAAAAAAAAAAAAAAAAAGACTCCCCAAGTCTTCTGTTTCTTTAAAAAAAAAAATCAGCCTAAAGTAATCCATTTTGGGGTAGGAAATTTTGCTTTTCTACAAAATCAGCATGGTTATATCTCAAATAATGTATGTTGAGAGAAAGCCTCAAATTGCAAATGTATATATTATGAAATGATACGTCTATGGATATACTCTATATGGATATATCCATATGTCTATGGATATATATGGATATATGGAATAATATTTTTTTAAAAATGCACGGGACAATTAATATTTGCCTCAGGGTACTTTTTTACTCTGGGAAGAAAAAGGTGGAGGTGATGGGAGGGAGATAAAGAGATGGGGATTTAGTTCTATTTATAGTATTTTATTTCTTTAAAAATGTCTGAAACAAATATGGTGCCTGGTATGTGTGGTACATGGAGTCTTTATTATATTCTGTACATTTTAGATATATCATAATTTGAAAAACAGCAAGTTTTCTGGGAGATATTAACAGATCTAAAGAATAAACCAATTAGAATGGTGACAGAGGGTCAGAGAAGCAACTGTTGCAGTCTCCACTCTGGTATTTCTTGGATGAGACAGTACTCAAGTCTAAAGCCTTGATTATGTTTTCTCTGTTGGATCAGAAACCCTTTATTCTGTGTTCTTTTGTTTATAATTCATGTTTCGGCACAGATCTGACTATTGGAAAAGAATATATTACTCAAAAATCATGGAAGCCCAGCGATATTTCTATTTCTCATCCTTAATGAATAAATTGGTAACGCATTCTCATTTTATTTAACAGTCTTAGAATCTGTGTGTACCCATCTGATGGATGGATCCACTCTCAGGTTAATGCCAAGATCCATGTATGATTTTATAAAACTGAACGCTAGAACCTGAAATTCAATACGGTAGTATAAGAACACCGTGTCAGGCCATTTGGGAAATAGCCAACTGGCCTTCTACTGGCCATACTCTCAGTTCAACTTGTGTCAGTTTTTTTCTAATTTCCATATCGTGTTTAGTGAAGATTTTTCACCCCACCTAAGGCCTGACTGTTTTTTTGTAGACCTGTACATTATGGACACTTGTTTATGTTTTGGTTTTTCCCTTTTATCCCTAATGTGATCTCTCCTTAAGGGCAAGAATGCTTCTTTAAATTTTTTTTTTTCTCCTTTAAGAGTTAAATATATGTTTGTTGAAAAAATAATTTTGTGAAGGTTTTGGGTTAATTTGGGTGTATCCGAGTTTTGGGTGGCACTCATTTTCATGACTTAAAAGCACATTAAGGGCTTCCATGGTGGCGCAGTTGTTGAGAGTCCGCCTGCCGATGTAGGGGACACGGGTTCGTGCCCCGGTCCGGGAGGATCCCACATGCCGTGGAGCGGCTGGGCCCGTGAGCCATGGCCGCTGAGCCTGCGCGTCCGGAGCCTGTGCTCCGCAACGGGAGAGGCCACAACAGTGAGAGGCCCGCGTACAACAACAACAACAACAACAAGTACATTAATAATAAAGAAAACAGCTAGTACAATCGGAATGTTTTTAAAAAGTGGATATCTTACAAAAGTAGCAAGCTCATAAAAAAAGGTAGATTCATTACACAATGGTATTAATATTGACTTTAGACCTATAAATACCAATTCTGAAATGCTCTTTCATTGAATTTTTGATATTGGTAGATCCTTAAAAATTCCACCTCAGGACCACTCTCATTTAATGGCTGAGAAAACTGAGACTTGGCATAGTTTCAGTAATTTTCTCAAGTGGCTCTCAACTACTAGAGTCAAATTAGAACCTAGGGCTCCTAACTTGATATTATAGTGCCTTTTCCATAGTCTGTTACTATGGTGATTTTTTCATACATATCTAAGATTTCAAAGACTTGCATTCAACATGGTGAGGCAGCTTCTCAAGGACAGGCGCATGTCCTCTTGGTCTTTGTATAGCTAATGCTTAGCGTTGTGCCAAGGCTGGAGCCAGCATTTGTCAAATGAAAGGTTTAATGAGTGTCTTTTCTGGGTAACCTTGAGAAAATCACTTCATCTTCCCAGTTCTCATTTCCTGATCTGTAATGTGTTAACAATACTTGCCTTATTTATTCCGTAGGTTGTTTATTTTTTAGCAGATATTTATGTTTGTTTATTAAGAAATTATTATAGTGTTTCAAAATGGTAACTTTATTATGATATATATACATATATATCATAATTACCATTTAGGAAAATATATTTATATACATTGAAAACATATATATGCATTGCTTTATTTAATATATTTTTCAGTTACTATTTTAAGACTTTATATGTATAAATTATTTATGTATTTATATACCTGTGTATGTCTAAATATATATGTATAAAAGTATATTGTTAAATCTTTTACTGCAAATCATTACATACAGGTACATAAGGAGTAAAGGAGTATTTTTAGATCTTGGAGTTTTTTTGTTTTCTTTTGCTTTGTTTTATTTTTCTGTAAAATGACTAAGCTATTTTATGCCCCAAATTGTAGAAATTCTTTTTGGTCACAGACAACTGTTGGTGCTTTTTGACATTCTCTAAAATCATGTTTTAACAGATTCCTTTTACTTTTGAAGGAAAATTTGTTTCTAATAATCATTGTTAATTGTGTATTTTGACAAAGTTGCCTGCAAATATTTATCTTTAAAATATTTATGACATAACTTGTCTACTTAAGTAAATATTCTTGATTTTGCCTATCCCAAATTCAGACCTTACAGTCAGAATAATTTTAAAAAAACCTGTTAACGATGTATTTTATGAATAAACTATATTTAGATTTCCTAAAATGGCCATTAGGTAACACAGGCAGATTTTGATGATTAAATGAGAAAATTATGCTGAAAAAGCTACTGAACACTGAACAGTTAGGTGAATTTACTTTCTTGTGGTCAGTACATTTCATAGTGACTACATCTGAGACTCCATAATATTTTCTTTGAACTGTGATATTAGTTAACTTAAAGCCTACAGAACATTCTAGCTTAGTCTTTAAGAATTATATAGCTGGTTAATATTCATGTAATATAGTAGTTAATATCCATTTAACTACTCCGTGGGTATTTAGTGGTTGTTTATTTACTTACATATGCCTAGCTTCTGATTTTACCTTTAAAAATGAAATAGCCACCCACAAATATAATTAAGATGAGGCTCAAGACCTTTGCATACGTGGAGATATCCTACACCGTAGGGCCCCACTTCACAGTCATGCAGTAACAAATATTAAGGTTTCTGTAGAGAAAATTAATATAGTGACTGAAATACAGCATTATCCTAATTGCCTCACAGGAAGAAGTTCTTGCAAGAATCGGTGTTCAGGAAGAACTCTCAATAAGATAAAAGTCCATTGCTTAAAAAACAAAAATCCTTTACTTAAGAAAGTGAAGCTACTTTCTACTGATAAAGAAATAGATGTTACATAGTAGTTTATACACTATTTTTATTTTTTCTACCCTTCCTTACCCTATGATTTGAGAGACTTGTTGAGTTCTGAAAATGATCCTAAAGTATGTATAGAGTTAGGTCCCAATGTCTGATCTGGATCTACCAGTCTTCTTTTCTACTTATGTGGAAAAAATGAAGTCCACCCTGTTGCACAACTCCAGGCACACCATTCACGTGGAATACATCTCTCATTTTCCTATCCTCGTACTTTTGCTTATGATGTTTTCTGCACATGAAATGCTCTATTGTATATGCTCTTATATTTCTGTTTGTCAAAATCCAAACTTGCAAAGTATGTCTTGATAGTCACCTTCTCTAAGAAACTTTTTCTGATCCCTAATTCAAATGTGAGCTCTCTCATCTTTGAAATATTATAGCACTTGTTTATACTTTTCTGATGGAATATCATTTTTGATTATGATTTTATATGTATTTTATACTCTCAGTAGAATATAAGCTAACTGAGCAAGATTTTATTTCTATGTCCCCACAGTTTTTAACATACAGAAGATTCATAACTGAATGGAACAGAACAGAATCAACTATAATTATATAGTTATAGTTTAACTATAAACTGTCAGTAGGTGATGAACCTGAAGTTACCAGTTATTTTTGATATAATTTATATGTAAAATTGATATGAAATAAATGAATGCAACTTTCAGGGAGATAAAAACCTTAAGTTAAAATTTTTAATATTGGTTATACAGCAGAAACTAACACACACTGTAAAGCAATTATACTCCAATAAAGGTGTTAAAAAATTTTAATATTATCAGATAAACAAATGGCCACTTTCCACAAATAGATTGGCCCTCGGCTAAATTTGAAACATTAGGGACTTCCCTGGTGGTCCAATGGTTAAGAATCTGCCTTCCAATGCAGGTGACATGGATTTGATCCCTGGTCAGGGAATTAAGATCCCATGTGCCGCTGGGCAAATAAGCCCGCATGCCACAACTAGAGAGAAGCCCCCGTGCCACAATGAAGAGCCCGCACACCACAACAAAAGATTACCAAAGTCAGATGAGACAGTAAATCCGTGAAATGTTTCCAAGATATATGCATAGCTTGCCCTGACTTCTGGATGGAGGATCCCAACTATGCATAACATAAAACCCCAAACAGTGAAAAAAAAAAAGGTCCAACAATGACCCAAATAATCAGAGAAAGCTCAGCAGAGGCACTATACATAAGAACCCTCTTGTGGGAATACAAATATGCCTGAACCAACCATATGCTCCACTATGAGACAGATGCCATTCTGTACAATAAAGTTCTATTTCATTTGGACTTTTTCTTCTTGGTGAGACATGTTTACCACAGCATATAGAAAAATGACCAGCCATTTTGTGCTGGAATCACACCTGTGGGTTGAAGAGGGGGAGAAAAATATGCTATTCATAAGATGGTACAAGAAGATGGCAAAAAGAGTTCTTGGCAACTGTTTTATCTCCAAAATATATCTTGACTCTGCCACTTCTCTCCATGTTCACTGCCAAGACCTTTGTCCACGTCACACAGCCCTCCACCTGAACTATTGTACTGTAATAGCCTTCTAACTAGTCTCCCTTCCTTCATTCTTAATTCCTTAAAAATCTGTATCTGCATGTAGTAGCCTGTGTGACTTTTAAAAATTCAAATCATTACATGACTACTCTTCTAAAAACTCTCCATAAAGTTCCCTTTGCATTTGAGATTATATGCACACACTCCTTCCCATGGCCTATACTGGGACCCAGAGTAGGCCACCCCAAAATATGTCTCAATGGCCTGTTGGTTATTTTGAATTAAAGTTATTTAGAAAATGGCTGATGCAGGAGGAGCACTTTGACCCTCTTCTCTGTCTCCCTGAAAGCAGGAAATAAATCTCTCATGGGAAAGGTTTTCTCCCTGCATCTGAAGGTGGAATCCCTTATCACCAGAGATCAAGGAATTCAGGGCAGAGAAGCCTGTATAAACAAATCTTTTTACTTCTTTACTAATTTGCTACCCAAGCACAAACTTTGCTTAAATTCCTTACTAATTAAGCACTTAAAGCCTAAGTTTCTTTGTTCTCATAAATTCATTGTTTCTTTTTCTAAAACATATAAATGCTGCCTGCTTTGGCCACTTCTTTTGTCCCATTTCTATGAGACCTCTGTGCACTTGATTAAAATTTGTTTCTTTTCTTATTCTTTCTTGTGTCAATTTTATTATTAGTCCTGCCACAAGAACTCAGGAGGGGTAGAGGGGGAAATTTCCACCTCCTTGACACTTGTAAAGCCCTGTATGACCTTATTCCCCACTACCCCATCTTGTATACTGTTTCAGTCACACAGACCTCCTTCCCATTGCTCAGAAAAAGCCATGCTCTGTCCATCTCAGAGATTTTGCATTTCTTGTTCTCTTAGACTAAATGGTCATATCCTAGCAAGGCTAGTTCCTGCTTCTCATTTAGGATTCAATTTTGATGACACTTCTTTATTAATTACTCTATTTAAGGTAAGTCTCCCCTGCTAACTCACTATTACTACTTCCTCTTGGTCATTAAAGCTCTTATAACAATCTGTAATTATTTAATATATTTATTTTGTTGGTTGTCTTTTTACCCCACTGAAATGTAAGCACCCTAAGGACAGATATTACACCTCTCCTTATTACCATTGATACTACAGGACCTAGTAATAAATAACTGAATAAATATCTCTTGATAAATAATACTAATACCCTCACTTCACATCAAATCTTGTGTTATTTGGCTTGATTTTTCAGCACAGTAAATTTAATCTGAATTTTCCAATATCTGCACATTTTCACCATGCTGTGCTTATATAGACAATGCATATTCATCTCTTTTGATAATGGACTAAAATATTTGTAAAATTGTCCAGAAAACTGATGATACCTGAATACAAGAACATTTTAATTTGTACTGAGGCAGGAGGTAGATGGGCCCCTGGGTGAGCAGCTGGAGTCTGTTCCTTATGGACTGATACTCCAGGATGAAGATAGGAGAGGCTGAGACCTGCCCAGATAAGAGATGAGAGACCACATATTCCTCATTCTCGAAGTCAAGGAGACCTTCCCAACTAAAAAGCTCCTTGTAGGTCAAAAGGGGAGTGATGTCAACCTACCCATAGGCCTCTTCGCCAGAATCCATCTTGGCTAAGAGATGTGGGCACTCACGGGAGTGTTACCGAGTCCAAGCTCGCTCTGCTCACCACACGACAGGCCAGTAAATCAGAGATGAGCTGTTAAGGCAAGGAATACGACTTTATTCGGAAAGACCGAGAAGATGGCAGACTAGTGTCTCAAAGTAACCATCTTACCGGGGTTTGGATGCCAGTTCCATTTATAGCACAGAGAAGGGGAGGAGATGAGGAAGTAAAGTAAAAATATCTGCAAATATCACTTGGAATGGCCAACCTAGGGGATGGGATGTGTTAATTTCTTCTTTCTTGCAGCCATCCACAGGTGGACAGAGTCCTGATGTTTCCCTGAAGAAAGCCACTTTGGTTTAACGTTCAGGCAGAGGGGCAGGGTCCCCCAAGGAAGGCCATTATGTATAGACAGTATCATTTTAGTGAACAAAAGCAGCAGAAAGCAAAGGTTAAAGTAAAAGAAACAGATCCAATATATAGTCAGATTTGGCTCTTCCCTGTAACAGGAGGGTCCTGAGATGTACCAAATACGAACTCAGAACCAGGAAAATCAAAATGATTGGCCAAAGGAAACCCGGAAGAAATGCCCCATATAAGTGATTTAAACTACCACGAGGGTGCGACTCTCTCTCTGAGTCTGCCCATGTGTCTATCCACACATACTGTACTCTTTTTACTCCTAATAAACACTTTACTTGTTTCACTAATTTTATATTTGTGGGAATTCTTTTCTGCAAAGCCAAAGGGCCAGGGCCTTGTCACTGACCACTTGTCTAGTGCCTAGGATTTGGAGCTCTCATTGCCAGGGTCCGACCTCAATCTCTGGCTAGGAACCAAAACCCTGCTTTAAGCCACTGCAGGCCAAGGCACCTGAGATCAGTACTATTGTCTGATGAGTAATATTATTTTCGGTTTGAACATACAATATGCTTTTAATTTCATGTCCTGTGCAAGTTTACATTTTTAATAATAATACTATGCTATTTACTCATGGTCAGCTTAAATAGTGTTAGAAATCTTTCTTCTTAAACACCATAGTTTTCTATTACAAAGAAAATATCTGTTCATTGTAGAAGCAAATTTAAATACAGATAATTTAGAAGCTTAAACAAAATAACCATAATCTCAACACATAGAGATTATTATTATTAATCTTTATGAATGTTCTAAGTACATATGTAATTTATAAATTTTGAATTGCAGTGTATAAATTTTAGGAAACACAATTTTCACTAACTGTATTATCTCATTGTAATGACATTAAATATTTTTCTATAATTCCATGTTAATGATATATACATATTCTATTATGAAGAAATGCCATAATTTATTTAACAGTATTCAAGAAATAGCAATTTGAGCAGGTTTGTGGCAGGCATTCTGATAGGCTCATTGAAAGCCACTGTGAATAAGACGTAATTCTTGTCCTCAAAAAGTTAAAAGTCTAGTGGAGAACACAGACCAAGAGCTAGGTAATTGCTAGACAAGGAGCTAAAACTGTGAAAGAGGTGGGTTTATTTGTTCCCTATTGATGTTATAACAATAAAAATTTATTATTTTTCAGTTCTGGAGGCCAGAAGTCCAAAATCAGTTTCACTGGGCTACAGTCAAGTTATCAGCAGAACTGGTTCCTTCTGGAGGTGCTGAGGTGAGAATCAGTTTCCTTTCCGTTTCCAATTCTAGAGCTGTATTCTTTGCATTTCCTGTCATTCTTTGAATTTCCTTCATTCTCCTTCCTCCATTTTAGAGCTAGCAGCATAGCATCTTCAAATCTGTCTCTGCTTCCTTGGTCACATATTCTCTTTCTTCTGTAGTAAAATCTCCCTCTTCTTCCCTATTTAAGGACACTTGTGATTACATTTAAGACCATCTCCAAAATCCAAGATAATCTCCCTACCTCAAGGTCCTCAATGTAATCACGTTTGCAAAGTCCTTTTTGTCATTTGAGGTAACATTCACAGGTTCTAGGTATTACGATCTGGATATCTTTGGCAGTTATTATTCAACAGTGGGTAAAGAGAGCTAGGGGAGCACATGAGAAGAGACTTACGCCTAGGGTCAGGGAAAGCTGGGTGCAGTGGTAGATGTCAAAGGTGAGACTTTTCAAAAAAGTCTAGATTAGCCAGTAAAGGGGAACAGAAGAATGTTTTTTTTTTTTAACTCCTTTATTGGAGTATAATTGCTTTAAAATGGTGTGTTAGTTTCCGCTGTATAACAAAGTGAATCAGTTATACATATACATATATCCCCATATCTCCTACCTGCTGCGTCTCCCTGACACCCTCCCTATCCCACCCCTCTAGGTGGTCACAAAGCACTGAGCCTGATATCCCTGTGCCATGTGACTGCTTCCCACTAGCTATCTATTTCACATTTGGTAGTGTAAATATGTCTTACGCCTCCACCATCTTGAAGGACCCCCCAGAATGGTCTTATTAAAGTAAAAAAAATAAGAGAAAGTTGAGGACCAGAGGACAGCTGGCATATATGGAACTGTTGATAATTTGGGTGGATCAAGTTGAACAAGAAGAATTTGGAGGGATGAGAGGAAGGAAAGGAAAGCAGAAGCCAGAATTTGAAGAGCTTGTATCCTGGGGTAATGGAAAGCCAACAAAGTGTTTTCAAAGGTGGAGGGACAGACCTAACTTGTGCTCTAGAAAGATACCTCTGGTTTCAGCTTGGAAAATGTATTGGGGAAGAAGCAATCATTCATGCATTCAATATTCAACAAATATTTTTTCAAACTACTAGGAGATGGTAGGCCCTAAAATACTTATAAGTCAGACATGGTTCCCACCTAAGCATATGAAATCTATTTAGTGGAGGCAAAGCAAAAGATAATAAATAGTTAAACCAAATGTTTACAGTTTGAGAAATGGTTCAAAAGGAATACATGCGGTGATGTAAGAGAGCCTAACTGGGAACCATATTTTATATATGGTGCTTAGGGAAGGCCTTTCTGAGGAGATGAGAGATGAGCTAAGATTGAAAGAGTGAGAAGATGCCAGAAGATTGCTGTCAAGAAAGGCACTATTTGTGAAAGAAAGAGAAAGGATGCCAGTGAACCCCAGTAGAGCCAGCAAGAAGGCTGTGTTAAATGAGCGCAGAGAGATCAGCAGACTCAGACCTTGTAGATTTTTTTTCTAAGCATAATGAAAAGTCATTGTGTGTTTTAAGTCAGAGGGTGACTTGGATGGGTTTACTTTTTAAATATCAGATGAGTATATAAAGAGATGCATTTGATCTGAAGTATGATAATTAAACGGGGATGGAAAAAGTTGTCAGATTGAAAATATATCTTTGGAAATAGAGTAGACAAGACATGATTAGTTGGATATGAATGATAGGGAGTTCAAGAGTAGAGGGAGGAGAAGGCAAGGGAGAGAAGAATAAAGCTTAACGTGATAGATGGTGGTATTATTTGCTGAGATATGAAACATAAGAAGGAAAGCAAGCTTGGGGTATGTGTTGTAGTGAGGAATGAAAAGATCAGTTTGGGAATGTGGAGTTTTCTGAGGAACATTCAAGTGGGCGGGCCTAGTATGAAGCAAATCTGGAGTTTAGGAGAAAGGGCTGACTTTGGGAGTCATTGAGGTCTAGATGACAATTAAGACCATAGAAGGGGATGAGGTAGAACAGAGAAAGGATATAGAATAAGAAGATAACAAGGCCCAGACTGAATTGAGTAAGAACTTGACAAGGAGAGGACCAAATGTAGCAGAAAAACTAGGGACATGTGGTGTCACAAAAGGGAAGAGAACCATTCATAAAGGAGAGAATGGTCAGCCACAGCAAATAGAAGAAGGACTGAAAAACTTCCCCTGGATTTAGAAACTCAGAGGATGTGTTAGTGTTTTTTGGCAACAGAAATTTCAGGGGAGTGGTTCAGACAGAAACCAGATTAACTGGGCTGAGGAGTGAATAGAGAATGGCTAGGGAGGTGCAAAAATGAGAATTGCTATAGACAGTTCTTTTAAGAATTCTGGCCATAATTAACTTAAGCTGTTGGTGGGAGTGTTAATTGATACAAACTCTTAGGAGCGAATTTGCCAATATTTACTAACACTTAAAATGTTCATATTCTTTGATCCAAATAGTTCAATTTCTGGACATAATATTTACTTATAAAAGTACAAAAGTAAATATACCTTTTCACATTGTTTCCAAGAGCAGAAAGTTGGAAAAATTAAAATGTCCTTCAATAGGGAATAGAATAAATATTGGTACATTACATAATGGAATATCATATAGTGGTTTAAAATAATGATGTAAATTTATAAGTACTGATATAAAAATGTTTAAGAAGTAAGTTTCAGAACAGGATATGTAGGTTTATGGAAAAACAAAATCTGGAAACCTAATACTAGACTGTGAATTGTGGTTATTTTGGTGGGGGTTAGTGATCATGTGTACTTTCACTTTGTATACTGTATATAACTGTAATTTTTAATTTTTACATTA
This sequence comes from Mesoplodon mirus, assembly GCF_964341445.2. Classification (NCBI taxonomy): domain Eukaryota; kingdom Metazoa; phylum Chordata; class Mammalia; order Artiodactyla; family Ziphiidae; genus Mesoplodon; species Mesoplodon mirus. The sequence goes on from NC_138992.1 coordinate 46,856,069, forward strand.
TTACTTTAGAAAACAGAGGGAAAAAAAGGAAATCTGGCTGTAATGGAAAGAGGAAGGAGAAAGAGAGAGGTAGAGGGAAAGAGGTAGATTAAAAAAAATATGAGAAAGTCCTGAGCCGGTTTAGTTACTACTGGAAGGAGCCTGAAGAGGTGAGTGGTTGGAGCAGCATGAGAGGAAAAAAAGCACTCCAACAAGCTGGAGGAGAAATAGAGAAACAAAAAAATTATTCTTAGAAGGAGGAAGTGTCTCTGTTAGCATAATAAGAGAGTAAGAAGACAAAAAAAAAAAAAGAGAGAAAAAAAATTGTGGTTTCCATTCAGTAAAGAATTGTGTGAGTTCTTACCTAGTAGCATGGAGGATCATTTAATGATATCCTCTATTATTTGATATTTTTATGTTTCACACTTTTTGTTGTTTTAGGCCAGCATTTCTCAAAGTATGACAATGAGACTCCCTGTGACACTTTCAGGGGATCAGACATGTTTTCATTATAATTCTAAGATGTTATTGCATTTCTTACTCTCACAGAGGAGATTTCCAGAAGCTACATGATATGTGATTTTGCAACTGATTAAATACATATACGGGAACCCAACACATTTCTATTTATCTTCTTTAAACATTAAAACATTTGCAAAAATGTAAAACAATGTCACTCTTCTCATCAATTATTTTTCATTTTGGAAAATATAATTATTTTTCATCAAGAAGTAATGGGCATATTATTGTTATTTTAAAATGATTTTTTCCTCAGTTTTAATTTCCACTATAGCAAATACTATGGATAGATATAATGCCATATAAGCAAAAGGCCTTTGACTCCTCAATAATTTTTAGACAAAGCCTCAGTGAACATCATTGTGGCTTAATCTTCACACACACCTATGATTATTACCTTAGAGTGATTCTTGGATATTGAATTACTGGATCAAAAAATGCACAAAAGCCTAAGGAGACAGGACTAAGTGTAATGTGTTATTCTGGATGAGATAATGGAGCAGAAAAAAGACATTAGGTAAAAACTAAAGGAATCCGAATCAACTATAGACTTTAGTTAATAATAATATATCAATGTTGGTTCATTAATTGTAACAAATGTATCATACTAATATCACATGTTAATAATAGGGAAAGCTGAGTACATGGTATTTGGGATTCTATGTACTATTTTCTCATATTTTCTAGAAATCATAAACTATAGTAAAAAGTAAAGTCTATTTTTTAAAATGGAGTATATTAGGCCCCTAGGGCTGCCACTAACACATTGCCAAAAACTTGGTGGTTTAGGAACAAAACAGAAATTTATTCTTTCATAGGTCTGGAGTCCAGAAGTCCAAAATTATGTTGTCCACAAGACCACATTTCCTCCAAAGGCTATCGGGGAGAATCCTTCTTTGCTTCTCCCAGGTTTTGGTGGCTCCTGGCATCCTTGGCTTATGCATACATCACTCCAGTTTCTGCTTCTATCTTCATATAGCCTTCTCCTCTTCCATCTGTGTCTTCTCTCATCTTTTATAAGGACACCTTGTCATTGGATTTAGGGTCCATCGAGTCAATCTAGGATGGCCTCATCTCAACTTTCTTAATTTAATGACATCTTCAAAGATCTTTTTTCCAAAAAATGTCACTTGCACAGATTCCAAGGGTTAGGTATTCAACATATCTTTTTTTTTAAGTCCACCATTTGGCAAAATTCACGAAGCAATAATAATAATAAAAAAGAGCATTCTAGTCAAAAGCTGGGGAATAATGCAAAAATAATAATTTTGGTTTTAAAAGGTACAGTCTGGGTCCTTCTTTCTGAATGTACTTTGCCAGCTGGGCTCTTTGCCTCTGAAGACCACTCTGAAATCGAGATCACGCAGTGTGTGATATGCATGTAAAAGATCTGGGAAGGGTGAGTGGGCTGTCAGGGATTAAAAAGACTAAAGAGACTTGTGCATGTGTCTGTCTTGTTTCCTGATGTACCTATATGCTAAGTCCTTGAACAGTGACTGGCACACAGAGGATTTCAGCAAATTTTGTTTAATGACTCAATGATGTGTCTGCCACCCTTTGGCATATGTATCCCTACATTTATCTATCTATCTATCATCATCGTTTTTTACTGTTCTGTATATGTGTATTTTCCTCTACAACTAGAATATAGGTAACTTGAGAACACAGGTCCACATTGTAATTCTTTCTAGGCTGCATAGTCCCAACATATAAATTTCTACACAAGGGGTCCAATAAAGATGGATTAATTCTGATACCACCAATGACTGATTTGTCTGTGGGTCTTGCTCATAGTTGGTATTCCCCCTTTTGGTTGGGATGACATTTATTTTAGTGTAAAATAATACAATGTTGGGTTTCTTTATAGCAGCTGCTCAAATATGTCATCAAGGATTTTGCAAATAAAAGAAGAAGAATCTATTTAGTAATAGAAAGGGTTCAAGAGCTGATTAAGGAGGTCAGGTGGTTCTGCTGTTTGATTCAGCAGAATTCTTCCTAGAATCTGCAAATTAATATCTGGGTGACCTAGGGAAAATCACTTACACCTCCATAACCTGTCCTAATCTCAGTTTCCTCATCTATATTGTGGGGATAATCATAGTACTACCTTCCTGGTGTTTTCAGAATTAATGATATTTGCTAAAACATTTGATAATGTAAGCTTTGTACAGAGTAAGCAGTCAAAAAAATTAGCTGCTATGTTATTCTTTTTTTTTTTCTTCTTCTTTTTTTGCGTTACACGGGCCGCTCACTGCTGTGACCTCTCCCATTGTGGAGCACAGGCTCCGGACACGCAGGCTCAGTGGCCATGGCTCACGGGCCCAGCCGCTCCGTGGCATGTGGGATCTTCCCGGACTGGGGCATGAACCCGTGTCCCCTGCATCGGCAGGCGGACTCTCAACCACTGCGCCACCAGAGAAGCCCTGCTATGTTATTCTTAACCATTCCACTTGAAAAGACCATCTCTCTGCTAATCATCTCTCTCACATTTAAATCTCTGGTCTGGTGCTCTTTCATGATTTCCAGACAACTGCCTACTTGATATCTTCAAATGGCTGTCCAAAGTCTTCTCAAATTTATTATATCTGAAACAGATCTCTTTATTCCATTCCCCCAAACCAAGCATTAACCAAAACCAAATCAAATCAAAACATAATTTCTTCCTATTCTCTTTCCTATCTACTAAACTACTCAAGTTCAAAACCTAGTAGTAATCCTTAATTCTTCCCTTCCCTCATATATAATCCATCACTAAATTGTATTGGTTCTAACTCTAAAATGCATATTGAATCTATTCATCTCTCTGTCTAAACTGTCCCACTCTAGTCAAGGCCTTCTGAGGGGAGTCTCATTCTTGCCTCTCCCCTCCTCCACAATCTACTCTTCACCGGACCATCAGTGGGCATAAATTTCTCCTTAAAACTCTTCAGCCGTTTTCCATCATGTTTAGAATAAAATTAAACTCCTAAATACACTTCAGGTTCTGGACTGTATTTATCCTCTGACTATCTCATACCACCCTTCTCCATATTGCCCCCAGCTCTTCTTTTTGCCTGCAAAGCTCTTCCTCCACTCATCAGCATGGCTGGCTCATTCTCCTCCATAGTATTGCATCGTGAAGTGCCACTTGCTAAGAGATGTGTTTCCTACCATCCCAAGCAAATTAATTTTTTCCACCTCACACTCAAATTCTTTCCCACGAGACCTTGTTCATTTAATTTTTAACTCTGTTTGTAATCTGTAATTGTCTTTTGTTTGTTTGCTAGATCATTGTTTCACTCAGCCAGGAAAAAGTAATTTTTTTTGAGGTAAAGTCTTCCTCAAAATAACATTATTTGTACATCGTGAAATAAGCAGCCCAGTTTCCTTGCTTTCAAAAATGCCTAATTTTGTTTAATTAGTGTCAGGACAAATACAGATATTTTAAAAAGGCTTAATTCTCCCTGTTGAAGATATTTCCCTCCCCTCATTTTTTTTTTTTTGACTCAGAACATTTACTTTAGAAAACAGTATTGTAAACATTTTCTTGTCTCTTTCGAATGTACATAAATCCTTTTGGAGACTAAATAGGCCTTTGGTAACTATATAACCCAGAAATGTTTTTTCTGAAGACCGGGGGGCCATCTCTTAGAAATGTAATCATCAAAGAAGACTGTGCCCCATTTCTTAGTTTCTGTGAAAGGGTCAGGGCCTAACTTGGGGGAGGGGAGACACATGGCTCCAAGTTGCAAAACTATCTTGTATCATAAGATATGAAAAGTTTATTCTTCCTCTGGAAATTAGCTAACACAGCTAACAGAGAATTAGCTAACACAGAAGTTCATCCCAATTTGACCAGGTGAGTCTAGGATGAAATATGTATGACAAACAGTGCTGTCAAGTCTTCTTACTTGAGAACTAGTTATTGTTTATCTTGAGGAGGTGCATGAATAGGTTGTATCTGCTTGGCTACATAGAAGGGTAACATTTATTTTTATCTTTTAGTGAGTTGACTGTGATGCCTATCACATTGTAATTTAATGCTTATTCAATAAATAAACTTTTATTTCTCTATTTCTTTTGTGGAAGAGAACTTCTGGGCTGGGAAAATATTTTGTTTTTAATTATATTTCCCCAACATCAGTAGTAAATATACTTCAAGTTTAAAGAAAAATTTAATTGTTAAGTGCTTAACAAAGTAATATCACGATTGGCAAATAAAATTTCTAGTTAACTGATTTTTAAAAATTCTAATTGTCTTTAGTGGTCATACAATACACTCAGGGCAATTTTCAGTGTTCCAACCAATTATCTTTTCTTTTTGCATTCTTTGATGGAAAATACCTGTGCAGGTCTAGCTCCTTGATTTCATTTGTGAATCATTAAAATAAACAAAAATGATTCATAATATCATTAGCAAAAGTTGCTTTTGAATTAGTGACAAAATAAGCCTTCTAAGGTAGTTCTCTTTAAAGAGCATATTTACTAGTAAATAGATTAATACAGATATAGCTGACATTCTCCACATTTGCTTTCATCACAGAAATATGTTAGACAGTTGGTTTTCTTCATTTAAACCAGTGTAATTCTCTTTACACAATGACTGTGGCAAGAATGATAATATGACTTCTAATGGAGAAAAGGGAAGTAATCTAAAAGAAGTTTTATGTTGATCAATGCTCAGGAAAGAGCATATTTCAGATAGACATTACTTTAGGAATAAAGTAACTGGGTTATCTCATAGTACTTTGAAATACCTTGTAGGGGAGGAAGAACTTTTCCTCGATCTTCTTAGGGTCCCTGGTTGGGCCTGAACATTAGACTGACAAGACAGTTTAACAGGAGAAAAGTATATAAATTCTACTAATTTTTTACATATACATGAGAACCTTCACAAGAGAATGAATAAGTGAGCAAAACAGGGATGTTTCATACCTTTTAGACAAAAAATAAATTTGTGAAGAAGTGACAACACAAAGGGGTTTGGGCTAGGGGTAGTAAATGATGAAGAGAGATAAGGATTAGTTTAACAATATGTGTTTGTACAGATTTCTTGGCCCCAAATTCCCTGTCTCTGGTGAGAAGCTCTTCCTTCCTCCTGATACAGGGAGGATACATTTAACACGGGAGTTTTATGACCTGTTTTAGCAAAGAAGGGTGAGGAAGCCTTCAGAGTGACCTTCTGCTGTTTTCTCAAACTCCTTCAGCTTAAGATATTTTATATGCCAAGATGCTGTATTTTAGAGTAGTGTGGCCTGTACCCCATCGGCCTAAATACAGAAGGCTTTGAAGTCTGCATCTCCTGCAGGTTCAGAATCACAAAACTGGTTTTTTCCTCTAAGTACAATACTTCTGGAGCGGAAAATACTCCCTGGAATTATGCTGTCAAAGACAGAAGAACCTGTAATAGAGGACATTTCTTCTCCAGCAATTCTATTTACTCCCCAAACTGTTACCAATATGAAAGATGAAACATTTATTTCTTCAAAAAGCCTTTTCCCCAATAAACCTGTGTATCAGGAGTGACTTTGTCTATTATGCTTAGGAACAAGATACATCGATTTATGTTTCTAAATTAATTAAACCGACTCAGGCCCCTACCTGATAGGGTTGGTGGGAATTCTGAATCTTACTCTTTCTTCAGGATCCTAAAATTTATGCCCAACCTGGCAGGCAGAATAAGGAGAATGCACATGCTCCAAAGACCATACCTTTAACCTATGGTACTCACTGTCCTTCCACTTGCTCTTTCTGCTATGTGCTGGTGCTATTGGGTACTGGTCCTGCCTGACCTGGACAAGCCCAACTATCCATTCCTATCCTCTCTCCTGCCCCAAACCCCCATCCTGGTTCCTCTTGAGTGCTGCACTTGCAAGGGTCCAGTCTTTTCATCCCAAGAAAACTTCTCAAACCACCATCTACCCTCAGAGCATCAGGAAAGCTGCTGCTCAATTAGAGCTGCTTTAGGACTTTCATAGGCTTCTCCATACATAAAAATTATTTTAAAATGTATATTTTACAACTGCTTGCATTAGTTGTTGTTGTATTCATTTTTTTTCTCCTAATTTTAAAAGAAATTAAATTTAAAACATTTTCATGGACCTTAGGCTCTGAGCCTTTTTCGCTTAACAGATAAGTGGGCCAGGTTCCCAGGACTAGTTTCCACCTTCCTCCCTTAGGGTAGATTCAGCTCCATTGCTCATAATGAGCCTAAAATTCTAAACTGTTAACTCACTTCTGGGAATAGAAGAAATTTAGAATTTTGAGTCATTTAACCTTTGTAGAGGGCCTGGGTGAAATATCTCTCCTTTGATTGTGATAAGGCTACCTCTCAATAATAGAGACAATTTTTCAACCTTTTATCCCCCTTACCCCTTTAAACTTTGTGCCATTCTACTAAGGGGCAGAGGTGGAAACAAAGGTGGTGGTCATCCTGCCAGTTAGAGCCCTTCTTAGTGAGTGCATCCTTTTTTTCAACACTTTGAGTGTTGTAAACTACTTGGAGAATGCTTCAGAAACAAATATGAGAGAGGGAAGGTAAGGTGAGAGAGCTCAGTGATCTTAGTGAGGGGAAGAGACTTCAAACAGGAAATGAAAAGTACTTGCAGCTATTCTGTTGATAAGTTCTCTCAGGGTTTCTGAATATCTGCAAAATAGAATCAACCAAAGGTGATGGAAGTTGGAACTTTGGACTGGTTATCGACCATAACAAACTACCTAGGTCAGTAGTTGAATAAGAAGTGGTACAGTTTTCAAGAATGAACAGTCTCTGGATTATTATTTTGAGGATCCTAGTTTAAAAATTTTCTAGTTTTTCTATTTCATAGTAAATTCTAGTTTTAAAGATATATCCACTCAAATCTCTCTAAGAGTATTATTTATACTTATTTTAAAATTGTCTTCTGTTTAGTCTTTAATTTTCTTAATTTTTTAAAGATAAATTAAATTAAACTTGGGGATTCTTTATACAATTTGTATCCTTAAACTGTGAGATTTTGGTGGCCGTAATGTCTTGCACCTAGATTTTATAAGCAGGGCCTGAGCAATACCATATTGTTTCTATGAAAGGAGAGGAGACATGTCTCTTTTAATATTTTAATGTACTCCTTGCAAAAAAAAAAGTTTGCTTACATTGAAATACACATTTATTTATTTAGTTTTGGCTGCTTTGGGTCTTCATTGTTGTGCACGGGCTTTCTCTAGTTGCGGCGAGCGGGGGTTACCCTTCGTTGCAGTGCGCAGGCTTCTCACTGCGGTGGCTTCTCTTGTTGCAGAGCACAGGCTCTAGGTGTGTGGGCTTCAGTAGTTGTGGTGATCTTGGAGATGCAGCAATAAGTGGTCGCATGAAGTGACATCTTAATTCCCTGCCCTGGAACTGAAACTGGTTAGCCTGGATGAAAACCAGGAGTCCTAGCCACCACACCCCCTGGCTTTTGTCCACAGTGAAAAATGCATTATTCACAGAGGCAAAGCTGTAGAAACAGGTACAAAGTTTATTATTAGAGACATAGCACAACAACAAGTGGGAGAGCACACAAAGAAACTGTTTGTTTAGTTAAGATAGAAGCAAGGCAGAGATGCACACCCGGAGAGAAAGGGTGTGGGCATCCTCCCTAATGAGGAGGCATGCAGTAAACAGGTGGTTAAGTCATTTATATAGGGCAGTTTTTCCCGGTCTTTGTTTACCTTTGGCCAATTATCTGGTTTCTTTTTCCACACCTGATCTACCTTAGGACCCTCCCCAACATGTGTGTGCAACTTTTTTCCAAGATGGATTACAACCCAGAGGCGTATGGGACGGCCTTAGCATCACATATTATGGGGTGGTGCCCCCTCCTTTTTGGCCCCCAAGGAAAATTTCTGCACATGTGCAATGTTTCCCTTGCCCCAAGGATGGGAAATGTATGACCTCTTGATCTTTTAACAGCGTTTACCCCCTCTCTGTCCCTGCCATAAAAGTGTCCAATGTCCAGTTATCTACCCTATTTCTGTTGTTGTTTCTTATATCAAAGTGCAGATCTCGAAATATAGACAGGAGTCTGGTCATAAATATGTAGTCTGGAGCCCGTTTGTCTCTTTCTTCAGGACATGTAAACAGGGAGCTGGTAATGAAGGTCCAGCCTGGAGCTCATCTTCTTCTCACCCCAGGAGGTGTGAACAGGAGGAGGCCAGATGTAAATACCTAGCTTGGAGCCCATCTATCTCTTGCCTCAGTGACATGTGGTCTCAGTAGTTGTGGCTTGCGGGCTCTAGAGTGCAGGCTCAGTAGTTGTGGTGCATGGGCTTAGTTGATCCGTGGCATGTGGGATCTTCCTGGACCAGGGCTTGAACCCGTGTCCCCTCCATTGGCAGGTGGATTCTTAACCACTGCACCACCAGGGAAGTCCCTAAATACACATTTTAGATTGAAAAAACAAGCCAATACTTTAAAACTGACCTGGACATAGAAATTATTTTGATTAAACTTGTAGATTTCATATTCTTTATGATAAATAATATGTAAACACTAAATATATTTCAATTAGGTTCATTAGTGACTAGATGAATGGGTGTACCTAAATAGTGATGATTAATTGAGCTTTGTCAAGTTAATGGGAGGAAGCCTGTGGCATTTTCCAGACTTTGGCCCAGAATCACTCAACATTTTATTTAGTAAAATGAAAAGTTGATGGATAAAATTACCAAGAGCAACTTTGTGAAATTTGTGGATGAAAAGCTGGGAGATTCCAGATTTAGGAATCAAAACTATATTGAATGACTGGAACTAGGGATGAAGTTAGAAAAATTAATTTAAGAGAGATAAAGGCAAATTGTTATATATGGGCCTAAAAACCCAAGCAGAAATAAGGCAAAATAGCATAGATATAAAAAGACAAAGGATTTTTATGTAATATTTAAAAATCAATTCAGCAATGAAATGTGACTGCTAAAAATAGGTTTTTAACTATAAGGGAAGAGATATCCTAACTGTGCCGGTAAAACCTAACTAGATTAGGAGCATTGTGTGCAGTTATGGGTACCACACTTTAAGAGGAATAGAGATCATGCCTCTTCTTAAATAGCCATTGAAGGAAAGAGGGATTATGTTGAAGCAGGAAAAAAAAAGTCTTCAGGAACAGGAGTTGCTTGGAAACATATAAAGGGCTGTCATATGGAAGAGAGATTAGATTTATTCCATAATCTTTTTTTTTTTTTTTTTTTTTTTTTTGCGGAACGCGGGCCTCTCACTGTTGCGGCCTCTCCCGTTGCAGAGCACAGGCTCCGGACGCACAGGCTCAGCTGCCATGGCTCACGGGCCCCGCCGCTCTGCGGCATGTGCGATCTTCCCAGACCAGGGCACGAACCCGTGTCCCCTACATCGGCAGGCGGACTCTCAACCACTGCGCCACCAGGGAAGCCCCTCCATAATCTTCAATAACAAAATTCAACTGAGTAAATTTTAAAGATCTAATTGGTTTTATTAAATGATTCATAAGTCAGGCAGCATCTCATCTAGTGACTAGAGAGGGGCTCCGAAGGGCTACAGAAAGGGAAAGGTTTTTAAAGGTAGGACAAGGAAGTCATAAACAAACAAACAAAACGATTGTTTTGGGTGAGGTCATTTTCCTTTGGGGAACAAAAAGGGTCTACGTAGCAGATTACCTCACTGGTGCTGAACAGATAATTCCATACTGACCAGTTAAGATTACATTCCTAGAGAAGGCTGAAACTGCAGTTAGTTTAGGTATTAAGCCCCAGTTTGCTGATGTGAGCCTGGGTCAAGTGACTCCATTTTGGGCCTGTGGTTTTCCTTTTAACAATACTGTTCCAAGGTTTGGACCAATAGATACATACAACAGGGAAATAGATTTTTAAAATCAGTATAGGTGTTGGTGTCATCGAAAAAACAATTAATCAATAGTCAATCTAAGAAAGAAATAGATAACTTTATTCTAGTCAAGCTGAAGATTATAACCTGGGAGACAGTCTTTCAGAAAGCTCTGAGGATTGTTCTGTCCATTAGAGGTGAAAGCACAGTTATATAAGCTTTTGAGACAACAAAGCAACATACTGACAGTTTACATAGTCCAACAAGGCAAAAAGTGGATCATCATGACCCCTTACAGGATTGAGAAAGGAATGTTATCTTCTAAGGATAACATTCCTATCCTTCTAAGGATATCTTCTTTGCTGGCCCCAGGAAGATATTGCTTGTTTTTGGCAAGCAGGCATCCCTGTGTCTTCTAAGGGGATCTAATAAATGTATAATGCAGATGTACAATGCACACTGCAGAGGAGGGAGTAGTGGCTTAAAAAAAGGCAGAGAGAGAATTTTATGTCAAAATTTTCTTGTCCTGCCTTAACAACAATTTTATTTCATATAGGAAAGAACTATCTGATAGAATGGTCTGGAGATGAAATACATTGCCTCGATAGGTAATAAGATCCCCCATCATTAATGAAAGTTTTTATTCATGATACATGTGTACTTAACATCTTCACTGTAGAGGAATTTGAGGCATATCTGAGGCATAATTTTTCCTTTCAACCTTAGAAAATTGTTAATTCTGAAACCAAATTTAAAATGATTAAGGACAAAATTGGTAACAAGAGTAGAGGCACTGTAGAATAATTTTTCAGGAAAAGGATTAGAAAGGAAGAACAGATCAAGTAAAGGAATTTTATTTTTAAAGAAAATCCGGGTTTTGGGGAAAAAAAAAAAAAAAGGTCCAGTGGAGAGTGAGAGAAATGGCAGGAGGTAGTTTGGGAAGTAGGCTCTATGAAAGATGGGAAGTGCAATTTTAGAGAAGAAACACATTTCTGAAACTAATGAGTTGCTTGTGAGAATGGATAAACATGGAAGTTTTCTGATTCTCCTGTTCTCCCAATTGGTCCTAATTTTTCTTCATAAATTAGGAAATTAAGTATTTGACTGAGGGGGCTGAGGGTGGGCAGAGGATTAATGACAAAGGAGGGAAATATAAACCACCCCCTACTGCTTGGTACTGTTGATTCAACAACCTAGTCTTTCATAATTATACCAATTTCTTTAGTATAACTTTCAGCATAATTTAGTCTTGCATTTTGTCTTGTCCCACATCAGCTCTGCTTTTCTGCTGTCATAATTCATTTGTCCTTTCTGAAGTTCTTCCTTAAAGGGCTGAGTTGTAGATTCTAATCCACTGATCTGATTATCATGTTTAACGTGAAGTGATCTTTCCAAAATGCAAAATATAACTAAAATTGTTTTAGGAATTCAAGTTGGGTGAAAAAGAAAGTAAAAATTTTAAATTAAACCTCAGTTCTGAGATTACATTCTGAAGACAAGTGTGGCAATCAGACATAAGGAAAACAGATCTGTGATCTAAAGAGAAATTATTTTATGCACAATTCTATCCTGTTTCTTCTAAAAATTCCTTTTTATTGAAGTATAGTTGATCTACAATATTGTGTTACTTTCAGGTTTACAGCAAAGTGATTCAGTTATATATATATATATATATATATAATATTTTTATTTATATATAAATATAAATATATTTATATATAAATACAAATAAATATATATATGTTTTTGATTATTTTCCATTATAGTTTATTACAAGATATTGAATATAGTTCCCTGTGCTATACTGTAAATCCTTGTTGTTTATTTTATGTATGGTATTGTGTATCTGTTAATCCCATACTCCTAATTTATCTCTCCTCCGCTTCCCCTTTGGTAACCATAAATTTGTTTTCTATGCCTGTGAGTCTGTTTCTGTTTTATAAATAAGTTCATTTGCACTATTTTTTAGATTCCACTTATAAGTGATATCATATACTATTATTTACGTTTTTCTGTCTGATTTACTTCACTTAGTATGATAACCTCTAGGTTCATCCATGTTGCTGCAAATGGCATTATTTCATTCTTTTTTATGAGTAATATTTCACCATATATATACCACATCTTCTTTATCCACTCATCTGTTGATGGACACTTAAGTTGTTTCCATGTCTTGGCTATTGTAAATAGTGCTGCTATGAACATTGGGGTGCATGTATCTTTTTGATTTAGAGTTCTTGTCTTTTCCAGATATATGACAAGGAGTGGGATCGCTGGATCATATGTACTCTATTTTTAGTTTTTTAAAGAACCTCCATACTGTTTTCCATAGTGGCTACACCAATTTACATTCCCACCAACAGTGTAGGAGGGTTCTCTTTTTTTCCACACCCCCTCCAGCATTTATTATTTGTAGACTTTTTGATGATGGCCATTCTGACCTGTGTGATGTGGTACCTCATTGTAGTCTTGATTTGCATTTCTTCACTAGTTAGTGATATGGTGCTTCTTTTCATGTGCCTGATGGACATCTGTACACCTTCTTTGGTGAAATGTCTATTTAGGTCTTCTGCTCATTTTTTGATTGGGTTTTTTTTTTTTTTTTATTGAGTCGTATGAGCTGTTTGCATATATTGGAAATTAAGCCCTTGTCAGTCACAAAATTTACAAATATTTTCTCCCAACCCATAGGCTTTCTCTTCATTTTGTTTATGGTTCCCTTTGCTGTGCAAAAGCTTGTAAGTTTGATTAGGTTCCATTTGTTTGTTTTTGCTTTTATTTCTTTTGCTTTGGGAGACTGACCTAAGAAAATATTGCTAAATTTATGTCACAGAATGTTTTGCCTATGTTCTCTTCTAGTAGTTTTACAGTGTCATATCTTATATTTAAGTCTTTATACCATTTAGAGTTTATTTTTGTATATGGTTTGAGGGAGTGCTCTTACTTCATTGATTTACATGTGGCTGTCCAGCATTCCCAACACCACTTGCTGCAGAAACTGTTTTTTCTTCATTGTGTATTCTTGCCTCCTTTGTCAAATATTAACTGACTGTAGGTGTGTGTGTTTATTTCTGGGCTCTCTATTCTGTTCCATTGACCCATATGTCTGTTTTTGTGCCAATACCATGCTGTTTTGATTACTGTAGTTTTGTAGTATTGTTTGAAGTCTGGAAAGGTTATGCTTTCAGGTTTGTTCTGTTTTTTTTTTAATTTAAAATCTTGTCTTTCATTTTTTAATTTATTTTATTTTATTTATTTTTATTTTTTTTATTAGTTTCTGCTTTATAACAAAGTGAATCAGTCATACATATACATTGGTTCCCATATCCCTTCCCTTTTGCTTCTCCCTCCCTCCCACCCTCCCTATCGCACCCCTCCAGGCGGTCACAAAGCACCGAGCTGATCTCCCTGTGCTATGCGGCTGCTTCCCACTAGCTATCTACCTTACGTTTGGTAGTGTATATATGTCCATGCCTCTCTCTCGCTTTCTCACAGCTTACCCTTCCCCCTCCCCATATCCTCAAGTCCATTCTCTACTAGGTCTGTGTCTTTATTCCTGTTTTACCCCTAAGTTCTTCATGACATTTTTTTTCTTAAATTCCATATATATGTGTTAGCATATGGTATTTGACTTTCTCTTTCTGACTTACTTCACTCTGTATGACAGATTCTAGGTCTATCCACCTCATTACAAATAACTCAATTTCGGTTCTTTTTATGCTGAGTAATATTCCATTGTATATATGTACCATATCTTCTTTATCGATTCGTCCGATGATGGACACTTAGGTTGTTTCCATCTCTGGGCTATTGTGATTAGAGCTGCAATGAACATTTTGGTACACGTCTCTTTTTGAATTATGGTTTTCTCAGGGTATATGCCCAGTAGTGGGATTGCTGGATCATATGGTAATTCTATTTGTAGTTTTTTAAGGAACCTCCATACTGTTCTCCATAGTGGCTGTACCAATTCACATTCCCACCAGCAGTGCAAGAGTGTTCCCTTTTCTCCACACCCTCTTCAGCATTTATTGTTTCTAGATTTTTTGATGATGGCCATTCTGACTGATATCTCATTGTAGTTTTGACTTGCATTTCTCTAATGATTAATGATGTTGAGTATTCTTTCATGTGTTTGTTGGCAGTCTGTATATCTTCTTTGGAGAAATGTCTAATTAGGTCTTCTGCCCATTTTTGGATTGGGTTGTTTGTTTTTTTGCTATTGAGCTGCATGAGCCGCTTATAAATTTTGGAGATTAATCCTTTGTCAGTTGCTTCATTTGCAAATATGTTCTCCCATTCTGAGGGTTGTCTTTTGGTCTTGTTTATGGTCTCCTTTGTTGTGCAAAAGCTTTGAAGTCTCATTAGGTCCCATTTGTTTATCTTTGTTTTTATTTCCATTTCTCTAGGAGGTGGGTCAAATAGGATCTTGCTGTGATTTATGTCATAGAGTGTTCTGCCTATGCTTTCCTCTAAGAGTTTGATAGTTTCTGGCCTTACATTTAGGTCTTTAATCCATTTTGAGCTTATTTTTGTGTATGGTGTTAGGGAATGATCTAATCTCATAGTTTTACATGTCCCTGTCCAGTTTTCCCAGCACCACTTATTGCAGAGTCTGTCCTTTCTCCACTGTACATTCCTGCCTCCTTTATCAAAGATAGGTTGACCATATGTGCGTGGGTTTATCTCTGGGCTTTCTATCCTGTTCCATTGATCTATCTTTCTGTTTTTGTGCCAGTACCACACTGTCTTGATTAATGTAGCTTTGTAGTATAGTCTGAAGTCAGGGAGACTGATTCCTCTAGCTCCGTTTTTCATTCTCAAGATTGCTTTGGCTATTCAGGGTCTTTTGTTTTTCCAGACAAATTTTGAAATTTTTTGTTCTAGTTCTGTGAAAAATGCCAGTGGTAGTTTGATAGGGATTGCATTGAATCTGTAGATTGCTTTGGGTAGTAGAGTCATTTTCACAATATTGAGTCTTCCAATCCAGGAATATGGTATATCTCTCCATCTATTTGTATCATCTTTAATTTCTTTCATCAGTGTCTTATAATTTTCTGCATACAGGTCTTTTGTCTCCTTAGGTAGGTTTATTCCTAGATATTTTATTCTTTTTGTTGCAATGGTAAATGGTAGTGTTTTCTTGATTTCACTTTCAGATTTTTCATCATTAGTATATAGGAATGCCAAAGATTTCTGTGCATTAGTTTTGTATCCTGCTACTTTACCAAATTCATTGATTAGCTCTAGTAGTTTTCTGGTAGCATCTTTAGGATTCTCTATGTATAGTATCATGTCATCTGCAAACAGTGAAGCTTTACTTCTTCTTTTCCAATTTAGATTCCTTTTATTTCCTTTTCTTCTCTGATTGCTTTGGCTAAAACTTCCAAAACTAGGTTGAATAAGAGTGGTGAGAGTGAGCAGCCTTGTCTTGTTCCTGATCTTAGTGGAAATGGTTTCAGTTTTTCACCATTGAGGACGATGCTGGCTGTGGGTTTGTCATATATGGCCTTTATTATGTTGAGGAAAGTTCCCTCTATGCCTACTTTCTGCAGGGTTTTTATCATAAATGGTTGTTGAATTTTGTCGAAAGCTTTCTCTGCATCTATTGAGATGATCATATGGTTTTTCCCCTTCAATTTGTTAATATGGTGTATCACGTTGATTGATTTGCTTATATTGAAGAATCCTTACATTTCTGAAATAAACCCCACTTGATCATGGTGTATGATCCTTTTAATGTGCTGTTGGATTCTGTTTGTGAGTATTCTGTTGAGGATTTTTGCATCTATGTTCATCAGCGATATTGGCCTCTAGATTTCTTTCTTTGTGACATCCTCGTCTGGTTTTGATATCAAGGTGATGGTGGCCTCGTAGAATGAGTTTGGGAGTGTTCCTCCCTCTGCTATATGTTCGAAGAGTTTGAGAAGGATAGGTGTTAGCTCTTCTCTAAATGTTTGACAGAATTCGCCTGTGAAGCCATCTGGTCCTGGGCTTTTGTTTGTTGGAAGATTTTTAATCACAGTTTCAATTTCAGTGCTTGTGATTGGTCTATTCATATTTTCTATTTCTTCCTGAGTCAGTCTTGGCAGGTTGTGCATTTCTAAGAATTTGTCCATTTCTTCCAGGTTGTCCATTTTCTTGGCATAGAGTTTCTTGTAGTAATCTCTCATAATCTTTTGTATTTCTGCAGTGTCATTTGTTACTTCTCCTTTTTCATTTCTAGTTCTGTTGATTTGAGTCTTCTCCCTTTTTTTCTTGATGAGTCTGGCTAATGGTTTATCAATTGTGTTTATCTTCTCAAAGAACCAGCTTTTAGTTTTATTGATCTTTGCTATCATTTCCTTCATTTCTTTTTCATTTATTTCTGATCTGATCTTTATAATTTCTTCCTTCTTCTAACTTTGGGGGATTTTTGTTCTTCTTTCTTTAATTGCTTTAGGTGCAGGGTCAGGTTGTTTACTTGAGATGTTTCCTGTTTCTTAAGTTGGGATTGTATTGCTATAAACTTCCCTCTTAGAACTGCTTTTGCTGCATCCCATAGGTTTTGGGTTGTCGTGTCTCCATTGTCATTTGTTTCCAAGTATTTTTTGATTTCCTCTTTGATTTCTTCAGTGATCACTTCATTATTAAGTAGTGTATTGTTTAGCCTCCATGTGTTTGTATTTTTTACAGTTCTTTTCCTCTAATTGATGTCTAGTCTCATAGCATTGTGGTCAGAAAAGATACTTGATACAATTTCAATTTTCTTAAATTTATGAAGGCTTGATTTGTGACCTAAGATATGATCTATCCTGGAGAATGTTCCATGAACACTTGAGAAAAATGTGTATTCTGTTGTTTTTGGATGGAATGTCCTATAAATATCAATTAAGTCCATCTTGTTTAATGTGTCATCTAAAGCTTGTGCTTCCTTATTTATTTTCATTTTGGATGATCTGTCCATTGGTGAAAGTGGGGTGTTAACGTCCCCTACTGTGAGTGTGTTACTGTTGATTTCCCCCTTTATGGCTGTTAGTATTTGCCTTATGTATTGGGGTGCTCCTATGTTGGGTGCATAAATATTTACAATTGTTATATCTTTTTCTTGGATCGATCCCTTGATCATTATGTAGTGTCCTTCTTTGTTTCTTGTGATACTCTTTATTTTAAAGTCTATTTTGTCTGATATAAGAATTACTACTCCAGCTTTCTTTTGATTTCCATTTGCATGGAATATCTTTTTCCATCCCCTTACTTCCAATCTGTATGTGTCTCTAGGTCTGAAGTGGGTCTCTTGTAGACAGCATATATATGGGTCTTGTTTTTGTATCCATTCAGCCAATCTGTGTCTTTTGGTGGGAGCATTTAGTCCATTTACATTTAAGGTAATTATTGATATGTATGTTCCTGTTCCCATTTTCTTAATTGTTTTGGGTTCGTTATTGTAGGTCTTTTACTTCTGTTGTGTTTCTTGCCTAGAGAAGTTCCATTAGTATTTGTTGCAAAGCTGGTTTTGTGGTGCTGAACTCTCTCAGCTTTTGCTTGTCTGTAAACGTTTTAATTTTTCCATCAAATCTGAATGAGATCCTTGCTGGGTAGAGTAATCTTGGTTGCAGGCTTTTCTCCTTTTCACTTTAAATATGTCCTGCCAGGCCCTTCTGGATTGTAGAGTTTCTGCTGAGAGATCAGCTGTTAACCTGATGGGGATTCCCTTGTGTGTTATTTGTTGTTTTTCCCTTGCTGCTTTTAATATATTTTCTTTGTATTTAATTTTTAACAGTTTGATTAATATGTGTCTTGGCGTATTTCTCCTTGGATTTATTCTGTATGGGACTCTCTGTGCTTCCTGGACTTGATTAACTATTTCCTTTCCCACATTAGGGACGTTTTCAACTATAATCCCTTCAAATATTTTCTCAGTCCCTTTCTTTTTCTCTTCTTCTTCTGGAACTCCTATAATTCGAATGTTGGTGCAACTTAATGTTGTCCCAGAGGTCTCTGAGACTGTCCTCAGTTCTTTTCATTCTTTTTTCTTTATTCTGCTCTGCAGCAGTTATTTCCACTATTTTATCTTCCACGTCACTTATCCATACTTCTGCCTCAGTTATTCTGCTATTGATCCCACCTAGAGTATTTTTAATTTTATTTATTTTGTTGTTCATCCTTGCTTGTTTCATCTTTAGTTCTTCTAGGTCCTTGTTAACTGTTTCTTTCGTTTTGTCTGTTCTATTTCCAAGATTTTGGATCATCTTTACTATCATTATTCTGAATTCTTTTTCAGGTAGACTGCCTATTTCCTTGTCAGTTGTTAGGTCTGGTGGGGTTTTGCCTTGCTCCTTCATCTGCTATGTATTTCTCGGTCTTCTCATTTTGCTTAACTTACTGTGTTTGGGGTCTCCTTTTCACAGGCTGCAGGTTCGTAGTTCCCATTGTTTTTGGTGTCTGTCCCCAGTGGCTAAGGTTGGTTCAGTGGGTTGTGTAGGCTTCCTGGTGGAGGGGACTAGTGCCTGTGTTCTGGTGGATGAGTCTGGATCTTGTCTTTCTGGTGGACAGGTCCACGTCTGGTGGTGTGTTTTCGGGTGTCTGTGGCCTTATTATGTTTTTAGGCAGCCTCTCTGCTAATGGGTGGGGTTGTGTTCCTGTCTTGCTAGTTGCTTGGCATAGGGTGGCCAGTACTGTAGCTTGCTGGCCGTTGAGTGAAGCTGGGTGCTGGTTTTGAGATGGAGATCTCTGGGAGATTTTCGCCGTTTGATATTAAGTGGAGCTGGGAGGTCTCTTGTGGACCAGTGTCCTGAAGTTGGCTCTCCCACCTCAGAGGCACAGCACTGACTCCTGGCTGCAGCACCAGAAGCCTTTCATCCACCCGGCTCAGAATAAAAGGGAGAAAAAGTAGAAAGGAAGAATTAGTAGAAGAAAGAAAGAAAGAAAGAAAGAAAGAAAAGAGGGAGGGAAGGAGAGAGGGAGGGAGGAAAGAAAGAAAGAAAGAAAGAAAGGAGGGAGGGAGGGGGGAGGGAGGGAGGGAGGAAGGAGGGAAGGTAGGAAAAAGAGAAAGAGAGAAGATAAAGTAAAATAGAATAAAGTATGATAAAATATAATAGAATTATTAAAATAAAAAATAATTATTAAAAAAACTAAAAACTAAAAAAAAAACAACGGGCGGATAGAACCCCTAGACAAATGGTGGAAGCAAAGCTATATAGACAAAATCTCACACAGAAGCATACACATACACTTTCACAAAAAGAGAACAAGGGGAAAAATATCGTAAATCTTGCTCTCAAAGTCCACCTCCTCAATTTGGGATAATTCGTTGTAAAAAGAGGAAAAGAGGAAAAAATCTTAAATCTTGTTCTCAAAGTCCACCTCCTCAATTTGGGATGATTCGTTGTCTATTCATGTATTCCACAGATGCAGGGTACATCAAGTTGATTGTGGAGCGTTAATCTGCTGCTTCTGAGGCTGCACAGAGAGTTTTCCCTGTCTCTTTGTTCTCACAGCTCCCAGGTCTCAGCTTTGGATTTGGCCCCGCCTTTCCATGTAGGTCGCCGGAGGGCGTCTGTTCTTCACTCAGACAGGACGGGGTTAAAGGAGCAGCTGCTTCGGGGGATCTGGCTTACTCAGGCCGTGGGGAGGGAGGGGTACAGAGTGCGGGGCGAGCCTGCGGCGGCAGAGGCCGACGTGACGTTGCACCAGCCCGAGGCGCGCCGTGCGTTCTCCTGGGGAAGTTGTCCCTGGATCCTGGGACCCCGGCAGTGGCGGGCTGCACAGGCTCCCCGGAAAGGGGGTGTGGACAGTGACCTTCGCTCGCACACAGGCCTCTTGACGGCGGCAACAGCAGCCCCAGCGTCCCACGCCAGTCTCTGGGGTCCGCGCTTTTAGCCGCGGCTCGCGCCCATCTCCGGAGCTCCTTTAAGCAGCACTCTGAATCCCCTCTCCTCGCGCACCAGGAAACAAAGAGGGAAGAAAAAGTCTCCTGCCTCTTCGGCAGCTCCAGACTTTTTCCCAGTCTCCCTCCCGGCTAGCCGTGGTGCACTAACCCCTTCAGGCTCTCTTCCCACCACCAACCCCAGTCCTCTCCTTGCGCTCCGACTGAAACCAGAGACTCAGCTCCCAGCCCCGCCCGCCCCGGCGGCCGAGCAGACAAGCCTCTCGGGCTGGTGAGTGCTGGTCGGCACCGATCCTCTGTGTGGGAATCTCTCCGCTTTGCCCTCCGCACCCCTGTTGCTGTGCTCTCCTCCGCGGCACTGAAGCTCCGCCCCTCCACCACCCGCAGTCCCTGCCCGCGAAGGGGCTTCCTAGTGTGTGGAAACCTTTCCTCCTTCACGGCTCCCTCCCACTGGTGCGGGTCCCATCCCTATCATTTTGTCTCTGTTTATTCTTGTTTCTTTTGCCCTACCCAGGTACGTGGGGAGTTTCTTGCCTTTTGTGAGGTCTGAGGTCTTCTGCCAGCGTTCAGTAGGTGTTCTGTAGGAGTTGTTCCACGTGTAGATGAATTTCTTGTGTATCTGTGGGGAGGAAGGTGATCTCCGCGTCTTACTCTTACGCCGTCTTCCCCCAGCTCCCAGCTTTGTTCTTTTTCCTCAAAATTACTTTTGCAATTCTGGGTCTTTTGTGGTTCCATATAAGTTCTAGTATAATTTGTTCTAGTTCTGTGAAAAATGTCAGGGGTAATTTGATAGGGATCACATTAAATCTGTATATTGCTTTGGGCAGTATGGCCATTTAAACTATATTAATTCTTCCAATCCAAGAACATGGTGTATCTTTCCATTTGCTTGAATCATCTTTAATTTCCTTTATCAATGTTTTATAGTTCTCAGTGTATAAGCCTTTCACCTCCTTGGTTAGGTTTATTCTTAGGTATTTTATTTTTTGATGAATTGCTGAGATTTTCCCCTTTCCTGTAGATTCTTGCTTTTTTTCTATTTAGAGAAGACCATTCAATATTTCCTTTAGGATAGGTTTAGTATTGCTTTATTCTTTTAGTTTTTGTCTCTCTGAGAAAGTCTTTATGTCTCCTTCTATCCTAAATGATAATCTTGCTGGATAGAGTACAGTATTTTAGGTTGCAGATTTTTCCCTTTCAAGACTTTGAATATATTTTGCCACTCCCTTCTGGCCCACCAAGTTTCTGTAGAGAAATCAGCTGATAGCCTTATGGGGGCTCCCTTGTAACTGACTCTTTGTTTTTCCATTGCTGCCTTCAGAATCCTCTTTTTCATCTTTAACTTTTGCCATTTTAATTATGATATGTCTTAGAGTACGTCTGTTTGGGTTCATCTTGTTTGGGACACTCTGTGTTTTCTTTACCTGAATATCTGTTTCCTTTTTTAGGTTTGAGAAGTTTTCAGCCATAATTTCTTCAAATACAGTTTTGACCCCCTTTTCTCTCTGTTCTCCTTCTGGGATTCCTATTATGTGTAGATTGACATGCTTTACTTATCCCATAGATCTCATATGTTGCTTTCATTTTTAAAATGTCTTTCTGTCTGCTGTTCTGATTGGGTGGTTTCCCTTATCCTATCTTCCAGATCACTTACTCATTCTTCTGCATTATTTAGTTTGCTATTTATTGCCTTCAGCTCAGTTTTCATCTCAGCAATTGAGTTGTTTAATTTTGATTAGCTCCTCTTTCATATTTCTAATTCCTTGTTACAGTGATCTGCATTTCTATTGATAGTCTTTCTTAATTCCTTCAGCATTTTTATTACCTCCTATTTGAACTTGGGGTCTGGTAGACTGGAGAGGTCTGTTTCACTGTTCTTTCAGAGGATTTCTCTTGTTCTTTTAATTGGGAGTAGTTCCTCTGCTTTTTCATTTTACTTATATTGCTCTGACTCTATGAATTTAAGAGATGTTGAAGGGCTGTTTTTATGTGGGAGCAACCTCTGTAGACTGTATGAGTCCAATATTTTGGTGTGAGGGCTGTTTTTAGTGTGGATGCTTGTCACATCTTTCCTCAGGGTGTGCTGGCCCTTGTCCCCTTGATAGAGGGTGTGACTGGTGTCATGGTGACCAGTGCCTGCAATGGATGTTGCGCAGGACCTCCTCTTTGCTTTGTGGCTGTCACAAACCTGTTGGGGGCAGTGTCTGCTCCCCAGTTGTTGGAGTAGAAGCCTCCAGATAGAGTTCTAAGCTGTGGTGTGATGTAGACAGGACTGGAGGGCTCCCTCTGGGAAAGGAGCTGCTGTGTGTTCTCTCCAGGAGCTGTTTGCTAGTAAGTGTGACTCTGCGATGCTGCCTGCCACCTGGTGTGCACACCAACAAAGATCACCATTGCTGGTGCTGCTGTCCGTGGCCACCTCCACTGGGGGAGGGCCAGTAATTGGCTTGGAGGTTCTTTAGGCAGGCGTGTGCACTCACAGAGCCACTGGCATGAAAACCTGCAGAAGCTGGTCCCTGTGCCCACTGTGGGAGTGCCAGTAATCAGCTCAGATTTCAACCTGCCTCCATGTGTTCACACCCACAAAGTTGGCAAAACCTTCTGTGACTGGCACCCCGCTTCACTGTGAGCAAGCTAATGAGGCTGCTATGGTGAACCCATGCCCCACCCCTCCCTTCCTGTGTTGACAATGGGGCTTCTATAGCAGACCTATGCTCTGTCCTGTGCACAACCCAGGTTGCAGCTGGGCCACACTCCAGGCCCTTAGGCTGTTTCTGTGCAGCCAAACTGAGTCCCCTCCCTGGGTCTGTCTGCTGAAGCCTGAATATCAGCACTGAGTAGCTGTGCACGCCAGCAGGTGTGCCTCTGGGGCAGGGAAGTGTGGCGATGTGTCACGGACTGTCTGTGCTGGTCTCTCTTTATCTTGCAGCG
Organism: Mesoplodon mirus; assembly: GCF_964341445.2. Lineage (NCBI taxonomy): Eukaryota > Metazoa > Chordata > Mammalia > Artiodactyla > Ziphiidae > Mesoplodon > Mesoplodon mirus. Next base: position 46,879,150 of record NC_138992.1, read on the forward strand.
CTGTAAGCCAACTTCTGCACTCTCCTCCTGAGCTTCTGAAGCTCCCTGTCTGTCCTACCAGACTTCCCAGCCAGTGAAGGAGGTTCCCAGGGTGAGGGAATCTTTCTTCTTTCACAGTTCCCTCCCAGGTCTCATCCTGATTCCTCTTCCTCTCCCTTTTCCCTTCATTCTGCCTGGTTATGTGGCAGTCTTACTTGTAGCTTAGGTTGTATGAGATTTTCTGCAAGCTTTCAGTAGGTATTCTGTGGGAATTGTTCCACATGTAGATGTATTTTTGAGGTATTTGTGGGAGGAGGCAAGTTCCATATCACTCTACTCTGCCATCTTGATCCCCTCCTCTATGTGTTTCTTAAAACAAACTATAGCATGCATAATGGCCTGGAGAGTTTGTTAAAACAGATTCCTGGACTCACTACCAGAGATTGATTCAAAAGGTCTGTTAGGGGCCATGAGTTTGCATTTCTAACAAGCTCCAGGTGATGCTAATGCAGCTGCTCTGTGGACTACTCCTCTGGGTAGCACTGCCTTAACATACAGTGCAAAGAATGCATTAGCATTACCTATTACTATCTAGTTAAAAAGTAGATTATTATAAAATTTTAGGCCCCTTCTTAGAGTGATTGAACCTTAGTCATTTTCTTATTAATTCTATTGTTCGTATTCATGTATACCACCTATAATTTAGTACTTCATACTTTAGTCTTTTTATTTGAATATTATAAAATGAAAATTTTATATAAGTAGAAAACCAGTACCACTTGTTATATGTAATTTTCAAATGAAATATTTTAAAAATTATAAAAATTCCTACTATTTTTCCTGAAGCCTAGTCTCTTTTTCTTAACAATAAAGGATGGTAGCACAACTGTAACATTCTGTTTACTTAACTAGATGACTCGATAAAGAATTACAAAGAACTTCCTTTGTGACTCAAATGTTAATTTAGTGCTGTTTGTCTGGATACTACCTAAAACAATCCCATCTACTACCAGCTGTATTCACATTACATCCTGGGAAATGTGATTTCAAGGAAACATCTTCCTCCTCCCTTCTCCAGCTTTCATTCCACTGAACCATTCATTAAAGAGATATTTAGAAACTGTCTACACCAGGCCCTGTTCTATACAGACAGGTCATACTCAGAATACCTTGTTGCACCTTCCCCTAAACATCACTGTGTTATCAATTACTGGTATAATGAACATTGGTTGCTGAGACTGTAACAATTCTACTAATGGCTGAGAGCTCATTGTAGATTCATCTTGATCCTTGTCATCATCTTCTTCATTGTACATTGTTGTTATTTGTGCAGAAAAATTTTGCAGAGCTGCAATGACGGATGACTGCACCTGTGCCTCCCTAAGTTATGGAAGAAAGTGGCTGGTATGCATGGAGCCATAAGCATACAGACTGATTGGTAATCTTGAGTTTTTAGATCTATGCAGAAAATGAAAAAAAAGGGGCAAAGTTCACTTTATCAATCCAGATACCACATCATCAAATGATAAAAGTCAATTTCAAACCATCAAGATTCAAAACACTTAAAAAATTGTATAGAGAAATGGGTAAAGCCTCCAAAAGATTTTTCCTCCCATTTCCCAAATTAAATCTTTATCCAAACACTTTAAAAAATAAGACATAATAAAAGATAACTCACAAGCTTAGTTTCCAACTTTCCCTAGAAATTTCCATATTTCTCAGAGACACAGTAATGAGGCACCACAAGTCCAGCTCCAAAATGGAGATTAAAATACTTATTTTAATAAAATATTTAATTGCCTGAATGCCATCTAGTCATTTTACTAATTTTTTCTTTTTTCAAACTGTGGGTCATACTGTATATCCCAACTTGAAAACTTGTACTTTCAAATTTATCTTGTATCACACTTTTTGCTGACACTGCTAATAAACATTTTCAGAAAAGGGCTATTATTATTTGTAAGTTTTCACATTAGTGACATAACACACTAAACAAATAAAGAACTCACACTGTATATTATTGGTGTGAAAGAGTTAAGAAAATGAAAAAAGTATCTCTGATAATATTATGTGGCAATTAAAATGAATGAGTTAAGCTTATATGTGATCTAGAAGGCTGCACATGATGTACTATTAAGCGCAAAAATCAGGTTGCAGTACGATGTGTTATAAGGATGATAATATTAAGAAAAGATGCATCCCCAAATGGGCATATATTTATTTATTTATTTTTAACCTTAATTTTTTTAAATTGAACTATAGTTGATTTACAATGTTGTGTTCATTTCTGCTGCACAGCAAAGTGACTCAGTCATACATATATATACATTCTCTTTTTTAAATATTCTTTTCCATTATGGTTTATCATAGGATATGTTTTTTTTTTCTTTTTAACATCTTTATTGGAGTATAATTGTACAATGGTGTGTTAGTTTCTGCTGTATAACAAAGTGAATCATCTGTATATACAATTATCCGGATTTCTCCTCCCACTTGTGTCTCCTTCCCGCTCTCCCTATCTCACCCCTCTAGGTGGTCACAAAGCACCGAGCTGATCTCCCTGTGCCATGTGGCTGCTTCCCACTACCTATTTATTTTACATTTGTGAGTATATATAAGTCCATGCCACTCTCACTTTGTCCTAGCTTACCCTTCACCCTCCTGTGTCCTCAAGTCCATTCTCTACATCTGTCTCTTTATTCCTGTCTTCCCCTAGATGTTTTAGAACCCCTGATTTTTTTTTTTTTTTTTAGATTTCATATATATGTGTTGGCATATGGTATTTGTTTTTCTCTTTCTGACTTACTTCACTCTGTATGTCAGTCTCTAGGTCCACCCACCACACTGCAAATAACTCAATTTCGTTTCTTTTTATGGCTGAGTAATATTCCATTGTATATATGTGCCACATCTTTTTTATCCATTCATCTGTCGATGGACACTTAGGTTGCTTCCATGTCCTGGCTACTGTATATAGTGATGCAATAAACATTGTGGTACATGACTCTTTTTGAATGATGGTTTTCTCAGGGCTTATACCCAGTAGTGGGATTGCTGGGTCATATGGTAGTTCTATTTTTAGTTTTTAAAGGAACCTCCATACTGCTCTCCATCATGGCTGTATGAATTTACATTCCCACCAACAAGAGGGTTCCCATTTCTCCACACCCTCTCCAGCATTTACTGTTTGTAGATTTTTTGATGATGGCCATTCTGATTGGTGTGAGGTGATACCTCATTATAGTTTTGATTTGCATGTCTCTAATGATTAGTGATGTTCAGCATCCTTTCATGTGTTTGTTGGCAATCTGTATATCTTCTTTGGAGAAATGCCTATTTAGGTCTTCTGCCCATTTTTGGACTGGGTTATTTGTTTTTTTGATATTGAGCTGCATGAGCTGCGTGTATATTTTGGAGATTAACCCTTTGTCAGTTGCTTCGCTTGCAAATATTTTTTCCCATTCTGAGAGTTTTCTTTTTGTCTTGTTTATGGTTTTATTTGCTGTTCTAAATCTTTCAAGTTTCATTAGGTTCCGTTTATTTTTGTTTTTATTTCCATTTCTCTAGGACGTGGGTCAAAAAGGATCTTGCTGTGATTTATGTCATAGAGTGTTCTGCCTATGTTTTCCTCTAAGAGTTTTTTAGTGTCTGGCCTTACATTTACATCTTGAATCCATTTTGAGTTTATATTTATGTATGGTGTTAGGAAGTGTTCTAATTTCATTCTTTTACATGTAGCTGTTCAGTTTTCCCAGCACCACTTACTGAAGAGGTTGTCTTTTCTCCATTGTATATTCTTGCCTCCTTAATCAAAGATAAGGTGACCATATGTGTGTGGGTTTATTTCTGGGCTTTCTATCATGTTCCATTGATCTATCTTTCTGTTTTTGTGCCACCAGTACCATATTGCCTTGATTAGTGTAGCTTTGTAATACAGTCTGAAGTCAGGGAGCCTGATTCCTCCAGCTCCGTTTTTCTTTCTCAAGATTGCTTTGGCTGTTCGGGGTCTTTAGTGTTTCCATACAAATTGTGAATTTTTTTGTTCTATTTCTGTGAAAAATGCCAGTGTTAGTTTGATAGGGATTGCACTGAATCTGTAGATTGCTTTGAGTAGTATAGTCATTTTCACAATGTTGGTTCTTCCAGTCCAAGAACATGGTATATCTCTGCATCTGTTTGTATCTTTAATTTCTTTCATCAGTGTATTATAGTTTTCTGCATGCAGGTCTTTTGCCTCCCTAGGTAGGTTTATTCATAGGTATTTTAATTCTTTTCTTGCAATGGTAAAAGGGAGTGTTTCCTTAATTCCTCTTTGAGATTTTTCATCATTAGTGAATAGGAATGTAAGAGATTTCTGTGCATTAATTTTGTATCCTGCAACTTTATCAAATTCATTGATTAGCTCTAGTAGTTTTCTGGTAGCATCTTTAGGATTCTCTATATATAGTAGCATGTCATCTGCAAACAGTGACAGTTTTACTACTTCTTTTCCCATTTGGATTCCTTTTATCTCTTTTTCTTCTCTGATTGCTGTGGCTAAAACTTCCAAAACTATGTGGAATAATAGTGTTGAGAGTGGGCCACCCGCCTTGCTCCTGATCTTAGAGGAAACGGTTTCAGTTTTTCACCATTGAGAATGATGCTGGCTGTGGGTTTGTCATATATGGCCTTTATTATATTAAGGTGAATTCCCTCTATGCATACATTCTGGAGGGTTTTTATCATAAATGGGTGTCGAATTTTGTTGAAAGCTTTTTCTGCGATTGATATCATCATATGGTTTTTATCCTTCAGTTTGTTAACATGCTGTATGACATTGATTGATTTGCATATATTGAAGATTCCTTGCATTTCTGGGATAAACCCCATTGATCATGGTGTATGATCCCTGTAATGTGCTGTTGGATTCTGTTTGCTAGTATTAGGTTGAGGATTTTTGTATCTATGTTCATCAGTGATATTGGCCTGTAGTTTTCTTCTGATTTGACATGTTTGTCTGGTTTTGGTATCAGGCTGATGCTGGCCTTGTAGAATGAGTTTGGGACTGTTCCTCCCTCTGCTATATTTTGGAAGAGTTTGAGAAGGATACGTGCTAGCTCTTCTGTAAATCTTTGATAGAATTTGCCTGTGAATCCATCTGGTCCTGGGCTTTTGTATGTTGGAAGATTTCTTCTTTTTTTTTTTGCAGTATGCAGGCCTCTCAACTGCTGTGGCCTCTCCCGTTGCGGAGCACAAGCTCCGGACGCACAGGCTCAGCGGCCATGGCTCACGGGCCCAGACGCTCCTCGGCATGTGGGATCTTCCCAGACCGGGGCACAAACCCGTGTCCCCTGCATCGGCAGGCGGACTCTCAACCACTGCGCCACCAGGGAAGCCCTGTTGGAAGATTTTTAATCACAGTCTCAATTTCAGTGCTTGTGATTGTTCTCTTTATATTTTCTATTTTTTCCTGGCTTAGTCTCGGAAGGTTGTGCTTTTCTAAGAATTTGTCCATTTCTTCCAGGCTGCTCATTTTATTGGCAGGTAGTTGCTTGTAGTAATCTCTCACGATTCTTTGTATTTCTGCAGTGTCAGTTGTCACTTCTTTTTTTTTTTTTTTTTCTTTTTGCGGTATGCGGGCCTCTCACTGTTGTGGCCTCTCCCGTTGCGGAGCACAGGCTCCGGATGCGCAGGCCCAGCGGCCATGGCTCACGGGCCCAGCCGCTCCGCGGCATATGGGATCCTCCCAGACCGGGGCACGAACCCGTATCCTCTGCATCGGCAGGCGGACTCTCAACCACTGCACCACCAGGGAGGCCCTGTCACTTCTTTTTCATTTCTAATTCTGTTGATTTGAGTCTTCTCCCTTTTCCTCTTGATGAGTCTGGCTAATGGTTTATCAATTTTGTTTTTCTTCTCAAAGAACCAGCTTTAAGATTTAATGGTCTTTGCTATCGCTTCCTTCATTTTGTATTCATTTTTTTTTTTCATTCTTCTTTGTCTACTTGCTTTAGGTGTAAGGTTAGGTTGTTAATTTTAGATTTTTCTTGTTTCTTGAGGTACGATTATATTGCTATAAACTCCCCTCTTAGAACTGCTTTGGCTGCATCCCATAGGTTTTGGGTCGCCATGTTTTCATTATTTGTTTCTAGGTATCTTTTGATTTCCTCATTGACTTCTTCAGTGACCTCTTGGTTATTTAGTAGTGTATTGCTTTGCCTCCATGTGTTTGTATTTTGTACAGATTTTTTTTCCTGTAGTTCATATCTAGCCTCATAGCATTGTGGTCGGAAAAGATACTTGATACGATTTCAATTTTCTTAAATTTACCAAGGCTTGATTTGTGACCCAAGATATGATCTATCCTGGAGAATGAGCACTTGAGAAGAAAGTGTATTCTGTTGTTTATGGATAGAATGTCCTATAAAAGTCAATTAAGTCCATGTTGTTTAATGTATCATTTAAAGCTTGTGTTTCCTTATTTAATTTCATTTTGGATGATCTGTACATTGGTGAAAGTGGGGTGTTAAAGTCCCCTACTATGACTGTGTTACTGTCTATTTCCCCTTTTATGGTTAGCATTTGCCTTATGTATTGAGGTGCTCCTATGTTGGGTACATAAATATTCACAATTGTTATATCTTCTTCTTGGATTGATCCCTTGGTCATTATGTAGGGTCCTTCGTTGTCTCTTGTGATACTCTTTACTTTAAAGTCTATTTTGTCTGATGTGAGAATTGCTACTCCAGCTTTCTTTTGATTTCCACTTGCATGGAATACCTTTTTCCATCCCCTCACTTTCACTCTGTATGTGTCCCTAGATCTGAAGTGGGTCTCTTGTAGATAGCCTATATATGGGTCTTCCTTTTGTATACATTCAGCCAGTCTATGTCTTTTGGTGGGAGCATTTAATTCATTTACATTTAAGGTAGATATTGATATGTATGTTCCTATAACCATTTTCTTAATTGCTTTGGGTTTGTTATTGTAGGTCTTTTCCTTCTCTTGTGTTTCCTGCCTAGAGAAGTTCCTTTAGCATTTGTTGTAAAGCTGGTTCAGTGGTGCTGAATTCTCTTAGCTTTTACCTCTCTGTAAAGGTGTTAATTTCTCTGTTGAATCAGAATGAGATCCTTGCTGGGTAATCTTGGTTGTAGGTTTTTCCCTTTCATCACTTTAATTATGTCCTGCCACTCCCTTCTGGCTTGCAGAGATTCTGCTGAAAGATAAGCTGTTAACCTTATGGGGATTCTCTTGTATGTTATTTGTTGCTTTTCCCTTGCTGCTTTTAATATTTGTCCTTTGTATTTAATTTTTGATAGTTTGATTATTATGTGTCTTGGAGTGTTTCTCCTTGGATTTATCCTGTATGGGACTCACTGTGCATTCTGGACTTTGATTATTTCATTTCCCACATTAGGGAAGTTTTCAACTATAATCTCTTCAAATATTTTCTAAATCCCTTTTTTAAATCTTTTTCTTCTTCTGGGATCCCTATAATTCGAATGTTAGTGCGTCTAATGTTGTCCGAGACCTCTCTGAGACTGTCCTCAATTCTTTTTATTCTTTATTCTTTATTCTGCTCTGTGGTAGTTATTTCCACTATTTTATCTTCTAGGTCACTTATCTGTTCTTCTGCCTCAGTTATTCTGCTATTAATTCCTTCTAGAGAATTGTTAATTTTATTTATTTTTGTTCATCAGTGTTTGTTTGCTCTTTAGTTCTTCTAAGTCCTTGTTAAGTGTTTCTTGTATTTTCTCCATTCTATTTCCAAGATTTTGGATCACCTTTACTATCATTACTCTGAATTGTTTTTCGAGTAGGCTGCCTGTTTCCTCTTCAGTTGTTCGGTCTGGTGCGTTTTTACCTTGCTCCTTCATCTGCTGTGTATTTCTCTGTTTTCTCACTTTGCTTAACTTACTGTGTTTGGGGTCTCCTTTTCGCAGGCTGAAGGTTTGTAGTTCCCGTTGCTTTTGTTTCTTCTCCCAGTGGCTAAGGTTGGTTCAGTGGGTTGTGTAGGCTTCCTGCTGGAGGCAACTAGTGCCTGTGTTCTGGTGGATGAGACTGGATCTTGTCTTTGGTGGGCAGGACCGCGTCCAGTGGTGTGTTTTGGAATGTCTGTGAACTATGATTTTAGGCAGCCTCTCTGCTAATGGGTGGACTTGTGTTCTTGTCTTGCTAGTTGTTTGGCATAGGGTGTGCAGCACTGTAGCTTGCTGGTTGTTGAGTGGAGCTGGGTCTTAGCATTGCGATGGAGATCTCTGTGAGAGCTTTTGCCGTTTGGTACGACGTGGGGCTGGGAGGCCTCTGGTGGGCCAATGTCCTGAACTCGGCTCTCCCACCTCAGAGGTTCAGGCCTGACACACGGCCAGAGGACCAAGACCCTGTCAGCCACTCGACTCAGGAGAAAAGGGAGAATAAAAAATAAATAAAGAAAGAAAAAAATAAAATAAAGTAAAATAAAAAAATTAGAAAAAATTTTTAAAAATTCAAATAAAGTAATTAAAAAAAACGGACAACCAAACCAAAAAACAAATCCACCAATGATAAAAGCTGTAAAAAGTATTCAAAAACAAAACAAAACAAAACAAACCAAAAAAATGGACAGACAGAACCCTAGGACAAATGGTAAAAGTAAAGGTATACAGACAAAATCACACAAAGAAGCATACACATACACACTCACAAAAAGAGAAAAAGGAAAAAAAATATATATATATATATATAAAGGAAGAGAACCAAATCAATAAACAAATCTACCAATGATAATAAGCTCTAACTACTAAACTAAAATAAACATAAAACCAGAAACAAATTAGAGGCAGAAAGCAAACACCATGTCTACAGTTGCTTCCAAAGCCCACTGCCTCAATTTTGGGATGATTTGTTGTCTGTTGAGGTATTCCACAGATGCAGGGTACATCAAGTAGATTGTGGGGATTTAATCCACTGCTCCTGAGGCTGCTGGGACAGAGTTCCCTTTCTCTTCTTTGTTTGCATGGCTCCTGAGGTTCAGCTTTGGATTTGGCCCCGCCTCTGCATGTAGGTCACCTGAGGGCATCTGTTCCCCGCCCAGACAGGGAGGGGTTAAAGGAGCAGCTGATCAGGGGGCTCTGGCTCACTCAGGCCGGGAGGGAGGGATAGGTATAGAATGCGGGGCGAGCCTGACTGGCACAGGCTGGTGTGACATTGCAACAGCCTGAGGTGCGCCGTGTGTTCTCCCAGGGAAGTTGTCCCTGGATCACGGGACCCTGTCAGTGGTGGGCTGCACAGGCTCCAGGAGGGGAGGTATGGATAGTGACCTGTGCTTGCACACAGGCTTCTTGGTGGCTGCAGCAGCAACCTTAGTGTCTCATGCCCGCCTTTGGTGTACACACTGATAGCCGTGGCTTGCGCCTGTCTCTGGAGCTCGTTTAGATGGTGCTCTGAATACCCTCTCCTTGTGCACCCTGAAACAATGGTCTCTTGCCTCTTAGGCAGGTCCATACTTTTTCCTGGACTCCCTCCCAGATAGTTGTGGATCACTAGCCCCCCTCAGGCTGTGTTCACACAAGCAACCCCAGTCCTCTCCCTGGGATCTGACCTCTGAAGCCTGAGCCTCAGTTCCCAGCCCCCACCCACCCCGGCAGGTGAGCAGACAAGCCTCTCTGGCTGGTGAGTGCTGGTAGGCAACAATCCTCTGTGTGGGAATATCTCCACTTTGCCCTCTACACTCCTGCTGCTGTGCTCTCTTCCATGGCCCTGAAGCTTCCCCACTGCCCACCCCATCTCCACCAGTGAAGGGGCTTCCTAGTGTGTGGAAACTTTTCCTCCTTCACAGCTCCCTCCCAGAGGGGCAGGTCCTGTCCCTATTCTTTTGTCTCCGTTTTTCCTTTTTCCCTACCCACGTACGTGGGGAGTTTCTTGCCTTTTGGGAAGTGCGAGGTCTTCCGCCAGTGTTCAGTAGGTGTTCTGCAGGAGTTGTTCCACGTGTAGATGTATTTTTGATGTATTTGTGGGGAGGAAGGTGATCTCCACATCTTACTCCTCTGCCATCTTGAAGGTCCCCCCCGGGCATATACTTTAAATATGAGCAGGAAGAAAGGGATAGAATGATACACATCATGCTGTTAACTTTGATTGTTACCTTGGTTGTTACTTGAGGCTAGAAATAGAAGTAGAAACACATGCTCAAGGATTAATTTTTTCTTTATACACTTTGTATTGCTTATCTTTGAAACAATTTTCTAAATAACTCAATAAATAACATTTAAAAGTTTCTTTAAGTCTTCAGAAAGTCAAGCATCTTAAACAAGTAATAAATAATCCACAAAGAAAGTATATGTGAAAATAGTTCCCATGAGAAACACATGAAACCTGAAGACGCTGTTTTGTACAATAAAAATATAATTATTATGTTGAAAAAATAGTTTCAATTAACCAAAGAGACAATAAGAACTATGCAGCAAAAATCAAACTTTCTACTGTATTAATTTTAAAAATACTGTAATGTCATGGAAGGAGACTTTTATCTGAAGAAGAAACTTCATTAAAGTTTCTAATATTCATATGAATCTCATAAAAACATTATCAAGGCAAAAGAAATATAAAATACCCTTTTATGAACTGACTTTTCTTCTTGAAAAAGAGTTACTTATAGGTTTTTCTTGTGAAATAAATTTAAAGATGGAGATTGAGAAACCACAAGTATTTCTGGGTAAGGTTGAAGACCCATTTGCTTGTTATCTTTCAATTTTTGTACTATAACTTTGGCAAATTCTTCTCCTTGGATGTCACTAGTATCCAATAATTGTCTGACTTTTGAGGTCCTTGTAGGTTTGGTACTAATGAGTTCATAGTCCTCCTTCATGATCAAATCCCTGGATAGGAGGGCATCTAGAGATTGGTTAAGGCAGGCTTCAGTCATTTGGTTCACAATATCTTCCCTTTTACTCTGGATCCACTGTTGGGTTATACCAGGCTGAAATTGCTCTGTAGAAAAGCAAGGGATGACAAGTAAGAAGGTGGGGACAGATTTATAGCTATGAGTAAAATTAGATGAAAAACAAAATAATAAGGCATAAAGCCTAATTTTACTATGATTGTGCTCATATGGAACACCTGTATTTTGAGGGATGCTATTTATTTTCAGGAAACATTCAGATATTTGGGTTATCTCTTCCCTTTCCCTGCAAGAAAAAGCAGTGCATTTTTTTTTTTTTTTTTTTTTTTTTTTTGCAGTACACGGGCCTCTCACTGTTGTGGCCTCTCCCGTTGCGGTGCACAGGCTCCGGACGCGCAGGCTCAGCGGCCACGGCTCACGGGCCCAGCCGCTCTGCGGCATATGGGATCTTCCCGGACTGGGGCACAAAAATGTGTCCCCTGCATTGGCAGGTGGACGCTCAACCACTGCGCCACCAGGGAAGCCCAAAGCACTGCATTTTTTTTTTTTTTTTTTTTTTTTTTTTTTCCGTACGCGGGCCTCTCACTGTTGTGGCCTCTCCCGTTGCGGAGCACAGGCTCCGGATGCGCAGGCTCAGTGGCCATGGCTCACAGGCCCAGCCGCTCCGCGGCATATGGGATCCTCCCAGACCGGGGCACGAACCCGTATCCCCTGCATCGGCAGGCGGACTCTCAACCACTGCGCCACCAGGGAGGCCCCCAGCACTGCATTTTTATACACTATAAATCATGGGGGCAAATGTCACTTTTTCTCAGGTTTTTTTTTTAAACATAAAGAATACCTGCATATTTGATAAACAAAAATATATTTACCTTTAGTAACATATTAAGTCACACTTCCTCTTAGCAATCCCTCCCTAGATAGATGTTCATGGAATACCATTTTGGCCTATTATTACATATCAACACTCATGTCTTCAGGGATTGGAAGTGCTTTCCTACTTATGGTATGTATATATCATACTGAAGAAATAAAGACAAATAAAACATCGTATAGCAAATCTACTGAACATATGGTTGTGAGATAAATGGCATCATTTACAAAGTGTCTCATAGTATATATTTACCTGAATTTCCCTCCGCTGAGAGTGGATTTATTATTGCTAAAGAGCATGGAGCAGCCCTGTGATCACAGGATATTGCTCTTTGAGCCACAGAAATGTTACTGTCACAACTGTGATTTACTGGACATTGACGCATCACAGAAAAGTCTTGAGTTTTTCCTATAAAACACAACATCTTCATTAGGGGTAGAATATTCCTTAGCTATTCCTATTAGCTAAAATATGAACATTCGGTGTCTCTTAATTTTTCACTGCATAAGCTGGTTCATAAACCTAATTCCACAAGTAAATATTTTTTAGAAAAAAAAGGTTTATGCTTAATGTTTTTACCATATTTCTGTCTGTCCTATGTAAATTATAAATCATAGAATTTTACTTCTTCATGTGGTACCATATTTTTTCTTCTGTGTCATCTTCCTCCTTCTGCACTTCAAATGTGTCCTCTGAATTTACATATGATGTTCTACACTCTCCTTTGGTAAACTTATTCAACCTCAGGGCCTCAGTTGTCACCTCCCTTCCCAAATCCATGTAATTAAATTTTCTGTCTTCAGTGAACCTCACATTTTCAACAGCTCAAATTAAAAAGAAATTAAAAACTTAATTATTAATCTTAACTTTAAAACCTGTTTCAACTCCTATTTCTGTTAATAGCACCAATGTTCTTCCAGCTAAACTTGTTCAGCTTTAGCTTTTTTTCTCTCTTCCTTCCTGCAAGTGAAAAGTGTGTCCTCTGTAACATCTCTCACACTATTCTCTCCTTCACACTCTGGAGCAGGTCTCATAATCTCCCACCTGTAGTACAATAATAGACCAATAGTCTCCTAACTGGTCTCCCCACCTTGAATCTCCTTTTCCCTTCCAAAATATCCTACATATTCCAGCCAGGATAAATACTCCTAAAGCAAAAAATTTTATCATGTCACACTCTTGTTCAAAAATTTGCAGTAATTGTTCCCTACCCAAGCAAAAGAACCTGAATGGCTTAGCCTAGTATTAGAATTCATCATGATATGAGCCTGAATGGCTTAGCCTAGTATTAGAATTCATCATGATATGACTCCACCCTCCTGATCTTTTATTACCTTTCATTCACCCTCTTCACCAGCTAAACCCAACTACTCACTGTTCTCTGTTTTCTTGCTTCTTTGCCTCTATGCTGTTCCTTTTGCCTGGAATTCCCATCCTTTATAACTATAGGTCCAACCTTCAGCCAGAAATAATTTCTTCATGATGATAACATGGTGTAGTTGTGACATGAAAATATTTATCAAAAAGACCTGGCTTCGAATCTTGATTTGCCAGCTACTAACTATGTGATCCAGAAGTCTTGATCTTAAGAATCTGTAAAATGAGGAATATCTCCCTCACAAGGTTGTTGTGACAGTGTTTTGTAAAAAATGTTACTCTTCCACTATACTACCATAGTTCTACATCCCTATATCTTTTACAGTGCATTGCTCTTTGTCTAATATTATGGTGACTTAGAAACATTTCTCCTCCTTACAAGAGATTTTTAAAAATATCTTTCTGTAGTGTCTAACATAATGCTTTTAATACTTAAATATATTTGTTTAACATCCCACTACTATCTTCACATCTTTAGACTGTCACTTTTAAAAAATGAGTTATAAATGCAAATGAAAGACATGTTCCATACAAACCATGACTGCTTGCAAGAATATGATCTTGAAAGAAAATTGAAAACTTGCAAGTAATACTGACTGAAAAATTTACATACTAGATAAAAAATCATTGTCTTGAGGAGCTGACAGGGACCTTGAGGTTCCAGGAGAAACACTAGTTTTATAGAGCTGAGAGGATCCACACGATTCCTAAAATAAATAGAAGATAAATGATTTAGGTTAATGAAAAATCATTTTAAAAGTTATACAGCTTTAATTTCTAAACAGTTCCTGCTTTTGGCTTATTATAAACAAAGAATCAAAACTAATACAAATTACACTTTACAAAATTAAACACATATGTGAAGTAACAAAAAAGTGAACTTGATTTCTTTATCAGGTCAATTGGATGGGTGGGGCAATAGTTAAATATATTAGAAATCTTTTTTTTTTTTTTTTTTTTTTTTTTTGCGGTATGCGGGCCTCTCACTGTTGTGGCCTCTCCCGTTGTGGAGCACAGGCTCCGGACGCACAGCTTCAGCGGCCATGGCTCACAGGCCATGGCTCCACGGCATGTGGGATCCTCCCGGACCGGGGCATGAACCCATGTCCCCTGCATCGGCTGGCGGACTCTCAACCACTGCGCCACCAGGGAAGCCCCAGAAATCATTATTTTTTCAATATTTTGTACAAAATCTGAGAGACTCTGTCCAGCTTATGAGAAATTTGAGATCTGCAGCTCTGATTACCTACTGATTTAGAGCACATGCCTATTCTCAATGCCTCAGGTTCCTTCAACATGGAGGAGTGGGAATACATGGAAAAAGTAATATAGAAGTTGGATCCAATCCTAGCTCTGTCACAGAATTATTACCTGAACTTCAACAAGGCATTTAAATAATTTGGCTCTCAGGTTCTTTTTCTGTGTATTTATCTAAAAATGAGCATGTATGGGCTCAAAGATCCAATGATGAGATAGTGAATATAAAGGTGATTCAAAGACTACATACTGTGTTTTAAGATTCATTTTGAAGGTATTATTACTTTTCTGAATCTGTAAAGAGAACATATCTTATATATTCTTAAAAGAAATCATTAATATGAAATAATTCTGAATGAATGCTACTAAAGAAATCCTTCTTTTTGGATAGTCACACAAATGGCATTTTTTAAAATTAATCATTGTAAGAGGTTAAGAACAAGGCAGGTATTATAGCTTTTTTACATTTGAATAAGAAGGTATAAATATAGTGGCAGAAGTGTACCAATGATTTGTCTATGTACTACCCTGGAACACCATCCATTACATAAAACAAGGACAGGGACAGAAGTCAATGCCCAAGAAAGAAAGGACTGTTGATTTGATGAGATGAACAATGAACTAAGAATCAGAAGAGCTGGATTTAAAATTAGAGATTCCCATTCTAAAATCCTAAAACCTCCCTGGACTTTAGCTTCCCATCTATAAAAGAGTGAGATAGACTAAATGATTTCTCATATTCTTCTCACATTTTGAGTTTAATCAATGTAGTTATTTTTACCTCCTGTGGACAATAATTTACAGGTATGTTCGGAGATAACTCCATTTTCTTCTTGTCACATAAGTGAACGGCACTTAAAGCACTCTGTAATAAGAATGAATATATGTACTTGAATTAGAGATAAGTAGAAAATTATATGAGTAAAATACAATCTACTTAACATATTTTATATGTTTATACAAAATCAATAGAAAGAAAATCTCAATCAGTTGAGAATATAATATCTAACTTAAAGGTAGAGATAGTGTAGAATAGGGGAAATAACTTTAGAGACACAGGCTTTGAATCCTGCCTCATATTAACTGGTTACCTTGAGCAAATTCATCCTTTAAAATGGAATATCTACATGCAGGATCATTCTAGAGATTGAGATAATGAATATAAAGTATCTGGTTCAAACTAGGTACTTAATATATTTCAATTTGTGTGTGTATCTATCTATCCATAATTATTAAGCATTTACTATAATTTAGGCACCATGATTCTAAGTACTATTATTATTTTTATTTTATAGATAAGAAATTGAGGGCTGGACTAAGTAAAGGAGGCAGAGTGCCCTAATGGAATGATGGGGGCCAATGAGATCTGGTTTAGATCCCAGGATACCTGTTTGACTTTAGGCATGAGACTTAAACTTAGTTTACTTATCTGTAAACTGGGGATGAGAATACCTATTTTGCAGGATTACTGTAAGAAGGATTAGAAGTAGTATATGCAGAGGCCCTAAGATTACTTTGTAAGCATTCAATAAATGGTAGCTATTAAACAGATAATTTATTTAAACGCTATGCCTTTGTACTAAAATTGTTTAGTGATCCACTCCTGTCTCTTTAAGCCAGACTTGGATTAGCTGCCATCACTATTGAGTGATTTAAAAGCAAAACCATTAGTCTGCTTTTCTTCCCCAAACCAACATAACATCAAATGCTATACAGAACTTTAGAAATTGGTGGGATCCACACCCAGCCCTTCATTATTCATACTTAACAACTGTCTGCTCCATAACATGTCTAAGAAGTTTTAGGAGAAAAAAACTACTATTCATCTATGTATATAATCTATGGGGCATAGTACTTTACACACAGCAGTCCAGTGGACATTTGTTAAATACATTTTTATATGAACCTTTAAAATTCATCTTTGGATCCATTTCTGTTATGTAAATTGCTTTTGTTCTTTTAAATTTATTAAAATATTTCTTGTTATACAGTATCATTAATTACTAACATCACTTTTCATAACCAAGTTAATGATAATTCAAATTATTTATGAACTAGTGAGTCAGTCCCTAGAAAGAAATAAAACGACATATCAAATAAAACTTTTTTTGATTCAGTTTTACTGCTCAAGACATAAGCGATACTATCTGTGAAAACAGGAATTATAGGAGCCAGTTCAAAGAACTGAAAAAAATGTAGGAAACTCAAACAAAACAAGTCACCCTAAATTGTGATCTTTGTTTTCAGAAATTTATGAAAAATCTTATTATCTTAATAAATTTGTATTCTACCCTTGGCCCTGCCATTAGTTAGCTCTGTAGAGTGTTATGTGACTTACCCTATACCTCAGTTATCTCATCTATAAAATGGAGATGATATTCTTTCCCTAACAGTTTTACAGAATTAATACAAGGATTTAAAAAAAAAGAAAAAAATAATGACAACTCTGAGTGAAAACAATACAGCAACTTAAAACAGTGACCAAAGAAAGTAATGCTATTAAATGATACTCAAGTATTTAAAAATATACACTAAATTACTTTATTTAAGAAGCAAAAATTTCTCCCCCAAATTAACAGTTTTAAATATAGATCCTAGTATTTAAGTTGGTTGGGGACAAAAAAGGAACTGAATTGGTTCTCTTCCAGTTCAGTTTCTTATAACCAAGAAAACAGACCCTTCTATCCACCTCTGCTTGGCAGAAGAGGAGAAAGTTGTGAAGAGAGAAAAGGGAACTGAAAAGACAAAGCAAAAATAAATGTTAACAGAAGTTTGTATCTACTAAGAAGCAGAGAGATTGGAATGTTCTGAAAAAGACTACCTACTCAGAAGCAGAGAAGTCAATGAAAACTTATCAAAAGATTAAAGCACAGTTCCTCCTTAGTTCCTTAAAAAAACTCAGGTACTAATACTGCCACCATCAATTTTAAGTTTGGTTAAGGGCAGTTGTTTCCTTTATGCACTTCCCTTTTAAACCAAAGATTATGTTAACAGATCCAGCAAACTGCAAGAGGCAAGCAATGTCATTTAGTGATAAATCAATTGTAGATTATGCCTGTTCACAGCCTAAGACATTGGCTAATAAATGATGGTTTTTATTATCATATCTCAAATGCAACTTAATGAAACCCAGAAAGTGTTAAACTAGGCTAACTTTGTCCCTAAAGGACTGTAGTTGCTTTCTAAACAATTTTTCATAGCAGCAAGAAAACCTTGCAGTAATGGGTCCCTTCAATTGTTTTTCTGAGCTACAAGAGCAGAATGAGTAAATAAGACAATTGTTCTAGGTAATTCATATCAACAGCTACTTTGGTCTATGCAACATGGAGTGTTTGAGTGGGAAAACGAAAAGATATAAACAAGCCATAGAAAATACACATTTGGGCCTCAATTATTAATAAAAATTCTACAGCTTAACTTGGCAATAAAGTGCCAATAACCCAGACATCTTTTACTCTCTATATATCGAAACTTTAGAGAAATAAACATAGATTTAAAACAACAACAACAACTGTAGTAATTTAGGGCATTAACTGTATACAACTGGCACGCATTACACGTTTTAAATTTACATTTGCTATATGAGAGGTCTGAAAATCCCTTTGAAATCTGGAGGCAGCTGTTTGAAAGAAATGGAAAAGTTCTTTGGTGACAGATTCAAGACAGCACTCATACTCTCTGATAACTACTGCCCCAGGACTGTAGCTAGTATCTGTGGAAGGTATGTAGAAAAAAACTAAATTAAACTAAACTAAAACTCTCCATGATTTAACATTCTAATTTCCAGTATTACATTTAACAATTTACCTTTGTTTTCTTTAGTTGAAGAACAGCTTCAAGAAAAGTTATCTCTTCAAATGTTCGCAGAACTGGTTCAAGTTCTATTAAACATTCTAAATAAGAAAAATAAAATGAGTTCAGGTTGCTTATAACCATTAAAATGAAAAACATAAATGCTAATATTTAACTGATAAGACCCTAAGTAAATTTTCCCCCAAACCGATGACATTCAACTGTCTTAAGAGCATTTAGTACAGGCATAAAGATAGACATATCTAAAGATAGATCAATGGAACATAATTCAGAGTCTAAAGCCCTTACAAGTATTGGCAATTGTTTTTTGACAACTTGCTAAGGCAATTCAATGAGGAAAGGATAGTCTTTTCGACAAATGGTACTAGGACAGTTGGATATCCACACAAAAACAGAAAAATTTAGATTCTTACCTCACAACATACATAGAATTAACTTGAAATGGACTATGCACCTAAACGTAAATATAGGTGAAAATCTTCATGACCTTGAGTTGGGCAAATAATTCCTAGATATGGCATCAGAAACAGGATCCATAAAAAATTTTTGATAATGGGACTTCAAAAAAATTGAAACCTTTGGCATTTAAAGAGATGCTATTAAGAAAAACAAAAAGACAAGCCCCAGAATAGAACACTTTTACCTATCATGTATCTGCTAAAGAACTTATATCTAGAATATAAAAAGAACTCTAACAACTTAAGACAAACAACCCAATTTAACAATGGGTAAAAGATTGAATTTCACCAAAGGAGACACACAAATAGCTAAAAAGCATATGAAAATATGCTTAAACGCCTTTTGTCATTAGGAAATGCAAATTAACACTACAATGATGCATCACTCCATACCCACTAAAATAGGTATAATTAAAAAGACAGAAAATAACAAGTATTGACAATGATGTAGAGAAACAGAAAACCTCACACATTGCTGGTGGGAATGTATCATGATGCAGCCACTCTGGAAAACAGCTTCGCAGTTTCTTAAAAATGAAAGATAAATTTACCATACGACCAAGCAATTCCACTCAGGTAGTTACCTGAGAGAAATGAAAACATATACGTTCACACACAGACTTGCACATGAACAGTCATAGCATCATGATTCATAATAGTCAACGAGTACAAACAATCATAATTACCACTATTACTACAATAATATATGGACCTGTTGCTTAAGGGAGAGGCCAGGGCTCTAGATATAAAACCGAGCACCACTAACATATAGATGGTATAAAAGCCATGGTCTGGTCTGGATCATCTAGGGGGAAAGTACAGATGGCAAACAGTAAAGGACCCGTATTAGAGCTCTGAGGCATTCCAACAGTTAGAAATTGAGCAGAGGAAGAAAAAAAGAGATAGAGGAAGAAAGGATAATAGGGAGTATGGTCTCTTGTGTCTTGGAAGCTATCAGAGGGAAAGTTTCAAGGAGGGAAGAGTCAGCCATATCTAATCTGCTGAGAGGCCAAGTAAGATAAGCAGTATTTTCCAAAATTGCCATCCTTGGTAACGAACAAATGCAGCTTTAGTGGAGATATGAAAACAGAAGACTGATGTAAGTTTGTTAAAAACTGAATTAGAGATGAAGAAGTAGAGACAATAAGTATGGACAATTCCTACAAGGTGTTTAGATCTAAATGGGAGTAGAAAAATGAGGTGGTAGCTGAAGGATGATATGGGGTCAAGAATTTTTTCCTATATAAAGATAGGATATAATAATAGCATAGATCTGTATGACAGATGAACGATCCAGTAGACAGGCAGAGATTGGCAATGCAAGAGCAGAGAGAGAATATAAGGAACAGAATGCTGGAGAGAGTAAGGGAATGGCATCCAGAGCACAAGTAATACTGTTTACAATTGCATAAGAACACTTTTTTCCCTCTGTAAAAGAGATAAAGCAGGAAAGACAGGTCAAGTACAACTAAACTTATAGATATGGTAGTGGAACAATGAGGGAGTTCTCTCTCATGGTTTCTACTTTCTCAATGCTCAAAAGAAATACAGAACATAGGGTGTAGGAGGTTTAAGAAGGGAACATAAGGTACAATATGCATTACCCCTGTCTTCTCTTCCTAAGTTCAGAATCTATTAAGAAAAGCCACACAATAATGATAGATGATGATCAAAACATCACCTCTATTACTGATAAAGCTAATTGGAATATGTCCCTTTTTAGATCTGTAGCATATGGGCTTAGTAATACTTTGTCCCTTCAGTTGACAGTTTTACTCACTCAGCTACAGGCCTCACCTGCTTCCATATGGGGAAGCACAAAATGTGTGCATCCTTTAGGCAAGCTTACTGCTAAAAGGAGGAGAAAACTGAGAAGGGACTAGATAAGTACACTTGCTTTTTCTCTAAAACTAACAAATGAGGAGGAGGAGTGCTTAGGGGCAGATAGGACCTAGAAATGTTCCTCCCATGCTTTCCTTCTTGGGGATTGAAATGGAATTTCATCTTCACTTTGGAAACATGCAGTATGGGACTTACGCATCTCCTACAGTAGTACAAGATGATCATCTAAGTCTGTAATTCTCAAACTTTTGGGTCTCAGAAGTCTTCAAAATTATTAAGAGCTTTTGTATATGTTGGTCATATCTATTGATATTTACTACATTAGATTAAAACAGAAAATTTTAACACATCAGAGTATATGAAAACACATTCCATTATCCGTTGGAGCAATGATATCATCATACTTAATTTAGTCTCTGGAAAGATTTTTCCAGAGGATGAGAGTAAAAAGGGAAAATAATACCTTAATATTTATTATTTTGAAAAGTTTTGATTTTGTGAACCCCTTATAAAAGTCTCAGGAACCAACCCCACCTCCAGAGGTCCCTGCACCACAACTTAAGAACAGGTGATCTATGAGAATGGAATAGTAGATGTATTTGAGAAACATAACAAAATTGCTAAGTAGTGTTTAGTGCCTAGTTTTAGCCATTAATTTAAAGAGAAACCAATGAATTCCATTTCTGGCCAAGATGAAGCAACAAGGACCAATTCACCCTCCTGCCTTAAACAACCATTAGCCAGATAAAATGCATGAAACAGTGGTTTTCAAGACACTAGATATCAGGCAACAAAGGACAGTGATCTCTAAGTGATAGGAAACAACTGAGGTCAGCCTGACTACCCAAGCTTACTGCCTTGGGAGAGTTTCCAGCTATACTACAGGGTAGGGAAGTAAGGCGGGGCCCAGGGGAAGCTCAGAGTTGAAGAGACAGGGCTGGGAGTTAGGATAGACAGAGGCACATAGAGTTTATAGGACAGAGCACCAAAGAGGAGAGGTACACAGACAGAGAACTCCAGAGATCCGCAGAGCGCTCCTCTCAAATATTCAGCAGCACTGATCAATGCAGGATGTAGAAGTCAGTAAGCCAAAAGGCATTGCTCTGCAATGAACAATAGGGAAAAACCAGGAAGTTTGTAGAGAAGTACTGCCTAATGGCATGATCTTCAGAAGAGCTAGAGTCTTTAGGGAATGGAGAAGAAATTACAGTTTGGAAGTGGCACTGGGGACAAAGGAGATATATATTGGGTTGGCCAAAAAGGTCGTACAGGTTTTTGTAAGATCTTATAGAAGAAGCCAAACAAACTTTTTGGCCAAGCCAATACATACATACATATATATACATATTTATACACATACACACACACACACACACCCCCTATTACATGGCTCTGGGAGATAAGAGATAAAATGTTAATCTATTATTATAGCAACTTTTGATTTTTTTAAAATACAATGCTGATGAGCATTAGATATAAGTTTTGAATGGAAAATATATTTGTTTTTTTTTAGTTGGAAAGAAGATTCCCAGTCTACAGCTTGTCTTTTCATTTTCTATAGCATCTTTTGAAGTGTAAAATTTTTCAATTTTTTTGAAGTTCAATTATCAAAGAATTTTTTAATAGGTCTTGTTTCTGATGTCATATATAAGAGCTCTTTGCTTAACCCAAGATCATGAAGATTTTCTTCTATGTTTACATTTAGGTGATGATTCATTCTACTTCTGAAATAAATCTTAATTCTATCTGATTTTTCGATCTCCAGGATTGCTCTGGAAATTCTACTCTTGCCCTTCTCCAATCAACTTTATACATAGCAGCGAGTGATATCTCCTAAACTTAAATTTAATCGTTATTTCCCTGAAAAACTCACTTTAATGGCTTTCCATTGTACTTGGAATACATTTCTAACCTTTTTATGATAGTCAACAGCCTCTCCTTACCACTTCAATCTCACCTCATAAAATAAAAACAACTTTGAATTAGAAAAAAAAAACTTTGAGCTTGTCATCTAACTTGTGTAGTTGTTCAAGGAATATTTTATTTACAGAGTATTTGTTATTTTTGTAATTCAAAAGGTCCAGATTAAAACTGTACACTAACTTAAGAAAGACGGTCTTTCATCTGGATTTTGCGCCCATCCACTTTCTATTAGAGAGATCATAAGTGCTCGATGAGGTATATCAAATGGCAAACTTTCTTCATTAGTGTCAGGTCGATGTCCTTGTGACACACTATACATAATCTGCAAAGGATTGGTGACTTCTGTCAAAACAAATATATTTCATTCATTAGAAATATATTATGATTTAATATATTAAATACATTCTAAAGCCAACCAAATGAACATGAGGGAATCTTAAAATCTTAGGAATAATTCATGACTTCCCTTTCTGTCAAAGGAATATTTATATCCCAGCTATTGCCAGACTTGCTGCCTCTCGTGGGAGGAGTTTATATCTTCACCTCTTTTTTTTTTTTTTTTTTACGCGGGCCTCTCAACTATTGTGGCCTCTCCCGCTGCGGAGCACAGGGTCCAGACGCGCAGGCCCTGCGGCCATGGCTCACGGGCCCAGCCGTTCCGTGGCATGTGGGATCTTCCCGGACTGGGGCACGAATCCGTGTACCCTGCATCAGCAGGCGGACTCTCAACCACTGCGCCACCAGGGAAGCCCTATCTTCACCTCTTTAATTCTGGGCTTGGCCATGCGATTTTATTTGGCCAATGGAGTATGAAGAGAGCAGAGTAAAACAGAGCTCAGCAGAGCCGAGCAGAACCTAGCAGAGTCCAGAAGGGCCACAGCAACTAATAACCCAACGTGAATGAAAAATAAATGTTTAGTTTGTAAACTACTGAGATTTTGAGGTTGTTACATAGCAAACTGACCTAAATGAACCTCAAAATAAAGAGACAATATTATCAGAAAATTTGAAAAGTATTCTTCAGTGTTTGCTGGTCTTTAGAAGAAGCACTAGTTAAATTTTTATACAAACGATTTTATAGCTGGAATGAATCTTAGAAATAAGAATTCAAAATTCTTATTTTACAGATAAAAAAAATGAGGACTGAAGAGATTTAGTGGCTTATAATAGAGTTAATTACTATCAGAACAAGAAGAATCTACGTTTTTCTGATCCTTAATCCAGTAGTTTCCAACATACAGTGGATTCACATTTATAAGTTGTTGTTTTTCTAGTGTGTTTTCCACAAAATGACTGTTAGGCAGATTTAAAATAAGTGATCTTTATTCAGATAGTTCTGAGTATGACTTACCAATATGATGTCACCTAGAATAAGGAAGTCAAAGTACACTTACCTTCAAAAGGCTGTTTTCTAGATAAGACTTCCCATGTGATAACTGCATAGCTGTTTAAGATAAAAATATACATATAGTACTTTATAAACTAACTATTCATAATAAACTAAAATGGTACTGATTTTAAATGCTGACTGTGGAGATACCATTTTTTAAAGTAATAATGTAGTAAAATGCTGCTTAAAGAATCACTATATAGAACCAAGATGATGAATATTCATATAGTTTTGTTTTGAAAGGGAATTATTCAATTTGAAAAATTAGGAAATAACTGTAATAAAAACTTGAAGTTATAGGCAAGGATAACTTGTGGATGATTCTTTAACACCTAGATAAGCTATGCCCTTTAATTACATGATTCTATTATTCACACAAAATAAAAAGCAATAAAAAAGGCTGTCTCATGTAGCCCTATTCTATTGACTCTTTTTCTGGTGTAAGTACTGTCTCTTTTGGTAGTGTTAAATGTTAATTGCACTGTTTCCCTCCCCCATCAAGGTCACATATGATAAAAACCCTTGAATATTATAAATTGATAGGACAATAAGGTATGCTTTAATAATTTTTAAGGATGTAAAAGTAGCTTAAGGCAAGGCATCAGGACTTCCCTGGTGGCGCAGTGGTTAAGACTCCATGCTCGCAATGCAGGGGGGTCCGAGTTTGATCCCTGGTCAGAGAACCAGATCCCACATGCATTCTGCAACTAAGGAGCCTGCATGCCGCAACTAAGGAGCCCACCGCCGCAACCAAATAAATAAGTAAATAAATATTAAAAAAAAAAAAGCAAGTTATCTTTATTTTCATATTTTTAACTTTTAGTTTCTTTTTTGGCTGCACCACACAGCTTGTGGGATCTCAGTTCCCTGACCAGGGATTGAACCTGGGCCACGGCAGTGAAAACCAGAATCCTACCCACTAGGCTACCAGGGAACTCCCAAAGCAAGGCATCTTTTATATGAAAAACATTAACCACTGTCTCTAATTTATTTTCACCACACTTATGAGAGAAGCATAAAAATCATACTTTTAAAATGTAGCTTCAAAATTCTGATTGATTAATCTTGTTTTTTAGACAAGGTTAACTCTGAGCAAAAGTAACATGCTGTACCTATATATATCATGCTTGATAGTAGCCCTTGATTTTTGTCCAGGTTCATAGTTTTCAGGTGGCATATAGATAATTGTCCCTCCTTCCGGTGCAGATTTACTACTTCGTGATTGTGAGAGGGACATCATGCGCCATTTTGATAAACCAAAATCTGCAATCTGGAAGGGAAAAGAGTAATTGAATTTTTTAATTTTCCCTTTAAAAAAATTCAAGAATTGATTGTTTTTGTTTATATTTATTATATTTAGACATGAGACCAGAGTAAATGCTATATATATTAATGTTTTACTTCTATAATAGTCTATTAGTTTCTTAACAAATTGGATTCCATAGTGCTGAACCCAACAACTCTAAAAGCAATATAAACTGACTTGAAGTTCAGCATAATATTACAAATTTTAAAAGAGACTAAGTTTTGAAAAATTAAACAGAAGTATTTTTGCCTTTTATTCTGAATGAGTATATACACTTCACTTTTTGTGACTAGTAGCTTTATATCACGTGCTTTCAAAATTTACCTATACCTCAAAGAACTGCTAAACTACTCATATCTAGTACAATTGTCACTGGGTATTGTTTACAACTCAGGTTTATATGCTCTTATTTATAATGTGCTAAAAATAGTATCCTTAAATTTTGAAATAAGTAAAATTCCAATATAGTATAACTCATTATTATGTGATTTATGCCTACCACTAAAAGAATATCTGTTGACAATAGTATAGTTAGCATATAAAACATATTTATGTCCATGACAAGGAGTGCCTAAAGCATTATCAGTGACAAACATTCTGTATTTTTGATATGTCCTTTACAGTTTTACTTCACTTGTAAATTTTGTGCAGATACTATCAATACACAATATCTTATAACTAAGTATCTAAAACGTTCCAATGTTTTTTTTTTAAAGGGAGACAAAAATGTAAGAACAGAAACAATATTTAGTGAACAAAAGAGTATAGGAAAACTTTGAAGACATTTAATTTAAATCACTTAGACCTTCACATGGCACAATTTAGGAGTCAACAGAGTGGAATGAGCTCCATCCAGCACGCCACTTGTGGTTCAATCATTTAACTCTTAAAATGTTTACTAGTTTTAAGAGAAGAAATAATTTATTTAGTTTTAGATGAATTTGAGATTAAAACAAAATTATGGCCCCACTCCAAAAAGGGAGGGGGTAGCCTATATGACTCTTTCATACATTATCATAATAAAAGGGTAAGTCTAAGAAAAAAAATTAGAAAAGACCAAGAGGAAACATGGTGCCACTACATGAAGATAAGTTGGATTGATTTCTAAAAGCAATATAATATGTGTTCTGGAACATGGGTTCTAGAGCCTTGATTACTTAGATTTACATTCCATTTCTACCCCTTAATTAGCTGTGCAACCTTGTACAAGTTTTCTAATTTCTCTGTGCCTCAGGTTACCCATCTTTAAACTGGGGATAATAACATAACACAGGGTTGTACTGAGAAAATTAAACTAGTTATTCTAAGTGAAGCACTCAGAACAGTATCTGACACATAGTAGATGACCCCTGTGTGTTAGTATTATTAATGTTTTGTACATGGGAATAAACCTCTAAAGATTGCTCTTATTCATAAAATACTAACAAGCACAGTACATAGTTTCAGGGCCTTTAATACACTTTGAGGTGGTATTAAGACTCTGGGGAACCGTATATCCTACTTACTTCTACTTGCCACTACAAACTCTTATTCCTCCCACTCATTCTCTAAAAGCAAAAACAGTACTCCAGCTGCACATCTGCTAGGATAATAAGCATTACTATGAGAAGCAAAGTTTATTTCTGTGCCACAGTGAGAAATGTTAAAAAAAAAACTGGGATGTGGTCCATCTTATACCTGACCCACAAATTGCAAACTACTGGGCTAAATACTGGTTTGAATACAGTGCTGGAGAAAATGTATTTTGAGCTTGCTTCCTTATGTGCTCCTTTTACTTCACCTAAGGTCTTCATCTATGTTTTCAAATCTCACCTAGAAAACCTAATCAGAATTCCCTTTATCAGCTAATTTAGTTTGGCTTTCACATGGAACCATATTTCTCCCCCTTCTCTATTACAAACACCATATACCAAAGACACGATTCATTAAATCTGGATCTTCCAGAGAAGAAACAAAAGTGAAGAATATGATGAGAGGAATACAAGTTCCATGATTTCTTGAGGGTCCTGATATCATTCAGCAATGAAGACAGAGAATAGGAACTTTTCTATTCTATACAAGATCTTAACATGCATTTCAAAGGTAAAGGTCCTTTTTAGCTAAAAACGATGATAAAAGCAACAAGAATTTACTGTATTAGCACAGGAAACTATATTTAGTACCTCAAAATAACCTATAAAGGAAAATAATCTGAAAAATATATAAAACGGAATCACTTTGTTGTACACCTGAAACTAACATAATATTGTAAATCAACTATACTTCAATTTAAAAAAAGATTAAAAAACTAGAGGAAATTAAAACACACTATTCATAAAAATCATCCATAATCTTATTACCCTACCGGAATAGCTATTTTCATTTATATAATACTATCCATGTCTGTAAAATTATAAAGTTATCAGTAAGAAGCTATGAGGAATAACTTCTAAGTATTCTGGTTTCCACACATAATGGACAGAATAGTTGAGAAATCAAACATGGTACATATAAATATTTATTTCAAATAAGCCTACCACAGGTTCATTTGTATTTAAGGTGCACTAATTGATACTGACTAGCAGATAAACAAATTGAATGTATTCTTTTTAAAGTAGAAAAGTCCTGGTTGATCTTAATTGGTAGTAAATGTTTTTCTTTTAGATACTATGTTTCTGGTTAGCATTCCAGTATAAAAATTTACTTCAAAAAGCTGTAGCAAGGTGTGTTTCCATTTAATTTCATTAAGTATTTTAAAAGATTTTTTGCACTTCATTTAAAGGCCCTTCCAAGAAGATAGGTAGATCAGGTAACTGTTACTTTTTCATGAGTCACTGATAAACTTTGACTTTTAAGGGACATTTATAAAATAAAAAGTAGAGACACACAGGATGCATATAAAAGAGTGTCATAATTTATAAGAATAGTATTAGAAAGGTCACAGTTTTGTATGTGCTAAAGCTAATGAAAGTTAAAAAAAAACACACACACAAAGCCAAACTATTTTAAATTCTATTTATTTCAAAGAAAGACCATGGGTACCCTACTGATCAATGAAAAAGAGAAAGTAGGGATCATCATCACCTATTACTTTGCTTCTGTTTTCTCTATCAAGAATAGTTTCTGGACTGAGATGAAGAAAATAAAGTCCAAGGAGGTTGAAAAGTACAAATCTCAGGTCATTTTACATATATTTCAGGTTTAGTTAGAATACTTGCAAATACCTCCCTGGTGATGGAGAGGTATTACAGGATACGAGAAAAGCAAATGTCATTCTGACTTTTAAAAAGGGAAAATAATATTGATTTTGCAAATCTATATATTGGCAGAGACTATCCTTAATCCCAGGTTTAAAAATTTAATGAAAGGGTTACTTTATGAGTAATTGATAAAAGAGCCAGAAAGAACTAATGAAAAATTATATCAGCCCAGTGATCAATTTCAGACCTCATGTGACATATCCCAAGTACTTGGGATGTCTAGCACAACACTGTTGCTCCACAAATACTTAATAAAGGAATGACAGACTTCACTTCCTTTTTTGTCAGTAGTACTACTGTCAAAGAGTAAACGTTAAAACAGTTTGTATATTATAAAACATTCTGAGGTACTTTAATAGTATCCTTGACTATTAAATTATCAGGCCTATTGGGTATATATAGAAGATCTGGAATTCATTCATTTGTTCATTCAACAACTACTTATTGAATGCTTCTATACGGCATATGCTAAGCAGGTGGCAGTGAATAAAACAGACTAAATTTTAGTCTTTGTGAAGCTTATTATATTATAATTGGGGGAGACAGTCAATAAACACATTAATAAAAAATGTTTTGTAAGGTGGTGAAAAATACTGTGGAGAAGCATTAGCATTAATCAAGGTATGAGGATACAGAGGAACTAGGTGGGTTGTCAGGGAAAGCCACTCTGATAATGAGGAAGGAAAGGGAGTAAGTCATGAGCATGTAACAAGGAAGAATAAATCTGATTCCATACTGGATCTGTTTCTTTTACTTTAACCTTTGTATTCTATTGCTTTTGCTACAAGTTAAGAATGTTGCCTATAGCCTGAAATCTACAAGACAGCCCATTCTCAAGGCTCTGACCTTTAAGGGTATAACACTTTTCTATTTATACAGAGATAAAAAGTTACAGAACAAACAATTACATTTGTCTTGTTGGAGGTTTACAGGAACATCAATACCTGACCTACATGGACTGCTGCAAGAACAAAGGATTCCAAGAAATTTGCAACAACCAACCACACTCTCTCCCCTTTTAGTCTGAATTCTAGCTTGGGTAAGGTGGTTCTTTGGGACACTAGTCACCATCTTCTTGGTCTACTGGCTTTCTGAATAAAGTTGCTATTCCTTGCCCCAACACTTCGTCTGTTGATTTACTGGCCCTGTCCTGCAGTGAGCAGTATGAACTTGGACTCGGTAACAAGGACACCTGGGAAATCAGTCAAGCAAGGACTTTTGTAATATTCTAATGGAAAAAAATGGAGAAATATGGGCTGTATAACAGCTCTTTTAGGAGTATCCCAAACAAAATGAATGCTTATTCTCCAAAAGTCTTAATTATTAAAAGGATTGATATTGACCTGAAGGGAGGTTTTCAGACCATGTTGTGTAGCTCTGATTTGAGCTCTGTACTGCTTAATAGTTAATCATGACTTGAAGATACAAAAAATCAGCTAATTAAATTTGAAGGTGACACAAAGCTGGAGGACAAAGTTAAAAATCCTTGGACTACAGAAAAAACATTCAAAAAGGTCTTAAGAGCTGAAGTTATCACCCAAATCTAACAAGATAAACTTTGATGATGTCCAGAAAATATTCTGTAAAGTACATGACAAGGTGACATGACTTAAGTACCAATACATTAAAAAAAAAAAGAAAGAAAACCTCTCAGTGCTTTTTGCTGACACTGAGCCCAATTTGAATGTTGTTATAGGACTGCCCCCCAAAAGACGAATTAGTAAGGAACTATGAATATGAAGTAAAGTATTTAAGACGATTCTACATTTATCACACCACATCAAGGGTGTAACTGAGCAGGACCCTATGAGGCCTTCCTGGGATAGACCTGCCCCCACCCATATCTTCTGCTTTAGTTCCTCTCTAATGTACCTAGATAATAGTATCTGATGCATATTTCCTGAGTTTTTCAGATGCTAAAACCACCACCAAATGGAAGAAATTATCTACTTGATGATCATGGGCATGTAACCCCCAGACCTTCTAGCACCTAAGGATTGACCACCATCAACCAATCAGAGAATTTGTGCAAGAGCTGACCACATACCCAAGGTGTGCCCCTTCCTCACCTTGCCTTTAAAAATGCTTTGCTGAAACCATTTGGGTAGTTAGGGTTTTTTCAGCACGAGCTACCTCTTTTCCTTGCTTGGCCCTGCAATAAACCTTTCTCTGCTCCAAACTCTGACATTTTGGTTTGTTTGACCTCACTATGTGTTGGCCACACAAACTTGTGTTAGGTAATATGGGTATTTTGTTTAGTTCTGAGGATCAAAATTTAAGAGAGATTTAAACACAGATGCATCTAGATAGCACCTGGGATTAAAACCTATGTAATAAGGAAATTGGTTGAATAAACTAAAGATGTGTATAAGGGAGAAGCATATGTGAGAAGTAGGGGGATTATAGCTAACTTCAAATCTCAGAAGCGCTGTCAGGTGGAAATAAAATTGGACTTTGAACTCACTTTTTCACTAGGACCAATGAGTGGAAGCAACAGAGAAGGAGTTTTGACTGATCATATAAAAAAAAGTCACAGTCATTCACTTATGGATCTTAAAGACTCTCCTGTCACAGGGTAACTGCCTTGGGAGATGAGGGATTGTTGTAGTGAGGATTCAGGGGACCAGCTGGTTAGGGGACTAGAATAAGTCACTTCTACCTGTATGGTTCTATAACTGATGTAATAGATTTGTCTCTTTTTTTTAAACAGTATTGAGGCAGCAGCTTGCTTCTCTCTTCCTTTTCCTTCCATTTTATTCTAGGGAGAGGAAGTGCCTTCAATAAAGGTTTATTTTTTCACTTAACTTTTCTCACACTTTTTATATTTATTTTTCTATTGTTCCAACTTCCTTATTACTTATTTGAACATTTTTGGATACTTATAATATTCTTCAATTACGTATACTATTTGAAGGAGTGTAGCAAAATACTATGCAAAAATAAAGTGAGTTACATTTAGTATTAATTTCTCAGCAACTACTTTTTATTTGCTGTCATCAGTTACATATAGGGTAACTGAAATCACTACTCCTCTGGTGCCTTTAGGTATCTAAATCTTATGCTTTATGCAAAAAATTAATTCAAAATAGATCACAGATCACAGATTTAAATGTAAAACATAAAGCTATGGAACTTTTAGAAGATAACATAAAAGTAAATCTGCAATACCTGTGGCTTCGTGAAGAGTGCTTAGACATGACAGCAAAAGCATGATCATAAAAGAAAAAAAATTACAACTTTTGCTCTGTGAAAGACCCTTTTAAAAGGATGAAAAGAACAAACTTTGGATTGGCAGAAAATTTTTGCAAACTACATATCTGATGAAGGACTTATATCTAAAAAATATACAAAACCCTTAAAACCCAATAGTATAAAAGCAAAGAATCCAAGTAGAAAATGGTCTTAAGATATGAAGAGATGTTTCACTGAAAAGGATATAGAGATGGCAAATAAATAAATAACAATATTCCACATTATAGGAAAATGAAAATTAAGACCATGGTATATATCACTATACATCTATTAGAATGCTAGAATAAAAAAACTATGATAATACCAAATGCTGGTGAGGGTGCAGAAAAGCTGGGTCTTTCATACATTGCTGGTGGAATAAACAACGGTACAGCCACTGTGGAAAGTAGCTAGGTAGTTTCTTAAAAAGCTAAACATATGCTTACCTTATGACCAAGCAGTTACACTCTTGGGCATTCATCTAGGAGGGATAAAAACTTATGTTTGTTCAAAAAGTTGCACAGAACTGTTCATAGGATCTTTATTTTAATTGCCAAAGACTAAAATTAACCAAAATATCTCTCAGTAGGTGAATGGTTAAACAACTTTTGTACACCCATACCATGGAATACTATTCACCAATGAAAAAGAAACCAACTATTGACACAAGCAACAACTTAAATGGATCTCAAAGGCATTATGCTAATTGAACAAAGCAATCTCACAATATCACACACTGTATGATTCCATTCATATAGTATTCTCAAAATGACAAAATTATAGAGATGGAAGACAGGTTAGTGGTTGACAGTAGTTAGGTATGACGGAGGGGAGAAGGTATGACTATAAAGGGGTAGCATAAGTGATATCTTTCTTGTGATAGAGTAGTGCTATATCTTGATTGCTGTGGTGGTTACACAGATTTATACATGACAAAGTGATACAGAACTATATGCATGCATTGTACCAATGCCAAATTCCTGGTCTTGAAATAGTACTATAATTATATGTGATGTAACCACTGGCAGAAACTGAGTGAAGGGTACATAGGACTTCTTTGTATTATCTTTGCAACCATCTATGAATCTATAATAATTTCAAAATAAAAAGTTAACAAAGGTATACTTGACAATTTAAATTAAGAACACAATGACTGTATTTTGAACCATAATTTTACCAATGTCTGTAGTCTAGGAATAACTAACTCACTGCAGCAGGAAGAAGTGGCACTGAATTAGGGGCTATGGAAAAGGCAGAGATTAAATTGGCAAGATAGAAGAAATAACTAAAAAGTCTTTAAAACTATTAAACACAAGGAGGCAGATAAGCATTTTTTTTTTAAAAAAAGTAACTACCTTAACATGAAATTCATTATCCAATAAGATATTCTGAGTCTTCAGGTCATGATGAAGTAGAGGAGGATTCATATTGTGCAGGTAATTTACACCTAGTGCAATTTCATGCAGAATACGAAATCTTAATGGCCAAGGAACATCAGGATATTCATTTTTCTTCATATATATGGAAAGAAACAAAACTAAAATTAGTGGCCAAATTTATTTCCACTTAGAAAATGAAATATTCCATGAGGAAATATAGTATTAAACTAAATATCTGGTATAACTAAATTCAGGGCAAAAGATACTCATTTTGTTATATAGTATCAATTTGACGTTATTTAACATCCTTGTATCTTACCTTCCTCAAGTTTTAGAGAAAATAATGACTTTACAGTACTGATATTTCCTTTTAGTTTATACTGGTAATGCAACTACATGGTATGGGGTGTTTCTTCAGTTGAGACAGTTTTAAATTATTTTTTATCTGTATAATACCCAGACATATATTTATACTCATACCCATCTTCCCATTCTATGGCTTCTATCAAATAACTTGTGCCCATGAATGTGTACACACACACACACAATTTGTTTCTATTCAAAATTTATATTTTAAATTTCCTATTAATATAAAACCATACTTGATTATGGTGATAACCACTGCATCAATTAAAATTATGACCATAATATATTTACTTACTAAGCATTAATACTTCATATTTTTAAATCATATATTTACTTGCATTTCAGCTTGAAAAATTAGCATTTGGGAGTTTTGCTTTTGTGAAGGAGACAAAAATCATCTTCATTTCTAAGTATATATAACATAGAAACATTAAAAATGTAATGTTTTCTATTTCCTGGTACTTACAAGTGATAGTCATCTGAACTTTCTTAAATGTTTTCTGAACATAAAAGTTAATACAGCTTCCCAGGAGAATGAACATACTCAGAAAAATTAGATAATTTGGGAAAATCCAACAATGAATCATCAGGGACCATGCCACTGGGTACATTTTACTAAATAATATGAAAAAGTAGGCTTCCACTGAGCTCAAAACTGTTCTTAAGATTTTTTTTTTTTCTGCAAATGGGTCAGCTTATAGTTCACTGATTAACTTGGCAGGGGAATGGCTCAAAATACTTGTCTTTACATAGTATATTGATTTTTTTCAACAATCTTTTGTGAGGTTGGGGGAAGGTGCTTCAAGATAAATCCTGACCTAATAATACAGGACACCAAAAGAAACACAAAACACAAATGTTCAACATTACTTCCTCTTGTATATACAGATTCCCATCCCCGTGAGTAACTGAATCTTTTAATATTTAAAAAGGTAACTTTTTCTGAAAATTATATAGTTTAAAGAAGTAACGAGGCCTCTCTGCAGTATAGTGCTATATGGAAGCTTTTGATCATGGAGAGGAAGGTAGATGAGTGCTCACTATGTATTTTATGATTCCTTCCAGGAGTTAGCAATCCCCCTGTAGCAGGCTCTAGAATTTCTAATGGGCTCCAAATTTGGGTACCAGAGCATCTACTGGGGTGCTGGGGTATGGGAAGACAACACTAGAACTTATGTTTATACTCATTTAACAGAAGGAAACTGTGTTTAATTAGTATTTGTATCTTACTTGCTGTGTTGGTTACACAAATCTTATACACTGACACTAGTTACTTTACTCTGCCCTTGTTTCAGATGGTCCTGTCACAAACAGAATGTGTTGTATCCTGAAATAAAGAGGAAGCCACTCCATGAGTGGTGACAGTGGCACCTATTCTCTCTTGTTTGCTTATAGAACACTGTGATGTGTCAGAATTTAGGAGTGTTCAGTAACTAGATTTTACAGATTATGTTACTACTCAGTTTTAACTAAAGCACCCCTCACAAAATAGACCGAGTTCTTTAAAAATATTTCTTGACAGAAACTGCAGGCTAGAGATAATCTTAGTAATATGAGATCAAGCAAACAACAATAGATGAATACACATATTTTGAGAATGAGGACACCCCCGCAACCGGGCCATGTTTGTTTACCGATGGGATTCACAATTAAAGCCAGATAACTGATACCTTGAGAAAAGGGTACATGGCTCATGCCATTGTCTATTATTGGAAAAGCTCATGTATTTGATACTCAGATTTATTTGGCCTATTAATTCAGAACTTTATGAACTGGTATTATTAACATTTAATTTGAACCCTAAATTGTCTTTAACATAAAATGAAATCTGGCTTAAACTAACAATAAATTGTATGGTGTGCAGAGTTTATCTTTTCTCTCTCCTGTTCCTCTCCTACATATATATATACGTGTGGATATTAGAATTCAGTGTAAACCTCAGGAACAGTAACCTAAGCAAAATAATCTAGGTCACTTAGAATGCAGGGTCTGACTCCAAAGTATTTTTAACAACACAAAAGAAGCCATAAATGGTGAAATTTTTCATTATTCTTATTTTGATTCATCTATATATCCCCAAATAATCTGATCATTTGTAAAACCAAAGCACTATATAGGTTGAATAACAGAATTATAACCACTGAAAATGTATAATACTTACCCTATGTAGGAGTTCATTTAATGATCCATTTGGCATGTATTCAGTAACTATTCCCAAAAATTCAGGCTCATTGCAAATTCCCAAAATTGGAAGAATGTAACTAAATCTAGCTTTGTGTAAAATTTCAGCTTCTCTTAAGACATCATTTCTTTCACTAAAGAAAGAAAATGTATAATTATTTCAAAGTAATGAAAAATATACAATTATCATGCCCATAAATAGTAATTAATCCTGGATTTTTTCATTCATTAGCTTTTGATCTCATGTAAATTATGCAGCGTCTCTTAGTTTCTTCATGTTTAAAGTAGGGATAACATCTACCCTATATATTCCATAGGTCTGTTTAGAGACCAAAATACCTGTATAAGCCACTGACAGAAAAAAAGTGCTACATACAGATTATTATTGTACTCTTCCCAGAAAAGGGAAAGAATACAATGTTTAAGTTTATAAAGTCTATCTATATTAGAATGATAGGTGCTTGAACTAATTACATTAAGTTTATGTTGTATTTAAACGATCAAATTTGATTAGACTGTTATATTAAATTTTATGGTTGCATACCATGTAAAAATTTTCTAAATATCCTGAATATTAAAACACTTAACTGTTGTCAACAGTACTTTAAGGATGGATAGAATTTCAACCATTGGAAAAAGGGCATCCAAGATATGTGGTCCCTCTCCAAGATGGGAGAGATTTTGCCTTTCTTTTTCATCTGTGTAACCCCAGGATCTGGAACAGTACCTGGCACACAGAATTTGTCTAATAGATGTATATCAAATGAACTCAAGGAAGTTAAAGTACAGGATATATCTGGAAAATGTTTAATATGAATCAGGATGTGTAACAGCGTGTGTAAAGGGAGTGAAGGTGAATATAGTAGGGTAGGGCCTCATCTCAGAGCCTTAAAGCCAGGTGAGAGCATTTACACTTTATTTGGTAGTCACTGAGTTGTGACTACAGGTCATTGAGCACAGGAGTGACATGAGTGGAACAAACTTTTAGGATGATTAACTTGGCAGCAAGGTGTAGGATCAGCAGAAGGAGGTAGAGTTTGAAAGCCAGGTGTTAGAAGATTATAATACTAGTTAAGATGTGAAGCAATGAGAGTCTGAAACTATAAAGGTTGCAGTGGAAATAGAAAGAAAAACACTAACTGAATAGAATAACCAGGCTCTGGTGGCTGACTGATTGACCTGATTCACTAAGGGAGGTATATACATATATATATATATATATGTATATATGTGTGTGTATGTATGTGTGTGTGTACATATATATGAAGGGAACTGGATTTGTCATCAATTTTTACCATGGATGATTTGGTATTGGTAGCAGCAGTAATAGAAAGAGAATTGTCTCTAGGAGAAGCTTATTAGGTAAGCGATGATGATTAGTTAGTGCTTAAACCACCCAAGCTCTTGATGAATGGCTGCTGAAATAAGAAAAGCAACAGACATTCCAGACCAGACTATGAAGCCTCCTTTAAAAACAAACAATAAGCAAAATAAAGCAAAAAAATCTTAGTCATCTATGTTTTGAATAGGTAATATACTTACATGTTTCAAAATTCAAGAATTACAAGAATGCATAAAGAGTTTCTCTCCTTCTCACTGCTCTTCAGCCACTTAATATCCCAACTGTGAGGCAACCAATTATACCAGTTTGTGAGACCTGCTTTAAATTAAATTTATATTTCCTAAGCTGAAACAGGTCTGTATTCGCCTCATGAAATGTAGGTCAACAAGACAGTTATTGAGTAGCACCTTTGCCGGGAAGGTTCCTGGATACTCTGAGAAAGAATTATTGAGAGGGCATGCTAGGGGATATCTTAGTGATACTTAATATACTAATTCCTCCTCCCATTAAGAGTATGATGTATTCTTCCTTCTCTTATGATCCTATTATGTGTTGGCCACTTTACTACAGTTGGTTTCATCATCCCTACTTTATATATGAGAGCACTAAGGCTCACATAAATTAATAATTTCTAATGCTCATGCCAACAATAAGTGGCAGATTTGGAGTCAGATTTGAATTGCACTTGTGGGACTCTAAAGCCTTTGTTTTTTCCACTCACTGCTTAATCAGAGAAGGAAAATTCTTGAAGTCAGATTTCAGGAAGAATGAGTGGGAAAACAGAAAAAGCCAAAACGGTTTAAAAATAGGTTTTTATATTTTAAAAAATAAAAATGTAAAACAGCTTTTATAGACATACTACCAAAATTACCCATAGCAAATTTCAGTTACAAAACAGTTACACTGTTTACACAAGGTATTTGAACAACCTATCAGACTCAACTACTCAAAAGGAGTTGGGAGATTGTTGGGGAAGTTCCACTCATTGGGCAGAAGTCAGGTTACAGAGAATAATTCACCAATCACTAAAATAAGAACATGTTACAGCACATAAACTTATTTTTCTTTTGTGATCTCAAAGAACAATGCAAACATTATCCACACCAGAGCCCAAGAAGTCCATGTATCTGTTATTCCCACGTTATAAGTGAGGACATAAGACACCCTGTGAGTCAACTGCATAGCCCAGTCCTATGCTCAGACTACATAAACACTGCTAATGTTAACATTCTAGGTAACAAGTGGAAGAAAAAATGTGATGCAGTAATGCCAGAGTGTTGCACTGGTCCTTATGGCTTCTTTGATGGCAGAATTAATTTCCTACCCAATTTAGTGAAGAATTTTAGATTATGAAATTGTTAATGAGCACGAAAGGGAACTGTCTTCATTTCTTGGCCCCAAATGGCACAAAACGTAGATAAATTAAAATCTTGAGAAGCAGCATCCAAAATGGGAGGATCCATCTCCTTTAAAATACCTAATGAGTCCATCAGTGCTAGATTTCCATATATTTTAATAGTTGATTCTAAAATACATCTACCCTCTCTAATCAACCACCACCCTTCAAAGTGGACTACATACACATACACATAATTTCCCAGTAATTGCTCCACAGAATTCAACACCCATGGTAAATATACCCTGTATATCACTAAATCAGGGTTATGGTACACAAAAAGCGGGAACAATTTCTAGAGGTGTCTCAAACTTACTGTGAGATCTAGCCCATCCAAGCCTGATAGCAAGACAGCAAATAAAAGCCACAGGCAGATGAAAGTCAATAACATTAGCAGGGCTGAAGCTGAGGAATTTATCTGCTGTTGGATACTGACAGCCTCTGGCTAATCAGGCATCTAGCATGATGTATTTTCACTTCAGATATAGGGGGAGGAGAGGAGAATGTTGCAATCACGGATGTCAACTCACTAAGAACTGAATGCAGGGCCTAGTTTAATTCCTATTGGAAGGAAAATACACAAGATTAGTGACTAGACTCACTGATTAATATATATGGTTGAAAGGTTTTTCTGGAAACAGGAACTAATCTAGCCTTCCCTTGAAATCTGGACATTGCACTAAAATTGTTCCAGGTTGGGAGAGACATTCAAAATTTTTGGTCATTTAACAGCTTTCTGATTTCAGTTTATTCTTAGCAAAAATAATACAAGTTTCCTCTAGAGACAGGCTTCCTTCCCTGTGACGGTAAGAGGAGAAACTAAATTGAGTTTGATATCTAAACTTTCATGCCTACATGTGTAAACCAAAAACAACAAAAAGCCCAAACCAAAACGTCCCAGACTCTAGAGCAGTGCTGTTCAATAAAAATATAATGTGAACCACATATACAATTTGAAATTTTCTAATAGCCACTTTAAAAAAAAAGTAATAGCCATATGTGGCTAAGAGCTACCTATTGGGAAGTGCAGCCCTAGAATTCGACTTCAAAAAAAAAGGGGGGGGGAACAAAGCAAACAAAACCCAATTTCAATAAAGAGGACGTTTAGAGTTGGGCTGTGATTGCTGATTTGTGGTGTCTGGAGAAAGGAGGCCCAGGAGTAAGAAAAAAAGGAGAGGGCAGTGAAAAGAAGCGTGATTGCTGCATCTCCAGAGAAGCCTGCTCTCCCCACCATGTTAGCCCAAGCGTTGAACGGCTGCCTAGAGGTGACGAGGTGTGCGGCCGATCCCAAGTGGTCACCGTCGCTTGGGCTTCAGAGCCCGCTTGCCCGGGGTTAGAGCCAGTGGGGTGGGGAACGCAGATTTCGGGGCTCCGCGGTGGAGCCGCCGGGGCGCCCTACCTGTCCAGCAGCGGGGTGTGAATGTGCAGGTGTTTCACGGCCACCTGAACGCGCCAGTCTGCGTGGCGGGCAGAAGACACGGTGCCGGACGCGCCGCGGCTCAGGCAGCGCAAGTCGGCGAGCTTGTGGTACGGGATGGTGGGCAGGGCGCTGCAGATGGCCTCCTCGTTCATGGTAGCGGGTGGCGCGGGAACTCAGGCAGCCGGTCGATTCCGGAAGTGCCCGACGCTCCCGCGGCTCCACCCCCTGCGCGAGCCCAGTCGGCAGGCCCTACAGCCTGCAGGACATTAGGTCACGAGGCCGTCCATTCTCCGCGCAACCCACGCCAAGCCGCTGCTTATCCGGAGCCGGAGCGGACTCTTCTCTTCTACAGACTGGTCAACTCTGCGGCGGCGGGGCGCACAGGGGAGGAGCTTCCTCTCTCCGACCTGGCCCTCCCAGGCGCTGCCAGCCACCCGAGCCCGCCTGTCGGAGCTCCTCCCTCCCCAGACTTCTCAGGCGACGTCAGCGGCGGATGCCGAGGCGGGGATGAGGGCCGCTGGCCCGCGATCCTCCCAGCAAGGCTCCGGCCTCGGCCTGAGGCCCGAGATCTCCGCCTTGTGGCGCCCAGATGACGTGTGCCACACTGGCGGGGCTCGGGCGGGGGCTTGGGAGTGGGGAAGTGAGCCAGGGGTGCTCAATTTGTCTTCTCTCCCCCCAACCCAATAGGTTGGAAAGGTTTTCTTTTGGGGAAATTTCTTCTCCGCAGCCTCACACCCAGTCAGCGGACCCTCCCACCCAGGAGGAATCTCCTCTGGTCCCATAGGCGCGTCTTCCGGGAGTCGCCAAACACCAGAGGTAGCGGGGTGGGTGCGGCAGCTGCCTTTTCCTGACTCCGCGCGGAAAGCCCTTTGAGGGTGTGCGGTGGTGACTTACTAGAGCTCCGCACTTCTCAGCCCAGTGAGTCAGGTAGGGGTGTAGATTCACTTGCTTATCTGGACTCCAATCTAACCTCACTTGCAACTACTTCAGTCGTGTGGGGGTGGCTGATAAGCCCTGTCAGAGTTTAATCCTGTCTAAAAGTTCAGATGTTTAGTTCCTGTTGAGTGCTTCTCTACTAGGGACGTATTTTTCTGACTCTTTTTTTTTTTTCTCTCTCTCTCTCTCCTGACGTCCATAATTACAGAGATTGAAAAGTAACCTTGAGAGAGTCCCTCCCTTGATTCCAGGTACGACTGCAAACATTTCTTTCTTATAGATCTGGGAAGAATGCGGTGTTTAATGCCAACCAAAAAAGACTGCAAAGATCTTTTTACCTTAAACAAACACTTTTCTACACCTGAAATGACTCTTTTGCAAAGTGTGGTGCAAATATTATACACAATACCAAGTCCATGTTAAGCATTTAATGAATTCTAAAGCAAAAGTAATAGGGAATGCCTGACTTCAATCAGGGATTTCTGCCTACAGAAAATCAGTGCTTCCTGTATTTTTGTATTGCCTGAAATGAGAGTAGCAGTGTTACAGTTTACAATAAATGGAAGCTGTAATGAAAGAGTGTGTTTTAAAATTTGATAATTTAAAATAAAATACTTAGCTTTAAAGATATGGTCTGATAATCTGTGGTTCATTCCTTAATAAGCTTTCTGCTACAAAAAGTGCTCAGAAAACTTTTCCCATTCATTCATTCTTCCAGTTAGTTTACAAACTAAGAATTCTAGAGAAAGAGAACAAACATTAAGAAGGGAGGAAATGATCAAAATAATAATTCAAGAATTTTTGCCAGGACCAAAAGACAAAGATCTTCATATTTAAAGGGCCCACCAGCTACCCACAGTGAATGAAAAAGGACCTATGTTAAAGCACACCATTAAAACGATCAGAACACTAAGAATAAAGAGAAGATTCTAAAAGTTTTCAGAGGGAAGAAGCAGGAAAAAACGGATGGGAATTAGAATAGCTTTGGGTTTCTCAACAATAACACTTTTATGCTAAAACACTACAGTGAAATTTCAAGTTTTGTAAGACAGTAACTTCCAACCTAGAATCCTATAGTCAAACTATCCATCAAGTGTAAGAGTAGAATAAAAACATTTTCACATATACAAGAATGAAAACAGTTATTTTCCATCCATCCCCCTTTTCTTTTTCTTTTCTTTTCTTTTTTTTTTTTTTAGGGAAAGTTACTAGAGGATGTGCTCCAACAAAACATGAGAGCAAGACAAGAAAGAGAAAGACATGGGATCCAGAAAAAAGGACCAGGAGAATGTGAAGGGAAATGCCAGGGTGAAAGATATGTGGCAGAATTAGAGAGCAATCATTTTCACTGGAGAAGAAAGATGGCAGACTCCAAGAAGAAAGACTGGTTAGTGTAACTGAATTTATTTAGATTACTAATTTTGAGTATTTGGGTAGTTATATTGATAGATGTTTGATAGATCTAATGAAATACATGATAAAATTTGAGAGAGAACTTAAAAAATATAAGCAAGTAAAAAAAGGAAGCAATTATTAATTCCATGAAAACTAAAAATTTGACAAGAATGGAAACAGCGTTTCTTCAACTGTTCTGTGGTGGTGAAAATTTTAAGACTTTTTAGAGCTTCTGAAATACTAGTATATTGTAAATCTCAAAGGAGAGAACATGCAGCATAGAGCACTATAAAATTTATTTATATTTTTAATTACATTACTTTAAAATTTTTAAAAATTAGTATTCACATGGTTCAAAATTTAAAAGTGTAACAGACAGATAATTCAATACAAAATTAGGCAAAAGACCTAGATACTTCACACAACGGTATATCTAAATAGCAAATAGCAAATGAATGTGAAAAGGTTCTCGACATCATCAGTCATTAGAGAACTACAAGTTAAAACCACAGTGCAATATCACTACACAAATATAAGAAAAACTAAAATTAAAAAGAGAGAATATAGCAAGTGTGCATGAGGTTTTGTAACATTGTACATTGTAACGTACATTGTAACATTTTGTAACATCTTGTACATTGCTGGTGGGAGTGTCAATTGGTACAATCAATTTTGCAAACTGTATGGCAGTACTATTA
Organism: Mesoplodon mirus; assembly: GCF_964341445.2. Lineage (NCBI taxonomy): Eukaryota > Metazoa > Chordata > Mammalia > Artiodactyla > Ziphiidae > Mesoplodon > Mesoplodon mirus. The sequence continues at coordinate 46,921,810 of NC_138992.1, forward strand.
AAATTGCAGATATGCAGATCCTCAGCAATTCCTTGCCTAGGTATATGGACATGCATATGCATATACTAGAAGGCTCATAGTAGTGCTATTTATAATAGCTTCAAACTGGAAATTACCCAAATATCCATAAACAGTAGAATGGGTAAATGATTTGTGGCCCATTTACACAGTGGAATACTAAACAGCAATGATACTGAGCAGTGTGCAATATTGATGAATTGCACAAATACAATACTGGATGAAAAAGCTGGACACAGAAGAGTATGCATTTTATGAGTCAATTCCTATTAAGTACAAAAATAAGCAAAACTAGCCTATGCTTTTAGAAATCAGGATAATGTCTACTCTTGTAGAGTGGTCATAGTGACTAGAAGGGACATGATGAGGCCTCTGGGGTGATAGAAATGTTCTGTTTCTTGATCTAGGACCTAGACTCTTGGTGCCAGTTACATTAGTATGTTCAGTTATGAAAATTCTTTGAGGTTACACAGTGTGCACTTTTCTGTATATATATATGTTATACTTCAATAAAAGGTTAATAGGTTGAAATACAAAATAAATAATATATGTGGGTGTATATTATGTCTCTTACTTTTATTTAATTAGTATTACAGTATATACCTGTTCACCTTGCTTGTCTTTCACTTAGTAGTCTATTTCAGATATCTTTCCATACAAATGCATAAAAAGCTTTCTCATCATTTTTTTTTAAATGATGGATATGCCATAATTTACCCCTCATTAGTGGACACTTAGCTGGTTTTCACATATTTACTATTACAAATTATGCTGCAATAAGTAATCATTACATATGTCATTTCATACATGTGCAAGTGTATCCATATATATGTCCTAGAAGCTGAACTGCTGGACAAAAAAGTTCTGTTCATTTGTAATTTTGGTTTGTATTGTTGAATTGACCTTCACTGAGCTTGTTCCAGTTTTCTTTTTCTGCAGACAAATGAGAGTGCTGTTTCTCCACACACCTTCTTTCATTTCTTTTCGAGATAGATAGTATAATGTTGATCTCCTGATTCCTGTATTTCAGTGCTTCTAAACTCATTTAAATGCTAAGATTCTTTTGATTGCAGACCTTCTAAATATCTGGCTTCAATTTGTTTATCACAACCTCAAAGCTTTAGCTTTCATGATAGTTTCACCATTATACAGCTTAAAATATATGTATTCTTAGTGATATGTACATTGTTTAATTAATGCCCATAATGAATGGCTAATGACAGAAAACCTAAAGAATACTGATGCTAAACTACATCAACTAAATGAGAAACAAAAGAAATGAGAATAATTATGCAAATTAGGCTAAAAAACAAGCCTCACACCTATATGTTGAATTCATCTATTCAAAACTCTGTAGAATCATATTAAGTCATATTTTCTATTTACTGAGAATAAAGGTTATTTATATCTCATGTGCTATTTTAGGGACATGGTAGCTTGAAATGGCATGCTTGAAATCTCTCATAGTCTGTTTTTTGTTTTGTTTTTTTAAGCTTCAATGCCTTTTATTCCTGTAAGTTCTTTTTATTTATTTATTTTTCTAATTTTATTTTTTAGATTAATTTTTATTGGAGTATAGTTGCTTTACAATGTGTGTTATTTTCTACTGTACAGCAAAGTGAATTAGCTATATGTATATATATAATGTCCACCGACAGAGGAATGGATAAAGAAGATGTGGTATATATATACAATGGAATATTATTCAGCCATAAAAAGGAATGAAATTCGGTCATTTGTAGAGACGTGGATGGAGCCACAGACTGTCATAAAGAGTGAAGTAAGTCAGAAGGAGAAAAACAAATATCATATATTAACGTTTATATGTGGAATCTAGAAAAATGATATAGATGATCTTATTTGCAAAGCAGAAATAGAGACACAGATGTAGAGAACAAATGTATGGACACCAAGGGAGGAAATGGGGGGGGTGGGATGAATTGGGAGATTGGGATTGACATATATACACTATTGATACTATGTATAAAATAGATAACTAATGAGGACCTACTGTATATAGCTCAAGGAACTCTACTCAATGCTCTGTGGTGACCTAAATGGGAAGGAAATCCAAAAAAAGGGGATATATTTCATAGTCTTTTAAATTAGAAACAAGACAGAAAAGTTGAAAAATAAACCACTTAAAAAGTACAAATACAAGAATTAAAAACATCTCATATTCTAATTTTTTCTATTTATTGGTCTAAAAGCATCTGGTAACCATTGGGGGTAAATGGGTAAAGGATATGTGGGACCGCTCTGTATTATTTTTACAACTTCCTGTGAGTCTATTATTATCTGCAAATAAAAAGTTTTAAAAAGTTGTATCTGGGTGTATTAGTTTCCAGGGACTGCCATAACAAAGAACCACAAGAATTATAAAAAGGTATGTAAATGAGAAGTAAGGCTTCCTGATTCTTCAGATCTCTAGTTCACCTCCCCTAAGACAACAAGTAAATTTAACAAATATTATGTGCCATAATACTAGGTGCTGAAAATACAGGGATAACAAAAGACACATGGTCTCTATTCTTAAAATGCTTTTAGTGTTCTAAGGGAGATAGAACCTAAGCATACAATTACAGTAGAGTGTGGTAAGTGTTCTGATAGGGAAGTCCAGGGCACACTCAGAAATTAGGGGAAAGAAGCATGCATGGTAATTCAATGAAGAGAGGTAAGGCAAACTGCCCAAAGTCATAGAGATTTTAAATTACAGAGACATGATTCCTGCACACGTCTATTTGAATTAAAGGTCATATTCTTTCCGGGAACTGCTTGCTGTATCACTGGGGTATTACATTTTCAGTTTCACTTTATATGATGTCTCAGGAGAGGAATTTAGTAGCAAGGGGGAATTCCCAGCTACAAAAAGATAGTGATGGACAAAAATTTATTATTAATGGGCATTTCATGGGAAATTCCATTTTCTTTTGACATTTTACTTGGCAGGTTTCCAAGAGTGTGGAAAGATATGTTACCAGTAGCTCAGTCTGCATTTAAAAATTTTAGCTCCTGGGCCTCCCTGGTGGCGCAGTGGTTGAGAGTCCGCCTGCCGATGCACGGGATACGGGTTCGTGCCCCGGTCTGGGAGGATCCCATATGCCGCGGAGCGGCTGGGCCCGTGAGCCATGGCCGCTGGGCCTGCGCGTCCGGAGCCTGTGCTCCGCAACGGGAGAGGCCACAACAGTGAGAGGCCCGCATACCGCAAAAAGGAAAAAAAAAAAAAAAAAAAAAAAAATTTTAGCTCCTGAATTAAGCAGGATATTTTGCTTTTTCAAATGTCTTCAGAACTCAAAATCATTTTCTCCAGCTGTCACTCCTAGCTTGTAAGCAAAATATACTAAGATATATTTTTTAGGCAATACACACACACAGAGAGAAACAAACACACACTTTTTTTTTTTTTTTCTGCTTTAGGCAGTGACTATATGAAAGAGATTATAAGTTCAGTACCCTTTTTAGTATCCTTTTTTGGGCAAGCATAGACAAAGTTGTGGAAGAAGGCAGAGCTTTTCTTATTGTAGTAGCCAATATAGTCTAGGTCAGGAGTCCCCAACCCCCGGGCCGCAGACTGGTACCGGTCCGCGGCCTGTTAGGAACTGGGCCGCACAGCAGGAGGTGAACGGCGGGCTGCTCCCCATCGCTCTACATCGCGCACCATCCCCCCCACCCAGTCCGTGGAAAAACTGTCTTTCACAAAACCGGTCCCTGGTGCCAAAAAGGTTGGGGACCACTGGTCTAGGTCATAACAGCGCCGGCTGGTGCAATTTGGAATCGGAAACATGACTGAAACAGGGATCCAAAGTCAGCAGCTGAACAGATTGCCAGAGAGAACTCTAAGGTTTATTGGGAACTAAGGAACACTCAGGAAGCTTCTTTGACTTAAGTTTTATAATTGTAAAAAGGAATAGAAATGTCTGCCCTGCCAGGGAAACCTTGTTGCACAACTCCTGCCAAGGACACTATTCACACTCGGGAGGTGCCGTTCACGTGGAATACGTTATGAATGGGCCCCCTAGAGTCGTGCAATATGGAGGCCCTATAGCCTACCTATCTCCCAGGATTGTTCTGAGAGACTCAAGCTGTACAATGAATATAAAAGAACTTTATAAGTTATAAACCTGTCAGTCTATGTAAGTAATAATAATAGTAGTTATTTACCTGGCCAGCTCTGCCCTTCAAGCAAAACATTCTTACCTCGTTTAAGAAAGAGAAAAGCGGGGCCTCCCTGGTGGCGCAGTGGTTGAGAGTCCGCCTGCCGATGCCGGGGATACGGGTTCGTGCCCCGGTCTGGGAGGATCCCATATGCCGCGGAGCGGCTGGGCCCGTGAGCCATGGCCGCTGGGCCTGCGCATCCGGAGCCTGTGCTCCGCAACGGGAGAGGCCACAACAGTGAGAGGCCCGCATACCGCAAAAAGAAAAAAAAAAAAAAAAAAAAAAAAAAAAGAAAGAGAAAAGCAGCCCTTATTAGCTGGGAGCTGGTCTGCACTCCCAAAGACTCTGTGGCATTCTCCTGTACAATATAAACACTTTCATAGAACACCAACCTCAGACAGGACTATTTTGTCACTGTAGTGGAGCAAGAAAAAATAAGACCACTTCATTATCATGTTTGAACAGAGAGGTAAAAACATTGCTCAAACCACAAAAATGAGCAAACATTGCCCTTTCCTGGCTAATAATGAGTGCCTGCTTCTTCTTTACCAGTTATAGCTTTATCTCAATTTCATTATTCTCACTGTCTAAATATAAACTATTAAGATACATGATCAGAGAATCACTCCTGCTTCCAGACAGCATCCAATGCAGGGAAGATACCCGTTTCCTTGAATGCTCCTCAGAATCACCTACAAGAAGTCCAAATCCTATAATAAATTATTTCTAACATCCTCTTACTGAGATGTCCTGATTCCTCGTGGTACACATAACTCCTGCTTGCAATGAGTCAGTAAATCCAGATTTATAGAACTACAGATGTGTTCCTGGTGGTCTTTGGATAGAGGACATTGGCAGATTCATAGAGCAGTTATTACCCAGCTTGGAGCCCTCACTGTCTGCATTTCAGTTAAAGAACTGGCTCCTCTAACTTCTCTAGGGACTTATCTATGGTGTAGCTTGTTTTTCATAGCCCAGAACTCCTGAGGAAGAGATTCTGGTTGGCCATAATATCACCCTTCAAGTCCTTTGTGGATTATGGGGATATGGACATGAGGTACTGAATTTCTAAAACAGCAACAACAACAACAATATCGACAACAGCAATAATAACTAAGGCTTAAAGGTTAAGAATCCGCCTGCGAATGCAGGGGGCACGGGTTCAAGCCCTGGTGCGGGAAAATCCCATATGCTGTGGAGCAACTAAGCTCGTGCACTACAACAACTGAGCCAGCTCTCTAGAGTCTGCAAGCCACAACTACTGAGCCACAACTACTGCAGCCCACGTGCCTAGACCCTGTGCTCCACAGCAAAGAGAAGCCACCGCAATTGGAAGCCCACACACCGCAACAAAGAGTAGCCCCCGCTCGCCGCAACTAGAGAAAGACCGCGCAAAGCAACGAAGACACAATGCAGCCAATAAATAAATAAATTTAAAAAAAAAACAACAAAAAAACCTAACACTTATATAATGCTTGCTACGTGTCAGGGACTCTTCTAAGCAATTTCCATAGAGTAACTCACTTAGTACACCCACACCATGCAATAGATGCTATTATCACTCTAACTTTGCAGATGTAGAAACTGAGGCACAGAGATGTTAATTACTTGTGTAAGGTCCCACAGCGATTAAGAAGCATAGGCAGCAATTGAACACAGGAAATTATATTGCTGTATTCTGAATCAGTTCAACTGTTCTCATGAAGTAATAGAGTACTGAGAGATGGAGTGTGAATGATTTGGCACCACTCAACACACTTTTATATGAAGAGTTATTTTATATGTGAGCAAGGATATCTTTTAAAGAAGTTCAGTCTAGCAATCTTAAAGTGTTGATGTGTCTCTTTAATAATAGTGTCTGTTACGAATAATTTAAACTTTATGGAACTAATTCCATTGGCTATAATTTTCTTTTTCTTTTACATATGAACATTTAAATTTGGCATTTATTGACTGTATATGATGTGAATGGCTCTTTGGGTAGTATGGGACACAAGCTCTACATTGCTACCTACAGAATAAATAAGCTCTACACTGCTATCTACAAAAATGATGACTAAAGTCTTTATATACATCATGATGATTTGTCTTTATATACATCAATTTTATCGTTTAGAAATCTTCCTTATTGTAATAACTTGGAATTGGAATATAATTGGCATTAACTGATCTGATTCTAGCAGAAAAATATGGGGCTTTGGCACCCAATGGAGTTAAAAGTCTCCTTCTTCATTAATCTATGTGCATGACCTCTTCGGTATTTTGTAATCTCAGTGAGTCTCATTTCCTTCATCTATTAAATAGTGAAAATAATACTTTTCTTAAGGGTGTTAGGAGAATTAAATAGGATAATGTGCATTAGATTATACCTAATAAGTATTAGTTTTCTTTCTCAAAGTAAAATATTTGGGCCTTGCCAATTTTAGTCTAAGTGAGAATTATCGACTTTATGATTGTCAAGATTGGCTTATGAATTAGTGAAAAATGACTTTAAAACTGTGTAGCCATGCTGTTGTTTCAAATGTGCTCTCTATGCAGACATGGGCCATATCTGTTTTGTTCAACAGTGCCTAGGACAATGAAAGTGATAATAATCCACCTACTATCACCTTAGGCTGTGGAAGGATGTTATGGCCAGTAGAAGACTGCAATTCCTGGGTGAAAAGCATGCAGAATTCTCTAGTGTGCTCACTTCAAGTTTTTGTTTTTTCAAAGTTACAAGTTCATTATAGTTCACAAAGGTAAAATTATGACAAAAGTACCAGATTTTAAAAAATCTTTGCAGCCAATATTCTGATAACTCTCTGTATCTAAACTGTATCTCTAAACTCTTAGACTGTAGTCTAAGTAGCAGTAGTATTTTCTTTCACCTATTTAGAAAATTAAAATGTTATTAAAGAAACCATGTATAACTGAATATGTTGGAAGGAAGATATTTTATTTCAAGCATAATTAGGTATTAACTTAAGTTTATTCCTTTTAGTAGATTTAGTGAAAACTTAGTCATCTGATTGAATGAATATATCAATCTTCTTTAAAAACTTATTATGAAATAAGTAGATGAAAGAAGTATTAAAATTGAAATACTAACTTCTCACACATAAAAATGTTTTACATTCTACCAAATACAATATCATTAAGACAAGCTTGTGTTGTAACTATTATCCCTATTGAGATATCATGGGGCTAATAAATGATATTATAAAGGCAGGACGATTCCAAAGAGAAAGGGAAGAAAAAAAGATGAGCTACTATGTTACCAAACCTACAAGTCAGGTAAGATACTCCTCTTCCCCTAGGAAGGAGTACTGGCCTGATGAGGGAAGGGGAATGGATGGTACAGCGAGAGCCTGGGTATGTTATTCCAGTGAAAGAACTCCTCCTGGAAGAAAATACCTGGAATGAGGGGATGGTGGTAAGTGTTCTCCCCAACAATTCCCATTTTAAAGATAGGAAAACTAAGTCTAAGGGTAGATTGACTAACTTCAAGTTTTACAAGTAAAAGGTGATAGAACTGGGAGTAAACCAGATGGTTTATTTCAGGTTTATCAGAGGGCCCTTATTAATGAGGTACACAATATAGTATCCTAGAATCACAGTAGAACCAGGACCTATACATGTAAAAGTCAGAAGCGAATATCATAAATTTGCAGCTTTCTTTATATTTGCTTTGTGATGAGGTAATGAACTTATTAGAATAAAAGCATTGTATATATTTTTATTTAGTGAGTACTCAAATGGTGCATACATCTGAATTAAATGCCTGAAATATCTCAGGTATTAAGAAGCTATCATTGGAGACGTAGCAGAGTGTACATATGTTTATGCACACAAATATTTAACAGAAACACTGTAAAGAGGTTCAATTATATTCATGCTGAAGTATGGAGGTTACCAGAGAGTTAGTGAATGAGGAATTGAATCACTATTATTTTGTAGAGTGTAAATGATTGAGAAAAACTTACAGAAAGAGGTGATCTGAAGGTAAGTTCAAAGGAGAGAATCATTTTTAGCTGTTTCCAGAGAGTTTTTGGTACATTTTAGAGAGGGCTACAAAATCCAAGAATGAGAACCATGTCCCACCAGGACAACTGGTGGGTCTGCATGTTGCAAAGAAGCAATAGCATGGTGAATGAGGTCTGTACCTCACTACACTCTGGGGCAATAAAATGTTTTAAGAGTCAGGTTCCATAATATGAGTTTGTAACATCTTATCTATAATTTGTGGGTATATGGGCAAAGGCTTGGCCTTAATCACACATATCAAAACACATTAACAAGATCATGTTTGGTTTTAACCCCAGTCTCTATTTTAGTACCTGCATTGCTTATCCTTACTGAAACTTGCTTTCCTCATCCGTAAGGGAAGTACTTTATGAACTGTGACATATTAATTAATTTTAGTTTTGAATCATGGCTCTTCTTTAAGGTTTTCTTTGTTCTAGTTTAGTGTCATTTGAGGGTGAACACTGGACAAGGCACATATAGAAAAACACAGGGTATTTCCTGCTTTCCAGGGGTTTTAGGAAAAGAGAACAGTTTTTAGAGGCTTAGCACTTATTCCACCCTTGGATGTTTCCCTACTAACATGGTTTCTAAAGTTACTCATCTGTGTGGAGCTCAATAAATATTTCTCCACTGACTAACATAAGACAGGCAGATCAAATAATTAGATGTAACACTTTCATTCATACAATATAGCATGTTATCTTACACATGAAAATTGGCAAAATGTTCAAAGAGTAACCAGACTGGCTTTTAGGATCTAGCTGTGTCAGTCAGTTTTGGTTTATTATCTCTCTCCTCTGCCTGCTGTAACTTGTATTTATTTATGTAATCTTCATGTATAACTTCTAAACTGTAAGAGCTAGACACTATGGCTTTGAATGGAATGAAGTCACAGTATGATTAAGGAATTGTTTTCTAATGCAACTCTCCCTAAACCTCAAAACATTTGAATAATTCTATAGTCCTCCATTTGTCTCAGTTACTGCTCAGAGCACTCATGCAGCAGGTTGTGTGCCTAGGCATTATGGGGTACTTGCTTTCACTGTTGAGCTTTCTGACACTACCAATAAAACATAGATTATTCAGAAAGTACAAAGGTTCAGAATCTTCCCAGAAAAACGTTGATGAAGTTATTTCATTAATTAGCTCTTAAAAACAAAACAACTGATAACAACAGGATACCTACTGATTTATGAGATAAAAAATTTCCTTTGAAAAGATAAATATTGATGCCAATACAGTGGTGATGAAGTGGAGCCTAGGGTGTGAGGATGAGGCCAGCTAGCAGGCATTGTCTGAGTCAGGACCTTGAGCTGGGTCAGGAGGTATAGACCTTATAACTCTATTATTGATCATTGATCCTGGGGGTGAATGACAGCATCCTGTGAGATTTCTGAGTCAGTTCTGAAGTAGGTTCTCATTCAAGTTGGGCAAACATGTAAGAGCAATATATAATTGCTTGGGCACCAGCCCAACCTGGAGTTGATGCTTAGGATGAGGTAGGTAGACAGAGACTAAAGGATCAATTTTTTAAACCAATGAGAAAATTGCTGAAGTTGCTCTACTCGGGGCAGGCGTTGCGCGGTGCAGAGTACAACTGAGGAGTGGTTTATCTTTAATTCTTAAGTGTGCTAAAAGTAGATGTGTAGTTTTATTATATGGTATTTTGGGTCAGTAATGATAGTCTTACATACATGTATGCTTCTATATGTTACTTATACATTATATATATATTACATATATGTATCTATATATTACATTAGTTCATACATGTACATTGTATAAAATTTAGAAGAATCAAAAGGGGTATAGTGAAAAGTTAGTCTCTACCCCTTTCTATGCCTCCCAGCCACCAATTTCCCTCCTGGAAGGTGAATTACAATTGCCAGTCTCTCACTTCCTCCTTTCATGCTCTTCGTTCTAGCCGATTAATCTCCCCAAGCCCAAGGGCTCCTGCTCAGAAAATTTCCAGCTTCTGCATTTTCCTGTCTAGTTAAACTTAACTTTATTTACCTATCTTTCAAAGCCTCAATGCTTTATTTTTTCTCCTTTAATTTCTTTTTTCCAGATCTCCTAACGAGCTCCCTATGTCTCATTCCTACATGTACTTGTTCTCACTTCTCATTCATGATCTTCTCTCTTCTCTAGTCTATCTGAAATTTCTGCTTCTTTGAGACTGAAGTCAGACCCTATTTCTTCTGACTGCTCCACCCACCCTCATTGATTTCCTTCTTCTCTGAACTCCTAGGCATCTACAAAGTGGGTTATGCTTCAGTATCCCAAAATGATGCCAAAATATGTTAAATAAAATATTAAGTTGCATTATTTGGCTGGAACTATATAAATCCAAAGAGGCAAAGAGGTTAGCTCAAAGCTATCAACTGTTACAATTATCTTTGATTAATGAAAAAAATTAACATACAGAAGTTTTCAAAATATGGTTCTTGGGGGGAAAGAGAAAAAGGAGTACTTGCTGGGGAGAAGTTGCAAACCACTAAATGTACACACATCTAGTACTTAACTATGTAGGCAAGTGGTTGAGAGCATGATCTTTGAAGTCAGGCACACCTAGGTTTGACACTATCTGATCTTTTGGAGCCTTGGTTTCTCAACAAGGAAATGAGTTAGCAAGTAAAGCACTCAGCACAATGCCTACTGTACAGTAAATGTTCAATAAATGTTATGTGTTATTGCTGTTGTTGTTAAATCTTATTTGCTATTCTTTAAGGTTTGTCTCCTGTGTTGGGCAGAATAGTTGACCCTCTTCCCCCTCCAAATGTCCACATCCTAATCACCAGAGCCTCTGAATGTTACCTTACATGGCAAAAGGGACTTTGCAGATGTGATTAAATCAAAGATATTAAAATAGGGAACTTATTCTGGATTATCAGGTAGATCCAGTATAATCACAAGGATCCTTTATAGATGGAAGACAAAGGCAGAAGATTCAGGGAAGAAGAATCAGTGTCAGAGTCGCAGTGATTTGATGTGAGAAGGAGTCAACCTGCTGTTGCAGGCTTTGAAGATGGAAGAAGAGCCAAGGAATACTGGCATCTAAAAAGAAGCTGGAAAACATAAAGAAAGGGATTGTCTCCCAGAGCCACCAGAAAGGCTTTTAGCCCAGTAAGATCTGGTTCAGATTTGTGACCCCTAGAATTGTAAGATAATAAATTTGTGTTGTTTTAAGCCACTAAGTTAGTGGTAATTAATAAAGCATCAGTAGGAAATGAGAGTACTTCCCCAGCTGAAGACCAATTTCGTAAAGCTCATAGTGTCCAGAGTAGTGTGGGATGGGAACATAAATGAATAAATTGTGTTTACTGAGGGTTCCAGAAGAGAGGCATAGCAACTTGTAAATTGCCCTTTATAGTGAAGAAGAGGAAATCAGAGTTAGCTACAAGCCAGGTCTCTTTCTTTCTTTCTTTCTTTTTTTTCCCTGGAAGGACAGTTTATTATCTATGACAGATTTCTTATTTAAACTTTTCAAAACATTCTGAACCTCAGCTTCAATCATCACAATTTGGTATATGTTGGAATGGCAGCAGAGGATAGTATTTACAAGGCAAGAGAGAGCATTATCATCACACTGGGAGGGGGCAGATAGTGTTAATTGGAGGGGTGTGGTCAAAAAAAGCCACATTCCCAAAGACTCCTGGTAGCCTGGGTGAAAAGAATCTACTGGTTTTGTCAGTTAGGAGATGACTCATGGCATACATTAATGAAAGCAGCTTCATTCCTGTGATTGGACAGAACTCTATGGTGGACAGAGGAAGTGAGGAAGTCCTTTTCCTTTCTTTTCTTTCTCTCTTTTTTTATTGGAAAGTATTTTGTCTAATGGAGTGATAGCTAGATGAGGTATTTTATAGGAGGGCTGCTTTTCTATTATAGAATAAAACAGTGTTATTGACCAACTCGGAAGAAGTTCGAGTAGGAGATACTGCAAATAGCGTGAAGAGACAGAAACAATAGATAGAGCCTGATTCTAGCCAGCTGTGAATGACTGAGCAAAAAACAATATTTGTACCCACATAAACCTCTTAATGCGTTCATTTTAAATGTTTTGGGGGGACATTTGGGTTTCCCCCTGAAGAAATGAAAAAGTGTTGGGTCTCACCCCCGCAGCCACTTCCGCCAGCCAATAAGTACCTGTTGTGAGGGCATTTCTGTTGCTCTGAAATCTTGAAATAGATAAGGAAAGAAATTGTATCAAGTGTTCACATGGAGAGATGACACGCAGTGGGCGCCAGAACCCTGTCAGGCGGGGCATCAGGGCTCCGGAGAGTCTCGCGAGACGTCGCCAGGACGACGCGAGGGCTCGTGGCTGCGGTCGATCGCCAGCGGGACGCAGTTGCTGCGCCGAGTCCCGCCTGGGCAGAGGGGCTGCGAGGCCGCCCCTAATCTGTCCTGTAAGTTGTCTGGGGTTGGGACGCCTTCCTTCAGGCCTTTGTGCTTATGTATCTCTGCGTGACCTGGCTGGGGCTGCCGGTGTGGTGGAAGGGGTCTGCCGGCAGGGTCGGCGGGGGTCAGGCACGCACAGGGCCTGGCGGCCGCTGTGGACCTCAGATTGAAGGTGAAGCCAAAGGCTTCGCGGATGGGACTTCACGACAAATATGGGGGTGCCGGCCACCGGAGCCTCCTCTAAGACATGGCCCCGCTACCTGTTCAGGACCTGGTAGATGCCACCCGGCCCGCGGTGCAGACACAGACCTCCCCAAAGAGATGGGCGCTTGGGGCAGGGCTGGTGGCTGGCGTGGTGTAGAGGTAGCGCCCTGGTGTGGGGACACTCAGGATGGATCCGCGCAGAGTCAGGTCTCTTTGTAAATGTGGATTTCCATTACAATATAAATTTAAAAAACTGGGGAAATTCCCTATCTCACTGCCCGGGAAAGATCCCAACAGGCAATAAATTCATCTGTACTCCAGTCAGGTTTTCCCCCTAAGTGTCCTTGCCTCCCTTACTTCCTGCCAATTTACATGATCAGTAATAATCACTATCATGCACTGGGTGCACAGTCTGTGTCAGGCATTGTGCTAAATGTTTGTACACATTATCATGTTTATTCCTCACAAAATTCCCATGGTGGTTAAAAGAAATGTAGTACCTTGTTTTTCAAAGTTCAGGTCATGAGTCTCAGTGGAAATTGAAATCAGTTTGGTGAGGATTGACAAGCAATTTTAAACAATAAAATACGGTAGAAAAATACCAGTGTACTGCATGAAATGAATAAGTATATTTTCATAAAATTTGGTTTCAATTATACATATAAGAAAGACTCAAGTTATAGGTGAGTCTTAATTGATAAAATATATATGTATTGGGTTGTGTTGTAGAGCATATTTATTTATTTATTTATTTTTTTCTGTGGTACGCGGGCGTCTCATTGTTGTGGCCTCTCCCGTTGCGGAGCACAGGCTCCGGACACGCAGGCTCAGCGGCCATGGCTCACGGGCCTAGGTGCTCCGCGGCATGTGGGATCTTCCCGGACCAGGGCACGAACCCGTGTCCCCTGCATCGGCAGGCGGACTCTCAACCACTGTGCAACCAGGGAAGCCCTGTAGAACACATTTCTTACTATGGGTGATAGTGAAAATATTTTATATTTTTATAAAAAATATAATATACTTTATTAAAAAATATATAATATATATATTTTATATATATAGTGGGTTACATGTAAAAAGTTTTAAATCCACCAGTAAAGTGGTTAAGAGTACAGGCTCTGGCAAAAAGGTTACCTCGGTTTAATCCTAGTTCTTTGTCTTACCAGCTCTGTGATCTTGAGTGGATTACATGTTCTCTCACTTAGTTACCTTGTCTCCTTGGGTCTCACCTCAAAGGGTCTTTTTGAGGATTAAATGGATGAATGTAAGTAAAGCAGTTTGAACGGTGCTTTAGTAGCAAACACTCAGTTACTGTTACTTTCCCAATGTTACCTGGTTAGCAAGTGGCAGAACTGGGCAGATTCCTGTTCTGTCTGATAAAGTTTAGTCTTGAGTTTGAAATCAAAGGTAATTTCAGGCTAACCTAGGTGTCCCCTCAAAACAAACAAAGAACAAAATAAGTGTCCCTTTACAAGAAGTTACCAGCAAATTAAAAATATGGGAACCCTTATCTTCTCAGAAAGTTGGCCTATGTTGGCAGAGTCTTGTCTCTGAGAGAGTACAGGTTTCCTGTCTTGTTCTGCTCTGAGTTACAGGAGAAGAATATGTGGAAGGCACTAGGTTGTTTGACATATAGAACAAACTGGTGATTCACATAAAACTTTACCATAGGATCACTGTATAAATTATTACATCTAAAAGGAATCAGGTAAAGGAGGAAATCCTGCAAGAATCTGGAGGGAGGCCTTCAGTCTAAAAGTTTGTGAGATGACTGGTTTTGTTATTGGTTGTATTTGTCTTTTGGTTTTTTCTGCTCTGTTTCCTCCCTCTGCTCCAGCAGGCAGCTGAGGCATTTTATCAATTCCTTAAAAAATTTTCTGATGCTACCTGGTGTTATGTGCTTTGAGTGTTGGTTGAAATATAGAGCCAGGCTATACTGCTTTCATAGGCTCTGAAAATTTAAGAATTTAAGAAGCTAATGAGTATCTTAAGTTATGTGTAAGCCTTAGTTGCTGAAAATTATTCTGGGCCTTTAAACTGCTGGTTTTTATATTCAGCTAACAGACAATTTAAAAATGAATTCCATACTACTTCCAATTTGCTTGATTGTAGAGTAATTTTATATCTAGTTAAGGTTTTGTTGGAATATGTCTTTCCAGATTTTACGATTTGGGAAGTGTGTAAATCCAACCTCTCTACCAGGATCTGGCAGGGAGTTAGCAGTGTTTTGAACCATCAGGGAAAGGAAGTAGATACATTCGGCACCCTGCCCCATCTCAACACATTCATTTTCTCATCTTAGTAGTGGTAATCTTTCATTTGTTATTTTGGTTTGAACGTTGTTTGTAGCATATGGCCCTAATGCCTTAGAGCTCTAAGTAGAAGGGAAAGTAGTGCTAATAATTCCCTGATGGAGACGTACCCCTTCTTCCCCCACTTGTTTGTTCTTGAAGGATATGATTTCTCTTTTATTATTTATTTATACTTTTTAAGAGAGCAGTTTGAGGATCACAGCAAAAATGTGGGGAAGGTACAGGAATTTCCCTTATACTCACTGCCCCTGCACATGCATAGCCTCCCCTATTATCAGCATCCCCCAACCAGAGTGGTTCATTTGTTACAACTGTTTAACCTACATTGACATGGCATAATCACTCAGAGTCCATAGTTTACATTAGTTTACATTACAGTTCATTCTTGGTATTGCACATCTCACACCAGTCAGAATGGCCATCATCAAAAAATCTAGAAACAATAAATGCTGGAGAGGGTGTGGAGAAAACGGAACACTCTTGCACTTCTGGTGGGAATGTGAATTGGTACAGCCACTATGGAGAACGGTATGGAGGTTCCTTAAAAAACTAAAAATAGAACTACCATATGACCCAGCAATCCCACTCCTGGGCATATACCCTGAGAAAACAATAATTCAAAAGGAGTCATGTACCAAAATGTTCATTGCAGCTCTATTTACAATAGCCAGGAGATGGAAACAACCTAAGTGTCCATCATTGGATGAATGGATAAAGAAGATGTGGCACATATATACAGTGGAATATTACTCAGCCATAAAAAGAAACGAAAGTGAGCTATTTATAATGAGGTGGATGGACCTAGAGTCTGTCATATAGAGTGAAGTAAGTCAGAAAGAGAAAGACAGATACTGTATGCTGACACATATATATGGAATTTAAGGGAAAAAATGTCATGAAGAACATAGGGGTAAGACAGGAATAAAGACACAGACCTACTAGAGAATGTACTTGAGGGTATGGGGAGGGGGAAGGGTAAGCCATGACAAAGTGAGAGAGTGGCATGGACATATATACACTACCAAACATAAAATAGATAGCTAGTGGGAAGCAGCCGCATAGCACAGGGAGATAAGCTGTGTGCTTTGTGACCACCTAGAGGGGTGGGATAGGGAGGGTGGGAGGGAGGGAGACGCAAGACTGAAGAGATATGGGAACATATATATATGTATAACTGATTCACTTTGGCATAAAGCAGAAACTAACACCCCATTGTGAAGCAATTATACTCCCATAAAGATGTAAAAAAAAACACTTGAACAATTGTGGGTTTTTTTTTATGTTTTAGTTTAAATTTTATTTCCTGCCCCCATACATCCATTAAGCCCCCAGGAGAAGGAAAAGGGGATGTGACTAGCAATGGAGAGAAACTTTCTTCACAACAATGGCCATGGCAAGCTTAGGCACTTTTGGTGAAATCTCTCTGGGAAGTACTGGCAGAGGAATAAAAGGCAAACTGACACAGAAGTATTGCTTGGTGTGCATATCCAGACTCTGCCTTCTTTCTCATCTCTTGGTGGCAGGTGGGAAGAGGAGAAAAGGTTAAACTTTTTTATAAACTGGCCGAATAAGCTTATAAAATCCTCTCACTATCTCTGCGTAGGTTCTAGTCTCTGCAGCACTACATAAGCTTTGCCCAAAGTAATGAACAGTTGAAAGTCAAATGTAATACTTCAGCAAACAACTTAAAAATGCTTGCACACTGGAAAGGATTCAGTTGTAGAGAACACAAGTGGACCCAGAGCAACTTTTGCCAAAAGAGAATATTGTGCTCAATGTACAGCCATAGCTCTTTTCCATATGAAGAAACAGAAGGATAAAAAACTTGGTCAAAATCACACAAGTAAGTAGGACAGAATCTGGTCTGTCTGTCGTAAGGGTTGTGTTCTTTAACGACCAGGCTAGCTTTTCTCAAATCTGATTCATGCATAGAATAACTATACACCTCTGTTTGCCTTGAATATTCCCTGTTTATACGTATGCCTGCTGCAGTTTTTAATATTTCCCACTTTGACTCCCAAAAGCAACCGAGAATACACAATAATTTGGTCACTCTATCCATGGACCACTGTGGTGGGACTGCCCAGCAAGCTTAAAAGTGCAGCCTCCCGAGCCCTACTCCAGATCTAGATGTTTTCTTAGGGTTGGCTCAAGAATCCAGGTACAAGTCTTTTTAATGCTTTTGTCAGTCTCTTGCTCTCGTAAGTTAATAAACCATTTATTCTGCCTTCCCCAGATGCCCAGCCAGGTCCTGTTAAGGTAGGAGTCCCCCCACCACATCAGAGGGATGCTCCCAGCCAAGTAATCTCTGGAACCTTGGAGAATCTGAATGGTCTCATGCTGGCCCACCTGCCATGATAAACCTCCTCCAGAGCATTCCGCTTCACATTTTACATTCTACCACTCCCAAAGGCAGTCTGCTCCAATGAGGCCTGACTTCCTCTGTCCTAAGGAGCACCCGCTGATTCCAGCAGTTTAGGAATAGAAGGTGCTGTGGTTCTCAACCACGGTGGTCCAACTTCTAAAATGGTAGTCGAAGCAGTCTCTATCTCCTGGGCACATCGCCTCTGCCACAGCCCCATTAAACGAATCTCCCATCTTTGCTTTTTCAAGGTCGGAAATAGGGAGTCCCCTCCTAAAGAAGGTTCTCTCACATTGGCACATTATCAAAGGCTATCCCAAATGTTCCTTCCTGTGGGCCTTATCAGGCTGAGGGCAAACTTGTCACTTTCTTTTTTGAGTCGGACCAAATGGTCTTAAAAACACCTATTCACACTGTTGACCATGTATTTCTCGAGGGCTCCTGTTCAGCATTTATCTCATCCTTTCATGGTGGAGAGCGAGAGGATTCTAAAGCTTTTTACTTCTAGGGGAGAGGGGAGTGTAGTGATTAGGTTGTCATTTTGTATTATGTCCTTTTGTCATGAATTTGTTTTCAATTTCATGTTCAAATGGGCCCATCATTCCCACTTTCTGAGGTCATTCAGCACCCTCATGTTGTACCTTTAACATCTCTCTCAGTATCACTTGGAAATGTTTGAAATGGCATGAGCTTGTCCTCACATTCTTATCAGCTGTAAATCTGGAGCACTGACATGAACCTAACCATTGAGCGGAACACCTCTCCACTACCTGTGTAACACACGGTAGGCCCCCTAACCTCTTGGTTTTTTTGTCTCCTCAGTTGTAAAATGATGAGGGTGCTATGAATTTATATTTGGGCAGGACAAGGTGGAACCGAGGTTGTCTTTTCTCTTATTCTTCCAAACTTGAATGTCTTCCCTGTCTTCCCCGTGGGTCCAAATCTCACTTGTCCTTCAGGCCCACTGCCAAGGAGCCTTCCCTATTTCCCCAGTCCACACAAATCTCTGCCTCTTAGGGTCAGTGCCCTACAACCTAGCTGTCTCTTACGTTAATCTTGCCTCTCAAGCCAACCTCAAAACGTGGGTCTCTCCTGCCAACCTGCTGCCCCTGGGGCTGGGCCAGCACACCGCCACGCCACTCGTGGGGTGTCTACTAGGCTACGGCATAGGCTGGAAGGCCCAGGTGTGAGGGGCCAGGCAGAGTACCTCTAACTCTACCCTGTTCTCCTCCACAAAACTTCCCCTTCTCCTGAAGCCTGCCGCTCAAGGAACAGGTTCCTTATATGACCTCACTGGGTAGTGATACCCTCACAGGCCTTCTCACAGTTCCATGTCAGGGTGACTATTGAAACGTGCTGCCCTCAGAGAAACTTGCCTACCAGTTATCCACCAGATACCAATCTGTTTGGTTTTCTGAGAGAGAATTTCTCAGCGGATAGTGGATATGTAGTCTAATCTGTGCTCTGTTCCCTGGGTGGACAGTGCAGCACGTGCACCCAGACCGGGCATCTCTACAGGAGGTATGGTGTACACACAACCTCACTGGGCTGGCACATGTTCCTGTGGGGCTTGCCCACCACATACACCTGAGCACTTTCCCAGCTCTAAGTAATACTAGTGACCTGGGACACCTTCAGTGACCCCCAGTGCTCACTGCTGAGGACAAGTCAAAGGTCATCCCTGGACAAATGTGCAGGACAGTTCTGAGCTTTATAAATGTAGCCTTCCCCTTTGGGCTACAGGATGCTTCCATTCAGACCCTTTCCTGATTGGCCTCTTAGCTAAAGACAAGTCCATTTTTTATTGGCAAATGGTAAATGGAGCAGTTTGAGGAAGAGGGCCACTCTTGAACTGCTCCTTCAAACCCAGGCACCTGTGTGTTGTTATGTAGACGTCTATATCGGTCCCTTCAGACACATCCCATACTGAGTTGCTGGGTACTAGGGGAGAGGGTGGTGCCATATTGATGGAAAGACGGGAAGAACGAAGGGGGAGTGATGAAGTGCTAATGAGACTGGAGGGCTGAGGAGATGGTGTCCCAGGAGGCTGGGTTGATGTGAGCCTAGACTTGGTACCCACAGCCCGGTTCTGAGTCTCCTGATCACTCTGCCTCCGTATTTGGCCTTGTTCTAATCTACATAAAAGTATCAGAAGGCTAGAGTTCATTGTGGTAGCGTCAGGCAGTATAAATGGGGCCAAAGAGGGGATGCCAAGTTGGGCGGGGTTCTTATCCAATTTATATTGGATTATGTTTTTCCAAAACTTGAAAGACATTTCTATTAAAGCGTCAGAAGTGACAGACTGCAAGAAATGTTTTGTCTGTTGTGGAAGGGAGAGATGGAGAGGATCATGAATGCACTTACTTTCGGGTTCTACTGTTTTCCCTGGAAACGGTGAAGAGACTTCCTCATCTGCTGTAGCCATAGGCTCTAGGGATTGCTTTTGCAGCCAGTGTCCCTTCTCTAGGGACTCATAGAGGTGATGGGCCAAGGCTGTGTTCTGCATGTCAGGTAGATTAAAGGTTTTCTTCAGCCAGAAACTGGGAGAGACATGAGAGAGGGAAATTCTGGCAGGAGAGTGTGCACAGCAGAAGTGACGGACCATTTCTGATTTTCTTTGCAGCAGCAGTGGCTACCGTTTCGCCTCCTAGACCTGGTCACTACCATGTCCTCTACCGAGTGTGTGGAGAAACGCAGTTGGGCCGGCATGGGGAGACATACTGCTCCGTTGGTGGCTACTGGGCCTACGGGGCTGTTCCTTTGGCCACGCCAGCCAAGGTGGAAGAAAAGAAGCCAGTCCGCAGACGTACTCCCAAGACAAAGCATGCTCCAGAAAGGGCGGACAAGACCTGGGTTGCTCCAGACCCCAAATCCGGCGATTGCAGCATTCAAGCAGCTCAGGAATACAAGGTGCTTTGATTCTCAAGCAGGGTGGCCCAACCTCTGGGCACATCCCCTCTGCAACAGCCCCAGTAAACGAATGTCCCATCTTGGGTTTTTCAAGGTCGACAACAGGGAGTCCCCTCCTAAAGAAGTTTCTCTCTCATTGGCACACTATCAAAGGCTGCCCCAAATGTGATTCCTTCCTCTGGGCCTGATCAGGCTAAGGGCAGAGTTGTCTCTTTCCTTCTCTGAGTCGGACCAACTCGTCTTAGGAACACCTCTTCACCCTGTTGACCATGTTTTTCATGGGGGCTGCTGCTGAGCCTTTATGTCATCCTTTCATGGTGGAGCGCGAGAGGATTCTAACGAATTTTACTTCTAGGGGAGAGGGGAGTGTAGTGATTAGGTTGTCATTTTGTATTTTGTCCTTTTGTCATGAATTTGTTTTCAATTTCGTGTTCAAATGGGCCCACCATTCCCACTATGTGAGGTCATTCAGCACCCTCATGTTGCACCTTTAACATCTCTCTCAGTATCACTTGGAAATGTTTAAAATGGCATGAGCTTGTCCTCACATTCCTATCCGCTGTAAATCCGGAGCCCCAACATGAACCTAACCATTGAGCAGAACACCTCTCCACTACCTGTGTAACAGTGGGTAGGCCCCGTAACCTCTTGGTTTTTTTAAGTCCTCAGTTGTAAAAATGTGAGTGTGCTATGAATTTATATTTGGGGCAGGACAAGGTCGAGACGAGGGTGTCTTTTCCCCTATTCTTCCAACTGGAATGTCTTCCCTGTCTTCCCCGTGGGTCAAAATCTCACTTGTCCTTTAGTCCCACTGCCACGGAGCCGTCTCTGATTCCCCAGTCCACACAAATCTCTGCCTCTTAGGGTCAGTGCCCTAAAACATAGCTGTGTTTTACATTAATCTTGCCTCTCAAACTAATCTCAGAATGTGGGTCTCTCTTGCCCATCTCCTGCCCCTGCGGCTGGGCCAGCACACTGGCACGCCACACGTGGGGTGTCTAATAGATGAAGGCATGGGCTGGAAGGCCCATGTGTGAGGGGCCGTGCAGAGTACCTCTGCCTGTACCCTGTACTCCTCCACAGAACTTCCCCGTCTCCTGAAACCTGCCCCTCAATTCACAGGTTCCTTATATGACCTCACGGGGTAGTGATGCCCTCACAGGCCTTCTCACAGTTTCCATGGCAGGGTGACTATGGAGATGTGCTGCTCTCAGAGAAACTTCCTGACCCTTCCGGGTAGTTCTTTCCTTGGTAAAAATTCTCCACCAGCTACCAATTTCTTGGTTTGTCTGAGAGGGAATGTCTGACCGATCTCCTATATTTACTGTAACCTGTCCTCTGTTCCGTGGGAGGGCAGGGCAACACGTGCACCAATACCAGGCATTTTACAAGAGTCATGGTGTACACACAACCTCGCCTGGCTGCCACATGCTCCTGTGGTTCTTGCCCACCAAATACACCTGAGCACTTTCCCAGCTCTAGGTAATACGAGTGACCTGGGACACCTTCAGTGACCCACAGTGCTCTCTGCTGAGGACAAGTGAAAGGTCATCCTTGGACAAGTGTGCAGGACGGTTCTGAGCTTTATAAATGGAGCCTTCCCCTTTGAGCTACAGGATGCTTCCCTTCAGACCCTTTCCTGATTGGCCTCTTAGCGAAAGACAAGTGCATTTTTGTTGGCAAATGGTAAATGGAGCGGTTTGAGGAAGAGGGCCACTCTTGAACTGCACCTTCAAACCGAGGCACCTCTGTGCTGTCATGTAGACGTCTATATCGGTCCCTTCAGACACATCCCATACTGAGTTGCTGAGTAGTAGGGGAGAGGGTGGTGCCATATTGATGGAAAGACGGGAAGAACGAAGGGGGAGTGTTGAAGTGCTAATGAGACTGGAGGGCTGAGGAGATGGTGTCCCAGGAGGCTGGGTTGATGTGAGCCTAGACTTGGTACCCAGAACCCGGTTCTGCGTCTCCTGATCACTCTGCCTCCGTATGTGGCCTTGTTCTAATCTACATAAAAGTATCAGAAGGCTAGAGTTCGTTGTGGTAGCGTCAGGCAGTATAAATGGGGCCAAAGAGGGGATGCCAAGGTGGGCGGGGTTCTTATCCAATTTATATTGGGTTATGTTTTTCCAAAACTTGAAAGAGATTTCCATTAAAGCGTCAGAAGTGACAGACTGCAAGAAATGTTTTGTCTGTTGTGGAAGGGAGAGATGGAGAGGATCATGAATGCACTTACTTTCGGGTTCTACTGTTTTCCCTGGAAACGGTGAAGAGACTTCCTCATCTGCTGTAGCCATAGGCTCTAGGGATTGCTTTTGCAGCCAGTGTCCCTTCTCTAGGGACTCATAGAGGTGATGGGCCAAGGCTGTGTTCTGCATGTCAGGTAGATTAAAGGTCTTCTTCAGCCAGAAACTGGGATACACATGAGAGAGGGAAATTCTGGCAGGAGAGTGTGCACAGCAGAAGTGACGGACCATTTCTGATTTTCTTTGCAGCAGCAGTGGCTACCGTTTCGCCTCCTAGACCTGGTCACTACCATGTCCTCTACCGAGTGTGTGGAGAAACGCAGTTGGGCCGGCATGCGGAGACATACTGCTCCGTTGGTGGCTACTGGGCCTACGGGGCTGTTCCTTTGGCCACGCCAGCCGAGGTGGAAGCAGAGAAGCCAGTCCGCAGACGTACTCCCAAGACAAAGCGGACTCCGGAATGGGCGGAGAAAGACCTGGGTTGCTCCAGACCCCAAATCCGGCGATTGCAGCATTCAAGCAGCTCAGGAATACAAGGTGCTTTGATTCTCAAGCAGGGTGGCCCAACCTCTGGGCACATCCCCTCTGCAACAGCCCCAGTAAACGAATGTCCCATCTTGGGTTTTTTAAGGTCGGCAACAGGGAGTCCCCTCCTAAGGAAGGTTCTCTCTCATTGGCACACTATCAAAGGCTGCCCCAAATGTGGTTCCTTCCTGTGGGCCTGATCAGGCTAAGGGCAGAGTTGTCTCTTTCCTTCTCTGAGTCGGACCAACTCATCTTAGGGACACGTCTTCACACTGTTGACCATGTTTTTCACGGGGGCTGCTGCTGAGGCTTTAGGTCATCCTTTCATGGTGGAGCGCGAGAGGATTCTAATGAATTTTACTTCTAGGGGAGAGGGGAGTGTAGTGATTCGGTTGTCATTTTGTATTATGTCCTTTTATCATGGATTTGTTTTCAATTTCACGTTCAGATGGGCCCACCATTCCCACTTTGTGAGGTCATTCAGCACCCTCATGTTGCACCTTTAACATCTCTCTCAGTATCACTTGGAAATGTTTGAAATGGCATGAGCTTGTCCTCACATTCCTATCAGCTGTAAATCCGAGGCTCCAACATGAACCTAACCATTGAGCAGAACACCACCCCACTACCTGTGTAACACTGGGTAGGGCCCTAACATCTTGTTTTTTTAAGTCCTCAATTGTAAAAATGTGAGGGTGTTATGAATGTATATTTGGCACAGGACAAGGTCGAGACGATGGTGTCTTTTCTCTTATTCGTCCAAAGTGGAATGTTTTCCCTGTCTTCCCCGTGGGTCCAAATCTCACTTGTCCTTCAGGCCCACCGCCAAGAAGCCTTCCGTGATTCCCCAGTCCACACAAATCTCTGCCTCTTAGGATCAGTGCCCTACAACCTAGCTGTCTCTTATGTTGAACTTGCCTCTCAAGAAAATCTCAGAATGTGGGTGTTTCTTGCCCACCTGGTGCCCCTGGGGCTGGGCCAGCACACCGGCACGCCACACGTGCGGTGTCAGTTAGACTAGGGCATGGGCTAGAAATCCCATTTGTGAAGGGCCAGGGAGAGTACCTCTGCCTCTACCCTGTACTCCTCCACAAAACTGCCCCTCCTCCTGAAGACTGCCCCTCAAGTCACAGGTTCCTTATATGACCTCACTGGGTAGTGATACCCTCACAGGCCTTCTCACAGTTCCATGGCAGGGTGACTGTTGAAATGCGCTGCTCTCAGAGAAACTTCCCTACCAGTTCTCCACCAGATAGCAATCTGTTTGGTTTTCTGAGAGAGAATTTCTCAGCGGATAGTGGATATGTAGTCTAATCTGTGCTCTGTTCCCTGGGTGGACAGTGCAGCACGTGCACCCAGACCGGGCATCTCTACAGGAGGTATGGTGTACACACAACCTCACTGGGCTGGCACATGTTCCTGTGGGGCTTGCCCACCACATACACCTGAGCACTTTCCCAGCTCTAAGTAATACTAGTGACCTGGGACACCTTCAGTGACCCCCAGTGCTCACTGCTGAGGACAAGTCAAAGGTCATCCCTGGACAAATGTGCAGGACAGTTCTGAGCTTTATAAATGTAGCCTTCCCCTTTGGGCTACAGGATGCTTCCATTCAGACCCTTTCGTGATTGGCCTCTTAGCTCAAGACGAGTCCATTTTTATTGGCAAATGGTAAATGGAGCAGTTTGAGGAAGAGGGCCACTCTTGAACCGCTCCTTCAAACCCAGGCACCTGTGTGTTGTTATGTAGACGTCTATATCGGTTCCTTCAGACACATCCCATACTGAGTTGCTGAGTAGTAGGGGAGAGGGTGGTGCCATATTGATGGAAAGACGGGAAGAACGAAGGGGGAGTGATGAAGTGCTAATGAGACTGGAGGGCTGAGGAGATGGTGTCCCAGGAGGCTGGGTTGATGTGAGCCTAGACTTGGTACCCACAGCCCAGTTCTGAGTCTCCTGATCACTCTGCCTCACTATTACGCCTTGTTCTAATCTATATACAAGTATCAGAAGGCTAGAGTTCATTGTGGTAGCGTCAGGCAGTATAAATGGGGCCAAAGAGGGGATGCCAAGTTGGGCGGGGTTCTTATCCAATTTATTTTGGATTATTTTTTTCCAAAACTTGAAAGACATTTCTATTAAAGCATCAGAAGTGACAGACTGCAAGAAATGTTTTGTCTGTTGTGGAAGGGAGAGATGGAGAGGATCATGAATGCAATTACTTTCGGGTTCTACTGTTTTCCCTGGAAACGGTGAAGAGACTTCCTCCTCTGCTGCGGCCATAGGCTCTAGGGATTGCTTTTGCAGCCAGTATCCCTTCTCTAGGGACTCATAGAGGTGATGGGCCAAGGCTGTGTTTTGCATGTCAGGTAGATTAAAGGTCTTCTTCAGCCAGTAACTGGGATACACATGAGAGAGGGAAATTCTGGCAGGAGAGTGTGCACAGCAGAAGTGACGGACCATTTCTGATTTTCTTTGCAGCAGCAGTGGCTACCGTTTCGCCTCCTAGACCTGGTCACTACCATGTCCTCTACCGAGTGTGTGGAGAAACGCAGTTGGGCCGGCATGGGGAGACATACTGCTCCGTTGGTGGCTACTGGGCCTACGGGGCTGTTCCTTTGGCCACGCCAGCCGAGGTGGAAGCAGAGAAGCCAGTCCGCAGACGTACTCCCAAGACAAAGCATGCTCCAGAAAGGGCGGACAAGACCTGGGTTTCTCCAGACTCCAAATCCGGCGATTGCAGCGTTCAAGCAGCTCAGGAATACAAGGTGCTTTGATTCTCAAGCAGGGTGGCCCAACCTCTGGGCACATCCCCTCTGCAACAGCCCCAGTAAACGAATGTCCCATCTTGGGTTTTTTAAGGTCGGCAACAGGGAGTCCCCTCCTAAAGAAGGTTCTCTCTCATTGGCACACTATCAAAGGCTGCCCCAAATGTGGTTCCTTCCTGTGGGCCTGATCAGGCTAAGGGCAGAGTTGTCTCTTTCCTTCTCTGAGTTGGACCAACTCGTCTTAGGAACACCTCTTCACCCTGTTGACCATGTTTTTCACGGGGGCTGCTGCTGAGGCTTTATGTCATCCTTTTATGGTGGAGCGCGAGAGGATTCTAATGAATTTTACTTCTAGGGGAGAGGGGAGTGTAGTGATTAGGTTGTCATTTTGTATTTTGTCCTTTTGTCATGAATTTGTTTTCAGTTTCGTGTTCAGATGGGCCCACCATTCCCACTATGTGAGGTCATTCAGCACCCTCATGTTGCACCTTTAACATCTCTCTCAGTATCACTTGGAAATGTTTGAAATGGCATGAGCTTGTCCTCACATTCCTATCAGCTGTAAATCCGGAGCCCCAACATGAACCTAACCATTGAGCAGAACACCTCTCCACTACCTGTGTAACAGTGGGTAGGCCCCGTAACCTCTTGGTTTTTTTAAGTCCTCAGTTGTAAAAATGTGAGTGTGCTATGAATTTATATTTGGGGCAGGACAAGGTCGAGACGAGGGTGTCTTTTCCCCTATTCTTCCAACTGGAATGTCTTCCCTGTCTTCCCCGTGGGTCAAAATCTCACTTGTCCTTTAGTCCCACTGCCACGGAGCCGTCTCTGATTCCCCAGTCCACACAAATCTCTGCCTCTTAGGGTCAGTGCCCTAAAACATAGCTGTGTTTTACATTAATCTTGCCTCTCAAACTAATCTCAGAATGTGGGTCTCTCTTGCCCATCTCCTGCCCCTGCGGCTGGGCCAGCACACTGGCACGCCACACGTGGGGTGTCTAATAGATGAAGGCATGGGCTGGAAGGCCCATGTGTGAGGGGCCGTGCAGAGTACCTCTGCCTGTACCCTGTACTCCTCCACAGAACTTCCCCGTCTCCTGAAACCTGCCCCTCAATTCACAGGTTCCTTATATGACCTCACGGGGTAGTGATGCCCTCACAGGCCTTCTCACAGTTTCCATGGCAGGGTGACTATGGAGATGTGCTGCTCTCAGAGAAACTTCCCGCCCCTGCCGGGTAATTCTTCCTTTGGTAAAAATTCTCCACCAGCTACCAATTTCTTGGGTTGTCTGAGAGAGAATGTCTGACCGATCTCCTATATTTACTGTAACCTGTCCTCTGTTCCATGGGACGGCAGGGCAACACGTACACCAATACCAGGCATTTTACAAGAGTCATGGTGTACACACAACCTCCCCTGGCTGCCACATGCTCCTGTGGTTCTTGCCCACCACATACACCTGAGCACTTTCCCAGCTCTAAGTAATACGAGTGACCTGGGACACCTTCAGTGACCCACAGTGCTCTCTGCTGAGGACAAGTGAAAGGTCATCCTTGGACAAGTGTGCAGGACGGTTCTGAGCTTTATAAATGGAGCCTTCCCCTTTGAGCTACAGGATGCTTCCCTTCAGACCCTTTTGTGATTGGCCTCTTAGCGAAAGACAAGTGCATTTTTGTTGGCAAATGGTAAATGGAGTGGTTTGAGGAAGAGGGCCACTCTTGAACTGCACCTTCAAACCGAGGCACCTCTGTGCTGTCATGTAGACGTCTATATCGGTCCCTTCAGACACATCCCATACTGAGTTGCTGAGTAGTAGGGGAGAGGGTGGTGCCATATTGATGGAAAGACGGGAAGAACGAAGGGGGAGTGTTGAAGTGCTAATGAGACTGGAGGGCTGAGGAGATGGTGTCCCAGGAGGCTGGGTTGATGTGAGCCTAGACTTGGTACCCAGAACCCGGTTCTGAGTCTCCTGATCACTCTGCCTCAGTCTTTGTCCATGTTCTCATCTACATAAATGTATCCGAGGGCTAGAGTTCAGTGTGGTTGCAACAGGCAGTATAAATGGGGCCCAAGAGGGGTTGCCAAGGTGGGTGGGGTTCTTCACCATTTTATATTAGATTATTTTTTTCCAAAACTTGAAAGACATTTCCACTAAAGCGTCAGAAGTGACAGACTGCCAGATATGTTTTGTCTGTTGTGGAAGGGAGAGATGGAGAGGATTATGAATGAAATTACTTTCGGGTTCTTCTGTTTTCCCTGGAAACGGTGAAGAGACTTCCTCATCTGCTGCAGCCATAGGCTCTAGGGATTGCTTTTGCTGACAGTGTCCCTTCTCTAGGGACTCTTAGAGGTGATGGGCCAAGGCTGTGTTTTGTATGTCAAGTAGATTAAAGTTCTTCAGCCAGAAACTGGGAGAGATATGAGAGAGGGAAATTCTGGCAGGAGACTGTGCACAGCAGAAGTGACTGATCAGTTCTGATTTTCTTTTCAGCAGCAGTGGCTCCCGTTTGTCCTCCTACAACTGGTCACTACCATGTCCTCTACCAAGGGTGTGGAGAAACACAGTTGGGCCGGAATGGGGAGACATACTGCTCTGTTGGTGGCTACTGGGCCTACAGGGATGTTTCTTTGGTCCCGCCAGCAATGGTGGAAGCAGAGAAGCCAGTCCCCAGATGTGCTCCCAAGAGAAAGCACCCTTCGAAATGTCCAGCAAAACCTGCTTAGCCCCAGATCCAAAATACGGCGATTGTAGCATGGTGCCAGGTGGCGGACCACACAGTGTCTTGCAGGTGATCCATCCTGAAGAGAGGGCAACGGTTTAACTACCTAAGGCAGCGAATGCCTCTTCCTGCCGTGACCCCACCCCCCAACTGCCAACTGCCACAGATTAGAACTTGAGTCGTTCTCTGTGGGCGTTTCCCAGCCAGGAGCCTCTTTCTACACTAAGTGGCCATAAGCCAGGAGCCTCAGAAAGTGAGTTTTTTATGCGCGTTTGTCCTGAACATCCCAGGGCTGAAGCTGGCCTGGAAGAAAACCTGACGTTCCTCTGCTCAATCCTCAGGTGCCCCTTTGTGAGCTGAAGAAAGAAAAGTCTACACTCTGTGAGCCAAGGAGGATGCAGCAGCAGAGACAGAGTGCAGAGAAGCCTTAGCAAACTACACATGGGCTCCTGCCCTGAGCCATTTTCAGCGGCCACCACCACAAACCAGGGGGAAGCTGGGCTTTTTGAAATGGAAAGCAGCAATCTGTGGCTTCCCAAAGAGCCTCCTGCCTGCGGTCTCAGGAGGCAGGATAGAGAGACCCAGGTAGACCTGCTCCCTGAAGCAAGAACAGGATAGAGGGTCAAGCAGCTCGCACCCTGCCCCGCGGTTCACATGCTCCTTTATTGCCAGCCCTTTCTGTCCCCAGTGGGGTCCCTTACTGCTCAATAAAATGTTTTTGTGTAACAGACTTCTAGGGTCGCCAGTGTTCAGACTTAGGTCAGTACCCTGTGCTAGGCACTCCTGCCACCCGGGAAAGTTTCCAAAGATTGAACAGCTCCAGGGGGTGCCAGGGATCAGAGCAAAAACTTGAGAGGCTGGGGATGATGGAGTTTGGGCACAGTCCCTAAAGCATCTCAGTGGTTGAGCTTCTGTGAGAAGGCCCATCCCAAGTGTGTGTGTGCGTGCGTGTGTGTGTGTGTGTGTGTGTTGCAGGGAGGTGGTCCCTAGAGGAGGGAGCTAGGGGGAGGGCCTGAGGCTGGAAATGGGGAATGGCGTGCGGCCTCTGAGCAAGCACAGGCACTTAAGCCCTTGAGGTGTCTGGGAAAGCTAGAGCCACAAGTGCCACGAGATAAGGCAAGTGTAGCAGCAGAACCCAGGTGCCAGGTCTTTCCTCAGAACTTATTCTTCTCCACGAGGCTAGGCCTTCCACACTGAGGTAGGAGGGATCCTGGCCAGAAGGTCAGCCAGCAGCTCTGGGAGGAAGGTTGCTGTGGTGGGGGCTCTGCTGCCATGGAATTGACTTCATTTCCTTCCACTCAAGTAGCCTGCTGACTGGGTTCCTGCTCTGTTGAGTAAAAGGGTCGCTGACTCTCCCCAGAAGGTTGTTCAGTTCACATCCCAGGGGTCCCTCTATTCAGGCCCTGGGGAGGTGTAGGGACTCCTGAGGGCGCTCTTTCCTGAGGCTGGCTGCCAGAAGTGGGGGAGGTTCCTGATAGTTCCCAGGCGCTGGTTGAAGTGCCCAGAGAATGGTCCTGCAGGCTGGGGAGTCAAGTAGGTGGAGAGA
The DNA here is from genome assembly GCF_964341445.2 of Mesoplodon mirus. NCBI lineage: Eukaryota > Metazoa > Chordata > Mammalia > Artiodactyla > Ziphiidae > Mesoplodon > Mesoplodon mirus. Next base: position 46,951,982 of record NC_138992.1, read on the forward strand.
GCAGGTCGGGGGCAGAGGGCCCCTTCCTGAATCCAGAACTCACAAAGTTACCCCCACCCATTTCCAGAAACTCTCTCTTCCCCCACACCAGTCCCCATGGCCCAGTCCCGGGAAACCGGGAGCCCAGAGCACTTGTGGCCACAGAGGCACTGGCACGCAGCCCTCGGGGTGGGCGGGGCCGGCTACAGGCAGATGGGGACGAGGTGCGCTCCCGGGAGGCCTCGGGCTGAAGGTGGCCCTCTGAGAGAAGCACCCCAGCTTGGACAGGAAGGTTAGAGGCGGGGTGAGCAACCTAGGGCGCCCCCTCGGAGCAGTGGGAGCGGGAAGAGGGGCAGGGGCGGAGGGAACCCGCGTCGGGAGGCGAGTGGGCTCTCCGCAGAGGCCAGCTTAGCCCGCGGGAGCTGCCTCCGAGCAGGGGGCGGGAGGGCAGTGCCGCCCTGTGGCTGCCTGGCTTAGCGGATCGCGGCTCTCCGCACACGGGTCGCAGGGTTCTGTGACTCTGTATCCCCTCCGTCAACCCGTACCCCTCACGAGGCCGCGCCGCTGTGTGTCCTGTGTCGACGGAGGGAACCCCATCGCCCGCCCCTCTCAGACCCGCCTCTGCCCGCCTGCCTGGCCCTGTGCAGCTTGCGGCCAGGGGGCCTCGAAGGTCCCCGCGCACTCAGCCAGCGGCCTCTGCTGTGTCTGCTGCTCCTGCTGGGTCTGCTGCTGTGAACCGTAACCCGTGCAGACCACGCCGGGCACCTCCAGCATCCCAAGTCCATGGGAGCGCACGCGGGCCCCGATGCAGGACTTCCCACTTGTGGACGGGTGGCTGCAGTGTGTGCGGGCTGCTGGGGGCCGGTGGGGGTCTAGCCTGGCCCTGGGCAGGGGAGGAGGTCCAGAGCATGCAGCGCTAGTGGGGAGGCTCCTTCACACCACCCCTGGGTGTCCTCTCCATCATCTAGGGATGACCTTTCCCTTCTCTGTCATCCCCTCCCTGGTGGGAACCCCTCAGCCCAGGCCTCAGCTGCTCCTAGTATAGTCTGTGTGACAGTGTGAGGCGGGGGACCCCCAGGCTGGCCCAGGCCAGGCAATGTGTCCTGCCTGATCCCAAGACCTAAGGAGCCCACCCATTTGCCTTGACCTCCCTCCAGCCACAACGACATGCCCCTGGTCCCGAGGCAGTTTTACCACCACGGGCTACAGGATGTTAATCTGCGCAATTTCAGCCATGGCCAGACCAGCTTGGACAGGCTGAAAGCTGGTCTCGTGGTTGCCCAGGTACCAAAGGGACACACAAGGTGCCACCATGGCTGCTGGGGAATGTGGGGCAGTTTGGGGGTCTCAGAGACCACAGGTTAGTCACATTGGAACTAAGTTACCATAGTGACCTAGAAAGTGCTATGCCATGGATGCTGGGGCCTACAGGGGTCACAGTAAGCCAACCTGACAGGCATCCAAGCACCACAGAAAAAGCAACACATTACATGTGACTTCTGGGCACAGTGAGTGCTGTGCCAGCTGAGGAGGCTATGAGAAGCCCAAGGAGCTCCAAAGCCCAAACTAAGCCCTGGTCTTCTCTCAGTTCTGGTCAGCCTACGTCCCATGCCAGACCCACGAACGGGATGTGGTGCACCTCACCCTGGAGCAAGTTCACCTCATCCGCCTCATGTGTGCCTCCTATTCTGAGCTGGAGCTTGTGACCTCAGTTAAAGGTAGACGGGGGACTTCCCTGGCAGTCCAGAGGTTAAGACTCCACACTTCCCCTGCAGGGGGCTCGGGTTTGATCCCCGGTGGGGGGACTAAGACCCTCATGCTGCGCAGCACGGCCAAGAAAACAAAAAAAAGGTAAACAGACTGGTGGTGGGATGTGTTAGGTACTTCAGTAAGCTACCCCTGCCTCTGAAAATGATCATCTGACCTACCTGCCCCCAGCTCTCAACAATACCCGGATGTTGGCTTGCCTCACTGGTGTGGAGGGAGGCCACTCACTGGACAGTAGGCTTTTTATCTTGCGTACCTTCTATGCGCTGGGTGTGTGCTACGTGACACTCACCCACACCTGCAACACGCCCTGGTGAGCACAGTGCAGATGGTAAGGGCCCAGTGAGGCAGGGATCTGCCCAAGATCACGCTGGGGCCCAGAGCAAGTTTACCCCTGGGATCTGGCCCTGAACCTGGGGTGGGGAGGGGAATGGAGGTTTGCAGAACAAGACAGAATCCCCAGAAGGGCCCTCCTACTGCCAGGCACAGCCCAGTTTGGGTCCCTCCTCTTGCACCAGGGAGTTGCAGTTGTAGACGGTTCGACAGAACCTCTTTCTAGGCTCTTGTAGCCAAGTCACGGGCACCCGTCAGAATGCCTCCTGGCCATCCTGCAGTGCGCAGAGCTCAGCAAAGGGTATCCACCCCTTCTACAGCAATGTCAGTCGGCTGACCAGCTTTGGCGAGGTAAGGACCCGGCTTCCATACCCTGCCCCACATGAATGTACAGCCCCACCTGTTCCCTACAGATAAATGCACACAAGATAAATGCAGCCCTCATGCCCTCTCCCCATCCTGTCCCTGCAGAAGGTGGTGGCAGAAATGAACCGCCTCGGCATGATGGTGGACTTGTCCCATGTCTTGGATGCTGTGGCACAGCGAGCCCTAGAATTCTCACAGGCACCTGTCATCTTCTCCCATTCAGCTTCCCGGGGTATGTGCAAGAACACTCGGAATGTTCCTGATGATATCCTGCAGTATCTGGTGAGAGACTGCCCTGGCCCTCAAACCTAAAGCAAGAGATTCAAACCAGGAGCCCTTGAACCTGAGCCTCTTCTCTCTCAATTTCCTCAAATGCCAGGTTAAATATTTTCTGCCTCCAAAACCCACAGTCCACAGCCCCTGAACATTTGAGCACTAGGTGGGGGTCTAGTGGTAAGATACTCCTCCAAACCCGGAAATCCAGGGCCAAGACACCACCCAGACCAGGGCTGCGGCTCCTCCATTCACACAAACCCAGAGAGGAGATGAATCTGACCTCAAAGCTAGGGCTGAATACCTTCCTCACAGGGACCGAGAGAGTGAACAGGCAGGAGGCTGTGCTGGAGGCCAAGCTGACTGTCCACCGGTCTGCCCCTGCAGAAGAAGAATGGTGGCACCATGATGGTGTCCTTGTCCGTGCGGGTGCTGCAGTGCAACCCGTTAGCCAACGTGTCTACTGTGGCAGGTGAGCCTCACCCTGTGCTCTCTGAAAACTCTGATTTGGAGCTAAAGCTGGGTCCAAATTTGGGGAGGACTTCAGAAGAGCCCCAGTGGTTTGACCCACCTGTTGGCAATAGGTACAGCTCCCAAAAACCAAAGAATGGACAGTACACATCACCTTGGTGCCAGGTGGAACTGGAGCCACAGGATCAAACTGCGATACTGATGGGTATCAGGGAGGTTGTCAGACACTGCTTTATGTCAAAAACATAAAGAAAATGTCCACTATCAGAACTGTTGTTTGACTGACTTTTTTTCACATCTTTCTGACAAAATTCGTGAAGTTGTGAGTACCACAAGCGTCATTACACTTCTGTTCAAGATGTAATCTCTGGCTCACAATCATTGTTTAGCTTCTGTATATTGCAGTGTACATGAAGGTCTGTATTAGTCTGGTTGGGCTGTTATAGTGAAATACTCTAGACTGAATGACTTAAACAGCAGAAATTTATTTTCTCACAGTTCTGGAGGGTGGAAGTCCAAGATTAAGGTATTGAATACCATAAGAATTGGTTTCTGTTGAGAACAATCTTCCTGGTTTGCTGATGCCTGTCTTCTTGCGGTGTCCTCACCGGGCCTTTCCTCTATGAGCATAGGGAGAGAGATCTCTGTAATCTATTCCTCTTCTTATAAGGACACCATCAGTCCCTGTCAGATTATTTCCCCACTCTTATTACTTCAGTTAACTTCAGTTACCTCCCTAAAGGACTTAACTCCATCTTCTACAGTAAAATTGAGAGGGGCTTCAACATATATTTTTTGGGGGGACAAAATTCAGTCCATAACAACAACTTAAGATAACTTTCTCTGATTTTCAGTCTCTCACTAATACCTTCCTCTTTGTCTACGACTTATTCAAGTTTCCTTAATTAAATTTTGTTTTTAATTTTCTTACATTATCCCTTTCCTTTAAATGCTCTCTTCATTTCTTAGTTGGTATTTCTTGGAAATGAAGGCACCTTTCCTCACAACGTATTGATTACTCTCCCCACTGTAACACAGCGTCTTCTCCCATGACTTTCCTGAAATGGTTCCATTTTTGTTCATAAAAGTTTAGTCATCAAATCAGATGGTTCATTTTCAGTTCCCATAGGATTTTACCTTTGGGAAACAACTGACTCCATTAAATGGTGCTTCTTTTAAATCTACCTTCCTTTGTGTTTTATAGCTATCTTATGATTTCTGTTGGCATACCACCTAGCTTCTTTCTGATCATTTTTTTTAATTTTATTTTTTTCAGTTGTTTCTCTCCTCACTCCTTAGCACTAGATACTACATACATTTGGTCTTCTTCTCATCTCTTATATACTCTCTCTTACTCCAGCAGCTTTGTTTACCATTTAATATATTATCTGCCAGGCACCTTCCATCTGTTACCAACATCTCTCCCTCTGTCTTTGTCATTTCAGCCTTCGCTATGTTCTCTGTGCTCTCACAGGGAGATCTATTTAACACAGGAATCTCAGTGGAAAATACGAGTAACTTATTTCTCTACTAAGTAAAGCCCTTACAGATCATATGGTCCAGACCCATCTTGCAGCCATGTCATCTGGACTATGTGACCTCCAATGTCACAACAGCAGAGGACCAGACAAGAGGGACGTTGTCTCCTAATGACCTCAGCTCAGAAGTGATACACTTTATTCTGCTTCTTTGCCACTGGCCACAACTAATCAAAGGAAAACAGTCTAACTACAAAGGGGGATGAAAACTGTAGATAAGCACATAGGATATTTGATGAGCGCCATCTCGAGGGGACATCACCTACCATCAAACTTTTATTTCACAGAGAAAACACAGACTATAAAGCAAAAACACCACTAACTAACTTCTCTTTACGTACAAGGATGGCTTTTCTACATAGTTTATAAATACCTATTCTCACTTCCTCAGTATCTTCCATTCATTTTCCCATCTCATTGGTATTGTTAAGGTTTTCCTCTTTAGCGACTTTATTTTGGCCCCCTCCCATTAAAAAGCTGCCCCCTTCCCATTAAAAATTATTCTTGCTTGAATGCAAGTAATTCTCTAGCTACCTTTTCTCTCTTCCTAATTTCACAGTACACTTTATCAAAAATTGTATTTATTCTCATTGTCTGTATTTTCTTATCTTTATGTACCTCGTGACTCACACAATTTTGCTATTTTCTTTTTACTTATCTGCACTGGAATTGCATCCACCAACATTTAATTTGTGATTAAATTGAATGAATATTGTTTGGTCATTATGTCACCTTTCAGCACTATTTGATTTTGTTGATCAAACTTGTCATCTCAGAAAAATCTTTCACCTTATCAACAGTAGCATCTTAACCTGCTACTTCTTCCTCCTGCCTCTGGACATCCTTATCTTTTTCATTGGGCCCTCTCACTTTGCCCTCTGCCAAGAGATGTGTATTTCTCAGAAGCTCTCTTCTGCCCTTGATAGGTGGTCTCATCTACTCTTGTGATTCCAGCCACCATATATATCACAGATCTTGACCTAAAACTTACATATCTCTCTCCTGAGTCTCTTACAAACCTAACTAATTGCCAACTGAAAAACTCTGCCCAAATGTAACATGGACACTTAAAATTAATTATGTGATTTTACTGAACGATTAATTTTACCTTCAATACTTACTTCCACTATTCATCTCTCTACATCATTTATACCACCACTATTTGTACATTTGTCAAAGTTGGATACTGGGGAAACACTGAAGACTCTGGACTCTGACAACCCTCAGAATGGGAGAAAATATTTGCAAACGAAGCAACTGACAAGGGATTAATCTCCAAAATATGTAAACATAAATAAATTTGTAAAATACATAAGCAACTCATGCAGATCAATATCAAAAAAAAAAAAACCCAATGAAAAAGTGGATGGAAGACCTAAATAGACATTTATCCAAAGATGGCCAACAAACACATGAAAAGATGCTCAACCTCACTAATTGTGAGAGAAATGAAAATCAAAACTACAAGGAGGTATCACCTCACACCGGTCAGAATGTCCATCATCAAAAACTCTACAAACAATAAATGCTGGAGAGCATGTGGAGAAAACGGAACCCTCCTACACTGTTGGTGGGTATGTAAATTGGTACAGCCACTATGGAGAACAGTATGGAGGTTCCTTAAAAAACTAAACATAGAACTACCATGTGACCCAGCAATCCCACTCCTGGGCATATACCTGGAGAAAAGCAGAATTCAAAAAGATGCATGCACCCTAATATTCATTGCAGTACTATTTACAATAGCCAGGACATTGAAGCAACCTAAATGTCCGTCAACAGAGAAATGAATAAAGAAAATGTGGTACATATATACAGTGGAATATTACTCAGCCATAATAAGGAATGAAATAGTGCCCTTTGCAGAGACATGGATGGACCTAGAGACTGTCATACAGAGTGAGGTAAGTCAGAAAGAGAAAAACAAATATTGTATAATATCACTTATATTTGGAATCTAGAAAACTGGTACAGATGAACTTATTTGCAAAGCAGAAATAGAGACAGATGTAGAGAACAAACACATGGGGGGAGGGGGGTGGGATGAATTGGGAGATTTGGATTGACATATATACACCACTATGTATAAAATAGATAACTAATGAGAAACTATGATATAGCACAGGGAACTCTACTCAATACTCTCTGGTGACCTAAATGGGTAGAAATATAGAAAAGAGGGAATATGTGTATAGGTATAACTGATTCACTTTGCTGTACAGCAGAAACTAACACAACATTGTAAAGCAACTATACTCTAATAAAAATTAATTTAAAAAAATAATAAAACTCTGGACTCTGTATAATCATCCCTCACCTTCACAATTAATTCAGTAACCAAGTACTGTCTAACCTAAATTCCATCTATCTCTCAATATTGTCTGCTTTTATTCAAGCCTCTTGCCACTACTTGGTTCTGAGCTACATTTTCTTTTATTTATGGAACATATACAGTCTCTTAACTTTTAACAGAATAAATCTTTTAACAGTATAAGTATTCATTGAGTACCTACAACACTGGTAAGTAAGGACATCGTTCACATGGAGTTTACAATGTAGTAGGGGAAATGAACTATAAAATGTAACTATACCTCTCATAGATAACTTGACAGCCAAGTTTTATAAGAACACATAGAAAGGGAATTTAATCTCTAATGGAAGTCATGAAAAGCCAGATATTCGATGTTTATTTTGAAACTTATATGATGAGAGTGCATTCACCAAGGATTGAATGAGTAAAGAATGATGCAAATTGATGACATAACCTGGAGAAAGTTCAGCATTAAGAGAAGTCTAACCCTGAAGTCTATTGAGTATTGCTGAAAATTTATGGAAGAAGGAGATGCTAAGTAAGGAGAGAGAAACCAGATAAGGGTGGAATAGTAGGCAAGAGCACAGTGCTTGAAGCCTTTTCCCCAAAATTAAAGAGAAGCTATCAAAGAGCTCTAAGCCGTTGAGTGAAATTTAGGTTGCAATGCAGAGAATAAACGAGACAGAAATAATACTGGAGTCAGGGAAAAAGTGAACTGGGATGTTACATCCGAGTAAAAAATGTAAAATATATGACAATGGACATAGAGAAGAATGGACATATGTGTGTGTGTGTGTGTGTGTGTGTGTGTGTGTGTGTATACAGTATAATTATGACAACTCTTAGGGATTGTTCCAGAGTTTAAGGGAGGGGAGAAGAGTAAAGAATGACTCTCAGTTTCTTGCTTGGCTAATTGGGGTTAAAAGAGTTTGCAATAAAAAAGAATTAGTTTAAGTCATTTAGTCATTTTAAGTGCATTCTGAATCCTATACAAATAAGTTTGAGAAATTTAAGAAAATTGTGTTTCCTTAAGTTTTGCATATCTTTTGTTATGCCACGTAAATTCCCTTCTTTTTCATATGATTAAAGAAAAGTTATGAAAAAAATAAGAGAGATGAGAGAAAATAAAATCATATGAAAAATTATGAATGATCTTTATCTGTTTTTGTGCTTACTGTAATTTCTTATTCTTTACCTCTCTATATACATATTCTGAGGTATCTTCTCAGACTTGCTGAATCAATCTGTGAGGATTAAGTTTAACTAATCGCTCAGATGAACCTAAAATTTGTTCATCTACAGGAATAACCAACATAAGAGAGCAGTTATGGTTGTCTCAAAATTAGGGAAGACTTCCCAATTATTCCCATTATGTCAAAGAGAGAACATGAGCAGGTACTTCAAGTATCCGAACTTCATATGATTAGATTCTGTAAACGCATTTTAAATAGAAAAAATACATAGAAGAAAGGTTAAGACAGAACTTTCCTGGGATAAAATGGATGATATAGTTTCACCAGATGCCTTTACTTAGGAAAAAGAAATGTTAAAGAATTGTAACAGTATCCAACCTGGAAAACAAAATACAGAAATTTTCACGGCTAAGCCTGAGCTCAGTACAACTCTGATTTAGTGTTTTTTCAAGCCTTACACAGCAGTCTCTATTTTAAAAATATTTATAAGTAACCCACTTTGTAGGAAAACACCTATCTTTCATCATAAGAATTATTACACTTTATACTTTTATTCCAGCCTAACTTTTATACTCCATTTTCTACCATTTGGCAACTTATAACCTACACTCTAGTCAAAAAAAAATCTCATTTACAATCACCTAAATATACTGTGTTGGTTCTCAAGTCCAGGATGTTCCTTCTGCCTGGTATGCCCCTGACCTCCTCTCCACGTGGAAAATTCCTACTGACATTCAAAACCTAATTCCAAGACCCCCTTATTGTTGGCATCCTCTTCAATATCCCCTAACAGGGTTATTGACTCCAAGTTCTGTTTTACAAAGTTACATTTTTATGATCTATTTATTTAATAGCCTATCCCTATTCGATTGTAATGAGTTGTTTATGCATCTCTCACACTCTCTTTTGAGTTCCTCTGGCCTTTATTTTTTCTTTTATCTCTTACCCATAAGCACAGTGCTTGCCCCATAGTATGTGCTCAACGTGTTGGCTGAGTGAAAAAAGACACCTTTTAGCTCTAATCATTTGTGAAATTTCATTTAAAATGACATCAGATTACCCTTTGTTTCCTAACTTAATTTCTAGTACTATAGAATGTACACTCAGAACACCGTCAGTGGCCTACAGAAAGAGTGTTCTCATTGGACTTCATGCATATAGTCAACCCCTTATAACTTTCTCTGGCATACAACTGCCAGACATGTTCTTTAAAAAAAAAAAAAAAGTACCAACCCCTCACCTATTGGAAAACTTCCAGAAGCTCTCCATTCCTTATTGTATCTTTTCTACTTGATTTTTCAAATACCTCTGTCTTACTTCATCTATTCAGAACTGCCTTTTCTACCTTTGGCTTTTATTTTCAATTTCATTCATATCATTATCTGCACTTACCCATAGAACCTAAGCATATTTCAGTTTCTTATGCAAGTTTCCTCACTAGAGGTCAAAGGGGCATGGACTATTGTGATAAAATATTAAATAAATAGACGATAGGACTTTGTTCTATTGGTCTGGGAAAATTACTACCTGAAACATATAATTCTGGAAACTGAAGGGATCAGACCTGTCAACTTTGTTTACTTCAGACTCAAATCAATGTATTGTCTTTACCTGAGCTCTGGTTACATTTAGAAAAAAGTACTGTAAATACAGTGAATGAGCAAGACCACTATCTGAGATGTGTCTGGGTCCTTAGTATAGTAATTGGGGGAATGGTAAGTGTTGGTCAATGTTTGCTGATTGATGACTCAATAGATCTGGTTAAGCCTCACCCTCAGAATTCCAGATTTTTTAACAAGCTTCTCAGTCTTTTCATCCCAAGGAAGAAACTAAAGAAAACCAGATGACAAGAATTTCAAATTGTAAAATATCCTAGTTGTCAAATTTAAATAGGGGTATCCTGTGCAATGGAGAGGCTGGCTGGTGCCAATTTCACATTTTGTTCTCTAGTGGCTGTGTGAAGCCTGCTCTGCCAGTGAACTGACAGGTCGAGAGTACTCCAGCTTCCACAGACACCCGAGAACTTTCTATTTTTCATGGTGTTCCTACCTTATCTAAGAGAAGGACTATATTCACAATGAAAAGAGTTATGATTAATCGCCAGTAGAGAGATTCTTCCACTTTCTGGGTGCCCACGTTAAGAGTCTGGTATAGTCAACACTCCCTCTAACATAGATCATGCATTGAAATGAGAACACTCTCACCTAATATGGCCAGAGAGATTAAGGGAGTTGGCCCAGCTGAGCCCAGGAGACACCTCTAATTCAAAACCTCAACCATTAACATAGTGATTGTGATCAAGGAGACTTACAGCACGTAAGAGATTCAAAAAGCATATTAATCCACCTCCGGCAACACTGCCAGTTTAAAAGAGTGATTAAACTTCTCTCCCACTTGATTCAACCTAGCTATGTATTATACCACTCTAAATGCTAGCAGACTCTATGCTTATGGCTTCCTTTTGGTAGCACTTAGTATACACGAAAACTTTCTCCAAGAAGTAATTACTTTTGAAACCATAAACATTTCAGTTGGGAAAAGAGAAAAAGAAAGGAAGTGCAAGTAAAGGGAAGTAGGAAAAAATAAGAAAATACCCTCAGATATAAACATGTTGATTCAAAAAATAACTTAAAGGGGATTTAAATGATACTAGGTGAGCATTTATTCTGTTTCTGCTTTAAATAAAGCATTCTGTTCTATTTCTTAGGTGTTGTACTTGTTTATTATCTAATGATATCTGTTAAAAACCTCTTGAAAGATATGCATTCATTCTGGTATCCTAAGCACCTATCTGGATGAACAGCACAAGTAGTGGGAAGTCATGGGGCATAAAGGACCTTGCCAAGGCTCTGGAATCCATCTCTTACTTATGGTCTTTGAGACTCAGGCTCCTCCTCTATGTAATGTTCATAAAACTTAGTGGAGATAGAACACTAGGGACACAGAAGGTCAAAATAGGTATTTACTACTACTTTTCAAATATCTTCCTTTAGGAAAACAAATATATTTTATTTGCAATGAGGCTTTCTTGTGAATTTTATTCTTCTAAAGAAGAATATTTTTAGTGAACAATTTATTCATTTGTCTCCCTGTGCTACTTTCTTGACAATACTCAAGTAGGGGTGGTTTTCTCTCAAACAGTTACCTTCATGTGATTTGTATCTCAGACCTTCCTAAAAGCATGTTTTCCTGCTCTTTCTTTCCACCCCATCCCAACTCTACATAAAATATGAAAATGCACAGAACCCTGGGAAAATAAGGAGAAGCAAAATGTTTGTCACTGCCAGCTCTAGTATGCATATATCAGAGGCTAAATTATAACTGATGAAGACAGAAATGGGACCCATATCTGTCTGACATCAGAAATCAGAAGTGTAGCTACTACAAGCTGATGAATTGGAACTCAGATCAAGGCCTAGAGTTGAGAGGAGTCTTCTGATCAGAAGGGGAAAGTAAACAAAGGGCAGCATTTAATTATTTAATAATAAATAAGAGAATGACTATGGTGTTTTTACAGAACAAGATATAATATTGAAATAAAACCCCCCAAAGTGACACAGAAATATAATGCAATCCTCTTAAGCTACAACCCTTCCTAAACCAAACCGTACTATTCTCTTCACACAGCCTGGAAAGTCAAAAGAAAGGGGATACTGATCTGCATCACACTGGCATTAGAAGCAGATCTAGTTTTAATGACGTTTTATTTCATGGACTGAAGTTTCCCCCCAAAAAAGGGTAAGCTTTTTTCTCCAGAAACATCACTGTGTAATAATCAAGGAGCCAGGGATGGTGGTATTAATTGCTCTAAGTACAGGGATTTGTTTTGAAGAAAGAAGTACCAATCAGAAAGAGAATTGACCAATAATTACTTAACAAAACTGCTTCAGAAGTAGATTTCTAAATCTACTTTTAGATTAATTGATAGTTAGAAAAATCTTACTAAGTTTATTCATTTAGAGGAAATCTGTGCAAGCCTCTGAAACCAAGAGGTATTGTATCAAAAGAGATAAGGTCACTAGACACTTATGTAAGAGCCACTTCTCCTCAAATGGCCACCATATAGTCATTTCTGACTATTACATTACCAAGAAGTAACAATGCATCTTTAGGAAACTAGTATGAAAGAAAAACATAATAAAATTTTTTGCAGGTGACTCTTTGATCTCATAGGTGTGTGTTAATTTTCCAAAGTTGGGACTGGATCTTGCCTTTAGAAAATGCTCCTTGAAATATCATATTGAAAATCTTCTCTTTTACTCCTTATTGTAAACACTGTATATGTTTTTAAGAAGACCAAAAAAAGTATGGACTATGGGGTTTCCCTGGTGGCGCAGTGGTTGAGAGTCCGCCTGCTGATGCAGGGGACACGGGTTCGTGCCCTGGTCCGGGAAGATCCCACATGCCGCGGAGCGGCTGGGCCCGTGAGCCATGGCCGCTGAGCCTGCACGTGCAGAGCCTGTGTCCGCAACGGGAAAGGCCACAGCAGTGAGAGGCCCGCGTGCCGCAAAAAAAAAAAAAAAAAAAAAAAAAAATATATATATATATACATATATATATATATATATATATATATATATATATATATATATGGACTATGAAATTCTTTTTCCAGTAGTGAAATTGTGGAGAATACAACTTACATTTCTACTGTATTCCCGCAAAAAGAGGAAGTTCTTTTCCACAAAGACTCTCATCAATGTTAACTCTAGGAGAGGAGTATTTGTAGTTGTCTCATGCTTTGTGGTGACAGACTCTCACTTTTTCCCCTGTCTTTATTGTGGGAAACAGGGCACACTTTGGGCTGAGAATTCATGCTGTGGTCGGAAAAGAAAGAAACGAAAAATACCCTCATTCACACTGCTCTTTAACAAGTTCAGCGAATGGGCTTCAGGCATTCTAAACAGCAGCGATTAAAAAATAACTTTAGATTTCCTACATTTCTTCCAGTAGGATGAAAAGCTGAGGTATGTTAACTTTAATCTTATGGTTTGGGTGAATACAGAGTTCGATTACTCCCTGTCAAAGCAGAAATCAGCCTCTTACAGGGAGTAAGTGCTAATTAAGCAAAACAGAGTAAGCATGTTATATGAAGTATATTTGTTTCTTTCCTGTGCACTTTGGCTGCACAAGCTCTAACCACAGTTTTCGGAGCAACCATCAGTGCTCCCTAAGAATGCCAATGCAGTGTTCCGTCCAGTTAGTGGGGTGCAGAGACCAGTCAGAATGCTGATGCTTTCCACAAAGGAGATGGGGCTAGGGAGGCAAATGCAATCATGGAATATTATATCTGTCTTGTGTGCCTGCTACAAAACAGTGTCCTCTCAAGACTACTCCATCCCTTCTTTGCTTTAAACGTGTAAGTTTGTATATGTAAGCTTTACAAGTCTCTAATAAGAGAAAACTGAAAATGCCCAGGAAAAAGATAAAATTGCTTCAACAGAGAAAGGTCTCTCTGTTCCCGTTGAAGAGGATATAGAGTTAATAACAGGAAATATCCATCCCCTGAAATTGTATGAAACATGGATGCTTCGAAAATTTACTCAAGGTCTCACTGACCAGGCTATAAGTAATTTTAATTATTATTTCTTATGATTATGGTAGATAAAAAGTCTCAGTAGTATGCTAAAAATCTTTAACGCTCGTTGACCTTTTTTGTTGATAGCTTTCCTCCTCCCAGGCTCCAGCCAACAATAGCAGTAACAGATATCCAGATCTTAAGAGGATAGAAGTATAATGGTGCACTGAATATGGAAAGGAAGAACCAGTAAATGTTCCTATATATTCATAACGCGAATCAGCATCAAACTAAGGAATAAGCTTCCCCAAGAAGAAGTTGACAGCAAATAGTTTCTCCTCTTAATGAATTGAGGAACCAACTTTGAAGTTATCCATAGCCACCGCTTCTGAAGCAACCAATAGCTTTGTAACTATTAGTTTACTTGTATTAGATTAATTTATATTAGAGTTTATTTAATGCAATTGCTCACAAATTTTAAACCATTTTGTAGAGTAGTGTTCTCTATCTGTTTAAATGAAATGCTTTCCTAAGCTCAAGATCAGTGTTTTTATGTTGTGTAAATTATGAAATTACTGTGGAATATCTGGTAAACTTGATAGGAAACCCCAGATGTCAGCACTTTGCTGGGCAAGATTTAAAGTGGCCCACACCGTTAACCCTCATCAGGAGCAGTAGCAGTGGGCTAAGTCATAAGGGCATGCCCATCCATTACACTCACCCAGGATAATGTGAGAGAGAATCAAAGGGCAGTCAGACAGGGACCTCTACGCTCAGATTCCACTGCCAAGAAATGGCTTAAGTCAGCTCTTGTTGTTGAAGAAAATAACACTTTAGGAATCAGACTGAATCCTATTTTAAGTTTTAGAGGAGGAAGGATACTATTTAAACATTGATGAAATGTGCCTCTTTTTTTGTAAATCAGCATAGAAATTTATTTGAATTCAAAATAATATGGTTATATTTAGCATAGTGTAATAATTATCTAAAGCACATATCATCGTTGGCTCTGGAGCAGTTCTAAAGATGTCATTCTTTTGAAGTCAAAAAATATGCAGTAAAAAATGTACAAGGAAGCAAAAATATAAATAAAACAAGTTTGCTGAGTATGGGAAGTTGTTACAAGAGGGGCACACCAAGATAATGTAACAGAGTCCAAATTACATAACATACAGCAAGGAGTTCTCTTGCTTTAACAACTCCTAGAAAATAAACCAGTAATCTCAATGCAAGAATATCACCACTGGATTAACAGGACAAATTTTCTGAGGGACACAGGTAGTAATTCACTATACTTCCCTTTTCTCTCATACCTTTTCTCACACCAATTTCTTTTCTTTCCTTGAGGATAGATTTTATCCTGTTAAAAAAATTTTAGTTTTATTTGTAAAGTGGAGTAAATAATATCCTGAGTGAAGTAGGCAGCATTTTAGCTGAAGATGCTCAGGAATGAAACTTTTGAAAAAGGTCAATCAGCTAGCTAGCTAGTAGTTACCATCAGTGGCTTGCAGAAAAAAAAATTACAGATGATATGTTTGCTAAATCGATAAAAAGAATAAGCAGTTTAAAATGGGTGAAAAATCCCAGGATTTATTGTGACCTAGACCAGAGGTCCCTAAACATTTTGGAACCAGGGACCGGTTTCCTGGAAGCAAATTTTTCCAGGGATGGTGGGTGGGGTGTGTGAGGTTCAGGTGATAATGTGAGCCATAGGGAGCTGCAGATGAAGCTTAGCTGGCTTGCTTGGGACTCACCTCCTGCTGTGCAGCCCGGTTCCTAAGAGGTTGCGGACTGGTACCCGTCCAAGGTCAAGGGGTTGGGGACCCCTGACCTAGAAACTCAAAAGTAGACAGTTGACCTTTGATTAAGCCCATTTTCCTGTGGAGTGAGCCATAAGGGGCTCCAAGACAGTTTGGTTTCAACAGTGTTCACAACCAGAGGGCAAACTCAGAATGTCTCCTCCTCTTGCAGAAACTGGGCCACGGATGAGAAGTCTTTTTTTGAGTAGCCCTTCCTGCACATCATCCCTGCAGATCTGATGGGCTTGACTGTCCAGAAGGACTGGGCTCTTCGTGCTGGTAGCAGAGCCTCATGCTAATCCCAGATCCTTAGCCATGAGTGTTGCTCCGAATCCGCCCTGATAGTAATTAGCCGAGGGAACTCCATCCATCACCCCAGGTACAGGATTATAAGTGTCACTTGACCAACATCGTCCTGAGCTCGTATTTAGGATTTTAGCCAAGAGTTTTGGGTCAAGACCTAACCTGAGTCCCAGATTCATAACTTCAGCAGTTCCAATCCTACTAATAGCTAACAGCAAGTTTTGCAGATCTTTGAAGCCTGGCCAGTCCCAACAGCTCCACGATGCACCACATGGGAGCCCATGCACCACAGCAGCTTAACCCCTCCCATCCTAAATGTGAGGTTGCCAGACCGAGCCGTTCCCACACCACCAGAAACAGGGGCATCCGTGAAAACTGCTCCCATTTTCTCAACTTCTTTGGCCAATTCTCTCAAAACCATAGGATCAACAGTACTGGAATCTATTAATAGTGAGTCTTTCTTCACTTTTTTTTGAATTCCATTTGCTCCAGAATAGGCTTCTAGCGCATTGATGCATTGTAATAATTCTGTCAGCTTTTTCGGCTACATCTGCTGCGGAAGACACTACCGGGTTCACCTGCATCTAGAAGCTCTTTGCATGCATCAGGGAACACATCATCAATAATGAGTGGCTAGCCATGTTTCATGAGCTATTTTGCCATTGGATTCCCCACGTTGCCTACTCCAATGAATCCAACTGGAGTCTTAGAAGCTATTGACCTAGAACACAGCGCTGCAAGGCGGGCCACCGCCGGCTGCTGCGGACGACTCCTGTACCATAGGCCGGAGGTGGCTCCACGGAGACGGAAGGAGGCTGCCACTCTGCCCACACCCCTCTTTCCCACGGTGACCTCCTCGACTCCCGGCTCACCCACTGGCTGCTATACGGTGTGTGGTGCGGAGGGCCGGCTCGGCTGTGGCGATTCTTAATACCTCTTTGTTACTAGGCTGCACATACAATTTCACCTAGTGAGCGATTTAACAGAAGGAATTTTTTTCTACGGCATTTTTGTGGCACAGCAGATAGAAGCGAGGTCACTATTTCTTTGAAGAACTAAATTAAAAATTTATAGAAAGTCATGATTCATTCTAAAAATATGCTGAGTCAAAGAAACATGAAAATTGATGCGATGGAGGAAGAGCGTTAGACTTCCCTGATGCTCAAATGGGACCTTTCTTCTGGTGACAGAATATGGTTGTGTAACTCCTTTAATCCCAGTGGATTTTCCAAAAATTCCAGAATCTTCAGATTTTGGTAGCCCCTGTTTACTGCCTTTGCCCCCCCCCCACCCATGTCAAACCCCACTCCCACTCCACACACATTTATTTTTTACCAGTTGTCTTCCAGGGTGTTTTTCTTTATATAGCTATTGCAACAGTTTGTTAGACTATTGACCCCCAGTGCAAATGCCCCTCCCCCCCATTTTCTCACCCTGTGTAATTTTGTTCCACCTTGACCTGGGCTTGGTCACGTGACTTGCTTGGGTCCAATGGCATATCAAGAGCTGAAGCTTGGAGGGTACTCGTGCTTTAGGCCTTGTCCTCATGGAAACCTGACAAGTTAGGAAGCTTGGCTAACCTAGTGGAGACTAGGCACAGGCCACAGCCACACCAATGGCCAGACATGTGAAAGCAACCAGTCCCAGTCCAGCAACCAGATGATGGCAGCCTCAGTAGTCACCTCAGGTGAAAACAAGATAGATCCACCCAGGAGATCGCAGCCCATTCTGCTGATTCACAAATTGTGAGGAGATAAAGTCCCTGCTGTTTTAAACCACCAAGCTTAGGAGTAGTTCATCACACAGGAAGAGATATAACTATCTTCATGGTTAGATTATCTTCCCATTTTATACCATGTTTCCCCTCAAACGATTGTTCCTTTATCCAAGATTCTAGAAAAGAAATAACAACTGATGAGGCTGATAGAGCCTTAACATTTTTTAAACGTTTTATAAACTTTTTAAATAACTGTTAATAAAATCAATATTTATTTGATCACAAAATTATTTCCTTCAGTTGCCTTAAGAAGTAATGCAGAATTGTACTAAGTTTATAAATTTGGAGGCTCTAAAAATGTGTTATTCCTTGGATTCAAGTCCTAGTGTACTTTATGTGGGCATTCACGTTTGCAAAATGATTCCAGGAAATTTGCAATTTCATTTTACAACTTTGGCCTAAGGAGTCTTATGATATTTTACCTGAGAAAAATAATACATTAATTCCACTTTCAGCTATTAAACCCATGGCTTCCTGCATTTTCTAAATTCCCTATCAGTAAAGAAGACTATGTATAGCATACAAGACTGTCATGATTAGGAGGAAGGTAATACAGAAAGAACCCATCAAATTAGGCATTGCCCAGTCATGTCAGTATACTAACGTGGGGAGCCACAGGCAGCTTGAAGCCTGGAAAAGAGACAGATACAATGTAATGATTATTCTAAGGATCCGGATAATGATTCCTATGATTTTGTTTTAAATATTAATGGCAGAGGATTCTGGGGAAATGATGGTGGCTACAGAGAAGATTTTTATCCCTGAATATGCCACCCCTCCCCTAAATACACAACCCCCCAACCCCCCAAAAAAGAAAGAAAAGCATCTAGGATAGCAAGATCAAAAACCCACAGACAGCATCTACAACAAGGTGTCCACATGAACTGCAACATACAGCCAGGTAGGAACAAATCAACAACAGGAAGAAGACCTACATATGTGTATCCCAAGGTGTGTGGGAGGAAGATGAGGGAAGGACTCTCTCTCTCTTTCAGGAGAGCCAAAGGTTACTATGGTTCAAGAACTCCCTGAGATTGAAAAACTCACTGAGAACAGCGGCAGAAACCGGGAGTGAACGTTGCAGGCTCCACTTTGCAGCTGAGTGCAAGAACTTTGAAATGTTCTGAGGATGCCAAGTGTTCTGGGGTCTGTGAAACCTTGACACCTATCAAACCAAAGCACCATTCCAGAACAAATCCCCATACTCAACAAGGACAGCAAAGAGGAGGCCTGGGTTCATGGGAATAGGAGGGCCGAGGAGGAAGATTTTAGAAATTTTAAGGTCATTTTTTAAATTACGTTGTGAAAATAATAGAAGATAGTGAGACCTGGAGTTCTGAAGCTAGAAATTATATTCTGATCTATGTTCCCCTCCTAAAGTGGAAACTTAGTTCATTTAAAAATGAGTGACAGAAGAGTATTCCATTCACATCCTGTAGAAAATCAGTGAGAAAAAAAAGAAAAAATAAGGGTGAAAAGAAAGTTCCAGCAAATCCTGAAATTGTGACAGAAAAACACGTCCACAGAACAAATCAGAACAACTGAAATTTATTGCCTGACATTGTGGAAAAGTAAAAGAAATTTTAAAAGGAGTAGAAACTGGTTTTAAGAAAAACATAAAAGAAATTAGAAAAATTCAGAAATGAAGTGATTGGAGAATAGCAAGATTTGAAAAGGTGAAAGAATTCAGTAAGTAATTTGTTTAAAAAAAATCATGTCTCGAGAGAAGGTTAAACTAGAAGGAACACAAGTTTGAATAAACACAGTGGATAATGTCTCCTTGGGGAAATAGCTGATTTCAAATCCAGCATGAGAAACGAACAAGATGTTCCTGTTACATCTTGTGATACAAGAGAGCTGGGAAGACTTCAAGGACTACTGTGGTTGTGTGGAAAGACTCAGGAGCTAACTTGAACAGGTTCCGTGAACCTAAGAGTGGACAATCTCTGCATCGATATTTATAATAACCTCACTGAAAACACCAACAAAGAAAGAAAATACCTCATTAGTCATCTTCGGAAGCTACTTTGGAGTCAACCTCTCTCTCTCTCTCTCTTTTTTTTTTTTTTTTTTTTTTGTAAAACTGGTAAATAAACTAAAAGAAGGATTTATTCTTCCTTTCCTAAGTAAACTGTAACTCAGGGCAACCAAATAGTTGATGAAATAATATTCTAGCTAGTAAATGAATAATAATCTAATTAGTAGAATATCACCATTTGGTACCCTTAATAAATTAGAGGATCTAGACATTGATCATTAACGGCTGCAACGTCACAGTAAGACAGACACTTTATAGTTCCTTTTGGAATTAATCAATATTATCTATGAAGTAAACTTGCCGAAAAATCACACCTGAATTATGTCAGTGCTCTAGATCTATCTACCAACTGACAGTAAATACATGGGCCAAAGGAGCATAATAAATATATAAGCATAAAGGGGATGCAATCAGCATAATCCAGACAGTTGGGAACCCTACTGGATGAAGGCATTGAATTCAATGACAAATACTTGCAAGAAAAATGAGCAAATTGAGTTCTTGTAAACCTATACTTTAAAAGAAATTATGTTTGGATCAGCAATCAAATAAATAATGGTTATTAACATAAAAATACATTTATAGGACAATCAAAGAAACATGAACTGACTGGCTATTTGTTGATATTAAGGAATTATTATTATTTGGGGATGTGTGATAATGACATAGTTGAGCTTAAAAAGGACAGTTCTTGCATTTTAGACATATGTATACTGACATTTTCGCTGAGAAAAAGAAATCTGGAATTTGCTTTAAAATTGCTGGGGATTATGGTGGTAGTATTAAGAGAGGGTACAGAGAAAATATATTGGCCTGAAATTGATATTTGATGAGAATAATTGATGAAAGTTTCTACTTCTTTCTTTTTACTTCTGTAGATGTTTGAAATTTTCTATACTAAAACATGTTTTATAAATGTAGATGGCTTTCAATTTGCTCTTCTGAGCTCTCAGGAGGCAAAAAGCCATTCTTAAATTAGGAGCTTTCTTCTCTAGCCAAGAATTCTAATGATAATTTTGTCCCAACTGGCCAGAGCACTCAGATTGCTCTGAGATCTGTTGGTGGAAAAAAAATCAGCACAAACAATAAAGAGGCTCTTTAGTCTTAGAAGAAAACAACAAAGAGTAAAGGCTGGTGCTAGGTCTAGGGCAATAGTGTAATATCAGTATAAGACAAAATATTAGTTTCTTCCAAAATCCACTTGTTACTACTGTGTATACTTTTGCAGCAAAATATCTTTTCTACATTGTCAGCATTAAAGTAAATTTACTATTTAGGTAGCATTTAAATTATCATATACTCAAAGCCTAGAAAGAATCCCCTAGGCTGAAATGACATTAAATCTTATTTTGGCCATTGTAGTGTATTCTCCAGTCCTACTTGCTTTGTCTATAACTGTCCTAAAAAGGTGTGAGGAGATCTGCCAATATTAATGCCAGGATTCAAAATGAGTTCTTTGTAGCTTGCTTCCTTCAGGATCTTCTGCCCTCAGACCCATGTATTTACTTAATGCCTCAGATTATTGTATATGTCACATCTTTCCAACTAGAAGACAAGCTCCTTTAAGGGCAGTGACTAGTCCCATCAACATCAAATTTACCCCAACACCAGTGCTTTCAAAATGTGTGTTGCTTAGTATATGTCTGACCGTAAGAAGTTATAGAAACAATTCTATTCTAACTAAATAATAATGATACTGCTGCTACTATTTCTACTACTCCTGCTAATAAAATGTATGAAATAGAGTATAAATAGGAAAATAAAGATAACGCTGGAAATCCCAGACTACAAAGTGAATTTTCCCAAAGCCACTGGCCAATTCATCGACTGTAAACAGTTACTTGTGAGTTGGTCAACATTTAAATGCATAATTGAGAGAAGGGTTCAAACGTTTTATTACCAAAAAACAAAATTTTTATAGCTCCAATTTTTGAGCTCAACTAACCTGTAGTTTTAACAGAAATAGATGAGATTCAAAGTATTCATTCAGGTTCCTAAATGATCCATTCCTGATCTTTCCTTATGAAACAATCAATTATAACTCTAATAATTTGTCAAGGATTCACCAATCTCTACTTCTTTTATTTTCCAAGGTTTGGTATCATTACAAAATCAAGTCCTTTGGTGGAATTTAATAGTTTCAAAATCCCTCATCAATATTATTCACTGGGATAAAATAATATGAAAATTTAAAAAACACTGGCTATGTGCTGAGAAATGATCCTTCAGTGATTCACTCAAGGTGGACTAGCACTCAGGCCACACCTGAGGTAGAACTTGAATTCCAAAGTGGACCTTTAAACCACAGCTCATCTTCTCTTTTTAAAACCATTAGAAATAAGCCTGTTGCTTGACCTTTGAGATTCTGCAAAGAGACTATATTTAGATCTTTTGTCTCTTTTAACTTCCCTAGTCCCCTTCTCTACTTTCAGAATAGTGATTCCCAGATAAGTACAACGAGTTCAAACAGTGTGGCTAAAGGGGTAGTTAGTCTGCTCTGCAGCCAAGTTACTCACAGAATAAATAAGTTGGCTTTCACAGTTGTTAGTTTCTTCATGGGCTTTGCTTAGAGGGGTCTCAGCTCAAGCAAGCAGCCTGTCAGCAGCCTGAAATAACTCTGTGGAAATCTAATGGCATATATGTAAAATATGTCTGTGAAACCTTTTATTCAATCTTAGATGCATAATTTTACTACTTCTTTAGGCCTGGAAAAGTATATTCAGCTAAAAAAGGATGGAAAAGAAAATGTGTATAATACCTCATGCCTTCCTCACACCCTAGAACCTTATCTTACCCCTGTTTCATCAGAAAATGATGTATACTGTAAGAAACATTTTTTAAATTATTTGATCAAATATTTAAGTGCACTAAGTCTCTGTATTTATTAAAGCAAATATAGTTACCTTTCTGTCCCTTTCTAAAAGAAAGCAAAAGATACAGTTCTTTTTTCTTAAGACTCAGGGTTTATGGATATTAATTATTACACTATATTGACACCCAGACATGTTTATAGGAGCCTTTTGAGACATACAGAGCTATTTATTCCCATACCAAATGGCACTTCTTTTTCCTCTGCCTTCTGCTTGTATTTTTTCTGTTGCAATTATATCCTACTGAGGCTGCTACATGTCTTTGTTTGATTTGAGGTTCTAAAGGTAAGACTGTATATTCTCCTTTTTACAGAATAATAATGGGTTTTATGACTGTTTGCCTTCAGAAGCCTCCTTTTCCACTCATTCTCATTTCATATCTATGGTGAGGTGTCTAAAACAGATGAGTTAGTTCTGAACTGGTGATATATAAATCAATTATTATTTGATTCATATTCAAAGCAGCTCCTCCTAAAATAGTGGCCTTCCTGCCTGTGGGATGTATGGATGTATATCCATGCCACTCTCTCACTTTGTCACAACTTACCCTTCCCCCTTCCCATATCGTCAAGTCCATTCTCTAGTAGGTCTGTGTCTTTATTCCCATCTTACCCCTAGGTTCTTCATGACCCTTTTTTTTTTCTTAGATTCCATATATATGTGTCAGCATATGGTATTTGTTTTTCTCTTTCTGACTTACTTCACTCTGTATGACAAACTCTAGGTCCATCCACCTACTACAAATAACTCAATTTCGTTTCTTTTTAATGGCTGTGTAATATTCCATTGTATATATGTGCCACATCTTCTTTATCCATTCATCCGAAGATGGACATTTAGGTTGTATCTTGAGGCTTTTTCAGTTTCCTATTTGTCCTCTATGATAGGCACATAACACTTCTCCTAGCACAGAGAATTTGTAATGCTTAGAATCTGCACAAAGCTGTTGCTTGAATGAATGTCTTTAAATTCAACAATGTAATGATAATATTTGAATCTGCAGTAGTTTCTCATTGTCTACCTACATTTAATATTTCTGTTACTGGGAATATCAATACCTATTTTAACAGGGGTATTAGAACCTCAAAATTGCTGGCTATTTAAAACAGGCTTTTTCATAATTTTTTTGATAATGATGGTGATTATGATGCTGTTGATGAAAATGATGATCATTATCAACAATTTCATCATCACCACCACCATCTAATAAGGTACTACTGATTCAAACTGAGGGGTAAAAAAACACCACAAGAAGAAAAGAGTGGATCATAATTACAAGGACTAATAAAAGAGAATCATACATATATTATATACTGAGGTGAAAGAACATGAGATTTACCTTCTGAAGATCAGGATGCCTATTTCTGCTACTTAATGGATAAGTGATCTTGGCTCTGTAATTTAGTCTCTTTAAGTTTGTTTCATTATCTTTAAAATGGGGAAAATAATAATTTCCACCTCTATTCTAAGGATCAAACCAGACACTCTTTTTGAAAGAGTTTTGTAATCTGCATTCAATATACAAATGTCAGCTAATTCTATTACTGAAATTCCTGAAATTCCTTGTCTAAATGCATCAGTAAATATAATTTAATTGCTAGTTCTCTGGAAGCCCCATCCATCTCTTTCGCTAATCGAGGTCAATTTTCTTTTAATATCTCATTAAACCGATTGAGAGTTAATTCCTAGTATGATGTGGACCACTTAGTACCACATATTCTCCAAGAGATTATATTTATTCTTGGCATGTCTCACTCTGATTTCCTGCTTCTGATGAATTCACAGTCTTTGACGTTGACTAGTTTCCTATATCTCTATGCATCGTGTAAACATCTTTACCCTCCAGGACCCCTCACCTTGCTTCATCTCATAAAGCAACAGTAGCATAAGGCTCTTCTGTTAAACAGATTTCTGATGATGATTTGGAGTGGAATTTTAGAACACACGTTAGGTCGAAACTTTAAAATTGAATATCGATCATTACTATTCTTAAAAAAAGAACAGTCGTTAACCTTTCCTTACCCTGATGGATTTTTGGCTGTTCCCGTCTTCTTTAGCGCCCTCTGCTGTCTTCTCCCATCCTTCTCTCCACAGAGATTTTTTTCCTTCAGCTCTGACTCCTCTGCCAGTCCTCTTCTCCTGACTCTCCTGGGGAAGAAGCGCTGTACTTGTTAAACTGCTCTGCAAAGTGAATGAACTCTTTTGTCAGAACCTATTTAACCAGACTCCACACAGAAAACATTTGCTTTTCAAAACCATGTGAGCCAATTAATGTTTTTGCTTTCAGCTTTTGTCTAAAAGGTAAAAAACTTCTGTCTCGAAATAGATTGTGGCTTTTCTCTTATGTGAACTTGTACAACCTGAAGACAGCTTTTAAACTAATATTTTCATGCTTCTTTGCCTGTTTATGTGTTAAATATTTAAGACAAAAAGTACAAATGAGCCTTTCCTTCCTATTCCATAGAGCTTAATTTTGCCTTACTTTTGAAAACATAATACGAGTCAAAATTTATAATAATGTTTTAATTTATTTACTCTTTATTAAGCACTTACTCTGTTCTCTGCTGGCACTGTCGAATAGAATTCTAATGAGGAAGAGCTATGTAATTTTTCAGTGTGTAGTATCCATGTTAAAAGAATCATAAAAGTAATTTTAATAATATTTTAATTCAATATATCCAAGACTTTATCATTTAAACATGTAATCACTATAAAACAATAATGAAACATTTGACAGCCTGTTTTTTGTATTACATCTTTATAATCTCTTGTGTATTTATCACCAAATGTCTCAGTTACTTTTATAGCCAGCAATAGATGTGTGTTGCTGGTGTCTACGCTATAGCCCAACACTATTTCTAGCACAGGTGACCGCTGCATGTCGTATCTTGTATGATTCTCACAACGGTCTGATTATTGAGGCCATTGACAGATAAGGGAAAGGAAACCCAGAGAAGTTAATTAAGATGTTAAGATGTTAAGAAGTTAATTAAGATTTCTCTGCCTCTGCTGTGAGCAATATTTGAAACCTTAACCACAGCATTTCTTTTCTGGCTTTCATTTTGGTTTCTCCCATCCACCTTATGGTCAGTTTTCAGTTTTTTGTTCACAGTAATTACACTTTCATTTCTCCGTTTTTTATCTTCACATTTAGAAGAATCACTTGCACTACTACCTTTTCTCATTTCTTTTTTTTCAGCAACAACACTGTTTTTACACTTGTCACACAAGACTTTCCTGGGTCGTAGTTTAATAGCATTCATTATTGAAATAGGTTCTTCCCTGTACATTTTTCGTTTGGGTCGCTTAATTTTCCGAGGAGGTGGCTGAGGTATTGATTGGTTATATGTGTCCCTGATAAACAAAGGGGGAGGATAAGGTGCTCTTTCATGGAAGAGAGGTGGTGGTTTGGAAGTCCACAGGCTTTCGGCCAAGCTCAGCTCAGGAGGCGGGACAGGAGAAGGGTCTCGGGCACAGCACCATTCACTTCACGCTTGACATCGGTCCCTTCTTGGAATGTACTATTTTGGAGCTGCATGGCTTCAGGTTTATCCTTATATTCCCTTCTGGGAAATACTGTCACAGGGATCCCATGGGGCCCAAACTATATGTTAGTCTTTAAATTCTTTACCAATTCAATCATCCAGCACTTAATGCTGATCTCGTGCTCAACAAGATTCAAATCTGACATTCTGTGATTCCTCCCACGATGAAGTGGACTCCACTGTTGCCAGGGCCAGGCCAACCAAGGCAAAACATTTAAGACCACTACTCACTGCTTCACCAGAATGGCTGTATATTTTTCCCACCAAAAGTAGGGCTATTGCACCATACGTTTCATGATCTCTTTTGGACAGATCCATGAGGACCCCGGAGAAAAGCTTCTCCCCGAGGCGGAACGACAGGATGAGCGCGTCCTCAATGATGTGGTCCAGCGTGACCCGCACCTCCGAGCCGGGGATCAGTTGCAACACCGCGGAGTCCCCGCCCGCCGGCGGCACGAGCGCCGGGGCTGAGGGCTGGGGCAGCGGCGGTTCCTGGCGCTCCTCGGGAGCCGCGGGCTCCGCGGGCGGCGATGCAGGGGAAGGTAAAAGGCCAGGCCCTTCCGATGGCGCGGCTGCCGCCGGCTCCACCACCCGGGCGGGCAGCTTCTCCTCAGGCTGCAGCTCCGGCCCTGACGCCTCCGGGCTGCGGGCTAGCTCCCGCGGCGGCGGCGGCGGCGGCGGCAACAGTGGCTCGTCGACTGCTGCCCGTAGGCCTCGCCGTCCGGCACAGATGCTTCAGTGGCCGTGACTGGGAGGGGGTCAGTGCCGGCCTCGCTGCCGGGAATGGGCTCCATCTCCGTCTCAGCCTCGCCGGCGCCCCCCTCCCTGGGGGACGCTGCCGTCGCTGCCGCCTCTGCAGCCACGGCCGCCACTTTCTTCCTGGCTTCTCCCTCCTCCAACTCAGTCTACGGCGTTGGCGGCGGCGGCGGCGTTGGCGTTGGCGGCGGCGGCGGCGTTGGCGTTGGCGGCGGCGGCGGCGTTGGCGTTGGCGGCGGCGGCGGCGGCGCTGCTTGGTTCTCTCAGATCACGTAGCTTTATTTGCAGTCACTTTTTTTGCATATAAGGTGTCAAGAATATTTCAAACAGAAACCTCATACATTTTTACTAGCATTCTATTGAAGTGACTATCATGGAGAACCTTCTCCCCAGGCTACAAATGAGAAGTGGAGGCTGTGTGATGTTCCCCATGTTGGAGGCTCTTGATGGTGGAACTGATGGAGAACTTCAACTGGGTTCGATCAGTGGTCATTGCCTAAGCAGCCCTTTTCTAGTAAACTGTTCTCTCCGGATTTCCTGGAGTTCATTTAGTTGCATCATGCCCATGGATATGTTGTGCGCCTTTGTATATTTTCAGCGTAACACTGGGAGAGATGCTGAAAGTCAAGGTGACAGTCATACATCTCTTGCACTGACTGCCCGCATGAGGGATGTAGCAGAAAGAAAGTCCTGTGTAGTTTACAGAAGATGGAGTAAGTTCCATATGTTCCTTACGCAGGCAGTCTTTGTGTACACAGTCAGAGCTTTCCCAGTGCCTATATTTAATTTCCACACAAAGTATGGGCTTTTCTGAAACCCTCACCACATTTTACTGTGTGCATAATTCAGAATATTTTCCTTTATGAATCACACATTGAGAAAAAGTGTTCTACCTACATGAACTATTAATTTTTTTATGTACTGAGGACCAATTGTTTTTTCTTTTTTCATTCTTCTTTACTTTCTTTTTTTCTCTTTTCTTTTTTTTTAACAAATTCACATTCAAGTTTCAGCTTAAACCAATCAATAAAAAGAGTAGATTGATTCTGCCACTGCCTTCCCTCTGTCACTAGCCTCCCAACCTTGACATTCTTCTTTTGTCTGGGACTGCCACTCAACTAGTGGTAGGGGGATCCTATGTTATCTGTAGGTAACAAATATCTCTCAGGTCTCAGTGGCCCAACTCTAGAAACCCAAGAAAGTAAGATTGCCCAAATCTTCTTCTTTGGCCAGGCTTATCAGTCTAGAAATTGGTTGCATACAAATCGAGTACCCAGTACACACCCCGATCTGATGAGCTTTGGCTAAGGGGCAATTTTGTACAAGGAGTCGGGGTGAAGATGCAGACAGTTGACCTCAGACAGTGGCAGCTGGTGGACAGATACGGTTCCTGGTCTCTCTCTTTCAAACCTATAATTTGATTTATCTTCTCTCTCTGTCTCTTCCCACACAGTGAACATAACTTGTAATTTGTTCAGCAATGGCATTGCTTTAGACCTTTTCCACTGTTTGTTTTGCAAACCCTCTAAATCCCTGTGTTAAATTTAAGTAATAATAACAGTTATGAAGAAAAGTCTGAGCATGCCCACTGTCCTGGTGACCTTCACATTGTAGATGTGTGAAAAGTAAGATAATTAAGTCATAATGAATTAGTTCTTTTACAGAGAAAGGAATTACACTTATTGAGAATAATATCTATCCCAAGTATTTGCATGTAATCTCCCTTAATCCTCACCTGAAGCCACTAAGGAAGGTATTATTCATCTTTGTCTTACATTTGATTAAACAGGCTCGGAAACAAGTTACTCTGATTACAATCAAGCTGCTAGTAACGGGCAACAGGATAATTTGAGGTCAGGTCTTTCTGTTACTGCAACTCCTGCTTTTTCTGCTACATTCCTCTGTGATGTAAGCAGAAACTCAATCTACTTGAGAAACTAAGCAGACTCTCCTTTTTTGCTCAATTTAATTTTATTTGCGAACATTATCCATAACCAGAGAGTCACTGGAGAGAATATACCTCTCCTTGCACCTCAATTCCCTAAAGAGAGAGAAAAAAAAATCTGGATTAAAGTGGAGGGGGCGTGGTTTAACAGAATAATTGCACAGCCCTTCTCTACTAACAATTTCCTAAAGAGTTCATTAATGTGCTGCTAAGAAAAGAGAGTGACCTTCTCTAAAAATGATTTTCCATAATAATAATGATAACATTCTTTTTTTTTATCATGATGTGTCTATAATGGAAGTGGTGGAACTATTCTTTCCCTTAAAAATATGGTAAATAAATAGTCAGAGGAAAGGCAATAAATTCATTATTGGTGTTAGCAACCCTTCCGAATTTTCAAATATTTCTATAATAGAGATCTTTTGCTTATAATTCTTTTTTTTAATTTTTTGAATTTTATTTTATTATTTTTTTACGCAGCAGGTTCTTATTAGTTATCTATTTTATACATATTAGTGTGTGTACGTCAATCCCAATCTCCCAATTCATCCCACCCCGCTTACTCCCCTTGGTGTCCATACGTTTGTTCTCTACATCTGTGTCTCTATTTCTGCCTTGCAAACCGGTTCAATGAAAAAATTCTTTATGGAAGGTTTTCTTGCCCACACAATGGATATTTTTGCCTTTTGATATTATTTTCCTTATCTATAATGCATACAAATATAAATCAGTTATCAATATTAACATAACTTTATTTCCTAAAATACGAATGTAGTTATGTCAAATTGTCCGTTTGTATCCCAGTGTGATTTCTCCTTTTTCTCCTTTTTCTTTGCTTATCACTACTGAAAAAAAAAAAAAAAAAAAGCATTATCAAGATCCTCTTATCAGTCTCATTGATATCACTGTTTATCATTATCCTATGACTTTAAGTTTACAAAGATTTTTTAACCTTTTTTTTTGCATTTAGCATTATATTCTACAAAGCCTGTTTTGTTTTCACTTTCCATATCTTCCCCTATAAACATTTCTCCTATTTCTGTAATCACCTTAAGGGAATTTGGCAAGAAATAGTATAAAAGATATATGAATCACTTCCTAACCTCCAATTAACACATGAAGAGAGAACTTAGTGAAAACAGTAATTCCTCAGGCATATGTGGTTTTGTTTTTAAGCCAACATAGTTTCCCTCTGAGTTCATCAGCTGCCATTTTGTAAATGAATCTTTTGCCTGCAAGAATCTACTTTAAGTGTTTTAGCAAATTAAAAGTCATGCTACTCTTATCATTTAATTTAAGGGTACACTCTGCACCTGATCTGCAGGATTTTTAAAGAATCACCCTCACTGGGAAAAGTCCCAGGAAATCACTATGAAACCAGTCCTCTGCAAAAAGCAATCTTTTAATGCTTGCTATATGAATATATATATTAATATATGTATATAAATATATATATATATATATATATATATATAGTTATCAGTATTTTATAACCATACCAAAAATGAGTTCTAAATTCCACTAAGTCTGCGATTTTCAGAATTATAGGTAGGCCACTATTTAATGGGTTAGGATATCAGTTTATTAATAGTTGGTAGTGGTGACCATTGAGAAAACAATATCAGTGTGCATTGTATATAATATAGGTAAGCATTGTAAGTTGGTCACAGTAAGCATCAAATTTAAAAATATTAGTATTGATTGCTCAAAGTAAAATTAAGCACCCCGTTGTGAAACTTTTTTTTCAACTGTATATACATATGTCAGTTTATATATGGATGTGTGTGTGTATTAGGTC
This sequence comes from Mesoplodon mirus, assembly GCF_964341445.2. NCBI lineage: Eukaryota > Metazoa > Chordata > Mammalia > Artiodactyla > Ziphiidae > Mesoplodon > Mesoplodon mirus. Next base: position 46,982,562 of record NC_138992.1, read on the forward strand.
ATTGTGTAAAATACATTTCACTGTAAAAACATTTGAAGGTCACAGAAATACATCAGCATACATTTTAAGTATAAGTAGCTTTTTCATTTTTTCTCTGTTGTTTCAGAGATTGGGGTAGTAAATTAAGACTCTGGCCAAATGTAATCAAAGGTTAGAGACTGGCAATCTTAGACGTCATATACTTGCTTAGATCTTTGATAACTGTGTTTTTAAACCATTAGTGAAAAATAGTTTTCTTCCTGATTTTGTGTTACTGAAAAATTCCTCCTGCAACACTTTTAATATTCTTTTGAAAAAATAAGTACAACAGTTTATAGAAAACCAAAGGATACAAATAAATCAAAATTGTACTACAGTGAGTCTGGTACGTATGGTAGATATATGTAAATGTGTGCGTGTGCATATACATATATGTATAAATGTGTGAACACATACATACACGCACATGCACACATGCTGTCAAAGAAAAATTGCACTGATGGAGTTAAACACTTGGATGAGCTACTGGAAAAGTAGCAGAGAACGTTAGAGGAGAGATTGCTCAACGTGATTAGGGTTTGCTCATGGCTCCTATCTAAGTTAGGCTTCTACCCTCCCACCGAAAGTAGGAGACAGGGGCTCTCTCTTTCCTGATGTGTCCCTGTTGCCCAGGTCCTTGAGAAATATAGTCCTGGAATAAAACTGGCCAGAGTTTTTTAAGGAACCTCCATACTGTTCTCCATAGTGGCTGTATCAATTTACATTCCCACCAACAGTGCAAGAGGGTTCCCTTTTCTCCACACCCTCTCCAGCATTTATTGTTTCTAGGTTTTTTGATGATGGCCATTCTGACCGGTGTGAGATGATATCTCATTGTAGTTTTGATTTGCATTTCTCTGATGATTAATGATGTTGAGTCGTCTTTCATGTGTTTGTTGGCAATCTGTATATCTACTTTGGATAAATGTCTATTTATGTCTTCTGCCCATTTTTGGACTGGGTTGTTTTTTTGTTTGTTTGTTTTTGAGCTGCATGAGCTGCTTGTAAAATTTGGAGATGAATCTTTTGTCAGTTGCTTCATTTGCAAATATTTTCTCCCATTCTGAGGTTTGTCTTTTGGTCTTGTTTATGGTTTCCTTTGCTGTGCAAAAGCGTTGAAGTTTCATTAGGTCCCATTTGTTTATTTTTGTTTTTATTTCCATTACGACCCAGCAATCCCACTACTGGGCCTATACCCTGAGAAAACCGTAATTCAAAAAGAGTCATGTACCAAAATGTTCATTGCAGCTCTATTTACAATAGCCAGGACATGGAAGCAACCTAAGTGTCCATCATCGGATGAATTGATAAAGAAAATGTGGCACATACATACAATGGAATATCACTCAGCCATGAGAAGAAATGAAATTGAGTTATTTGTAGTGAGGTGATAGACCTAGAGTCTGTCATATAGAGTGAAGTAAGTCAGAAAGAGAAAGACAAATACCGTATGCTAAAACATATATATGGAATCTAAGAAAAAAAAATGTCATGAAGAACCTAGGGGTAAGATGGGAATAAAGACACAGACCTACTAGAGCATGGACTTGAGAATATGGGGGGGGGGAAGGGTAAGCTATGACAAAGTGAGAGAGTGGCATGGACATATATACACTACCAAATGTAAAATAGATAGCTAGTGGGAAGCAGCCGCATAGCCCAGGGAGATCAGCTAGGTGCTTTGTGACCACCTAGAGGGGTGGGATAGGGAGGGTGGGAGGGAGGGAGATGCAAGAGGGAAGAGATATGGGAACATATGTATATGTATAACTGATTCACTTTGTTATAAAGCAGAAACTAACACACCACTGTAAACCAATTATACTCCAATAAAGATGTTAAAAAAAAAAAACCGGCCAGAGGCTGGGATAAAATTTACATCTGAAAGGGACAAAGAATTAACAATTGCAAGTTTTCTAAAGGAAATGTTCTAAGAAAAGGGAGGTTAGGGGGTATACAGTCAGGAAGAAACCTGTCTAAATTTAATCAAGCTGAGGGGAATATTGAGGCCTTCTTGGTCAATACACACCCACACACAAACACACACGCATACAGGATATGGGATTAAATTTTTCAACAGGTAAGAATTTATTTAAATAATAATGAATTATCATTGTAAGGTATGTATATGATCATATAAGGTATATATATATATATATATGATAATATAATAATACATATATTGATATATATTGATCCATATAATATTGCAATGATAATATAATGTATATGTAATATTGATACATAAAATAGTACAATGATAATATCAGGCATATATATATATATATCCGGCATTTTATCTTGATGTAACTTAAGTATTTCTATATATTATTCCCACATTTGGGAACAGAAATGTTGAAGTTATATCAAGATAAGAAGTTATTTATTAACAGCAATGCTTTTTCAAGAATCTATCAGGCAGCATTTGGAGGAAGAATAACCTTACACTGTTACAGTCTCCACAAATATTGCACACAATGATTTAAACGTTAAAGCCCTCATATAAGAAGAGTGGTATTCATATTTCCATTTACAGCTTGCAAACAATATAAAAGTTGCTTTTTCTGAAAAAATGTGTGGGCCATCAAAATTCTATTTTCCCAGAAGATCTCAGGGATGATCATAGTGAAAATATAAGCACCTGGAAAGAATATTAATAAAGAGTGGTTAGCAAGATTTCAATGAGACGTAGAAAAAGGTTAAGTTAAAAAAAAAAAACCTAAGGGGCTTCCCTGGTGGCGCAGGGGTTGAGAGTCCGCCTGCTGATGCAGGGGACACCGGTTCGTGCCCCGGTCTGGGAAGATCCCACATGCCGCGGAGCGGCTGGGCCCGTGGGCCATGGCCGCTGAGCCTGCGCGTCCGGAGCCTGTGCTCCGCAACGGGAGAGGCCACAACAGTGAGAGGCCCGCGTACCGCAAAAAACAAACAAACAACAACAACAACAACAACTAGGTAAATGGGGAAATATTAGTAGACATTGTGAAGTTATTGGAGAAAATACCAACTCTCTAGAAATCAGTTTATGGGAACTCTCATTTATGATCTTAACTTTTTTTTAACATATAAAGTAGAAACATCTCTCTTTTCCATTGAAACAAACAATAAACCTAAAAAAGGATCTGGGAGGAGAATAAAGAAGAGAAAATTAAGGAGGTGACTGTTAGAGAGATGATGAATATGGCAAGGATGCAGCTCTAGTTCTTGTACATGAATTATTAGCAATCATTATCAAATGCTCCATATATTGTATATAGCCTGTCACATAGAAAAAGCTGTTATGATAATATAGAATATAGTGTGATTTTTTATGATATTGATTAAGTTATTCTTAATGGATATTTTTATATTTTTCCATCAAGTCCTGTGTTTTAAAAATTCCTTTCAAATATAAGGATTTCCAACTGACAATTCTAGTCAACATTCTGGTTTTCATAATGAGCAAGACTTAGTAAGAAGCATACACAAAATATTTTCCTTCTTTACAGTTACTATTCAAAATGAAACTACAGGAAGGTGTATAAGCTGCTCTACTGTAAGAATCATTGCAATGATTGATTCCTAAATATTATTAATAAAATATTTTACATTTTTACATTTCTTTTTTTATACCAAATCTTTGAAATTAAGAGAAAACAAAGTCTAACCACAGTAAACTGAGATTCACTTACTTATGGGATAATATCAAGAGGTAAATCATGCAGGTATTTGAAAAAAAGTCAAACTTTTAAAATAATAAACTTTATTTTTTTAGAGAAGTTTTATATTCATGGCAAAATTGAGTGAAAAGGATGAGAGTTCCCGTATACTCCCAGTTTCCACAACCTCCTCCACTATTAATATCCCAGACTAGATGGTACATTTGTTACAATCCATGAACCTACACTGATACATCATCATCACCCAAAGTTCACAGTTTACATTTATGCTTGCTGTTGTACATTCTATGGATTTTGACAAATGTATAATGATATGTATCCTCCATTGTAGTATCTTACAGAATAGTTTTACTGTCCTAAAATCCTCTGTGCTCTGCCTACTCATCCATTTCTTTCTCCTCCTTGGCAACCACTAATCTTTTTTACTATCTCCACAGTTCTGCTTTTTCCAGAATGTCATTTAGTTGGAATCATACAGTTTGTAGCCTTTTAGATTGGTTTTTTTCTCTTAGTAAGATGCACTTAAAGTTCGTCCATGTGTCTTCATGGCTTGAAAGTTCATTTCTTAATAGCATTGAATAATATTCCACAGTCTGGATGTACCACAGTTTATTTATCCACTCACTTATCAAAGGGCCTCTTGATTGTTTCCAAGTTTTGCTAATTATCAATAAAGCTGTTGTAAACAGTGTGCAGGCTTTTGTGTGGACATATGTTCTCAATTCATTTGGGTAAACACCAAAGACATGATTGCTGGATCACACTATTACATATAAAATAGATAACTAATAAGAACCTACTGTATAGCGCAGGGAACTCTATTCAGTACTCTGTAATGACCTATATGGGAATAGAATCTAAAAAGCAGTGGATATATGTATCTGTATAACAGACTCACATTGCTGTACAGCAGAAACTAACACAATACTGTAAATCAACTATACTCCAAAAAAAATTAATTAAAATACTTACATATATTGTATATAACATATATATTAAGTATATATAATTTATATATATTTAGAGATTGCTCCATCAAAGATGTACAAATTACAATTATAATGAGATACCACTATATACCACTATAATGTCTAAAATATTAAAAACTGTTAATATCAAGTTTTGGTGTGGACCTAGAGAAACATGAATACATTGTTAATGGGCTTGTAGCATGAAAGCTTTAAAGTTAAATATACATTTACATATGACCAAGCAATTACCTAATAGTTCATACTTATCCAAGAGATATGAAGTCTTATGTCACACAAATTAGTTCACAAAAATTTCTAACACCATTATTCATAATAGGTAAAAGTGGATATGACCGAAATATCCAACAAGATTTTTTTTTAACATCTTTATTGGAGTATAATTGCTTTACAGTGGTGTGTTAGTTTCTGCTTTATACCAAAGTGAATCAGTTATACATATACATATGTTCCCATATCTCTTCCCTCTTGCATCTCCCTCACTCCCACCCTCCCTATCCCACCCCTCTAGGTGGTCACAAAGCACCCAGCTGATCTTCTTGTGCTATGCGGGTGCTTCCCACTAGCTATCTATTTTAAGTTTGGTAGTGTATATATGTCCATGCCACTCTCTCACATTGTCACAGCTTACCCTTCCCCCTCCGCATATCTTCAAGTCCATTCTCTAGTAGGTCTGTGTCTTTATTCCCATCTTACCCCTAGGTTCTTCATGACCTTTTTTTTTTTTCTTAGATTCCCTATATATGTGTTAGCATATGGTATTTGTCTTTCTCTTTCTGACTTACTTCACTCTGTATGACGGACTCTAGGTCGATCCACCTCACTACAAATATCTCAATTTCATTTCTTTTTATGGCTGAGTAATATTCCATTGTATATATGTGCCACATCTTCTTTATCCATTCATCTGATGAAGGACACTTAGGTTGCTTCCATGTCCTGGCTATTGTAAATAGAGCTGCAATGAATATTTTGGTACATGACTCTTTTTGAATTATGATTTTCTCAGGGTATAGGCCCAGCAGTGGGATTGCTGGGTCATATGGTAGTTCTATTTTTAGTTTTTTAAGGAACCTCCATACTGTTGTCCATAGTGGCTGTATCAATCTACATTCCCACCGACAGTGCCAGAGGGTTCCATTTTCTCCATGCCCTCTCCAGCATTTCTTGTATGGTACTGGCACAAAAAGAGAAACATAGATCAATGGAAAAGGATAGAAAGCCCAGAGATAAACCCACGCACATATGGTCCCCTTATCTTTGATAAAGGAAGCAAGAACATACAGTGGAGAAAAGACAGCCTCTTCAATAAGTGGTGCTGGGAATACTGGACAGCTACATGTAAAAGTATGAAAATAGAACACTCCCTAACACCATACACAAAAATAAACTCAAAATGGCTTAAAGACCTAAATGTAAAGCCAGACACTATCAAACTCTTAGAGGAAAACATAGGCAGAACACTCTATGACATAAATCACAGCAAGATCCTTTTTGACACACCTCCTAGAGAAATGGAAATAAAAACAAAAATAAACAAATAGGACCTAATGAAACTTAAAAGCTTTTGCACAGCAAACGAAACCATAAACAAGACCAAAAGACAAACCTCAGAATGGGACGATATATTTGCAAATGAAGCAACTGACAAAGGATTAATCTCCAAAATTTACAAGCAGTTCATGCAGCTCAGTATCAAAGAAACAAACAACCCAATCCAAAAATGGGCAGAAGACCTAAATAGACATTTCTCCAAAGAAGATATACAGATTGCCAACAAACACATGAAAGAATGCTCAACATCACTAATCATTAGAGAAATGCAAATCAAAACTACACTGAGATATCACCTCACACTGGTCAGAATGGCCATCATCAGAAAATCTCCAACAAGATTTATATGGGTGAACCAGTTGTGGTATATCCATACAATGTCATATCATACAGCAGTAGAAGGATAGAAATATGAGGAATGTAACAAAGATGAATCTCAGAAACATTATGCTGAGAAAAAAGCTAGACACACAAGAGTATGTACTTTATGTTTCTGTTTATATGACTTTCTAGAAAAGGAAAAATGAATCTATGGTGACAGAAAACATATCAGCAGTTGCCTGTATCAAATATGGAGTAGAGAGTGACTGCAAAGAGGAAAGGGAAAATTGCAAAGGGGGGTAATAGGAAAACTGCCTACCTTGATGTAAACAGAAGTTACAAAATATTCACATTTGTCAAAATTCATTAAAGTGTACATTCAAGTTAGTATATTTTTATATTATACCACAATATATTTCTTTTAATAAAAATAATTATGAAGAGTAGGTAAGGGGGCAAAAGACCTGAAAGCCAACTTTAGCTATGTTAGAGCTGTAAAATCAAAAAAAGATCAAGTTGCCCCTAATTATAAAACAAGGGCTTCCCTGGTGGTGCAGTGGTTGAGAGTCCACCTGCCGATGCAGGAGACACAGGTTCCTGTCCCGGTCCGGGAAGATCCCACATGCCGCGGAGTGGCTGGGCCCGTGAGCCATGGCCACTGAACCTGCGCGTCCGGAGCCTGTGCTCCTCAATGGGAGAGGCCACAGCAGTGAGAGGCCTGCGTACTGCAAAATAAATAAATAAATAAATAAAAATAAAAATAAATAAAAAATAAAAAACAAGAAAATGCATACAAGTTGAGGAATAGAGATTTTAACTTATTTTAAGAGTGAGTTTTCTAACAATTAGAGCTTCCTAAAAATGAAATAAACTTATCTTGAGCTGGCAATTTCTTTCTCAGTGAGGACATTCAAGTACAAAATGACGATCATTTTTCAGGTATGTTGTAGAAGTGCCTTAGAGATTGAAATTTGCATTAAGCAATATTTAAGATGATTCAATAACATCAGAAAATATGCTATATTTATATACGCTCTTTTATGGTAGAGTTCTGTCTATAATGTTTTCTAAAATATCCTTTGAATTAGTATTTCAATAGTAGTCTCCAGTACTGCAATTGTAGGCCAGAAAGTTAGATCTGTGCACAGTCTATTTTTTAAGAAGCTTGTAATCTGGAAGAGAAGATAGACAAAAGTGCTGTAGCAAAATGCAGTAAGTTTCATAATAGAGATATCCTCATGCTCTTATATGACATGGAAGCAGTGTCACATTCTTAATATGTCATCTTTTTCTGAAATACTTCAGTATTAATTTCTAACAATTATAATAATTAAGGCATGAATTATTTACAGAGAGATTCTAGTTATTCCCAAAATATTTGGAGATTGTTTTAACATGAAGGTATTTCTTAGAATACCTCCAGTAAAGTTCTAAAACATGTCTTTCAAAGCCTAAATGTGTTTGTACAATCCTGGAAAACCTCAAGGAAATATGTGAATGTTGCTGATTATCCACCATTTAAAGTTTTCTAGGCTCAGGCATTTTTCTGTAAGTATAAATAATTGACTATGAACTATGCAAAGAGTTGTTTTACCTGAATTTCTTTGAGATCCATCAGATGTGGCCATTAAAATGAGCCAATCTCCTCCATTACAACTACTCACTGTGCAGCCTTCTAGTCAAGCATTGGTGGAGATAGCGCAACTCAATTTAAATTTAAAATTCAAGGTAATGTAAATAAACAAGTTAGTCCTATCCTTTTCCCCTTACTTTCCCTTAGAGAGTTTTTGAAGTTAGGGATTCGTAAAATGAAAATATTAAACCAAATTTAATAGCAAAATGTCATTGATATCATTAGTGAAACCAAGCCCAGTTTCCATTTACCCCAAAGTATAAATTGCCTACCTGAGAAGCAGTTCAAATTTAAGTCATGTCAGATTGGTGGTCTTTCTGAGTTTCAGTTTGGAACTCTTATTTGAAGTCATTGTTTCATTCAAGGGCATCTCAATATCAATAGCTGGTTTTCTACTTCAGCAAAAGCCTTGATGTACATCAGTGCCATTGGGTCCAGAGGATAACCTCTTTGTACGTTTTTTCTCCCAGTCTCACTGCAATGTTAAAGTCACATATCACAGAGCACATTTCTATTCCTAACTATATGCCCTAATTTTGGAAGAAATCCACTCCTCCACTTTTATGCTATGTATTAACAACCAGAAATTTAATTGTATTTGTTGAGACTGTAATATCAATGCGAAGCATTCCTTTTTTGAAGCTCAAATTCTTAATATTTGCTTTCCCCTTTGCAAGAAATACTTACTCCTTTACTCCCTTGGCCCCTTAGGCTACCTACCTCATACATCAGTTAAGAAGACATTTCACAAGGGATGCCTTTCCTCATCCTTCTAGATGAGAAAAGCTCCCTGTTCCATGGCTCATAGTACCCTGTCTATATTTACTACTACTATAATTACTACCGTTAATAATTATTCTTTAGACTGCAGGCTCTAAGAAATATGGACAATGCTTGCTTTCCCCCACCTTGTATTACCAGCACCTAATGCAGTGCCTGGGACATAGTAGAAGTTCTATAAATATGTAATGATTGATGAACGAATGAATGAATGAATGTGTTAGCAACAAGATAAATGCATAAATCGTATTTGTGAAGCACAATACAAAGTAACTTCATTAGTATTCACCCACTTATTTGTACCTTTATACCCTTCTCTTCATTTATATATCTTAGAATTACTTTTAATTTTATCAGCAGGGATACAGGATTTAATGACTAAATTTTGATGAAATGTATTAGAAATATTTGTGAGTGAGTAAGCACTATGCCATGGTGAGAGAGAGAAAAAAGTAAAAGCTATTGCTATATTCTTGACTCAAGTCATACTCAATATTATTTGTTACATATTATATTACACACACAAATGCATTCTCACTGGCATGGTATCACCTACATTATTATAATTTCCATTTCCTTTCCAATCCCTTTAAAGCCCATATGTGACCCTTAGACTTATTAAATTGCATTGTTTTAAACCACTTCTCCAATTTGTCAAGGTCATATTATGGTCATGTTGAATTTTGATCTTGACAAAGTATTAATCAGTCTTATCAACTAAAGAGAACTGTAAATTACTAAATCCACATGCTTTTCTATCATCCTAGTCTTGATGAAAATATTAAATAGCCTCTGGCCCAGGACCTCTACATATAAAACTTCTGTCCACTTTGGTTGCGAAGGAACTATAAATGAGTTTAATTGTTCTACCTACTTTGTTTCCAATAAATAGGTCTCTGGTGCTGAGCTAGTTTTATAAATTTGTGAATGAATTCAATTAGTAATATTTTTATAATATTAATATTTAATGTCTGATTTCAAGTCTTGAATGAAAAAATGCTAACATCAATGAAAACTACTACTTGCCCAAATAGATTAATAATAGTAAGAACAATTAAAGTAGATTTTAAATCTATTGTCATGTTTATTTACTTTCCTGAATTGTTCCCACTGTGCCACTTCCTTACTTTCTGAATATGACAGGTTCATGCATGATGTCCTCCTCTAGATGCTGTGCCATTAAGAAATCTCTCTGATTATAATAGGTGATCATCTATGATGGATAATAAGATAAAGATGCTTGTGCATTTTCAATCACAAATCCATGTCTTGCACAATGAAATGATTTTACTTGTTGCTTGATCATGGGGACTTCTTCCTCTGAATAAATAAGACTTGACTTTGCCTCTTTATGCAGTCATCTGTTCACAGTTCAGCCTCTCTCCAGTAGACTGTGTCCCCTTAAAGACAAATGAATATTCATTCATCTTTGATCCCCATTGCTTAGCATGCATAGTAATTGTTCAACAAATATTTGTTTAATAAGTTAAACACCAATATGCCATGAAGGAGGAAAATCTGGAGATGTGAGTGGTCAAGTTGGGGGCTGTGATTAAAGGACCTCTCTGAATTCTAAGAACAACATACTTAGGATGGAATGCATTAGTAATCAAAGGGGCTGACTACTTGACAACTAATAAGTATTCAATTTTCAAATTCTATATTATAAGCATCCCTGAGTGTAATTTGAAATGGATAGACAGGAATTTTTATTTTATTTTTTCTAGTGAGGTAGCAGTGTAGTTCTCTATTCTCATGGCCTCTGTTACTTCCTATGAATATTTCTCCAATATCTTGACATAATCATTTTCAGGAAGCCAAGAGAGTCCAAAAGAAAATGACAAACAACAGAACTTGCTTTCATTTTCTAGTGTTTGGAAAAACATAAAAATATGTTTAAGTTTTACAACCGTACTTAGATTTCATGAGATTTTATTTGGTTTATAATCACTATGATAAGATGCATATATATATATATATATATATATATATATATATATATATATATAGAATCATCATTCATTTCAAGTTGGAAATAATGTGTATTCCCATGGCTGATTTGCAAACTGTCAATAATAAGAACCAAGCTTATGTCTCCTAAGTCTTTTGTAGCCCCATTTTAACACATTTTCTGAAAGTTATTTCACTTCAACCACTCTAGATACTTTCTAAAAAAACAATAGATGACTTTTTAAAATTTTCATTTCAAAATGAAAATATTAAAATATGCTAAAAATTAGTGCAATAATGGAAGCTACCACTTACCATGTAAGTTTGTTTGTAATTGAGCAAAATATGTTCCAATAATTTTTGCATTGTATTTGCCTTTCTCTCTGTAATTACTATCCCTTTTTCTTTCACTATGGAATTTGAATTTTGATTTCTCATCTCCAAATTTGCCTTAAATACATTTCTACCCTTATTTTTCTTCCATCTGGAAGCTAAGTTTTCAAGAGAAAATTTGTTTCCACAAATATTGAATGTCTTCATATTAGGAATAATTCTAATGCAACTACTTTGTATTTGGAAATGTGCCACTGTGTTTAGGAAGGCTAAACACATACTTTTGGGTAAGTTCAAAAAAGATTACTCCAATGATTCAACCAAATATATTCCAAGCATATTGATAAGAATTTTCAAACTAATTGTGTGTGATAGCCATCAATTAAAGATGTAAAATGAATGCCTGCTATTTTAAAACATAATTAAGCCAAGGAAAAGCTGTGCATAACTAGCATTTCTGTAAAGATAATTGGCTCATTAACTAAATTCTAACAGCCCATACACATTTCTAGATTTTAATTGAAGAATGGATGGAAATAGTAAGGTGAGCTCATTGTCCAATACACATAAGCATGTGACAATTTTAGTTTCTGCAGAGATGCCCATATTGTATGAAATCTTATTAATATTGTGATGGAATACCGTGAATCATGCTGTGAAAGAAGCACATATTTGACTGTTGTACATGTGTTCACACACACACACACACAAACACAGATACACACACACTTTTTCTCTCCTCTCTATTCTCATTTCAGTCCCATTTTTTCTTTTCTTAGATAACTGGTATCATGAATTTAATATAAATACTTTGAATCCATGCTTGAATTTTTTACTATATTCAAATGAATCCATGAAAAATACATGATTGCTTTGAGTTTTAAAAATTTTTATACATGTCATCATGCCAAAGATGTAATCTTGAAAATCATTTATCACGTATATAATTAATTATTTCGAGTGAAGTATGGCACTGAATCTTAAAAATAGTTTATATATGTCTTTTGTAAGCAGCATACACTGGAATTTTAAATTTTATTTTTATTGTCTCTGTGATCAAATGTATTGTGATTATTGATCTGTTTCTCCTTTATTTTTCCATGTTTTATCACTTCCTGTACTAACCTCGTTTAAACACATTTTTCATTCTCTTTTTATGGTTTGCCTTTTTATGAATCATATATGAAGTATTCATTTTTAGTGGTTTATGAAAAAGTCAACATATATTTCTAACTTTAAAAAGTCTAAAACTAATTATCTCATCTTCCTCCTAAGCGGTTCATGAACCCCTCAAATTTTAAATCTGATCTCCAGTATTTCAGTATATTATCTAGTGTTTTAGTTTTACTTTGTACATACCCCCATTGGCTATTATTTTTTACACTCAACCGTTATTCAGATTCATTCCAACATTACAAATTTCTTTGCTGGTCACTGTTCAGTGCACCCTCCTACTTCTTTTTATGCTTATTTTCTTTCTTACTGAAGAACATTCTTTGTACAATGGTCTCCAATCTTGCCTAAAACACATGAGAATTATGTGAGAAGTTTTTAAAGCTCTCATTATTGAAACACCAGCTAGATCACTTTGGTTAAAAAAAAAATTTGGAACTGAGATTTTATATCTCTGATCTCAACTGTATAAATATTTGTTTAGACTGACTATCAACATAGAACACAGACATTCTCTTCTGATGTATGGATGATAGAATAGTTCTTAACTGGGCCCCTATGGATGGGGCAGGCACAAACTAACAGAGGGCAATGAGGTAAATTTTCAATGAACTCAGATTTTATATTTTCCTTTAGGTAAAAGAGTGGTTGCTTCTATACCAAAACACTATTTCTTATAATTTGGGTTACATTAAAAATATCTCATATATACAGCCATTTATCTGAATCTATAATAATGACTTGGTTTTCTCAAATATATTATACATGGAGTCCTTTAGACTGGAATTAAATTAATCATGGTTGTATTTTTTTTTCTATTGACTTCCCAGCTATTTTCCCCTAGGAAAACTCTCTTAAATAATCAAGAGAAATATTTTAGGCAACATTATGTAAATCATCACCCTTATTAGATGAATTAATATTCTTGAAGTTATAGCTCATTTCATGGAAATCAGATTAACCTGATGTTATGGGCATTGTCATTTATCAGTAAGTTATTTGTTAATATGCTCAGTATGTGACATAAAATATGTAACTTTAATAAGAGAATGGATCACCTCAAATAATTTAGCAAATCTTGAAAATGATAAGGATTAAAATTGTGGATGGATAAAGGGCACAGAAGCTTGGAGAACTTTAAAACCATCTACTTCTATCCTGTTTCCCTCAGACAAGGAACTAAAGACTGACACTTTAGCATGGTTTGGAAATCCTTCTAAAAATTATCTGACTTTCTGTTAGAATTAACAAGTAATTTAAAGTTTTGAGAACTGCAGAAGTGATCACATTAATTACCATAATTTAGTCAACAATTTTTTTGAATACCCACCTTTTGACAAACATTGTACATATATGTACCAGGCTGTAGAGATGAATAAAATCATCCTTAGTCTCAAATAACTGAAAGAAAAATCCCCCAATATTAGTGAATACTGAGGAATTAAGGAAGATGTTATGAGAAAATTTTTATAATGTGAAATTTATTAAGTGAAATAAAATATTTTGCTTTTGAGATTAGAATGCCTTGTTTTTGTTCTAATGATACTGATGATAGATGGTGGTTGTATTTTGCAGAAGTTTTATGGGAACAAAATAAAAATTTGCTAATGTGATATAAATTTGGTCCCCCAAGGTGATTTTTATTGTTATTTCTATTGGTGTTGTTAATGAGAGAAATTTCTGTGAGCTATTAGAAAAAAAATGCGGATATCAGTATGTAATCAAAAAGAAGGACAAAATAATGGATAATTAGAGAATATATATAACCAGTAAATTAAAAATATACTCACATGCTAAGGAAGCACAGTGGTGGAAGTTTTGCTCATCATAAAGCTTTAACAGTGAGTAGAAGTTATCTTGCTGTCTTGGGTGTGGGAAGATATGCTAACAACCAGTGATAGATCCGTCGTAAAATTTGGAACTGTTTCTTTGGTATTAAATTTCACTTAAGACCTCTGCTTCTGGACAGGATGGAGTAATAGGAACTGGATTTACTCTCCTGGCTTAAACAGCTAAAAGTAAAAAAATATATATATTAAACAATAATTTTAGACATTGAACAACAAACAGCACAAGACAACGGTTGTATAAAGCTGTTCATTATAATGATAACCCATAAAAACCAGTGGCATAATGTTTTGTGTAATACAGTTAAATGTTGGTGTTTGAACAAGTCCCTGGTCACCTGTAAAAAATAAAGGTGGATTCTCTTTTCATATTTAGTCACAAAATGAATTTCATAGGGATGCAGTATTTAAATATGTTAAAATACTACAATTACTAGAAGAAAATATTTTTGTTTTATTTAACAAAAGTTAATTTTTAAATTATTTTATATTTTTCTGTGTTGCATTTATTGCTTTAAGATTATACAAAAAAGTTTTGTTATAATTTAATACATGCAGCATCAACTAGAGTATTCAATACACAGAGTATTCAATGGGTATAGTCTTAGTAGTGGGACCAAATTAGCCCTAGACTAAATTGTTTCAGTTGCAGCCTAATAAGAGTTACAAGGAAGCCTCAAAATGATCAAACTGTTTCTTAGCTACCTCTTTGAGCAAAGTTACAAATATTAAAAAAAAATACAAAAACGCCCTGCAACCAGTAAAGTAAAATTCACAATATCTGACATGCAATCTAGAATTACCAGGGATGCAAAGACGAAGGAAAATATAACCCATAACAAGGAGAAAAATTAATTAATGAAAACAGACTGAAAAATGGTACAATCAGTAAACAAAGACATTCAAACAGTTATTATAACTAATTTTCATAGGTTCAAAAAGGTTAAAGGAAAGCATCAACATCTTAAATAGACATATAGAGGATATAAAAATAACCCAAATTGAGTTCCTAGAGATGAAAAATATAGTTTCTGAGATGAAAAATAAACTGGATGGGATTAAAAGAGATGAGGCAATGCAGAAGCAAAGACTGACCTCCCTGCAAAAGCAAAATTTTGTTATTATAATATAATGTGTCCCATTGAGTAGTCCAAATATAAAGTCTGAAATGAAAAATGCCAGCTTGGTCATTTTTTTCATTTCAAATTTGCTTTACCCTTTCTGGTTTGTGCTTCCAAAAATAATTAAAGTATAAAATTATGAAAATTGTATTCAATGGTATTAAAATTAAGCATCTATCCATTTTATGGATTGTCCTGCATAAGGCAAATATCTAAAATCTAAATATTATGTGTATATATACATATATGTATATATGTATCTCACTAGCAGAATTTAAAGAAAATATGAAAGTACAACACAGGTTGTGGAGGAATATAGTAAAGGAAAGTAAATTTATAGTATTTATTTTTTAGATATAGTTGCTCTACGCAGTAGAAAAATGATATACAGATTAGCCTATTTTATTTTCTGAGAAGCATGAATCAATTTAAAAGGCGAATGGGCAGATGAATTTAAAGAATGATTAATTTAAATACATTATCAGTCTTCATTTTTTTTGTTACTGACAACATCCCCTTTAAGATTTTCAAAATGCTGAAAGGTGGGATTCCAAGATCTTTAGTTGCTATAGAAGCAATTATTAGCAAATCCTTTCTTCTAATCTCATTACAGAAAATAATGCCCTTTGTGCCCAGAGAACTCCCATTAGAACAGATAGCTAGTGGGAAGCAGCTGCATAGCACAGGGAGATCAGCTAGGTGCTTTGTGACCACTTAGAGGGGTGGGATAGGGAGGGTGGGAGGGAGGGCGACGCAAGAGGGAAGTGATATGGGAACATGTGTATATGTATAACTGATTCACTTTGTTATAAAGCAGAAACTAACACACCGCTCTAAAGCAATTATACTCCAATAAAGATGTTAAAAAAAAAAAAAAGGAACTGCATTTCGGAGCAGCTCAGAACATAGGGTGTACCACTCTGGAGCTATCCCACATTTCCTGTGTCTTATTAAATATTGTGTATATATGCTATGTATTTATATCTCCATATAAATATACATCTATATCTCCTAAAATACTGTCTTACATATAATGAAGTCACAGTTCCCAGATAGTTGTTCTTATAGTCATTAGACAAAATATAGTCTCATTTATTTAAAAAATGTGAAATGAGAGAAGTGTACGAAAAACTTGATCCATCTTCTGACTGAATTTGTGGTATTAGTACCTTCAGAAGAGGAAATAATTAATTTATTGTAAATTATTTTATTCCTCATTTATTAGAGAGGAAATTTATAAATTGAATCTGTTAGGGCTTAAAGGGTTTTTTCCAGAAGATAATATCTGTGGTTCTGACCTTACACTGAGCAGTATATCACTAGTGAACAATCAGACAAATATGTACATTATTAAAATAAGTTATTTTATTTTAACCTGGCTTTTTAATACTATCATCTGATATACATCATATTAATTGACACTGCAATTTCTTCCTTGATTTGTTTACTTTTTTCTACAAACACTTTGCATTCCAACTTCCACGTATCTGACTTACTCATCCATGTGATGGTCTTCATCTTCAGACATCTTGCTGTCTGGGCTGTTCAACCCTATGACAGTAAAAGCACACTCACTAGGGACTAGGAGTTTGAGAAGGACTTAGAAAATTGACACCTGAATAAAATGGCTCCAGAGTATGAAAAAAAAATCTGCAAAATTGACATAAAAACTTGTTTAATTAATATTTTCAACTAATATTACTACAACAGCAATGTTACTCAGCTTTCATATATAGTTATCTATAAATTATATTGGATATGTGACGGGCACATTTTAATGCATTTGATAACATTTAGGGTAAAGCTTCTAAAAGGGCAATTGCTTAGGACTGAGGAAGGTTTAAAACTGGCCCTGCACAGAATGAACTAGAAGTGACTTCAATGGGAGGCTGAGGCAGAGATGCTGGACCCGGAGAGTGACAGAGCAGGCGTACACTGGAGAGAGCTTTCCTATACAGGAGAGCCAAGAATTTGTTACTTATTGAGTGGGGAGCATGAAGGTAGTGGACCCTATAATGAGAATCCTAGGATTGCTTCTAGATTTCTAACTTGGATAAATGACAGGATGGTACTCTTTGGTGAATACTAAAGGAACAGCAACAGCAGCAGAGGTCTAAGAATGGAACTTTAACATATCACAATGCCACCTTTAAAGTAAATTTGGCATTCTTCTCCTTTTTGAATGAATGAAAATGCATTAATTAAAGACATACACATTCACACACCTGCTAATATCTGCTCTTCTGCCATCATGTGTTTTCTGTATAGTGTCTAAATATCTATTCCAGTTGAAGTAGTGCTTAAACACTTCAATATGCCTCTTTTCAGCCAAAAAGAAAAACTGTCTAGGACTGTTTCAACATATTTTAAATATATGTATAATCATTGCCAACTTATCTGCTTTGCAGATACTAGTTTCCTATACAATATTTAATATCTCCCTTTATTGAAAATGTCATTGCTCAGTATTATGATTAATGTTTTTCATTTTTATGATATGTCTGAATGTTAGAATTATTGATTAATCTCTTTATTAATGGAATGATCTTCAGCACAATGTTAACTACTCTTCTTCTCTACCATTATTATATGTTATTTTAAAGATTTTACATACAGTTACTTTAAATGGGATTTTCAGATTTTTCAGGCTTTTTGAAGTCAGTAGGATAGGCTCCAGTGAGTAAAAGAAATGCTGAAGAACAACAATATGAATTAAACAAATTTAAGTAGTTAAGAAAGCACTAATCTAGCCATTGAGAAATATATACTAATATTTACATAGTATGTATATATAAATCAATAGTTTCAAAATGAGATAATCTACTGAACAAATTATCTTAAAATGTGAATTAAAAGATGTTGTAAAATCTCTATATGATTAAAATACAAAAATTTTTATAAGCTTGGAATATAAATAATAAGTGCATTTTTGTCTGGGTAACAAGTTGTTACCTGGGAAACCTCAAAACATTTTGTAGATTATCGAAATCACTTTACTATCAATATTGAGCATTTCTCCTATCAACTCTATAATTAGTATTGGAAATTAGCATTATGACTCTATTTCACTATCAGGAACATTGAAGAAATTATTTAAAGTGCTAAACATTGGTTTTAACAAATAAAAAACAATTCATCTGAAGAAGATGTTATAATGAACTGAGGAATTAAAAGATCTCAAAGTAGAGAAATTTCACTGACTACAGTATAAACAACTTGAGGGTAGAGAGTTTCTGTTTTTCCTGTTTGCCCTCCAAATTTTGGAACAGTGTTATATGCACGGTGCAGGGTAATAAGCAAATATTTAACAAATGAAAAGTACTGAATTCATTACCTTGTGGTACAAATTAGGATTTCTTTTGTACTGTAACTAGAAGATTTTAATTTCAGCATTAAGAATTATTAATGTCTTTATCTGATTCCCAGTTCTGTGTCAACCAAACTTATTTGAGTGATAATTAGAGGACTTCATATTTATCCTATCTTCTAGTATTTCACTTTTGCATATCTGTTAATTCATAATTTTGATATTTTTAGAGCACAACCAAAGACTATAAAAACACATAGAGCAAGCACTTGCCAAAGAACTCTAAATAAAACAGGTCTCAGATATGAAATTAGAGCCATGCTTGGTTATACTTCTAAGTGCTTCATCTAAAGAGAGACCTGCAACACTGCTGCATGAATTAATCACCTAGGGTGACTTTTAAACCTACCAACAACTGGCCCCTCTATCATATTTGATTTTATTCAATAGTCTAAATGATAATAATTTTTTGATCAAGAACTTTATTTTACTGGTTGTAAAGGTGCACGTGCACACAATCCCCAGTGCTTTTAAAAATTGTGGGACAGAATTAATCATAACTATTGAGTTTAAATGTCATTTATCAACTCATTAAAGTGTAAGCATGCAGGGAAAATAAGCTAAAGTCAAGACTTTCGTTTTTCAATTTATTTTTAAGAAGTCTTGTAGAAATCTTTATGAAATTAACACAAAATGGTGGTACCAAAAATCTTTTTGTTTTGTTTATTCCCTAGTCTGTGGCAATGTAAACAGTGGAAGTTAACCCGGAATTTAAGTTAAGGAAAGCTATATTGTATTAAGTTTAGCCAAACATTGTCTAACTTGCCATCATGTTTTTTCAAATAAATAAAATTTATATCCTCTTCCCTCTCTCCTCATCTCCCTTAAGGTATGTCAACTCTAACCCCGCCCCCCCCATACACACACCTTGTTGCCTCTGACATTATCTCCTCTACTAGACGCGCTTTTGTACTTATTGCTACACAATAGTTCAACAATAAAATGTGATAAATGCCGGCAAAGGTGTTTCAAGAAAGAAGGTAAATGTCCTTACACATTTTCAACATAGAAACAGAATTTTTCAAAAATGAGTTAAAAAACAGCAAAATTTAAAAAAAAATTAGTTTTAGATAAAGTTTGCAGATAATGTTGTCATCCCTCTTAAAAGAAGAGTGATAAGGCACAGAAGAAAATAAGCAGTTATTGCAATCTATTTATGCTGCATTCAATGGATTTAGAAGACAGAGGCTTGAGTGCTGTCATTATTACTTGTTTGCCATTTGATGGTGGGCAAAATATTTAATTTCATTGGGTTTCTCTTTCTATGCCTCTAAAATGTGGATTCCAAGGCTAAGAAAATATTTCAAATCTTTTCTAGGTCTAAAAGTCACAGACCTTAGTGTCTGTGTACCTTTTATAAAGGCCACATTTTTACAAAAGATAGCATTCTTGTAAAACACCTTTATAGAAAGAAAAAGCTATATTTAGAAAGTCCACTCAGTGTCCAGGGTTTTCTGAAGTCGTACTGCTGTTTATAACCAGGTGTAGGCCAGTAGGACAACACATTTGCTTTAACTAGTAACTGTCCATATTTCTTGGAGTTAAGATAAGTTTTTCATTATTCTAAGTGTTGACCTAAGAAATTATTGAAAATAAGAATTGTTCTAATTTACATCTTGAATTGCCCAGTTCTTACATGGCCTGACATGAAAGGTGATTTAAAATATTGCATTTAAGTTTGGACATATAGCCTTCATGCTGCTGTTTCATCACAGACCTCTTACGGGATAAACACGTGCAACCATTTTGAGTTTCTGAATGGGGAGTGCTCCTTATAGTATTTTCCCCTTATAAATTTCTTGCCAACTTACCCCAATTTGAATGCAGGTAGAAATTTATAAATTTCTCCAAGAACTTATTTTTATTTTTATGAATCTTACTGATTGTGTTTTAGTACCGAGGATTTTATCAAATTCATAGACATTTGATAGAATAAAAAGCAAAAGCATAATTAGGAAAAATCCAAAAACCTCAAATAGAAAATAAGATGCTATGTTGTTAGTAACAGAAGTTAGCACAAATAGACTGAAAAACTGACCACCATTGTAAACTGAGCTTTTAACTATGGGAGTCGCCGGGAAAAGGAGGATTACCTGACTCAGAGGTCTTCTCTTCTTTCTTTGCCTTCTTTTAACAATCTCGAAAATTAAAGAAAGGTTGAAATGACAGTAAAAATAATTTATTTCCCAAACCATTTGAGAGTAGTTGCCAACACAATGCAATGTCTCCCCCAAATCCTCTAGTATTTCCTACAAACATATATCCAAATATAATCATGAAAATCAGGAAATTAACACTGACACATGACTACAGAGCTACTAATCCTCAGACCCCTTTCAAGTTTTGTCAATTATCCCAATCATGTCCTTCATAATAAAAGGATCAGCCCAGCGTCACATGTTGCATTTAGTTGTCCTGTCTCTTTAGTTTTTTAATCTGGAAAATTTTCTCAGGCTTCCCTTGAATTTCATGAACTAGAAAATTTTAAAGAATATGGATCAGTTACTTTGTAGGATTTAGCTGTTTGTCTCATGATTATTCAGGATACGTGTAGTTGGCAGGAATAACGCAGTGGGGAAGCTCTGTTCTTCTCACTGCTTCCTATCAAACAATTTCGGCAAACTTTTAACTTGTAACCTTACTGGAATATTATTTTACTCATTTGATTAAGGTGTATCACCCAGTCTTCTCCATTGTAAAGTTATTTTTTTTCTCTTTCACTATTAATAATATTTGTGGTAAGGCACTTGTAATTATGTAACTATCCTGTTCCTCATCAAACATAATTTATTCAATTTAATTATTTAAATCAGTATGAACTCATAGATTCCTATTTTATTCAATTGACTATAATATGTTTCTACCATTAATTATTTTGAGGCTTAGATTGTTCAAGATTTGTCCAGTGGAAACCCCTTCAGTTTGGCTTCTATATCCTTTGATGTTTCCCAATTATTCTTTGATATCTCCCTTCTTTTTTATTTTAACATCTTTATTGGAGTATAATTGCTTTACAATGGTGCGTTAGTTTCTGCTTTATAACAAAGTGAATCAGCTATACATATACATACATCCCCAGATCTCCTCCCTCTTGTGTCTCCCTCCTTCCCACCCCCCCACCTCACCCCTCTAGGTGTTCACAAAGCACCAAGCTGATCTCTCTGTGCTATGCGGCTGCTTCCCACTAGCTATCGGTTTTATATTTGGTAGTGTATATATGTCCATGCCACTCTCTCACAGCGTCCAGTTTACCATTCCCCCTCCCCGTGTCCTCAAGTCCATTCTCTACATCTCTGTCTTTATTCCTGTCTTGCCCCTAGGTTCTTCAGAACCATTTTTTTTCCTTTAGATTCCATATATATGTGTTAGCATGCGGTATTTGTTTTTCTCTTTCTGACTTACTTCACTGTGTATGACAGACTCTAGGTCCATCCACCTCACTACAAATAACTCAATTTCATTTCTTTTTATGGCTGATCCCTTACTTCTTGAAACAATAATATGTTCTAGGGTCATCTTATATTTTCCCTGTAGTAACTCTAGAATCAGCCATTTCTCCAAAGAGCTTTAGTTCCTTCAGTTGGAGAGCTGTATTTAGAAACCAAGATCTGGACACTAGGTGTATTCATTGCTCTTGGGAAGTAGTGGTCCCAGGTACTCTCAATAGGCAGAGCTAGAGGATTTATGTACATATATACATACACACATATGAAAACACATATTCATAACCATTTACACATATTCATAAACACATATTCACAAACATAAGCATACATATTGTCTATGTTTATTTCTATAATGTCTCTATATTGAAAATCATGTGTTCACATTAACATCCTCCATTCTCTTTCAACACCCTTTCATTCTAGTTTTTGCCCTTTTCATATTTTAACTCCCTCCACAAATATTAAAATAACACTGATTACCATATCCTTAATATCCTTACTTATTTGATCAATCTTCCTGTATTTAAGTAAATTCTTATAACTGCCACTTTCCCATCCACACATTTTCTCCACCTGGCACGGGTTATGACTATCTATACAGAGTGGTTGCCAAGGCCACTTCCTCATGTGGATGCCCTTTCACACGAATCAGACTTCAGCAGTCAACTCCAGGTTCTCTTATGCAGACATCCTCTCCCCTTTCTCAGACTCTGAGACCCAATGCCAAGTCATGTGGTTCCTTGAATGCCCACCTCCCCCATGCTGACAAAGGGTTATTTTACCTCATTTAATGGACTAACTTGTTCAAGAAGGGAAGGGATCACAACACTGTAAATCAATTATACTCCAATAAAGATAAGAAAAAGAAAAAGAAGAGAAGGGACAAGGAAGGGGATGAAGAAGAGGAGGTGGACAGGGATGAACAGGTATCTTTTTTTTCTAAACAATATTTGAAGAGGTCCTTCATTTAGAAGTTACAAAGACATTATGAAGTATCAGCTGAAGAACTGAAACAATGACATATATTTACACATCTATATCCCTATATCTATGACACACAATGTACACCTAATTTTATAGCAACCAAAATATAACTTAACAAAACTTATGATGCTTAGCCATACACTTTAATATTCAGCAACTTAAAAAAATATGCAGTGCCATTTGGCTGTTAACTATCAGTCCATTTATATGAATGGATTCGTAAAACTCCTAGCCAAGAGTGCTTGGGATAGCGTCTCTACTGGTCCTTACTGGATCCTCTTCTTCTTTTGTCACTCTTTTCAGTCATTTGTTGATTCTCGATTGTATCTCATTGGTGACTTGCATGACCATTGGTAATCATATCTGTGCAAATACCACAGCTTGGTGTCTCTCAAAGGGCTGACTGAAAACCATTTGCAACAGGATCAACTGAGGTACTTGATAAAATTCAAGTCCACAGTCCCTGTTCTGATTTCCTGCTCAGAAGCTCTTTAGAGAGTAATGAGTATTTGGAAAATAGCTAATTCTCACACATTAACACTGAAACCATGGTGTAGTCTGCATGTCTACAATTCCTCAAAGTTCACGGTTTAAAACACATAGGTCTCACCAACTGCAGTTCTTTTATTTTAGCTTCATCAATTCACATTTTTTATTTAACCAACTTGGAAATTGCTAGATGTGTGAATAGCCGCCATAGTAAAATGTATCTATCTTTTGCAAAAATGTCTTCTACCAAATGTCTCTACAAAATGAAATGTAAATACCTTCTAATATCTTGCTTGGAGGAATCTTACAGATTTTTTAAATCTTCCAGGTTTTAGGGAATAGCAAGTGCAAAGGCCCTGATGTTGGGAAAGCCACTGCAGAAAGAAAATCTGGATGTGTGTGTGAGAGAATTGTAGTAGTAAATGAGTTTAGAGAGTAGGGCAGAAGAAATATTGAATAAAACATGTAGGACAGGTAAAAAGTTTAATTTTATTCTAAAGTGATGGGAACGGGTTTTGAGAAATAATGTGATATGATTTATGGTTTTTTTTAAGATTATTCTTGCTATTGTATTGGTTATAGACTAAGGATTGGGGCAAGAGGGGAAGAAGCAAGGAGGTTGTAGAAGAGGCTGCCTATTGCATTAGATGAGGCAAGCAATGATGGCTTGGAGTAAGTAAAGATGGCAAGAGTAAGGTGAGAGGTAGGTGGATTCAGAATGTATTTTCAAGTTAGAGCTGGCAAGATTTTCTGATGGACTGGACATAGGAATTGTGAGAAAGTGAGAGTTTAAGGATGAATCTAACATTTTTGGCCTGAGCAACTGGATGAGTTATGGAGCCAGGAAAAACTGGAGTGCAATGGATAGATCAAAGCAAAATATTTAGTTTTATTTGCTAAGTTTGAAATGTGTATTATGCATAGATTGGAGATATTTAGTGGGAAATTGGAATTAGGAGTCTGGAGGTTAGGTGAGTGGTTAGGGCTAGAAGTATGAATTGGGGAGTCATAAGTCATCTCTCCATTAAAGTAATGGGACTAGATTAAAACTCATGAGTAGTTAAGGTAGGTGGAGAGTGAAGGGGGCCAGGAATGAGCCTTAGGGCATTCTAACAGACGTTGAGGGATGGGAGGCATCACCAAGGGAGACTGCCAAGGAATGGTGAGTGAGGAGGGAAGAAATCTAGGAGAGGATGGTGTCCTGGTAGCCAGTGGAACAAAATATTCATTCTGGAAATTATGAAGTTCATTTTCCAAAGTTTCTTGAATTGATGATAATTTGAAACTTGGTATTTTAAAAAGAGCTTTAGCAAACAGAAAAGAGAATAATTTTCTATCATGAGTGATTGGCTGCAGTAGCATGGGGAATGGAAAAGTTGTGAAAAGGGAATAAAGAATTTATGTAAAAGACAATTTTAAACAAAAGTATTCATTTAAAAAACAAGTACAAATATTTAGACATTATATTTTGTCTTTGTGTCAACAGCAGCTACAGCATGCTGTAAGTGAAAGATGAAGGATTACAGTTTAATATCAAATCAGGGAAAAAGGTGAAATACTTGAATTCTTTGTAGATTTTTAATAGATTTCAAACCTTTATTGGTTTTGAATAATGTCATATTTCAAACAATTTTCTAAATAATCATAACAATTTTAGAATCGGAATAAACCTTATATAACCTTATAGAAACCTTATTTAAATGCACGTATAGTTCATTTTTATGGATAAAACTAGGACTCTGGTCTTCTGATTACCAGTACTATTTCTTATTGCAACACACTGTTTAAATGTATAGATGCTTGAAAAAAAAAAGAGCATACCAGTGATCTCTTAAATGTTTTACAAAATATTAAGTAATTAAAATTAGGGGAAATAAAGCTCATGAGGATTAAATTACAGAAAGAGTTTATAAGAGGGCAAAGAAGTAGGAGATGTATTTCCACATGGATAAATATGAGATTTTAGGAGAAAATGACCAAAACTGCATTTATAAGGTCATGATACTAGCTAAATGAAATAAAGACAACCATCATGTGAATAACATATAATTTCGAAGGTGAATTTTGAATATGGAGACTGATACAGATTAACATCTGATTATAATAAAAATCAGATAGGCAGGGTAACAAGGTCTTCATCTAATCACAGCTTATCAGGAATAAGGGAACCTCTTGATACTTTGGTATGTGCCATTTTAGGACAATGAACTTGCTACAAAGTGAACACTTGATGCAAGAAATAGTTTAGAAACATAAATATGATTCAAGAAATCATGGATGGTGAAAGCTATGTTGGATTATTTCAAAAAGTTAGGGATGACTAGGTTAAGTAACTTCTCTTTTTAATAATAGAATAACTGTCACATGAAAGATCTCACTATGCCATTGACAAAGATAAAATCCCGGGATGCCATGGCTTCACGGTCTAATAGTCTAGAGCTACAATGTCCAGTATAGTGTCCATTAGTCACAAGTGGCTATTAAATACTTGAAATGTGGGCAAGTTTGACTTAGGAACTGACATTTTCATTTTATTGAATTTTACTGAACTTACATTTAAAAATTTAAAAACACATGTGACTAATGGCTATAGTTTTTGACAGCACTAAGAACATTTCCATTATCATGGAAAGTTCTATTGGCCAGAGATGACCCATAACATTTTTATTTAATTTTACATTTATTCCTCTTTGCTAAGAAAATCCTCTCTCTTACTAAAAAACAATATTAGCAAGATGGCTAGATATAAGCTCAAGATGCAAAAATCTATTGGATTTCTATAATCCAGGAAAAAAGAGAGCGCTTAAAAATTATTTAAAATGGAAGAATAACTACCTAGGAATAAATCTAAATAAAAATGTGCAAGACATTTATGGAGAAAATAAAACCTTATTGAAAGATATTAAAGAGGTCTTAAATAAATGCAGAGATACCTCTTGTTTATGGATAGAAAAGACTCATCAAAATGATGTAAATTTTCCCCAACTTAATTTATATAGTCAATACAATTACAATAAAAATACTTAATAGAGGTTTTACAGGATTGCCAATTCTGAAATTTATGTGAATGGTCAAGAACAGCTCAGACACACCTAAAAAATCCATTCATTCCAAAATGGTCCTGGAAAACTTAATTATTCATAAGAAATCAAAGAAATTGGATAATACAGACAAGTCGATTGTAAGTTCATTAATGGCTTGAATATAAAACAAAGATACACTAGAGCTTTCAGAAGAAAATATACTATATCTGGGTGGCATTAAACTAGGGAAGGACATTTTAAGTAGAACAAAAAGACACTAAGCTAAAAGATAAATTTGATTTCATTAAAATTGAGAGCTGCTATTTATCACAAGACAACATTAAAAAAGTGAGAAGGCATGAAATAACTTATTTGTGTCATATATAGCTGACCAAGGATTATTTGCTTGTATTTAAAGAACAATAGAAATAAGTAAGAAAAAGATAAACAGTAGAAAAATGGACAAAAGTTATTCTCTGGACTTTCACAGAATAGGAAACATAGGCAACTATTAAACAAATGAAAGGATTCTCAACCTATCGGTAATTAGGGAAATACAAATTAAAATTGTTATGGACTGAATTGTGTTCCCTAAAATTCGTATGTTGATGCCCCATCTCCCAATGTGGCTGTTTGGAGACAGGGACTTTAAAAACATAATTATGGGTAAATGAGGTCATAATGGTGGGGCCCTAACTGATATGACTGGTGTCCTTGTAGAAGAGGAGGAGATACGAGGCATGTATACACACTGAGAAAAGGCCACGTGAGGACATAGCAAGAAAGCAGTGGTCATCTGCAAGTCAAGGAAAGAGGCCTCAGGAGGACCCAAAACTGCCAACATCTTGATCCTGGACTTCCAGCCTCCAGAACTGGGAGAAGATAAATCTCCTGTTTTTTAAGCCACTGAATCTGAGGTAGTTTGTTAGGACAACGTGAGCAGACTAATACAAGGAACAAAAGACTAGACTGGCCATTCTAACTGGTGAAGCTATAGAGCAAAAGGACTGAAAATTGATTCCATAACTTTGGAAAACATTTTGACATGAATTTTTAAAGTTGAATATTTGAATTCCCTACAACTCAGCAATTCTACTCTTAGTATGTCTACTCTTTTACTTATGTTAAATCTTGCACATGTGTACCAGGAAACATTAAAATAAATGTTCATGGAAGTACTGTCCGTAATAGGCCCAAAACAATCCAAATATCATTAATAGAATAATAAACACATTTTCTTGTATTTATACAATAAAATATTATACAGTAGTCAAAATGAATGAACACTAGTTAAAGCAAAGTGGATGAACCTTAGAAACATAATGTTGAGTAAAAAAAGCAAGCACAGAGACTAAAGTATGATATCAATTTTATAAATCTCAATAATAAGCAAAATCAGATAAAAATTATGTGGATGTTGAACATAAAGCCAAGATCAGAGTGATTTCTTTGGTGAAAGCAGGAAGGTGGGATCAGGGTAGAGAACAGAGAGAAGACTCAGCAGTTTTGATTCTAGTTCTTAGTTTTGGTGGTGTGTTTGCAGGAGTTTTTATTATTTATCATAACACATACAATTAAATATATTCTTTTGTATATTATCTAAAATATTTAAAAAATCAAAATCCATTGTATACCAAAGATAATCCATAGACATTAATTATAGAGAGTCCACTTTGAACAACATACATAGTTACTCATAAATCTTCTGTAGTTGAAAGCTTTTAGCTATGAAATTCTTCCCCCTTCATATGAGGACTTTATGTTGCATAATGAAGGAAAATTGTTCCTACTTTGGGACAATTTGCCTTCTTTATTTAAGTGATACTAGTCCTTTGGCTGCCTAGAAATTTTAAAAACAACTGATAACTGCATCTACAGCCTGCAAGAGAATAAAGGAAAAGGAGCATAGGAGGCAATCTCATACATTATTGATAAGCACATACAAAGACAATATTGGTACAAAGCTATTTCTCCATATAGCAACTCTGAATTTTATTAATAAATAAATAAATAAATAAATATATATATATATATATATATATATCAAACATTAATAAGAGAATAAAATTATCCAATATGAGTACATTTGCTCTTTTTTTGCAATTAGTTCCAGGATTCTATTTTATATTATTACTTCATATCTGCGAGAGTTGGGTGTGTGTTTGTGTGTTTGGTTTTGTGGAAGCTGCATTGTGCTAAATTTTACATTTCTTTCTTGAATTAAATGGCTTTTGTTATCCCTTGGGAATACTGAAGACAGCAACAGCAGATTACTACCTACCGGTGGAAAAGTATAAATAACAATTTTAGCTGCTAGTGATTCTGAAATTGCCCTTAACTTTGTCCTTCTAAAAATGCTCCAAGAATTACGTTTTGCAAATCCACAGATTTACTATCCATATTCAAGTCATTTACGTGGACAAAGAATGTAGCCTGCCCTATCAGTAACAAAGGATGTTACAGCCATCAAGCCATCAGCCACTGAAGCCACCCCCAAAGCTGCACCCAGAGGGGATTCAGGATGGAGAAAACAGGATACTGGCCCTAGATAATTAAAGTGCATATCAAGGGAATGATTTCCATGAGACCAGATTCTTGCATCTCACCATATATAGAAAAGTGCTAAATTTATTAACTTAAGATGTGTAGTTTCTTTAATTAACAGTAATCTTTGTTCCAACTACCTGTTTTTTTCTTTGCAAGAACCCCTAAATATCCTGTGCCCTCCCTTACCTCTTCAGAGCAGTCCCTCAGAGCTATCTGAGAGGCTGTCTCCTGACTTAAGTCCTCAGTATGTCCTCCAAATAAAACATAATTCTCAACTTTTAGCTTGTGCATTTTTTTTCAGTCAACATTTAATTGTATGGCTCATGTAGGCACTATGCCTAAATGTAATGGGATGAGCTGTAAATTATTAAAACTAGATAAATTCTGTCAGCGCTACTACTAGCTGAGATCCAGGCTTTCATCTCTGGATACTTCTGTCATAGACCTTGGCAGATATGGGGTCTGTGTTGGTCTTAAAATTATTCTTAGAATTGTGGGGACTCATTCTTTCAACAAATTTTATTGCTTATATTCTATGTGGCAGTTACACTGCTGGGTCTTGAAATACAGAAGTCAACACAGGAAAATACAAGGATAAAACACATTTTCTACCATATTAACTTTTTTCATTCATTAATTCATCCCTAAGTCATTCAACACGCATCTTCTAATTGAATACTGATGAGGTGTCAAATGCTATGCTAAACACTGAGTATATAACTGCAAATGAGATGGATAGGCCCTGATTCTGATGTCACTACTATCTTTTGTCCTGCCATACAATGGGACAGCTTCATTATTCCCTTTACCCTAAGGTTTTTTTTTTTTTTTTTTTTTTTTTTTTTCCAGTACGCGGGCCTCTCACTGTTTGGCCTCTTCCGCTGCGGAGCACAGGCTCCTGACGCGCAGGCTCAGTGGCCATGGCTCACAGGCCCAGCCGCTCCGTGGCATGTGGGATCTTCCAGGACCGGGGCACGAACCCGTGTCCCCTGCATCGGCAGGCGGACTCTCAACCACTGCACCACCAGGGAAGCCCTACCCTAAGTTTTTATCACAAACAGCTAATGAAAATAAAACTGTTAGTGGAGTTTCACATGCATAGGTAAATGAGAACACAGAACTCCCCTTTTGCATGCCCCATTCTCCTCCTTGTAACTCCCTATGTGAACTCACTTTGTCCCAAGACCAAAAAGATGTGTCCCAAGAAGAACCAACCTGATTTCCTCACACTGACTGGGGCTATTGCTCACTTAGAAGACTTGATGCTTAATTTTGATAAGCAACTAGAAGACTATGGAGACAACCTATAAAAATGATTTGTCTTCAGAGAAAATACTAAAAAGGGTTAATGTGCTGTTCCACATGTCTAACCTCCTGGGATTAAACCACAGGCACCAAGATCACCAAGTGTACTTGGCAACAATGAGCTAAAAATGAAAAAAAAAAAAGCATCATACTGTTATTGTATTCATTTTCACCCAAGGCACTCTCTGGTAAACACCACAACCTCTAAGGGAATTGAGAACAGCTTCCTTGTGGGGTAGGTTATATATGCATCTTTTTCCAAGCAGTTAAATCATATCCAGCTATCAGCACACTTTACTTAAGGTGATTGTAATGTATGAGATTAAATGTTCCTACCTGATTGGAAACCTTCTTGTCCTCAATTCATTGGCTATACTGGATTCTTTTTCTTGGGTCAGACCTTCAGACTTCTACTGGAAATCATTCCTTTGGGGAAACCAGGCCTTCCCAGAAACTCAGGAAACTGAAATGGAGATAGCAAGAGAGAAGGAAATTATTGTCAATGCTTCTGACTCCATAGTTTTAGACAAGAAATATGCTGTCTTTGGAATTGGTGTTTCTCAATAAGTGATGCATTGTTTCTGCCTGTCCACCTTCGAGATTTTTTTTTGTCTCTACTTTTCAGAAGTTTAATTATGACGTGTCTTGGCAAGGATATCTTTGTGTTTTTCCTCTTTGGGTTTGCTCAGATTCTTGAATTTGTGTTTATGTCTTCTAAAAAATTGGGAACGTTTTAGTCATTATTTCTTTGAATACTTTGTCAATCCCGTGCTCCTTACAGAGCCATCACTGGTACAAGTACCAAGGCATGGCACATTATGTATCACTCCTCCTAAATCCTAATATTTTTAAACAGATAGGAAAGAGCATGACCTTGAAGAGAAAAATAGTTTATATGAGAATGGCCAATGGATAAAGGGAAGGAGAGACATTGCCATTTGTTTTCCATTAATGATAGTGTGAAATTTATGAGCAGATGGTCTAACAGGTGTGACTATAATTTGAAGAGCCTGCTCCCTTGGTTACAGAAGACTGCTCTTGTTATTATTATGGAACCACAACCTCATGACTTTATTGCTTCACTTGATGTAGCCTTTTCCTTTACCCTTAAATCTTTCTACATCACTGAATTGCAGCCAATAGATTTATTTTCTCCCTATGGCTCCATCACAAAAAAAGACACACATGTGCACACACACACACACACACACACAGAGTTTTGTGTATGCCAGCGCTAGAAAAGACAAGCTCATGGTGCATGTATGCAATGGATATTGTACATTACAGGTCTCTGTGAAATAGTCTTCTGAAGGTTCCTATGTTTATTTTATGAATAATTAACTTTAGTAAAGTTAATTTCCTTGATGAAGACTGAAGAAAGGCAGTAAATTTTAAAGAAAAAGACTCAGAAACTTGCCCTTTTTGCCCTCTCTTTCTGTCTTAATGAACAAAGGATAACTGGGCCTTTTTTGAAGTCTTTGCTTGAGTTGAAGACACAAAATGCAACCTGTACTCTTATCATAATATGTTCAGTTTATGAGTACACAAACTTATAAACCGTGAGTTTCCCTAAAGTTATTATACTTTGTCAGTCTTACTTGCTCTCTTTTTTCATTCTGGAACTTTGATGATATGAATGTTAGTGCTTTTGTTACTGTTTACAGGTTCTTGAGATCCTGTTCTTTCTCCCATCTCTACCCCTCAGTCTATTTTTCTCTGTACGTTTGGTACATTGTATTGATCTCTTCTAAGTTCATGATTCTATGCTTTGTAATCTCCACTCTACTCTTGAGCAAAGTTTTTTGATTGTTGTATTTTTCAGTTCTACTGTTCTCATTTGTTTTTATTGTCATAACTTCTAGTTCTTTGTTTACATTTTCTATTTTTTCCCATTTCTGTCAAGGAACACATAATTGCTAATTGAAGCATTTATGTGACAGCTTATTTAAAATCCTTGTCTGATAATTTCAATAGATGTTTTATCTCAGTGTTGGTGTATGTTTATTGTCTTTTCTCAGTTATTCTGTGATTTCCTGGTTCTTGGTGTAATGAGTATTTTTCAATTGTATTCTAAACATTGTGAGTTATTATATGACTCTGTATCCCATTTAATTTTATTATTACTGTTTAGAAGGAAGTCATCCTATTTGAGGTTTAGTATGAGGACTGGGGGGTTACGTACAGATTTCCATTGGGCCCTACTGACAATACCCCAGCAAAAGTGGGCACTTACATTGTCTCACTGCAGACAGATCAAGTAGAAGTTCAGCTATCCTACTGGCCCTTCTGACACCTTCCCCCCAAAAATGGGAACATTAATATAATTGTGTTGCCTTTTAGTAGGAGTGGAAGTTCATCTCCCCAGTAGATTTCTTGACACCAGGGGAAGGGAGAAGTGAAGTGTTTGCTTTCCTTCCTCCCACTTCATTCCTTCTTGTTGATGCCGGGTGTGGGTAGAGGGTCAGCTACCTGCTGGCCCCACTGACACCAGGGTAAGAGGAAGAGAACTGCCAACTAGCCCTGCTTGTGCCATCTCATTCTGTCTTACTGCCTCAGGATGGTTCTGGGGATTCAGCACCCCACTGGGTCTCACTGACACCATGTGCTGGGGGTTAGTGGGGTGCCTACTCCCTCCAACCTGTACCATCCTATTCTTATTGATGTCAGGGAGAGACGGAGGCTAAGTCCCACCATTGGACCCCACGACTGTGTGAGGGCAGCCCGGTGTTAACTAGCCTGTCAG
This sequence comes from Mesoplodon mirus, assembly GCF_964341445.2. Taxonomy (NCBI): domain Eukaryota; kingdom Metazoa; phylum Chordata; class Mammalia; order Artiodactyla; family Ziphiidae; genus Mesoplodon; species Mesoplodon mirus. Next base: position 47,015,841 of record NC_138992.1, read on the forward strand.
GCACCACCTTTTAAAGTCTCTTTGCTAATGGAAAGGGGTGGAGGCTCAGCTCACCACTGGACCACACTGAAACAACCCTGGTGGGAAATCAGAGTGCTGCCTCTTCTGAAGGGCAGGAGTGGGGTGGTGTGGAAGATCAAATCCTAGCTTGGCCCAACTGAAACCACAGGACATAGGGGATGGGTGCAATATTCCACTGGCACTTGGCTCGAGTAGTGTGTATATTATTGCCCAAAAGGTTTTCTGTCTTTAGCAACCCCTTTCCTCATACTTTGGCTAGGGGGAAGAGGGTTTTGGTTTTTTTTTTTTTTTTTTTTTTTAAGCTTTTTTGTCTGTTGTTCTGTTGGTGGTTATTGATTGGGGGTTCCTGTAATACCCTCTCCAGGATGTATGGGAAGCAACAGGAAACACAGGGGACTCATCACCATGTTATTCCTCAAGTCCCAAAGTCCCTAGTTAAGTCTGCCTTCTCATTTCCACCTTTCAGTGTCTTCCTATGTTTGTTGTTATGTTCAGGGTTTTGGTTTTAAATGGGAGAATCTGGGAGAAATGGGCTACTTCATCTTCTTGGAAGCAGAGGTCTGGAGGCCTATTGATGTTAAAAAGTACTGCTGACTGTAAATTAAAATTTGATGATATACACCTTGCCCTTTAAGAATTATTCTTCTAGATGATGTGGCTTCCCAAAGTTGCTACAATTTGATTCTCATACTTCTAAAAGTCAAGTGTTTTGCTGGAGTTGAAATTTAAAGATAAGCAAGAGATGAGGCTAAGATGATCTATTTGGTAACAGATTAAAGTTGGAAACATCAATATACATTCATGTTTAGCTTAATATTGCTTCATATTACCTTAATACATATGATTAGGTAGAGAGATACTTATAGATATGTGCATATACGTGGGTAATGTACACACATATTATCTCTTTGCTGTGTCAGCTGAGAAGATCTAGAAGCAATGACATCCGAGCAGCAATTAGCACACCCCACACCCAGATCCTGCTGTCTAATACCGTTCTCCACTAAAAAGACCTAGTTATCCTTGAAGAAATAGCTGATTCTAGGACTGGGGCAGTAAATATACAAGATTTATATACAAGACCATCTTATAGTGCCAGAAAGTAAGGAAGTTCCAAAAAATATATAGGATGGGGATACATCAGAGTGGCACAAGAGCGAACTGAAAAGAGTTCACAAGGGTCAGGACTAGAGCAATTTGAGGAACAAAGTAACTAAAGTAGAATTAGATTATAACCCAAAGTATAAAATAAAAATCCATGAGTTCTTCTGATATAAATAAATAATTGGATACATAAATAAATGCAGGAGAATAGATAAATCTCCAGTGCAAAAGAATTCCAAATACTTTATGTAGTACTCCATCTTAAGCATAACTCCCTATTCCTTAGTTGTGGGCTGAGCATATTGACTTCCTTCAAAAAAGTACAGTATGAAAAAGGGAAAACAGTAATTTTACGATGGAGAAACCTGAAAAACACTACCTCAGCCTGGTGATCAAGGTCGACCTCAGCATTCATAATGCATATTGATACTTTGTACACTTGATGTGATCTGACAAAATAACCCTTCTAATCTGTGGTCTTCCTCCCCAAAACACATAATCCCAATATTATCATGAAAAATGCATCAAACAAATTCTAGTAGTGGGCATCCTACAAAAGCCTAACTACTCAAAATTGTGAAGGTCATCCAAGGAAAATCTGAGAAGCTATCAAACCCAGAGGAGCCTAAGGAAACATGGCAACTAAATGTAATGTTATGTTTTGGATGAAGTCCTGGAATAGAAAAAGGACATTAGGTAAAAACTAAGGAACTGGACTAATGTATGGACTATAGTAAATGATAATGTATCAATATTTGTTAATTGATTGTAACAATGTAACATACTGATATAAGTTGGTCATCAGAGAGGGAAATGGGTATAGTGTATATGGAAACACTTTATACTATCTTCTCAATTTTTCTGTAAAATTAAAACAGTTCTAAAAAATAAAATCTATAAAAACGTTGTTTTCTTGTTTTATGTGCCTGTATTTCCTAATAAATATGTAAATTTGCTTTACCTTCCTTGATACTGATATTAAAGAAAATACTGAGTAACTCTGAAAGAATTTGTAACTCCAATTCAACAAGCAATAATTCTTGGTATTAACTTTTTGGAAGAACCCACTGAATAAATCAAAGCAAATTGTCTTTAAAGGCTGAATTTCTTTTCAGTGTTTAATCTTTTATAAGATTAATGCATACCACAAGCATGATTCTGTTTCAAAGGGCAGAAAACATTGATTGTAGGCAATGTCTAAAGTACAGTGAAATATTAATGCCTGATGCTATAACAACTTTAATGTATTTTATGTTTTCAAAATGATGAATTGTTAATTCAGTCAATAAAGTATTCACTTTTATACATTTCCTACCCACCTTTTCCCAAACCACCCACAAGGAAATGATACTATCATCTGATATTAGGTTCATCAATTTAAATTGGAGTTTTTGGTAGCTGTGGTTGCCAATGGTACCGGAATGTGTGATACTTTTACAAATCCTCTCCATGGCAAAATCTGATCTTCACAAGGTAAATCACAGTAGGTGCCTAAAGCCAAATGACATATAGCTTTGTAGCTAGATTACCAAGCATTTTACTTAGAGGCACAAAAGAATGTAGAAGAGGCCATTTCTCTTTCCATCTTTTTCTGCTCAAAGGTCACTCACCATCTTACTTTTTATCAGCCATCTCAGAAGTTTTCCATGAATTTAGACTATATAATGTCACTTAATATGAATGTAGCTCAACATTCTGTTTTAGTACAGCTAATCTCACATTATTTTATTGGTGCTAAATATGTAAATCATCAGCAAATTTTTGTACTTAACTTTTTTTTTTTTGATGTGGACCACTTTTTAAAGTCTTTATTGAATTTGTTACAATACTGCTTCTGTTTTATGTTTTGGTTTTTTGGCTGCGAGGCATGTAGGACCATAGCTCCCCGGCTAGGGATTGAACCCACACTCCCTGCATTGGAAGGCGAAGTCTTAACCACTGGACCGCCAGGGAAGTCCTTGTACTTAACTTTTAAAAATAATTAAAATAAGCTATTCAACACATTTTTCCTTAAAAAAAAAAAAGCAATTCTTCTTAGGCTGGCCCTGGGCACATACGTGGCTTTGCCATTTTTTCCATGGACTATTTTCTTATCTGTTCTACTGCATCACATTTGTTCTACCTTCTCAAAAAGAAGCATCTAAAAATTCATCTACGTGTTCATGCATTCATACATTTATTAAATAAATCTATTGAACACCTACATACGGCACAGAAAAAAAGGCAGAAAACTAATCTGGGTTGCACAGAAAGTACTGAACTCAGCTAAAATTTTGGTGAAAACAGGTGTTACTCAATCGACTGGAAATTACATTTCATTATGGGGACTCACAGACTCAAGGAAAACCAAGACCTAAATAATAATAAAGTAATAAAAGAACTAGCCATTTACTGAGTGCCTCCTTGTACCTGACTCTGAAACTCTAAAATCATTACGGATGTTTTGAGGATTGTCTGATATAATTGTAATCTCCATTTTACAGATGAAAATCACAAGGTTCAGAGACATTAGGTCACTTGCCTAAAGTGAAGTGGCCCGGAAACTACAGAACTGGAAATTGAACCTTAGACTTCATAATGCCAAAGTCTGTACTTTTAATCACAATGTGTGTGTGTGTGTGTGTGTGTGAGAGAGAGAGAGAGAGAGAGAGAGAGAAAGAGAGAGAATGTGTGTGTTCAATAGAGAACTTCTGAGAAATGGCAAGAAAACTACCAGGTATCCATAAAACAATAATTTAGGAGCTTCTTACTGTACAAGTAATTGTTAATCATATGGCTGAACTAAGGATCTCTCACTTTTGAACTAAGAAATTAAAAGCTTCCAGAAGTTGAGTCTAAATTTTACACTTACATAAGATGCTTCATACAGAATGCTAAAGTATAATAACTAAAGAGCTCTGAAAATACTGGAAGCATTCATATTAGTATGATTTCATAATGTGGATAAGAGAGGATTTAAGAAATTGGCAGATGCAACTGCAGACTCATTTGTTATCATTTCTGTGAAGGGCAAGATAAATGAATAAAATTAGAAAAATGAAAAAAGAATGGCTAGCAATTTTAGGTAGTTTGCTTAATCTCCATACTAGGAAAGACTAAGCAAAAAAAAAAAAAAAAAAAATTCTCGAAATTTTATTTTGAAATCATCTACAAATGTATATGGTCTTCTTAGCCAAATAACTTGGAATTATGAACTGTCAGATAAGTCTAATCTTCTCTGATGATAAAATTGCTGACTTCATTTGAAACTATGAAATGAAAAATGAGGTAATAATCAGAAATTCTTAAGAAAAGGAGTAGAAAAAACAAAATTATAAGAGTTATGTTAAAAAATATTTTGAAACAAACATAAAATCCCTATTACTGGTACAGAGCTTTTAAAACTTTATTTTGGTTTTAAGTTTTGATAAATATTTATATGTTTACATAATTACTGTCATAAGGAAGACACAATTTTAGGTCAGCTTTCTTCATTCTTTCTTTATTAAGCATTATTCTATTTTGCCCCATCATCTTGTAATTATAATATAGTAACTGTGTAATTTTCTACTAAGTGCATATAATTTCCTAAACTGTTTTCCTATCGTTAACAATTAAAGGTGTTTCCAGTTTTTTGCTGTTACAAATGACATGACAATGAGCATCTTTATATAATAATTTTCTGGATTATAAATTATTTACTGGCATAAGCTTCCAGAATTAGAATTAATGTGTAAAAAGCTATTAACATTTTTATCTTGCTAGACATTGCCAAATTACTTGTCAAAAGATGGAACCAAATTATATTGCAAAAATCTTTGCCAACAGAAGACATTATATATAATTTTTGATTTTGCTAAATTAATAAGTTGGAAACCTATGTTCCATTTCTTTGAATTCTTTGATAACAGAGTGCTGCTGGGGGCCGGGAGGGCAGCCATGTCCGTGAAGGCTTCCCAGAGTTGGAGCGGGGAAGTGGAAAAAGGTAAAAAAAATACTAATTGTATTTTCCCTCGATTGTTATCTCTCACTCTTTTCTGCCTCTGTGTAACATATATCCAGGTAGCTGGAGAAAAATCACGTGGCAGGGCAAATTGGTATTCCAATAAATTAATAATCACCAACTTCAAATGGATTTTCAAGACTGGAAATATTGTTCTGACTTACAGTAAATTCTTTCTAATTCTCCTTAAGGACTATTTTCTTAGAGGCTTTACCTGCCCTCCTCAAATTTTCCTCCATCCTCTCTACTTCCTTCACTCTGAGCTGGTGAGGTGCTTCATAACTCATTAAGAACACAGAAGTCTGTAAATAGTCCACTGCCAAATCCATTAATTCATTAGCATTTACATTGATCTTTGTACTCCCTTTTACTACAGGAGTTAAAGTTAAAAGGCCATGTGCACTACAGACAGCATTTCATTCTCCCTCATCTTCTCAAGTACGTCACAGCCCTGCATTTTCTACAGCCCATCTACTCCTTATGAACGATTCTTGCCAAAATTCAACCTCATTCTAGACTAGTGACTCCAACTTAAAATGTTAAAAACTATACGTGTAACATGAAAGCCTCCCTCCTCCCCTAATCCCTGCATATCTTCTTTAGCCAATTAATGTCTGAACTTTTCAAAATTGTTATCTTCATATATTGTTTCCATTTCCTCACGTCCCATTTACTCTATAATTTACATCCATCTGACTTCTCTCACCGTAAGCTCTTTGCCCACTGTCCTGAAATTTTACTTATGAAGGTCACCAGCGATCTCCGTGTCAGTATAGCCAATGAATAGTTTTTGTCCTATTTCTAGGCTATTTCCTTCTTTAAAAAAGAAAAAGAAAAAGAAAAACCGTTTTTTTTTCTTCTATGCTTTCACACTCTCATCATCTTCTGTCTTGGTATATTTTACTGGCTTTCTGTGTTTAATCTGATTTCTAATATTCTATTAGTTTCCTTTATCTTCGGTGGAATAAACTACTATATGAAAGATTATTCTCAACGGTTAGTTCTCATAATAACAGTACTATTAGGAGCAGTCAATACTCTATAATGCTTATCATGTGCCAGACACTATTCTAAGACACTGTTTAAATACATATATATATAGATACACACACACACATGTATATATATATATATATATATATATATATATATATATATGAGGTTTTCCTCCTCATAGGCCTATGAAATAAGCCTATTATTATATCCATGTTCCAAATGAGAAAACTGAGGCAATGAGAGGCCAAGGTCACATGATCAGTACTTGGTGAAGCCCCGCCTGAGTTAATGCTGGAAATTTAGAGTAGACAAGTTAAATAATGTCTCACAGATTGGCCTTAAAAGTGAGCAACATTTAATTAATGACTTGTGAAGTATCAGAAAAAAATGGAACATTTTAAATTGAATGGGAACTACTAAGTCATGCATCAGTAACTAAGAATGACTCTTATTGAATGAAATTATTTTTCATTATTCTTTTGAAAGAAGAATATTCTTGTGTTAGTGTTTCAGTTTTTTTTTCATTCACATATTTATTCATTTATTAGACACACGTTTCCTACACACCTTCTATGTGCCAGTGTCTGCTGCAAGCCTTGGAAGATTCAGTGGTGAGCAAAAAATTACAAAGTCCTTGCTCTTAAGCAAATGTCCAGTGGTGGAGGAAGCCAGAGTAAACATGTAAATAAATTTTGTACAGTGACAGAAATACAACTGGACAATGGGATGGAGAGGCACTGAGGAGGCAGGTCTCTTTGGTCAAGATAGTAGTGGTGGCGTTTGAACCGAGACCTTAATGATCAGAGGGAAATTGGTCTGGGTAGAAGGATTAGCCAATCTAAAGCTGGGAGAGCAAGAAGTAGAGCTTGTTGCATCTGACGGACTGAAAAAGACAACTGTGCCTCAAACCCCATGAAGGTCAGGGAAAGATGTAGTAAGTGACCAGAGCACATGGTCCCTGTGAGCCTGGCTAAGGAGTTGAAAATTTAATCTCTTTACAATAGACAGCCTTTAGAGGTTAGAAGCAGTGCAATAATAGCATCTGATTTGTGCTTTTTGAAAGACTACTTTGACTGTTGAGTGTCCTACAAAAGCAAAATACTTGTGTCTCTATGAAGTGCAGATAGTAAATTATAAAAAGCCCAATGAGCTCATAAGCAGTTGGTTTACTAACTATAATCATTTATCTTAACTAGACTTCATTAATATAAGCTTGGTGACCTTGGGGTTCTGGGACATATTAGATTAGGGAAACCCAACTATTTTCAAATAGTGTGATTTGAAAAATTCTCGAAATTGTTGGGGTTCAGGAAGATTATTTTATTGCTGGGGCTGGATGGGAAGATTAGAATAAGAAAAGAAAGTATGATGGCCGGCTTCCATCTATTCTCCCTTTCTGTGGGAGAAATGATGGTGGGGTGACTACTTTGCTGTTGGCCCAATGCTTAAATTTCAGAGCTAGTTCAATCCAGTAAATATTCGCTGAACAACTACTATATGTTAGGCACCTAGCTGAAACTGGGAATATAAAAAGAATAATTAATAATAAAAGCAGGTATTATTAACAAGAGACAGACACTGTGCTAATGCTTAACATGCACCATCTCAAGTTACATAATTTACACACTAAATTAATGTAGGGGGTAGATGCATTTATTATACCATTTTCTGGGTGAGAAATCTAATCCCTGTAAGGGGCTTAAGTTACTTCTCCAAGGTTACACAGCTAGTTAGGGGCATAGGCAGTATTTGGACTCAGGTCTGGTATCAGCACCAATTCTCTTAGCCATTATGCTCTATAAGGACCTTACTTGAGAAGTTCAGGATTATACATATATGGGTACAACCAAACCTAAGATCATCTGGCAAAACTGGCTGCTTGAGAAGTCCTGGGTTTAGGTAAGATGCTCTTGGAATGCAGAAGATCGTGAAGGAGGGTCCCCAAAACACACTCTCTATACTAAGGGGCAAGAGAAGAGAGAAAGAATTAGCCTACAGCAGTATGATATTGAGGACCCAGAAACAGTGTTTCTCTCTTTTGTGAATAGTTAGTAAATTATTTCTACTTCAAAATATCAGAAAGAAATCACAGTACTATGGACAGTTTGCAGAGCCACCCTATCTTAGCGTGAATCCTGGCAGGTGTAGAGTTCATAGTATGACCCTGGCACCTAAGTGTAGTTAAGTAAGCTTTCATTTTTCTTTAGCCTTAAAGCAAAGTAGCTTTCTGATAGTTATAATTTAGGAAAGTCTTCAAAGAAAATATTTAAAGTCCACTATCTCAGAGAAAAGCAATTTTGTAAAAGATCTATCAGCAAAAGCAAGGCCAAACACACCAATTATTTAGTGAGACTTGTATTGTTATATCATTGCTCATGTTGTTTCTTTATGCATTTACCTGGAAGAAGGTTTTTAATGTTCAACAATTCTCAAAGAGATAAAGACCCACACTGAGGTGTCACAAAGAGCTTTGCCCTGGAATTAGATCAGTTTAGGTTTGGCTACTTACTAGAATTAGGTAACATTCTTACTCTTTCTGAGCCTGTTTCCTATCTGCAAATAGGGATAACACCATCTATTACAGAGGGATGTGGTTAAATTAAATGACACGTAAATGAAATATATCCTTCCAGACTGAGAACACACCTAGTAAATGTTAAGTGATCTGCAAATATTCTGCTTTCTTGAAATGGATGAAACCTGTTATCATGTTCTTAACCAATGGTCTAAATATCAAGACAATATTTAGCTAAAAGTTATATTTGTTCTTTCACTGTCCATCTGCATTTTAACATATTCTAACATATTCTCCTTGATCAATTGTGTCAATATTAGTAACATTTGTCATTTAAGCTATTACTGTTCATTTGTTTAAAATATTTCAATGTGTTATAAGTCATTACTCAAAGGGATGCCTAGCTGGCTTTGTCAAAGATTTATTTTAAGTAAAAATAAAAGACACATTTTTCATTTTCACCAAGTTTTATTGAACAGTGTATTCATTAACTGGATGAACTTTCTGGCCAACCCAATACAGTAGCCAAGACATGGAAACAACCTCAGTGTTTTTTTGTGGATGAATGAAGAAAATGGGGTGCATACAACCTACAATTATTCAGCCATGATAAAGAAGGAAATCTGGCTATTTGTGACCACATGGGTGGATCTGGGGGGCATTATGCTAAATGAAGTGTCAGACAGAGAAAGATAAATACTTTATGATCTCATATGTGAAATCTAAAATACTGAACTCATGATAGAAAGAATGGAATGATGGTTGCCAGAGCTGGGGGTTGGAGGTGAGGAAAATGAGTGAAGATGATCAAAAGATAAAAACTTCTAGTTATAAGATAAGTGAGTAATGGTGATGTAATGTACAGCTCAGTCACTACAGTTAACAATACCGTATTTTATGTTTGAAAGTTGCTAAGAGAGTAGATCTTGAAAGTTCTCATCACAAAAAGAAAATCTGTAACTATGTGAATTAAGGTTAACTAAACTTATTGTGGTAATCATTTCACACTCTCTCTATATATATCAATCATCATATTGTACACATTGGACAGATACAATATTATATATCAATTAAATCTCAATAAAACTGGAAAAAATTTCATTTATATTTTAGCATAAATATATCAAATTGGGCTTCTTGACAAGATTAATAATAACTATAGATAAAAGGAAATAAGATATTGTTGTTGCTGTTGTTTGCTTTTCAAGAGTGCAAAACACTAAAAAGGGGGGAGGTGAGTATGGGCTTGCAAATGCTGCTCCATGGGCCCTAATGCTGTGATACAGGCATTTAGTCCAGATCTGAAAGAGAACTTGAGTCATTTCAACAAATCTGCAAAACAGTCATGTTCAAACGTGAAGAGATGAATAGATATCAGTAAATTATTTTTCACACTGCAAGAAATCTGCCTTCAGCTTTCAGCAAAACATCAGTTTTCGGGTTATGAGGGTAACAGTTCTTAAGCAAGCAGTACAATGCTTCCACCAGTGCTTTCTCCCTACGATGAATAAGTTTTCAGTCTCCCCACCAGTGCTCATCCCTTCTCCCCTTAATGTCTTGGCCAAAATTCAACCATCAGCCCAGAAAACTCTTTCCCAGTTTCATTGCCTGTACATGACCACGTTATTTCAATCACCTTGGGACACTTACCTATATTACCTACTTCCTAAGGTAGGTATTATATTATATATATATGAGATTTTAAATAAAAGAATGCCTGTAAAGTACTTAATGCTCAACTCCTAGCACAATATGAATATTCCGTAACTGCTGACCAGCATTATTATTATATCATTTACATTAAAACTAATCTGTACTTTCTTTTCTTTTTTTTCTTCTTTCGGTACGCGGGCCTCTCATTGTTGTGGCCTCTCCCGTTGCGGAGCACAGGCTCCGGACGCGCAGGCTCAGCGGCCATGGCTCACGGGCCCAGCTGCTCTGCGGCATGTGGGATCTTCCCGGGCCGGGGCACGAACCCGTGTCCCCTGCATCGGCAGGTGGGCTCTCAACCACTGCGCCACCAGGGAAGCCCTGCACTTTCTTTCACACACCCATGTTCTTTGTCCCCAACTGGGGTAAAAGAAATAAATGAACATTTATTGATTATCTACAGTGGGAGTACAGAATGCAGTGTAGGCTATAGAATTAGTGGTGTTCAAGACTGAAACTGACCTGGATTTGAATTCCAGACCTCTCACTTACTTAGACTTTACTACGCCTCAGTTCCCTTACTGATAATTAGAGATAATAGACATTTCAGGGACCACGGTAAGGATTAAAAATATTATAATGTTTGGATTCAGAAAGGGCATTCATTACCTCATTTAATGTAAACTGTTAGATAATCTGATTGAGTTTTGAGAATCTGATAACGGCTCTGCATCGTTTTGCTAAAAATAATTAGATAGGTAGATAACTATTCATAGCATTTTGCATAGAATTCCAGGGCTTTGCTAATATGAAAATCAATCAAAGGCTTTAGTTGTCACAAAGAGCTCAGAGAAATTGTTATGGGGCAAGAATTATAATTCTCCTTGAAATATAGACTATCATCCTGGCGAAGAAAGAACAACATTTTCATGTGGTCAAATCTGGGTCAAAACTATGCACTTCCATAATGGTGTTTCTACCAGGTCTTGATTTGACTGGGATTGAAATTTCTGACATTACTGTCCCCATCACAGACTTGAAAACCTGGCAGACAATCAAGTGCAACCTATAGCTAAAGGTCGCTCATCTCAAAAAATGGGTATGTTACTACCATTCTGACAAGAGCATTATGAAGATTAAGAAAAAGCACAAATAAACTCTCCTAACACCTGACAGCCAAGTAATACACCTTTCAGCTCTTTCAATTCTTTTTCCTTCTTACCTTACTTATTTCCTTCCCTGCTCTGAGTTCTCACTGTGTTTCATGTCCCACAATGCTGAAGTCATTGTAATACTTTTACTCAGAAATCTCATTTAACATTTAGCATAGTAAATAAGAAAGCCTAAGAAGTGATTGAGGTAAACTGCCATTATTACAACATTCTGATAACCTGATTTGTCCAGAAATGTAACTATGTGATTCTCCTTTACTTCTAGTTGCTCACCATTCATGGGCACAAATTGAGTGTATATCAGATATATTAACTTCCTGGAAAAATATCTGTGGTGTGATTTGGGGTTCTATTTGTGTACTACAGCTTTCCTAAAACTAAACTATTATCATTTCTACCCCTCTTCTGTCTGAAAATCCTCAAAACATAATTTCTAATTAACAGTTATACTAATTGGCATTATAGTCATTCTTTTTTGCTTTTTCTCTGATTATAAGTATCTTCTGACTCAAGTCAATCAAATGTGTTCTCTACATGTGAGGAAGTTCAAAGAGGAAAATAGGATTAGTAGGGTAAGAAGACATTCACACATAGAATTAGTGGAAGCCTTAGCAGTAACAAAGCTAGTGAAATTAGAGCTAATTAATTAGCAGTCAGGAAAATTTTGTGATGTGTTGTCATTAATGGGTCAACTAGGGTAATTAGGCTTACAAACAATAGAAAGCAAAGAGTGGAAAATCTATTGTTTCTGCCAGCTTCTCCTGCTTGTTATCAGCCCAATTTTCTCCTAGTTTATGAAACAATAACAGTTTGGTATTAGAATTTAAATGCCATCAATATAAGATATGGAGATATGTGAAGCCTACTACATTTTCTTCGTAAACTTGTACTATAGCAACATAAATTCCACAATAGAATGATTTAGTTGAAAGATAAAATTCATGCAGAGTACACTATTTGTTTAAACTTCAAAAAAAATCAAAAAGGATTGCTGTATTTTGGCATACACTTCTTTGTAGAATATGTTAAAGCTGGCCTTTTTTTGATTAAGAGCTACTGTTCTGTAGAGAACACTTTTTTCATATTCATAATCATCAGGCAAATCAAGGATCTGACTTCCTTAGAATCAGTAAGTGTTTTTTTCCTCATTTCTTAACAAAGAACAGAACAGCTGATAAGAAAACTAAAATACTTCTTTTTTATTGATGTATAGATGATTTACGATATTATATTAGTTTCAGGTGTACAACATAGTGATTCAATATTTTTATAGATTATACTACATTTAATTATTAAAAATGATGGCTATATTTCCCTGTGCTGAACAATAAAATCCCTCTTCTGTTAAAAAAAATAGCAAATGATGGAATGTTAGAAAATTAATTTATTTCCCACGTATAATGATCAATAACTATAGGACACTGGCCCATGTAAGTTAAGAAGCTTCTTTTTCCATGTGATTCTGAATTCAAAATGTATCCATATTCAGGAATTGTTTTCAAAGTGAATTTTTTTTGGTACCTTAATAATCATAATAGGTAGTAAGATCAATTTGTTTTAACAATTATGTAGATGAGTGTTGAATATAAAATGATAAAACGTAGGGTCTTTTCACTTTTTAATTTTAACTCTGTATATGAGACAAAGAAAACTAACTGCTTTCTATCATACTGTAGGTTTTGCTCAACTTACTACGACCAAAATTCTTGAAAGAGAGTATTACCTGTTTGTGTCCTTTCAGAACAACCCCCTTGCATACCAGGGCCATAAAAATATCAATAGCCTTGAGAGACCTTTCAAGGAAATCATTGTTATTGATTCATCCCTCAAATAGGACCCAATTTAGCAACAAAATGATGCTGAAGTTTATTGTTTCTTCTCAGTGAATTAATAACTCTGGAAGATTTAAATGTCTTTTCCTTGATGACAGAGGTGGCTTCTATACACATACACACAAATAACATCCTGATATCCATTTTACATCTGTAACTGCACTCTGCATTCTCCCTGCCATTAAGCAACTCAAATGCCACATTATTCAACTCCTTTCCCTTGCTGGATGGATTGGGTTCAGGAAACAGGGAGCAATTTTAATGTCCTCTTTAGTAAACCTACACCTTATTTATGAACTAAGAAGAAATAGTTTTGGTTTCTATTTTCTGGTATCTTGAGCCTTTCATATGATTGCATCTCTCCAACTGTATAGCTTGCAGAATTAGTATTATGATTAGAGATGCAGAAAAGTTTTGCTGCCTAAAAATGTCTTCTCATCTACTAACTGATGGTTGGCACTCAACTCTCATCCCTTTATCTCTGAATCTCATTCCTTTACCTTAAATCTTTTCTTCCCATTAAAATTCAAATAATGGTTGTGCTTTAAGATCGTAGTCATTTTTACCTCAGCCTGAATGATCCAAAAGCAAGTTTGATGATGTGTAAGAGGGAAGAGAACTTGAGGGCATAAGTGTTCTGCAGAGGGTATTAGGGAATAGAGAAGACAGAGCAATAAATAGACTCACAGGGGAAACTCAGAAAGTGGAGCTTGATGAAACAAGCAAACATCACGGTTTTGCTAAGGTCTATTCTAATTAGTTGTTATTCGTGTGTAAAAGTTTGCCTAAAAAGCATAACCTATGAGTGATTTGTGCCCCTGCATATTACGGATGTATAATATAATTCAAACAGTGCAAGGAACACACAGATTACCACATGGCCTCAGCCATGCACCATTTTGTAGTGTGCCCACTTTGAGCATCAGAAAATGGATTGTAGAAATCTGGTTCATCTTAATTTAAATTTCTCATTCCCCAAATTTGAAACAGTATTTATTTAAAAACTAGCCTCTTTAAAAAGATCGCAAAAACACTATAAAGGGGCTTCCCTGGTGGCGCAGGGGTTGAGAGTCCGCCTGCCGATGCAGGGGACACGGGTTCTATAAAGTATTCATTGAAAAGAACCTAACATTTACTACTGTAGTACATTATGTACAATTTATTGACTATTTCTCCTGAATATACATTTATGCATTTCATAATCTAACATTTATATTAAGTATAACTATAATATGATTCTGGTGCCAACCTTGAAAAAGCTGGTGAAATCCTTTGCTACAAAAATATGTCTCTGCCTTATATTTTTGTTTCAGTATTAGTTTCCACATTTGCCAGCAAGATACTTTTCATCCTACTAAACTAATAAGCCACTTAGTTGAATATTGGGTAAAATACAAATTGCAGAGAACTCTCCATTTCTGTTTATAATTTTAAAAATTTCAACTAAAAGTGCAAAGCTTTTATCAATTTCTGTAGCTTGCTCTCTTCCTAAACCTACTTGCTTCTTACATCAATATTTAAGTTTCTGGTTTTAAATAACTGTGACTCTCCTTTAATGTGTTCTCTGTTAAAAGCTTTCTCTCCCTTTAGAATTGTTAGTAGGAGAAGTGGTATTTTTTGGGGAAGAAAACAGCATCTTCTCTACTACTCAGCTGTCAGGACTGACTATACAGCTACATCCTCAGTTGTATAATCAAAGTAGGATTAAAAACCACTTCTTCAATTCCTTGCAATTAAAATATTTACATCAAGTTCTCTTTGTTTTAACAATAGCATATAGAACCCAGTGTGGGTGTGGCTCATGATTCTACTTCTCTGACTCCTGATCTTAGACTTCTTGCTTCTAACTTCCTCATGAATGTGCCCTTTAGCAATTGCTGGGGGCCAGGTTTGTTTACTGCTACTGGTTTCCAACAGTTCAATGCCATGAGGCATCTCTTGAAAGTATTTCTTTGCTGCAAAGTATTTCTCTCCCCTGCCCTCAGCCCACTCTCAGGTTCTGTTGCTTATTTAAGGTGTGCATCTGTAAATAGTCCTTTGGGTTTGTTTCCTTGGTGGACTGGCTGTCTTCCAAGATTTTGTTGTTAATCTTGTCTGACATTTTAAAGATGACCTTTTGGTGTTGTTATAAAACTTCTCAAGAAAAGGAAAACAGAAGTGCTCATCTAACCCTCTTCTAAAGACTACGCAAAGAAGCCAGTTGTTTTAAAACATTATGGCTGGTGATATAAATACCTGCAGCATATTATATCTGCACCTACATGTTTTTAACTTCCAGAAACTAAAAATCAGCTCTGCGACATGCAATCAGACATGAAGAAAAAAACAAACAAAAAGCCAGTATTGAAAATTTTCTGCCTGATACGTGAATGCATTGGCGAACAAGCCTGCTACTTCTAATATTTACATAAAGACAGTAGTCAAATAACCAATGCAGTAAAACAAACAATTCTTCTATGAGTAAAAAGAGTGATGCTACTTAGAGTTGATGGACATGAACTTTAGGAATTTTAGAGCTGAAAATAATCTTGGAGGCCTCCGTTTATAGATGAGGAATATGAGATCTATGGTGGTTAAGTGAATTGTCCAAGCCAGAGATGGGACTAGTGTCAAAGCTGAGGTCTTCTGACAGGATGTTGAGCTTATTACTCTTTGAACTTGCTGGGTGTTTACATATTGCATCAAGAGAGCCCGTATGTACTGGATTTTCTTCCATTTACTAATAGAAGCAAGTTAGTGCTTTTACAGGTATTGTAGTATAAAATCAGCCCATTCATTAGTCAATCTAGGAGCCCCAAAGAGACAATGCTTTGTAGGCTTTTTCTTTTCTTTTTTTTTCCACTGGAAATGGGAATTAGATAGATAATGCATGTTTGTGTATATGTATGTATACATATATATATATATATATATATATATATATATACTTATATCTTGTTCAAATTTAAAAGAATACCATTTTTATAGTCTAATTATGTATGACATAAAAATAGAACGTCATTAATCAAATATATTTGTAGTATTTGTTTTTGTAAGTAACTTCCTTTCTTTATATATCTGTACAGTTTTAAAGATAATGGGACGACACAGAAATATTATTCATTTTCAAGCTAACACTGATAAATAATGTTTTGTAAGTGCCCTAAATTATGTAAAGACTAAAAGTTCCATTGTTCTATCTATTCTATGGAAAGTGGTTGATGTTTAGCTACGAAACAATGTATCAATCTCAGGAAACAATTCTTAGATTAAAAAACTCATTATCCACATGATGTCTTTTCACAAAGATTTAATTCAAAGAATTTGCCTTTGTAAGATCTCGATCACTTTTCACCATTGTTCCCATGCATGTTCCTGTTAAGGGTGCCTGATTATGTTGCTAAGCAACCTTGCTTGCAGTCTTGTTGGGGCATGATGATGAACTAATAATTATTTTAAATATGTCTGTTTGGATAGGGTCTTTTAAAGAATATCGTGATACTTTTGTCTAAGAGGCTGTGTAAGAGGGTTCCTTCATTTCAACGTACAGTTCTACAGGAATATAAGTGATAGAATGATGTTTTCCAGAAGAGTTGGAAGAATGCCAAGAGTACACTAGAAAAGCACTAGGTCTTACTTCCTCCCGGTATGCTTTTTTTCTAGAAAAGGGTAAAAATCAGTCAGATGACAAGTCAAGAAATTTACCAAAGGATTTCAAAGAAATATGAGGAACATCAATATTCCTTTTATTGACTAAATTATTTTTTCCTTCTCATCCCAAATTCTTAAGAAAAATTGTCAAGCCATATTATGTTGAAAAATAAGTCCCATGTAAGCGAGACATAGGTATTTGAATTTTATCAGGCTTCCAGATAAAACTAAATTGATTAAATCCTCTCCATCCTGCTTGCTCTTGTCCCAGACATCCCTCTCCAGTTCAGGAATATCCTCCTTTAAATAGCTTATTTTACTATATGGGACTGATGCCAGTAACCTTAATATTTTCTGTACGGTATACTGGGATATATAAGGGGACTACCATCATATCTCTAGCATGTAGTGAGAGTTAGTAAATAGCATTCCCAGTGTGTATCTGGAAAAACAAAAAGGTTGTTCCTTTAAACAATCTTTTTTGGTGATAAAGCAAAGAATCAAAGGTATTTCATTACTAAAGAATCAGAGAATGTCCTAACTCTAAGAGAAGAGCACTTCTAATGTCATCTCAATATCCATCCAATCCAGAAGCAGAGCTGATGGTGCTACCAAGAGACAGAGTCTCCTTGTGGTGACACCACCTTCAAAAGTTTTGGAAGGTACCCCCAAACATCACCAGTTTTCTTTACAACCTTGCTTGTCTCTAGTATTTAAAGATACATCTGATACTTATTGATTCTATTTATATTTTGAGGGTGATCCCTTCTTAGGGATATCATCTCATATGCAAAGTTAAAAGTATTGATCATTTTTCTCTCCTAAACTTAAAACTATTATAATTTATGTTTAAGGCAGACAAGTTTAATAGCTTTAGGACTTGGGGCCATAAAGGTGAGTGTTTAAATCTTGGTTCACTGCTTTGTAGGTGGTATATGGCCACTCCAGGTATCAGTTTTCTTACTTATAAAACAGGGTTTGCAGTGCTTTCTTCACAGATAAATGATTAAATTTGATATGCTAGCATAATGTCTACCATATAGTGTACGTTAAATGTGAGCCCTCTTTCCTATCTCCACTGGGTGTGGCCAACTTCTAGTTTTCTAGGATTTACTAGAAAATTTCATACCTTCTAGGAATATGTGACTTCTGATCATATTCCCTTACCATCTTCATTTTACCAAACTAAAGGTTCTTAATTTTTTTTGTAATTTCCACATTCTTATTTCCTATCTCAGCTACTTTTCTGTTAATTTTTTAGAATTCAGTTTATTTTAGCAAGCATTAATTGAGGTAAGGGGAATTACAGTAGGTCCTGTGGTTACAAATGTATACAGGTCCCTGTTCTCAGGTACCTTATAGTCTAGTGTCAAGAGTAGTAAACAGACAAAAATTTGAAATTTGACTTGATAAATTCTGTGATATTGGTAAGCCTGTGACAACACAAGTGAAATATCTAAATCAGATTAGGGAGGATGGGAGATTAAAGGTAAAGGAGCTTGCCATACTTGTAGGCTTTTCTCTAGAGTTGGCAAACATCTGTACCTGTGTTCAAGGTTTAGATTGACCAAGACAGCCTTAACATTCCTTTCAGCTTAATAAAACTTTAGACAGGTTTCTTCCTGGCTTATAGGCCCTTGACCTCCCCTTATTTAGAACATTTACTCTAAAAAACATGCAAATTCTTTTTTCACCCCTTTGACACATAAATCTTCTTCTAGTAATCTTGCCAGATTTACAACCCAGGAATGTCTTTCTCAAGGACATGGGAGCCATGTAATCATGTAAGCCATGTAACCATCAAGAAAGATAGCACCACATTCTCTGTGGGAGGGCAAGAGTCTAACTTCAATAAGCGCTGATTAGCAAACACAGATGGCCTAATCACATTAACCAGCCTCCTCCTAATGTCATCCAGTACCAGTCCACTAGCTCACTCCAGAATTGATAAACTCTCCCACCTTTTGTTTCAGCAGAGTTTAGTCCAATCTCTCTCTCCAATTGCAATAGTTTTGAATAAACTTTCTCTTGCCTGTTTAAGTCTGTCCTTGGATGGGATGCATCCAGGTTTTGTACAAGGGGAAAAAACTGATTTTTGCCCAATAATCTACTCACTGATGCCTGGCACTTGGTCAACTTTTGTAATTGCTGATTAAAATAAGTCCATCATGTCAATGTCTAGGGGGAAATGTTTTCAATGGCTCTAAACACTTTGAGCAGTGATACATGAAATCTCTGAGTTCACCATCTTCTAACTGGAACTAGAATTATTTTTCCAAAAATATATTTTTTACACTTATGCACAAAATGAGCCTCTGCCTCAAAGAGACTGTGAGTAGGCTCAAGTATCCACTCGTCCTTATAGCTTTATACTCGTTCTTTTGGTATTTCAATTATCTTAAGTGTTCAGAATCATGAATAAAGTTGGGAGCAATTCACGATGATGTTAATCAACTATAAATTACTCAACAAGGGCTCCCCTTATTATACTGTCCATGAAGCTCTCTAGAGGATCAGCTCAGGTACTGGCCTCACGTACAGTCTAGATTGAGAGAGGATTTCAAATAATTGATGGTTTTAGCCAAAATTTTGAATTCTAAAAATGGATGGAAATTTGGAAATTCTAAATCAATCATAGCAAATTACAAATTATCATCAAGAAAGACTGCATAATAAAAATTTCTAAAGGTTACTGTAGAAATTAAGCTTAAATTCAAATTTAATTCTAAGGTAAATAAAAATATGTATTCCATTTTCATTTTTTTATTATAAAATTTATAAAACCAGAATTTTCCTTCTAATGTGTGCATTTGGTGTACTTGCTTTTTCTCTCCAAAAAAAGTTTCACTAACTTAAGGACATATACAACATATGGCACCTTAGAATTAAGGAAATATGGGAGAATGATTTTGATTACCTCCTCATGCTACATGAAAATTCATTACTTCAAACTTTCTTGGACAGTTTTTAAAAAGATGCAGTTATCTAACTCATACAAACACCCATATACATATGTACATCTTTCTTGTTGGGGAACAGACTTATATTAGTGTAAATAAGTGGTCATTAAAGTTAATGTGTTCATTTTATATAGTTATAATTTAAGATATAGTAGAAATTGGTTTGAACATGATATATACCTTTTTAAAATATATTAGAGACTTATATAACCACCTCACAGTGCCTATATTTGTCCATTATGAGGTTTAGAATATATTTTACTACTTAAATGAGTATGATATTTTATAATTATACCTTTGCTTTTATCATATATTGTGGATGTAGAGTCTGTGGTCAGAAACATACCCTCTATATTATAAAAACATCATTATAGAAAAATGCAGTATTCTTTTAATATATAATTTAACATGAAACTAGGACAGATTTTCAGCAAAAGAAGGGAGCTGCATATATTTGGCTTTTCCTGGCAGGCCTGTTTCTGCCCAGTAATTACCCAGTCTTTACATACATGTTACAGTTCGGTGCTTTTAAGGAAATACAGCTTTCTTTGCTCTCTGATCTTTTCTTCTCACAAAATACTTAGCAAACACATAGCTATTAGCTCCATATGAAGTGGTTGTATACATCAGGTATTTTTCACAAGCCCACTTAACCAAGATACCAAGTAATTTGACTAGAATCCAAACCAAATCAGCTGAAGAGCTAAGTGTGCAAAAAATCCTGTAACACACTAGATTCCAATGAGCCACAGTTTTATTAACACTGCATCACTTAGCAAACTCAGATGGGGTCTTTGGGTCTTTATGTTGAGTTTCTTTAATTGACAAATGCTTAAGAGCACACTTTATTTATTTATTTATTAAAGAATCATCTTTTTTTAAAAAATTTTATTTATTTTTGGCTGCGTTGGGTCTTCGTTGCTGCACACAGACTTTCTCTAGTTGCGGGGAATGGGGGCTACTCTTCGTTGTGGTGCGCAGGCTTCTCATTGCGGTCTCTTCTCTTCTTGCAGAGCACCGTCTCTAGGCACGTGGGCTTCAGTAGTTGTGGCACACGGGCTCAGTAGCTGTGGCTCGCGGGCTCTAGAGTGCAGGCTCAGTAGTTGTGGCACACAGGCTTAGTTGCTCCGCGGCATGTGGGATCCTCCCGGACCAGGACTCGAACCCGTGTCCCCCGCGTTGGCAGGCGGATTCTTAACCACTGCACCACCAGGGAAGTTCCTAAGAGCACACTTTAAATGCAGTTACACAATGAGATCATGATAAGAAATGCTATAGGAATATAGGCATAGAAAAAAAATCAATCATCACCACATATGCCCTGAGCATTTTCTGCTGAAGAGAGAATCTGAACTCCAAAATGAGGGTACTAATATATTACATGCTTCTGATAGTAAGTTCTTTCATTTGAGAATTATCATTAAACGTTATATCTGTGCAGCTTAATCCTTCTTGAAATATACCTTTAGAAATAATACTTTAACAGTTTGAGAAAATTCAGTTATTACATAGCTATTTATCTAAATATTTATGTGAGATAATTATGAAAGCATTCTATTAATAATTTTATGAAGACATTGTAAAAACAATTTAGTCTTAGAATTAAAAAAAAAATAGACCAATAAACGTACTTCTTCTGGTTCAAACTGTACAAATGAAAATTCTGAAGCTAAGTAAATTGGGCAAAGTATGTTGCTGTTTCATAAGTTAATGAAAAGAAATGTATTTATTAAGTTTTTATTTATTTATATTTTCATGGGTTTATAACACATAAGTTCATGTGTATAATATTATATTTTGACATTTATATACACTACAGTGTGCTCACCACCAAAAGGTTAGTTGTCATCTGTCATCATATTGTTGACCCCCTTTACCCATCTTGCCCTCCCTCCACCCCCTTCTCCTCTGGTAACCACTACTCTGTTCTCTGTATCTATTTGTTTCAGTTTGGTTTGTTCATTCGTTTTGTTTTGCTTGTTCTTATATGCCACATATGAGTTAAATCATGTGGTATTGGTCTTTCTCCATCTGATTTATTTCACTTAACATAATACACACAAGGTCCATCCATGTTGTCCCAAATGCCAAGATTTCATCTTTTTATGGCTATTATTCCATTGTAAGTGTGTGTGTATCTTCCTTATCCATTCATCCATCAGTGGACACTTAGGTTGTCACCATATCTTGTCTATTCTAAATAATGTTGTGATGAATACAGGGGTGCATATATCTTTTCAGATTAGTGTTTTTGTATTCCTTGGATAAATATCCACAAGTGGAATAGCCAGATCATATGATAGTTCTATTCTTAATTTTTTGAGGAATCTCCATGTCATTTACCATGCACTAAGTTACATTCCCACCAAAAGTGCACAAGGGTTTCCTTTTCTTCACTTCTTCTCCAACACTTGTTATTTCTTGTCTTTTTGATAATAGCCATTCTAATGGGTGTCAAGTGATAGCTCCTTGTGGTTTTGATTTACATTTCCCTGATAATTAGTGATGCTGAACATTTTTCACGTGCTTGTTGGCCATCTATATACCTTCTTTGGAAAAATATCTATTCAGTTTCTCTGCTCATTTTTAATTGGATTGTTAGCTTTTTTGTTGTTGAGTTGCATGAATTCTTTATATATTTTGGATATTAGATACATGATTTGCCAATATCTTCTCCCATTTGGTAGGTTTTCATTTTGTTGATGTTTCCTTTGTTGTACAGAAGCTTTTTAGTTTGATAATAGTCCCATTTGTTTAGTTACGCTTTTGTCTCCTTGCCTGAGGAAACATATGCAGAAAGATATTGCTAAAACCAAAGTCAAAGTGAATACTGCCTATGTTTTCTTCTAGGGGTTTTATTGTTTCAGGTCTTACATTGGAATAACGTTCTTACAATAAATCCATAAAAATGAGTTTGAGATCAAAGCAAATGAACATTTTTAAGGCTCTGAGGTACCTATCTCCAAACTTCTTTCCAAAAGATTTCTGAGATTTTACACTGCCATCAGCGATGTATCACTTAGTATTGAACCTCTACTATAACTGTTGGCTTACTTCCTCACTTAGAGTGCAAGTTATTTGAAGATAGGCAGTGTATTTTATTAAGTGTTTATCCCCAGCACCTGTGCCTAACACAACGTAGATGGTCAATAAATAATTGCTTAATAAGGAAAATCCCTGCCAATACAAGATGTACGTATGTGACAGACAGACTGTGTGTTTTTCTGTAACTGGATAGATGAAAACTTGCCATATTCTTTAATGTGCAATTTTTTTTGCTTATAATTAGTAATTAAATTTCTCTTTTAGGTTATATTGTAAAAATTCAGATTCTCTGAGGCAAATGGGCCTGGCACTACCCATTAGCTATATAACTTTGGACAAGTTCTATAACTCTAGGCCTCAACTTCCTCATCTATAAAATGGAGATAAGCTCCCATATCACAGAGCTCTTGTGAGGATTACATGAGTTAAAACACATATAAAATTAGAAGAGTGGAGTGTGCACCGCGCGAGCAGTGGTAACGGTCGCATGGTGGTTGTGGAGCGCAGGCGCTTTGGCCTGTAGGCATCTCCAGCAGGCACCTCCAGTACACACAGAAGAGTCCTTGGACTTTGAGGAGGAGTCCACGGCAAGCAGAGGCTGTGCAAACCCGGAACGATTCTGCCTTCATACTTGGCATTGACTCGGAATTCCTTGAGTCCTGGTCAAACTCTGTGAGCTGATTACTGCCCCTTATACTAGATCAGTCCGAAGATAGAGGGAGCAATGGCTGTGAATCTGTTGGAGGATTGGTGCAAAGGGATGGACCTGACCCCAGGAAGGCCCTGCTCATCGTGGGCATCCCTGTGGAGTGTAGTGAAGAGGAAATTAAAGAGACCCTGAAGGCGGGCTTACAGCCCCTGGGTGCCTACAGTGTGCTGGGCAGAATGTTCAGAAGGGAAGACAACTCTAAGGCAGTTTTCACTGAATTGGCCGACACGGTCAATTATGCTTTGACGCCCAGTCAGATCCCAGGAAAGGGAGGTACCTGGGAAGTGGTGGTGAAACCCCGTATGTCAGATGATGAATTTATCAACAGACTGAAGTACTTCCTGAAACATGAGGGCCGGAGAATGGTAGATGTGGTCAAAACCATGAGGACGTCCCTTGAGGATGTAGAGCCAAAAGGCTTGGCTCAAGTCAAGCCACCAGACCTGCAGCCTCTGAAAGGAAGCGTGTGGTACCGAAAACTGAAGGTGTTTTCGGGAAACACTTTCCCAGGCCCAGGCGAAGAGAACTTTGAAGGCTGGCTAGAGCAGGTGACTGAGATGATGCAGATGTGGCAGGTGTCTGAGGTAGAGAAGCAGCGGCATTTGCTGGAAAGCTTACATGGCCCCGCCCTGTACATCATGTGGGCGCTCCGGGCCAACAGCGACTCCATGACTGTAGCGCAGTGCCTGGACGCCCTGAAGCAGATCTTCGGGAATAAAGAGGACTATAGAACCTCACAGTTAAAGTTCCTCCAGACCTTCCAGATGTCCGGAGAGAAAGTCTCTGCCTTTCCGGTACGGTTAGAGCCCGTGCTGCAGAACGCTGTGAAGCACAGCCCCGAGTCAGTGGGAAGGGCAGACGTGATTCGCTTGAAATACATCCTGGCTCAGGCCTCCATGAGCACCTCCCTCCAGGGCAAGCTCAAGCTCATGGAGCAGCGAGGGAGTGCGCCCACTTTCCTGGAGTTAATGAAGCTCATTCGAGATGAGGAGGAGTTAGAGGCCGCCATGGCACTGACCAGGGAGAAGCAGAGGCAAGTAGAAAGGGGCCGCACGGCCTCTGGCGCCCAGGTACTGGCAGAAACCAGTGTCCCCGTCTCTCCGGTCAGGGAGCAGGCAAGGCTGTTTCGTGAGAGCAGCACGCAGACCGTCCAGGAAGGGGCCACCCTGTCACTGAAGCGCACGCAGGTGCCATGCTGCTGCGGGACTGGGGAGGAAGGCCAGAGCCAGGCAGCGTGTCCTAGGGATGAGGGCCAATCCCCGGCAAAGCAGAAGCCTCAGCCTGCAGCAGGAGAGTTGGGAAACGAGATGGGGGCTGGGGCCATGAGCCACCCCAAGCCCTAGGGAGCATAGGCTCAAGATACCCAGGCACCCCCTCCCCCAGCAGGCAACACAAATATTTTAACGAGGGGAAGGGGCGGTCCACAGAAACAGGGGGGGCCTTGCCTGGGGCAGAGGGGCAGGGCAGCCAGGCCCAGGCCCAGGCCCCTCGGCACCCACCAGCTGGAAGGGACTCCACCAACCCAGCCAAAATCAGCTCAGGGAGGCACCGGCGACACAAGCGGGGAGCCACCATACGCAGCACGAGGGGTACCCGAGCCTCAGAGAGAGACCCCAACACAGCAGAGGCTGAAAAAGGTATAGTCGGGGGCTCTGGCATCAGCCCTGTCTTCTGGCCACCCTGAAACGCCCACCCTGTGGGCTCTGAGCTAATGATGCTGATGGGCCCCCAGGCCACGCGGGGCCTAGAGGCGCTTCCCCCGGCGCTGGCGAGGAAGGGCTGTGGGGCAGAGACAGGGTCCAACTTCAGGATCATCTACACCGCTCGAGGGGAGCCCCAGGAAGGTAGCACCCTGGAGCCTCTGCGCAAGTGAGGGCAGGGGCAAGTCTCCTCCCCCTGCAGCCTGAAAGGGCAGTAGGGACAAGGACAGCAAACACTGAGGAGACGATCCCAGGCGAGAGCATCAGCTCAGCTTGGCGGCAGGGCGCTGAGTAGCTGGTTGCCCAGTACCCCACAACTGGCTTTGGTGTGAGTGGGGGTGCAGGGAAGCATGTTCCAAAGGAGGAGGAGGAGGAGAGGGAGGAGACGGAGGAGGGAGATGTGGAGAAGAGGAGGGGGAGAGGCAGGAGGGGGAGGGGGCCCGGGTGGGGTCCAAGAGAATTTGTTGGAGGGAGGGAGGAGTGTTTTGTTCTCTCTAGGTTTGTGCATGGCCACTGGAGACCTGGGACTGGCCTGGAGAACCACAACTCACCAGCTGCCAATGCCAGCGCCAGCCCCAAAGCCTGCCACCCGGGAGCAGCCCTCAGTGGCCAGCCCCGGCCTAGGTGAGGGGCACCTGCAGATGGCTGCCACCCACACTGGCCTGGGAGGCGTTAGGGGCCACTTAAGGTTCCTGGGCCTTCCTCCCGAGAGGTGACCCCTATTCAGTGTCCCCCCTCTGGGACAGGCTGTTCCCTGTACTGGCAAGCCCAAATGTGTCCCTGTAGGCCCCAGAGGGACCCACGGAGCGTCCCCACTCCCCTCGCCCCAACACACACACCCTACCCATCATCCCCCCGCAGAGCCCTGAGGTGCGCCACGTGCCAGCCAAGGCTCTGGTCTCTGTGGGCCAGTGTCGTGAGCTCAACGTGTGCTTTCTGGGCATACATTCAGGCCCAGCGCTGCTTGTTATGGAAATGTGCGTGTGTTCTCCTCTGAGCTGTTCCCCCCACCCCTGCCTGGCGCGGAGACCCCGAGGCCAGTCTCAGGAGCCGGCGGGGAGGACGGCATGGACGTGGTCACAGCCAGCGCCCACCCCAGGACCTGGGAGCCCACCTGGGACCTTGGGAAGGAAGACCTGGACCGCGGGTGCAGGAAGTCTGCGGGAGGCCCCCCAGGGCTTCTGTTCTGCTGTGCCACCCCGCTGTTCCTCGGGACTCCACGTCCTCGGCACGGTGGCGCGCGCCCTGCTGTGGGACTGTCCTGTGCCCGTCATCGGGCAGGGCCAGGCCCCGGGCATGTGGGCCAGAAATAGAGGATCTGCCCTGGGGGGAGCGGGCATTGCCGGCGCCCATCTTCCTGGGGAGAGGCCACCCGTGGGGCCCTCAAGAATGGAGACTGTGGGGGGATGCAGGGCCGCCAGGTGGGGTGTATTGGGGGCACCATGTTGGGGACGCTGGGGTGGGGGTGCCGGGACCCGTTGGCTCCGGTGGCCATTAGAAGTTCCTCTGTGTGTTGTTATGCCCTCTGTTCAATGGTTTCAGTCAATGTTTCTGTTTAATAAATTTCCCTGAAAGTTAAAAAAAAAAAAAATTAGAAGAGTGCTCGGTACATAGAATATGTGCAATTAATGCTGAATGAATGAACATGCGAATGCAAACAGTAGTGAAGGGCTTAAAATGAAATGGTCTCATCCCACTACCACATCCAGCACTCAAGAAGCGACCGATTCTTTATGCAGGTTTTTAATTGTAAAATATGATATGCGAACTGAGAAGTGCACAGAACAAAACTGTCAATGTAACAAAAAGAAAGAGAACACTTACATAAACACTACTCGAATCTGAAAGTATTGATACTTGTCAGCATCTCAAAACCCCCCCCACATCCTTTTCTCATCACAAGCTCCTTCCTTCTTCCCAGTTAAACACCATCCTCACTTCTTTTCTTTTTTTTCTTTCTTTTTTTTTTTTTTTGCGGTACGCGGGCCTCTCACTGCTGTGGCCTCTCCAGTTGCGGAGCACAGGCTCCGGACACGCAGGCTCAGCGGCCATGGCTCACGGGCCCAGCCGCTCCGCGGCACGTGGGATCTTCCCGGACCAGGGCACGAACCCGTGTCCCCTGCATCGGCAGGCGGACTCTCAACCACTGCGCCACCAGGGAAGCCCCCATCCTTACTTCTTGACAATCGTTTCTTTCAACCTGCATGCATCCCTAACAAAAGAGCTTAGTTGGGTCAACAGCTAACTTTATGTAGAGGATCATAGTATATGAAGTCTTTTCTATCTTATTTCTTTCTCTCAACATTGGTTTAAAAAATTCATCCACATTGCTGCCTGTAGGAAAATGTTTAGCTCTTCATTAAAGTTGAAATAAAATAAATATATTATTTTTTAGGTGCAAAAATTTATGAAAATCAATTTTTCTTTTCTGTCCATACAACCAAAAGTATGGAATGACATTAGAGGTCAAGTTTATTTGGTAATAGAATGTGGCTTCTTGATATTTTTTATTTTAGGAAAGGAGAATATCAACACGAAAACTTTTTTCAACTTTACTTTTATTTAAAATGAGGCCTTATTTTCCTCTTGTAAAAAGAGAGTTCAACTAGAACTGTCAATTTTCTCATCGGTAAAACAAGAGCACTGAATCAGCTGACTATATTCATTCAGAACTCAATTTCTTTATCATATGATCACTAAGGTTCTCCCTAAATCTAATATACTAAAGTTCTAAGGAAAGGAAAATATAGTACTAACGACATGTTTTGATTTTTATTTCTTAGAGTTCAAATGTCCACCATTCATCTTGGTCTAAGCTTAAGGAACCATTCGAGGGGATACAATGCAGATGGGAGGAGAAAACAGAACGCTCACACAAGCTGTGCCGTGTTGCAATCGGGTTTCCAATTGAAATATAATCTTCTCTATAGCTTTAAAGTGATAACTTTGTACCAGCAATGCGTCTTGTTTCAAACAGATTTTCTCTGGCTCCTCCTGAACACTTTCTGAGGAATCATCGACCTCTTTGATTTCTGAGGAGGAAGGACTCTCTACTGTCACAGTCACAGGAAGTTCTGATGGACCTGAGTGTCTGAAGAAGATAAGAAATCACAGTTTTTACACTAAAGTGCAAAGGAAGAAGACAAGATTGTAAAAGAGATAACACAAGCCAGATCCAAATATCCAAATATTAGAGGTCATTTAACAAAAGTGATCTGAGGTATCATTATTTATAAATGTCTCTCACTGCTCCTTAGTCTAAAACAGGAAATGACTAAGTAAAATTACAGGAACTTATTTTTGCTACGTTACTGTTCAGACCTCTGTTGTACATGGTTAGGATTAGTAATGGGAATTGCCCATATTATTTTATTAAGTTTCTTTCACAGAAGCCAAGTGAAGATCCAAGGTAAACATTTTTTCTCAGATCAACTTTATACTGCAAATGAAAAATTTATTCTTCAGCATCAGACAAAAACAGTCTGGAAGAAAATGCAGTTTTTCAGAGGAAAATACATCAGAAAAGGGATTGATGAATAACCAGAAAGTCAACATATCTAAGCTGTGAATAATAGATATTAGAATTAAAAAAAGTAAATCACATACACATACACAACTAAAACTGACCCATCAAACATTTCATGTTCCCACCACCCTTAAGCCAAAACTAGGGCAACAGTAATACAATTCTCCCATCAAGCTTCACTGCCAATGCAATGTTGTTCAATTGGACATTTCCAAACATTTAAAACTGACCTGGCCACAACCCCATAAAAGTCTACAGATCATAAAGAAGTGTGCTGGGATTATTAACCACGCAGAAGACAAGTCACTAGGACATCGTTTTGACAACAAGCAGCAAACCCTGCAGCATAGGAAAATCCCAATAGGAGAACGAGGTGCACACCCCTCTCTCCGGGAACGCAAGGCCAGGACTGACACCCAAGATGCTCTTCTCTCAACCTCAGCAGTGGTGCCTTTCACAGAGCAACTATGCAGTCTCCCAGAACCACTGGGAAGGAGAATCTGATACTGACAGTATTAGCTTGTCATGAGGCCGTAAGCGAGGGAATGTGTGTGGCCTTGGTGAGAGAGCAGAGGTTTGGGAGATGTTGCTTTATATTGGCTTTCAGATCAGGAATTTGTACACATAGCCCGCAAACAACGTCTCTTGAAAGCATGTGAAAATTCTTGAGTATGACAGCTCCCTGTGAGGGGTCAGAAATGGCAGTCAAGTTCGTTTCACTGGGTAACAGCTGATTTGTGGACTGGAAAACAGGCTTCCTTGTTTACAGACATAACCACAAGGCTGCCAGTTGTGTGCCAAATCCACACAACTACACAGTTGCATTGGAAGAGCGACCAAACATGTTTTACATGGATTTATTTCAGAGAGGGAAATGCTTCTTGTAAGGCTCTGTCAGTTTAAAAAGCAAGAAGAATGACCATCCACCTTTCCCAATTCAAGCCCTATATATCATAAATATGATAGCTAAACACCAGCAACTGATTACATACATCACAAGCTTTGATGAATGCAAAGCCCCTAAAAAAATATCAACAACACGAAGTTAGATCTTCATGTAAATACATCACCAGTTAAACCCAGTTAATACAACTATTTAGTATTATGTACAGTATCCATACAGAATTGTGTATAAAAATAAATAAGCTCAAAACAAGGACCTGGAGGGCTCTGCTACTGAGAAAACGAAACAGAATTCGGCTGACTGGCTTGGTAATAACTCTCTGAACTGCTGAGAGGCCCCTTCAGTTCCTATGTTCAGGATGGTTGAGATTTCAGTCTCACTTCTTTAAATGGTGATATTAATCGTTCTCTAATTTACCACCCTGTGTGACGAGGATGGACCTGCGATTAAGTGTCTCAAGAAGAAGACAGGAAACCACAGAGCTGTTAAACTCAAGTGCAAAGACTGGGGATTCAACACTATAGTTTATGCAACAGCAATTCACATTACCATTTGCAAAAAAGTAGTCGGTAGTCCAATGGGGATTATAAACATCCATTTAACATGAGCAACTGAACAGATATATTTTACACAGTAACTACTTCAAGTACTATTTAAAATCAATTCTCTCTTTTCTTAAGCAATTGTTAATCCCCAATTTCGTGAATACTACCAAATAAGTCACTTGAAGATCATCTAGAGCAATCTATTTCACTTAGCAAGCCTAAAGCTATAGTTCAACCATTTTATTTACTGTTCTGTGACAAAAAGTACTATGAACAGGTATAACCTGGATAAGAAATCCAGGTAAGATAAGGTAAGGTAAGATATAAGATAAGGTAAATAAGATAAGGTAAAGCTAGTTTGACTCACTAAATCTGATTTACTGAGTTAATAAGCCAGTTGATTTAGAATAGATCTAATGCATATTTTTCATCCATTCTGCATTAAACTATTTCCCATGCCTAAAATGTCTTTTTTCCCATTTGTACATATCCGAATTCCTACTTCTGTGCTGTAGGGCTTTGCTCAACTACACCTGCCTTTGATGAAACTTTTCTCACATGAGCAATTGGTGATAATTTTAGTCTCCTCAAGACTCCCACGGGGTTACCTCTGTTGTGACACTTGAGAAACAACTTGAAACTCCCAATTACTTTTTGTTTTTCTTCCTTAGAGGGCTCATTAGGCAGAAGCCATGTGTGAGTTATCTTTTTTCCTCTATAGAAAGCACCAGAGACCGCCCACATAACAGAAGTTCCAAAAGAAAGAACTCCGAATGACTGAGAAAGACAGGGAATGCAAACACGTTACCTGTTGCTTTTTGCACGCTCTGCAGTATGCCACAGCCGGAAACCAGACACACCAGGTGGTAGAGGTTCAGGACCATAACATTCTTTACCAGCAGAGTGTTTCCTTCCATTACTTACAGGTTGCTTTGCGGCCAAGCCCATGCTTGACAAAGCATGAAAAGAAGGAATCAAGATGCACCAAAGTCTACAGAGCAACTGTCACACGTGTACACTTTGAAAGGAATCAAACAGGCACTTGACAATGATGCCAAGCCCATTAAAAAGAGGATCGTTTTGTACAAAGGTTTTACATAAGCCAGCCTTTTTAAAAAATATAAGTTCTCTACAGTAACAAGTTATTTTAACTAAAAAAAAGTATTAAGATGTGCAGAAATGCAAAAATAAATTTAAATAAAATCCCAAAGTATGATACATTTTACGTATCATGCAGAAACACTTAATTTTACTGAATCTTAGAACACCTTTGGCATTTATGAATCTCAAGAACACAGAAACACAGATACACCCATGACTTCTGCCAAACAGAATCTTCAGAAGTAGACCAAAATTTAAATTTAAGATGAATTCTTCTATGTAAAAACAATACAAGTTACAAGGCTGCAAGTTGCTGGGGGTAGGTGAGTCAATGTTACCCTCCTATAAGCCTGTCAACCTTCACTGCTCCTTTGATTTCATATAGAAAATACACAAAAAAACAAATGAAACCCACTGGATGAAAGAGTGAAATGTGGAGACTTAGCCTATATTTCAGTAGTAAAGAGGCAAGTATCTTTATATGAAACATTTGGTTGCAAAAACTAGACCTATGTGTTAATATTTTACTTAGAACAAGCCATATATTAAAATTCACATTTAAATATTTAATTTGAATTTACTGAAAACAAACATCATAGGTTAAAATGGTTATATTTATCCTTCAAAGCTACTATATTTTATGATATTTTATTTATTTAATTTAAATATTTAATTTGAATTTACTGAAAACAAACATCATAGGTTAAAATGGTTATATTTATCCTTCAAAGCTACTATATTTTATGGTATTTTATTTATTTATTTTAATAGATCTTGATTGGAGTATAATTCCTTCACAATTCTGTGTTAGTTTCTGTTACACAACAAAGCGAATCAGCCATATACATACACATGTCCCCATATCCCCTCCCTCTTGAGCCTCCCTCCCACCCTCCCTATCCCACCCCTCTAGGTCATAGCAAAGCACCGAGCTGATCTCCTTGTGCTATGCTGCTGCTTTCTACTATATTTTAGCAGCAATAGGATGCAGGGTAAAATGGAGTGTATGTGGTAATATAGGACAAATATTTCATAGAGTGTAGCTTATTGATAATCACCACACGATCTTGTGTGATTTACAGGCCTCTTAAAAATATATAGGAGCTCAGTTCATTTTGTGCTACTTTATTGTGTTTTTTAACTTAATTACCGTCAAAAAAAATGTTTGTATGCATGTGGTTTCTATGTGTATACCCTTCCTTTACTTTCATACAGAAACTAATGCAAATACATTTGTATTAAAAATTTTTTTAATTACACTTTTCTTGTTAGGAGATAAAAAAAATTTCTAATAAAATTTCCCATCTTTTTTTATGCATACATAATTACAATATAAATGTAACACAATTCACACCATTATTTCACCCCTATACTCACCTGGATCTAGGTATATACCCAGATACTGATTTGGCTTACCTCTATGTCTCCAAATAACTGAGGCAAATACAAAAAAAAAAGCCCAAGAAATAAAATTACTCTTAAAATAGCTCAGTGAGCTTGTATACTTCAGTTACATTTCCACTTTGTTTAAACATGCTAAATAAAAAAAAAAGTTTAACTGTTTTCTTCTCATTCCATGATGCCCTATTATATACCACGAGGTACTAATTTTACAGAATTCCTAATATGTTTTACATATACATGTTTTATTTATATATATTTCCACTTCTAATATCATAGCAAAAGTCAACTTAGCTATCTTAAGAATGCTTTACATATGATATAAATTTTTAATAATAATATCAAATTAGTGTGATATCACAAATCTTAACTTCTTTGTATGTACTATTTGATTATTAAAATATCACTCTCTTGAAATAACAATTAGCAGACAATCATAAGCTTTTTTTTGACTTCATAAACACTCTTAACTTATTTAATACACTATTGTCATAAACAGTCTTAACTTATTTAATACACTATTGTCCAAGCAAGTTGATTAATAGAGAATCAAAAACATACATATTGGGGCTTTCCCTGGTAGCGCAGTGGTTGAGAATCTGCCTGCCAATTCAGGGGACACAGGTTCGAGCCCTGGTCTGGGAAGGTCCCACATGCCACAGGGCAACTGGGCCTGTGAGCCACAACTACTGAGCCTGCGCATCTGGAGCCTGTGCTCCGCAACAAGAGAGGCCGTGACAGTGAGAGGCCCGCGCACCACGATGAAGAGTGGCCCCCGCTCACCGCAACTAGAGAAAGCCCTCGCACAGAAATGAAGACCCAACACAGCCAAAAATAAATTAAATAAATAAATTTATTTAAAAAAAATACATCTGTAAGTAGAAAAAAAAAGCTGTATTTATAAAGATGTTTACAATAATTTTAGGTTATTTCCAATTTTTCACCAATTTAAAAAATTGACCAACTCAATGAAACCTTGTGAATACAATGTTAGAAAGTATAACTATGAATCACAGAATTTAAATTTAGTATGAAAAGATAAGAATGGCAAATTATATTGAAGCTATGTGGAATTGTGTTTATAGACAGCAGGAAGAGAAAATGAAAATGTAAATATTGCTTGATAGGATAATGGGATTAGAGGTGGTCTTTTAAATTTTTCATTTTTATGCTCATACAATACCTTTATAAAACCCAAAAATGGGGGTTCCCTGGTGGCGCAGTGGTTGAGAGTCCGCCTGCCGATGCAGGGGACACGGGTTCGTGCCCCAGTCTGGGAAGATCCCACATGCCGCGGAGCGGCTAGGCCCGTGAGCCATGGCCGCTGGGCCTGCGCGTCCAGAGCCTGTGCTCCGCAACGGGAGAGGCCACAGCAGTGAGAAGCCCACGTAATGCAAAAAAAAAAAAAAAAAAAAAAAAAAAAAACCCCACAAATGTTCAAACACATTTTTAAAAAATTGTGGTAAACTACACAAAACAGAAAATTTATCATTTTAAACATTTTAAAGTGGACCGTTTAGTGATATGAAGTCAACAAATTCTTAAAACTTTCAGAGGGCACCTGAATAAAAGATGTGTTGTCCATTGGTGATTTTAATGTATCTGGTATATAACTAAAGTCACCACAAAACTCTTTCTGGGAAATTGGCAGATCATAAACATAAAAAATTTATTTTGCTTTATATTAAACCTTATTGTTTTGCTGTTTCAAAATTCAAATTTACTCACAAGAAAGAGTCAGTTTCATATTAGATTTGGTTTCACAAATGCTGCTCCTGCTATTCATTCTTATCACCAAAAAAAAAAAAAAAAAAAAGACTATTTGTGACAAATGATAATATGTTCCAGAAAATAAAAAGTTAAAAGGTTTTCAATCTGCATTTCTGGAAACCTAAATTAAAGCATCACACAACATTTTCAAAAACAGAAAATCCATTTGATTTGACTAAAAACTTAGTTTTAAGACAGCAGAAAGTACCTTGATAATTTTCTTTTAAGAAAGAAAGAAAAACAAGCCATTAAAGAGAAATTCTTCCGAGAGAAATGAAACATGTTATATACCTCTGACTTGGCACTCCTTCCATCTGGAGAACTTTTTTAATAACTGCTTTCATCACACAATGATCTAAAGTAAAATGAATTGAAATTAGAGTAATTATTTCCCAATGAGTGGCTATTTCCATTTAAAACCAAAAGTCAACTGATTATTGCTCTTCCCATAAATTTAAATATGAAATCTATATTATGTAATTATACACTTATTTCCCCCTTTGTGTATTCTAATTTCTTGCTCAGAAACCTAAGATGCCATCTTGCAGACTGCCTCCAGTGGCTACTATTTTGGCAGCAGCAAAGGTCAACTTTAAACATTTTGCATCTAAAGTGGCTTTGGATACCTTTGGATAGAAAGTACAGTCTGAGCACTGTCCAGACACTTAGATACCTAAAGGGCATCTAAGATAACAAACCAAAGTCCTGATATTCCCTCAAAAGCTACTCCTCCCATCAGCCCCCTTTTTCTAAGTGATACCACCCAGTTGCACACATAATCATCAACGACTTGTCTCCTTGTTACTATTCCCTTCATAACCCACATCTAATCTATCGGCAAGCCTTGTTAGCTACACCCTCAAAACACATCCTGAATTCAGCCACTTTTCACTTGCTCCAAACTTCCAGCCTAAGCTAAGCCATAAACATCTCTTATTTGGACCACTGTGATAGTCTCCTAACTGGTCTCCCTGTTCCTCTTCTTTATCCTCCCAAGTCCATTCTCTATACCAGGTCACCTTATTCAGATACTATTTGGATCATGACTTTTTCCAGTTCAAAACCCTCTACTCATTTAGAATAATCCAAATCTTTACTCTGGCTTTCAAGACTTTATAAGAGCAGACTGCTGGCTAGCTCCTTGACCTCATGTCATACCACATCTTCTTCACTCAGTACTCTGGCCATGTTGGCCTCCTTGCTTTTCGTTAAATACTCCACCCACCTACATGCCTGCATACTCATGGCCTCCTTGTCCTGGAATGTGCTTACCCCAGATCTTCCATGGCTTGCTCCTCTCTTCATTCAGGTCTTCATTCAAATGACACTTCTCCAGTGAAGCTGTCCCCTAACAAACCTGTCCAATGGAGTCCTACCTGCCCCCGCTCACTCTCTTTACATTAAGATATTTTTGCACTTCCTACTCTCTAAAATTATATTACTTACCTGTTTACTCATTTCTATCTGAACTCCTTCACTAGAATGTAAGCTCCATGAGGGCAAGACTTTTGTGTGTCTGCTTCACTGCTTTATCCCTAGTGCCTAAACCCGTATCTGGCACACAATAGGTATTTAAAAAATTACTTGTGAAACTGACAAATGAATAAAGTACTCCTTGCAAGAATTCAGAGGCTGCACAAGAAGGAAACAATGCTCTTGGTGGAAGAAGGCTTAGTATCTAGGTTCACCTCTATTCTGAATAGAGATAAGAACAATTTACAAGTATAACTCACTTTAATTAGTAAATTATCTGCTAAAAACATAAGGGATGAACAACATTAGAAAAGTACCGTTTTTTTTTGTTTTTTTTTTTTTGCAGTACGCGGGCCTCTCACTGTTGTGGCCTCTCCCGTTGCGGAGCACAGGCTCTGGACGTGTAGGCTCAGCGGCCATCGCTCTAGGGCCCAGCCACTCCGGGACATGTCAGATCTTCCCGGACCGGGGCACGAACCCACGTCCCCTGCATCGGCAGGAGGACTCTCAACCACTGCGCCACCAGGGAAGCCCAAAAGTACTGTTTTCCAGGATACAAATAATAACAAATTCAAACAATGTGTGAACAGAGAATACATACTAAAAACCTATCATGAAAGTATGATGGTCAAGAACTCGCAGTAAAAAGTCAGACAAAAACCAGAACAAATGATCATGAATTCTAGTAGTTCTGGGGCTGAACAACCTACTCATTTAAACAAAAGGGATCATCCCAAAAGCACAGGTATTAAAAAACATTACATGAAAGGAAACTATCATGAGTCATTTGTTTAAGTGTTGAGTGGACCATCACATTAAAATAACTGGAGTCTTTCAACACCCCATGACATACATAAATAGCAAGTCAGACGTATGGATCTGACAGGATATGATACAACCCTGACAAGCTCTCACTACAGAAGAATGGACACATGGTGTAATTAACCAACTAGCCAAATTAATACAAACAGCCAGTAAACCTCACCAGTAAATCAAATGAATACAAAATAAAACAAAATGTGGTTATTCTCCTATCAGATTAAGCCAAGATTCTGTAAGAAAAGTCTTTAAACTGTCTATACCCTTTTGTTCCAACAACTCTCTTTCTAAGAATTTAACCAAAAGAAATAGTCAGAGATATAGGTAAGGATATATATCAGAGTACTATTTGTAACTGAAAAACTGGACGTACCTTTTATAGAAGATTGGGTAAGCTATGTGTACTGTGGCATATTCATATAATGGAACACTGAAGGGTCACAAATAAAATGAGGCAGTAAGGCTTCCCTGGTGGCGCAGTGGTTGAGAGACCGCCTGCCGATGCAGGGGATACGGGTTTGTGCCCCAGTCCGGGAAGATCTCACGTGCCGCGGAGTGGCTGGGCCCGTGAGCCATGGCCGCTGAGCCTGTGCTCCGCAACGGGAGAGGCCACAACAGTGGGAGGCCCGCGTACCGCAAAAAAAAAAGAAAAAAAAAATGATGCAGTAGATGCAAATTTACTGACTTGCTAAGATGGTCATGCTGAATTAACTGAAAAAAGTTATAAAATTTGGAGTAATCCCACTTGCATAAAAAAGGGAGAGGTACAGGTACTCATTTTTGTAGTCTTACAGTTTTTTAAAAGTGCTACCAGCCAGTGTTTGTGAGAGGCAGGCTTCACATCCACTCTTGGGGTGGACTATAAATTGGCATAGCCTTTCTGGGTGGTAATTTGGCAATGTGTATCAAAGTTCTTAAAAAGATGTCACACTTAGTCATTCCACTTATAGTACCTTATTCTAGAGAAGTAATCCCGATGGACACAGAGATGTATATACAACGTATTCACATTGTCTGTGACAGGGAAAAGCGAACTGTCTAAATCTAATTGCAAGGAATTGATTAACCTGTGGGACATCAATATGGTGGAATACTACATGATACCTCATAAGTGAAAAAAGCAGGAATATGAAATAGCAAGTATACTACAATTCTATTTTTGTAATCCCTAAGTGTACAAATATATTTATAGAAAACGAGAAAAAGACTGAGAATATATACACCAAAATGAACAGTGATTATGTCTGGGTATTAAATGTATAGGTAATTGTTCTCTTGTTACTCTGTATTTTCTGTAAAGAATATATGTAACTCTTAGAGAAAGTTTAAAAGCAACATAAAAGCTCTCAGAAAAAATGAGGCCTTAAAAAAAATCCTATCACAACAGTACCATGCCAAAAGCTAAGCATATATTATATTAAAAATTCAATATTTTCAATTTTAGAATTTACCTCCAAGCCATAAATCCTCACTAAGAGATTCTGCAGAAGCACGAGCACCCAGGTCACCAATGAGCTTGTTGCAGTTCAGAGTGATGCGCCTCAAAGCAGCCATACAGTCAAGATCAGGTCTCCTGGAACGAAGACTCTCAGCCCAGGTTGCTTCATGCCTTCTGAGAGTCTGATACTTCAAAGATTTAATGGGACGAAATTAAGATGTTTCAATAAGGAAACAGGGTGTGCCTACTGAGTATGGCTTATTATGTCAGAGATTTACACACACACATATCAAGCATGTATGCCAGGAGAGTCAAGCTGAGAAATTAAACAGTCAGTTCTGCTTTACAAGTCCAGTGACCCACATTCTAGTCGGT
The DNA here is from genome assembly GCF_964341445.2 of Mesoplodon mirus. Lineage (NCBI taxonomy): Eukaryota > Metazoa > Chordata > Mammalia > Artiodactyla > Ziphiidae > Mesoplodon > Mesoplodon mirus. Next base: position 47,054,509 of record NC_138992.1, read on the forward strand.
CAGTGATTAGATTCCAGCCACTGGATGACCTGTTTTTGAACAGTTATGTAAAGTTGGACAACTCAATTACAGTCTAAGAATTATTTTCCTTAGCTTCTAAGTCAGGGAATTGGTTCTAAATTCTCTCATTGCTGAGGCTCTAAATTTCATCATTCTGTCCTCCAGTGGTCTCCAAACACCTGACTGGGAAACCCCTAAGAAAACTTTTTAATATGCATCTTATTTTTTAACAAATTATATACACAAAGTTCTATACATATAATTTATGTATACTACACAGATATTTTTTAAATGATACAAAGCTAAATAGGTTCTAATATTTTCCTTTCCTAACTCCTAAGGCATTATTTTATTTTATTTATTTAAAAAAAATATTTATTTATTTATTTGTTTGTTTGTTTGGCTGTGCCGGGTCTTTAGTTGCGGCCTGCCGGATCTTTTAGTTATTGCATGTGGGACCTAGTTCCTTGAGCAGGGATCGAACCCAGGCCCCCTGCATTGGGAGCACAGAGTATTAACTGCTGGACCACCAGGGAAGGCCCAGGCATTATTTTTAAAACTATATTTACAAAATGGATCTCACATGCTACCTAGGGTATGCACACAAACTTTAGAGGCCTGGACTATGCACAGCCAGTTTGATGTGCCTTGGGAAGATAATGGTTTGACATTTAACCACAAGTCTTGTCTTGAAGACATTCAATTCTTTATATTCATAAAATCAATTTTGGTAACAGGGAACACTGACTTTAAATGAAAAGTCTTGTTACATTCTTGAAAACATAAAAGACTCAAAGTGCCTTTGACACTCTAAAAGGAAAATCATTAGTGTCATTTTCCTATTAACAATAGCTTATAAAAGCTCCAAGCAGAAATAACAGCAATCACTTACACAGTGCTTAGTATGTGCCAAGCACTATTTATACAAATGAGTTCAATTAAACCTCACAATGAGGCATAGACCTTAAGTGATTTGTCCATGGCCACTAGTAGCTATGAAAAGGGAGAAAGGGAATTTGAACCTAGGCCATTTGGCTTAGGCACCCAAGTTCTTGACTGTTCTCTACCCCAGGGGTCCATGGACTTGCCCTGTATAGGCTCAAAGAATTTTTCAATTTCTAAAATCTAAGTTTAAACATTTCCAGCTTTGTGGGCTATACAGTTTCTGCTGCAACTACTCAACCCCACTGGCGTAGGCTGAAAGTAGCCATAGCTACCATGTAAACAATGGGTGCCACTATGTTCCAAAAAACCTCTCTTTACAAAATCAGGCGACGGGCTGGATCTGGCCCACCAGCCATAGTGTACCTATCCCTGATCCGCACCATCAAACTATTAAAAAGGCTTCATGTCAAATTATTACATAATTTAGGCCTAAATACAGTAATTATAACCACTGTAAAGTTGTTAAGGCATTAGTTTAAAAACTGTAATTACAAGTTGCTGATGTAGTGATTTCTATTAGTTTATAAACTACAGTAGCTAATAGACACTTGATTCATTTAAATCTTGAAGACTATAATGGCATAGTTTCTTCACAGCATCACAATCAATGTTTTCAGTAAGTAAAAATACATAGAAGTATTATTATGTATTATATATTAAATCTCTTATTTCTAAAATCAAGTGGACTATCTTTACTAAATGGTAGAATCCCAAACTGAAAACTGGTCTTATTCTTTCAACAAAATGAAAGATGCACTCACAGATATCAAAAGACAAAAGATTAACTGCCATCTGTGTCAATGTATTGATGTGCTTCAATCACATATGTTTTCATGAAAGTTTAAACATCAAATCACCTTTAAGATCTTGGCCATGTAATCTGCTCCCTGTCATGTCAGATTATACCCCGTGAAATTTACTGTCTTAAGAGTGATACAGTTCTTTACACCTTGCCAAATAACTAAAAGGAAACAAAAAAACACACACACGCAGTAAGATGAAGAGCCTATACATTTGTCAATCTTGACTCATTTGCTTTTCTTGAGTCAATTGGAGGTTTACAGCCACATTCTTAAATTCATTAACTACAATCTTCCCAAACAGGTAATTGATGAATTGATGCATTCTAAAACTTGTCAGTAACAAAGTGTTATTCCAGTTTACAGCAACAGTTTAATTCTATTTAGGTACTAAAACTGAATACACTGGATACTGCAAACTTTCTTCCCAACCACTCAGTAAAGTACTACATACTTTTGAGACAAAGGAAAAAAAAGAAAAACCTAAAAAGCATAAGACTCTTCCGATGTTCATTTCCAATGATACATGCCAATCTTGATGATCAATCAGCGATTTAAATGTCAACTATAAACCCAGTATTTTATTAGCTGCTATGCAGTATACTAGAGCAATAGAACAGGGAGGACCTTAAACCCTCTGTTCCCTCAAATTGAAAGGCAGGTTTCCGTACCCCTTCAGACCACTAATGGACACAGGCAACGCACACTAATGTTTCAGGACACCAATCAAGAATCACCTGCTTTTGTGATTACTTCCATCAGACACCCTCACCAACACCACTGAGTTTGCTGCTCTGACGGGACGTTACATATATTTCCTATTTTAACACATACCACAGTGCATTATAATTATGACTGCAGATAGATGTTGTAACAATTTAAAGAGAATGATGACTTCTTTGCTCTTTACATCTTGCTATTTCCCTTGCCATAATATTTCTTGAAGAGAAACCATAAAAATATAAACACAAAAAACAGAAAATATACAAAACGTGTGGTTTGTGGCTTAACACAAACTTAAGTAAGATTAATTCTGACAGTATCCAGCATGACAAACTTCCATGGTACAAATGAGAATGGACCAAGGTTTGAGCAGGTACAGGAGACAATCCACGCATGAACAACGCCAAGAAAAGGTAGACAGGAAAAGGTAGACAGACATGGTGTGTAGGAAATCATGAGACCAGTCTGATGGGAAGAGACTTAAACAAGACTGAAACTCACTTTCTAAACCTCCATCTCCAACTGGACAATTCGCAAGACACAGGTGCCCCAAAGTGGCCAAATATTCAATCCCTTTAACGGGGAGGAACACTTTAAAATTTTATTGGTTTAGTTTCCCCCAAAAGCAACTATCAAATGTTGGCAGGACACAATGAAGGCTTACTTTTGTTAACATAGTTAAGTCTCTCTCTCTCAGAACTAGCCCACTTAGCTCCAGGTTCCTTAGCGCACCCGACGCACTTACACAGCATTTAACAGCTTTACACAACCGCAAGGTCACATCTTTATTTCTTATCACAGGAACACAACTTCTGTAAACTTTATTTCTGTCACAACCTAAACCAAAATTATTGTAAAATGAGTGATTTAAACCATACATTTCATCATCATTAAAAAGCATCTAAATAAAAACAAAAGCATCTGCTCTGTGCTAAGGATAAGAAACGACTCCTGCCCTTAAAGCCTTCATTAAGGAGGAAGATGTATAAACTCAAAATTTCAATCACATGAGATAAATAAACATAACCTTTATGCACAGAGGTGCCTATGGAGGCAAAAAGTTATATCTAAGTGATGGCTTCATGATAACCCTGAAGTAGAATCTAGAAACATGAGGCTATGTAGGGTTGGAGTAGGAGGTGCATTAACTGCAGAAGGAACATCTGTGAAAAGACACTCAAGCCTGCCTCCTGCTGGGCACTGTAAATACTGCAGGTGGGGATGATTAAAGTCCAGGGGTCCAAGTGTGAGAAGAGACAGAAATGAAAATAGAGATGTTGGCCGAAGGAAGCCTGGGAGAGAGCATGGCTTGTATCCCACAGGTGATGAGGCCTGGGGCTACCACTGGCTGAGTAAGGGTGCCTCCGCTGACTAGAAAAAGGCGCCCCGCTGCTGAAGGACCAATTAGATAAAGGGAGTGATCACAGAAAGCTCCCCTTCCTCAGGGCCAAAGAGCCCCAGGAGGCTTGGCTGAGCACAGTTCAGATTGCACGCCTCTGGGCAGGGCACACGCTCGGCGGCTAGTATGCACTAACTCTGTGTGGGCAAGCCATTAGCAGCATTATTTTAAGCACATCTTTTTATGTTAGAAGATCCCTCAACCCGAGTAGGCAGGTGAACTCAGAGGAGTTCAGGAGCCCAGGAGCCGCGAAACCACCCAGGAGTTTCTGCCATAGGCCGGGCAAAATGTAATATGGTTGAAGAAGCAAATTTAGGAGGAGGCCAAAATTTACAAGCTAGCCCCACTGGATGGAAGACATAAAGAAAGTTCACTGAAGGAACTCTGAAGAGAATGGGCTCTACAATAAACTTTTCTTACATTCAATGTAAACTATTAGGCAAAATTAAGTACCGTGCCCTTTAAGGTCCCTTCCAGCTATAATTTCTTTTGATTTCTAACTTATTACTCTGGTTAAGTAAAGTCCCTTCAGAGGTACAGAACAGTTCCTACACCTGAATGGGATGCAAAGAATAATCTGACTTCTCTTCACCAGGGGATGAGTTGAACTGTCCTTGCAGAGGACATAACAGATGGTGTGAGCCCCAGATCCTAGAAAAGGGCCAGGCACGTGATAAGTTTTCAGCTTTTTGAAACAAATGAACAATCATTTCCTCTCCTAGATCTTCACACCCTTCCTCTGCTGGCTACTTTCTCACAGCTTATAAACATCCTCAAATATACCCACTTAAAAAACTCTCAGATGTATGGTTCTTTGTATCTTCTTGTGAGTAACGTAAGTCTCTCCCATGCCTTCAAACACCTGTCCTCCCAAAAAGCCCAGATCTGTACCTTGGGCCCAGACCTGTCTACCAGGCCCCTCTAAAGCACTGAAGATGAAGTAAGATCCTCTCCCCACCCCCAATCCCTACCTACTGTTCTCTGTATCTCACAAAAAGATGCAGCTGTAAACTGTCACCCACGCTTGCTGCCGTCCCTTTTCTAACTGCTCACCAGGTCCCACCCATTCTCTCTCGAATCTGCAAAATCCAGTCCAGCCTTTTATAACTTAAGTGGGACCCTTAGATTACAATTCACCCTGCATCCAATCAACTGCCTTCCACCTGGAGGTCTGAGTGAGTCTCTAAACCAGAAGTCCATCTCAGTGTTCTTTAGGGTTTCCCACAGCCTTCAGGATAAACATCTAAACTTCTGACAGGACAAACAAGGCCCCTTTCTGATGGGCCCCACTAGGTTTCCAGTATCAACTCTCATTTCTTTCCCAAACCCTGAGTTCCAGTCCTGTACCTTAGTTTTGCCATATTTTCTTGTACTTCTCCAACTTTGACACACACTGCTCCCTCCTGCTGCCCCAGGAGCTTCTACATATCCTTAGAAAGGATGGCACCTCCTCCAAGAAGCCTACCCTGAACTTTCCTTTCCAAGATTCTGTGCTCTGCAAAGGGGAAAGGTGGTGGGGAGGGATACATTAGCAGTTTGGGATTAACATAGATACACGACTCTATATAAAATAAATAATCAACAAGGACCTACTGCATAGCACAGGGAACTCTACTCCATAGCCTGGAACAGACTGTATGGGAAAAGAACCTGAAAAAGAATGGATATATGTATAACGGAATCACTTTGCTGTATACCTGAAACTAACACAATATTGTAAATCAACTATGCTCCAATATAAAATAAAAATTAAATTAAAAAAAAAAAGGTTTTGTGCTCTGTAGCACCAGAACTCACTTCTTCCAGAGCACTGACTACTGTGCTTGTGTTTACTTGCTGCCCAGCAGAAGGGGAGCTTACCTAGGGCAGAAGCATCCTCTCTAGCAGCCCTTGGTTCTGAGAACTCATTCAAGTGCCAGGATACTTTACACACATAACCTGCTTAATTAATTCTAAGAACCCACAGAAAGGGTGGTTTTTAATGTCATCTTACAATGTGGGGATTGTAGTGCAAAACAAACCTGCCCAGGCCACAGAGAGCATATGCCCTGGAATTCAAACCCTAAGCTGTCTTCACACCGGTGCATTTTCCACTATATGATACGACTATTTAAAATTTTTTTTTCTTTCCAGAGCCCTGTTTTAATGAAAAGGAAATGAAGCTGGGATATATCAATTTCCTAATCACTTCGGCGTGTACCAGGCAAAGTCATTCAACAGACCAGGTAACATCTGTGGAACAATTAACGATGCTCCAAACTGTGCTTAGTGTTCTACATTGTAGAGTCTACAAGATTAACAGAGTGCGACCTTGGAACCGCCACAGAGAGTGAGTCCTGTTCAGCCCATGCTACAGATGAGAACACTGAGACCTGGAAGCCTTAAGGCACTTGGCCGGGGTCACTGAGCTGGCAGGAGTCCTAGGCCGCACGCCCCGTCTAGTGCACGCACACCCGGGCACTGGGCACCGGTTCTAGTGCCCACCCTCCACCTTGTACCATCTAAAACTCTGCTTCCCAGCGCCCACATGAGGGCCCCTGGAAGCATAAAGTACAAACCCGTCTCGCCAAGCCGTGAGCTGGAAGAAACTCTGGATACAGATCGGGGGCAGAGGCTGCTCAGGGGCTGCGCCGAGTCCATCCCGCGGAGGCAGTTGGCGTTGAAGTCCAGCAGGCCCTCTCGCAGGGAGGCGCGCATGGCGGGCAGAGGCACCGAATCCTGCAGTGCGCACAGGTCCTCACAGCGCCAGAAAAAGTCGGCTGCGCTGTCAAGGCGCAGCTTCACTCAGTGATTATGGGTCGAGCGCGGCCTCGGGGACGCTGGCTGCAGACACGATGCCCACACATGCCTGGAGGCCCCGGCTGGCCTCCCGGCCCCTCGGGCGGCCACCACAGTCCAGGGAGTGGTAATAAGGATCAAAGTGGTAAAGGTCCTGCATTCTTCTTCTTCTTGCATTATTTCAAAACCCGCATCGCTGGCGTCAGGCAGTCCCGTAACTGGGTCCGGCGGACCGGTAATTGGGTTCATTTGCCTCTGCGTTATCTGCCTGCCATCTGCTTCCTGAAATGCAAACAGTCACACAGGGTGATTTGCTACAAGACAGTGCAGGGAGCTTAATTAAGCACCAGTTGCAGGATGTAATTTACATTGACACCTAGGGAGTGATAGGAACAGAATGTAATTTACCTTTGTGAAACAAATCTAGTTAGACACTACAGATTAGTAACAGTTTAAATAAAACTAGGATCGATTAACCCTTTCAGGCCAGTTTATGTGTCTTCTCTAGCCTGTTCACTGTTCCCTTTACTTTCCTTAATTTCAGGAGAGGAAAAACTTCATTTCTATTTTTGCTGCAACACTATTATGCTTAGTGAAATAAGTCAAACAGAGAAAGACAAATACGGTATGTTATCACTCGCATGTGGAATCTAAAAAATAAAGAATGTAACAGAAAGGAAATGAACGCACAGATGTAGACATCAAAGCAGTGGTTACCAGTGGGTAGAGGGAAGGGGGAGGGGCAAGATAGGGGTAGGGGAGGGGATGAAGAGGCACAAACTACTATGCATAAAATAAATAAGCTATAAGGAAAGCCAATGTTTTATAATAACTTTAAATGGAGTATAATCTATAAAAATATTGAATCACTGTGTTCTAACATATTGTTATTACAATATAATACTGTAAATCAGCTATACTTCAATTAAAAAAATGATCACCACAGTATGTCTAGTTAACATCCATTACCATACATGGTAGAAATCTTTTTTTCTTGTGATGAGGACTTTTAAGATCTACTCTCTCAGCAACTTTTAAATATGCAATATGGTATTATTAACTATAGTCACATCCCCAGGACTTCTTTATAACTGGCAGTTTGTAGATATTGACCACCTTTACCCACTTCTCCTACCCTCCACCCCCTGCCTCTGGTAACCACCAGTCTATGTATCTATGAGCTTTTAAAAAAATTCCATATAAAGTGAGATCATACAGGATTTTTCTTTCTCTGTCTGACATATTTTACCTAGCATAACACCCTCATGGTCCATTCATGTTGTCACAAATGTCAGGATATGCTTCTTTCTCATGGCTGAATTTTATATACATATATAAATAAATAACCTGGCATATTATGCCAAATGTCCTTTATCCATTTATCCATCGATGAACACAGGGGTTTCCAAGTGTTGGCTATTGTAAATAATGCTGCAGTGAATATGGGGGTACAGATTTCATTTTGAATTAAGAGTTTCTGTTTCCTTCATACAAATACCATATGGATCATATGATAGTTCTATTTTTAATTTTTTGAGGACCTCCATACTGTTTTCCCTACTGGCTGCAACAATTTACATTCCTACCAAGAGTGTCCAAGGCTTCCCTTTTCTCCACACCCTTGCCAACACTTGTTCCTTTTTTTTTTTTTTTTAACATCTTTATTGGAGTATAATTGCTTTACAATGGTGTGTTAGTTTCTGCTTTATACCAAAGTGAATCAGTTATACATATACATATATTCCCATATCTCTTCCCTCTTGCAGTCTCCCTTCCTCCCACCCTCCCTATCCCACCCCTCTAGGTGGTCACAAAGCACACAGCTGATCTCCCTGTGCTATGCGGCTGCACGAATTTGCGTGTCATCCTTGCGCAGGGGCCAGGCTAATCTTCTCTGTATCATTCCAATTTTAGTATATGTGCTGCCGAAGCGAGCACGTTCCTGTCTTTTTGATATGAGCCATTCCAACAGGAATGAGGTGACATCTCTTTGTGGTTTGATTTCTCTGCTGATTAGTGATTTTAGGTGCCTTTTTAACTATCTGCTGGCCATCTCTGTATCTTCTTTGTAAAAATGTCTATTCAGACCCTCTGCCCATTTTTTTAGTTGGATATTTTTTCTATTTTTTTTGCATGAGTTCTTCATATAATTTGAATACTAACCCCTTATAGGATATATGATTTGTAAAAATTTTCTCCCATTCGGTAGGTTGCCTTTTCATTTTGTTGTTGGTTTCCTTTGTTGTGATTTTTAGTTGGATGTAGCCCCACTTGTTTATTTTTGCTCTTGTTGCCTTTACTTGGATCAACGTCTTTGTATAAGTTCTGGAAACAACTCTTTCAGTTTCCATGGATCGTTTTTAGGGGAGAGGGTGAGTTGAGATGAACTACTAGTGAAAGGAGGGTCAATGGGTCGAACTATAGCCTCTGTTACTGTAGGTGGCCTCAAGGCCACAACTGATAGTCATTGTCTCCCTCCTGTGCTATCCATTCTCAATTCCCCTCATCCTTGGATAATATCTCTGCTAAAATGGATGGCTTACTTGGTGGGGTGACCCTCACCCTCGTCCCTGAGTGTTCTCAGCCCTGGTCATCATTTCTTTCTCAAACCATGGCTGCTGTACTTGACCATTTACTGTGTACTTGACCATTTACTGTCAAAATTGGGAAAGGCAGTACGAAGAAATACCCCACAGACTTCTGTTTTTAATCAATCATTTTCCAATTAGAAATTTTATTTTCCCCCAGGCATTTTTATCACCCCAAAAGGAAACTCTGTACCCATTGAGAAGATAATACTTCGCTCTGTCTACCAGGCCCTGGAGACCACCAATCTGCTTTCTTTCTCTATGGATTTACTTATTCTGGATATTTCAGATAAATGGAATCATACAATGTATGACCTTTGTGTCTGGCATCTTCAACTTAGCATGATGTTCGTGAGAGTCATCCACACTATAATACGTATTACTATTGCATTCCTTAAAAAAATGTTTTTGGCCGTGTAACTGATATTTAATTGCTCCATTCCTTTTTATGACTGAATTACTATTCCACTGTATGTATATACCACAATTTGTTTATTCATTCATTCAATGATGGGCATTTGAGTTATTTCCATGATTTTTCTATTGTGAATAGTGCTGCTATAAACGTGTGTACGTAGATTTGAGTGTTTGTTTTCAATGATTTAGGAGTGGAATTGCTGAGTCATACGGTAATTCTACGTTTATCGCAAAAAACACACCCCAAGAAACTTCCTGAAAGTCTGTCCTTGTCTCAGACGCAGCTTTTCAGGAAACATGACGTCCAACAGTATGGACAGTGTCCCATGAGAGCTTATTTGTGATGCCTGGGGGTCTGGAGTTGGAAAGGGCTTCCCTTAGGAAGTGGCAGCTGAACTGAGGGCAAATTCAATGTGTTTTCCTTCCTTCCTTTCTTCCCTCCTCCTTTCCTTCAGAGGGATGACATAGATGTTTTACACAGTATATCCTTTTAAAACTTTTGCATTTGAACCCTGAACTTATTCATAAGACAAATGAATGATTATTTTAAGCAGGGTATTAGGGCTCAAATTAATTTCATAGAACCATTACAGTGACAACTTGAATTGGAAACAATTTATTAGCAAGACACATGGAAGCGTTTTTTGTAACAATTTTGATAAATAAAAACGTTGACAAATCAGAGTGCATAGACAGAATATTGGTTATTTGGGGAATTGTATCATAACACGGATGGGCTCCACAAATTCTTCCATTTACCTGAAGAAAAGAGTGCTGGGTCAGTTTCGGCTGCTGTCACAAAGTACCATAAATGGGGTGGGGTGGGGGCTTGTAAACGACAAAAATGTATTTCTCAGTCCTGGAGGCTGGAAGTCTGAGATCTAGGTGCCGGGATCATCGCCTTCTGGTGAAGACTCTCTTCCGGGTTGCAGACTGTCCACTTCTCATCGTGTCCTCACAGGGCAGAGAGCAGAGAGAAAAAGCCAGCTCTCTCATGAGTCTCACAAGGGTAAGAATCTCACCATGAGGGCTCCATCCCGATGACCTCATCAAATCCCAAAAGACATACCTTCTAATACCATCACATTGGAGGTAGGGTGTCAACATGTGAATGCTGGGGGACCCAAATATTCAGTCTATAACAAGTACTAATGGGGAAATCAGAATTTCTCTTGAGGATGCTAAGGGCTGCTACAAAGATCAACGGTACGTGTGTTTCCAGAGAGAACTACAATATAGAATAAGTTCTATAAAGCGTTCACAGAATAGATTCATCTTTCTTCCCCAGAACAGTCCTTGGTGTCAAGGGACCCATTCCTGGAACTTCACTCTTGCTCAAGGAAATCCATCCTCTCATTAAAAAAAAATCTTAGGAAGCTGCATGAATGACACAAAAGACTTTTTCCAGCTCTAAGATTCTGTGTGTAAAACCCGTTAGTCTAAATTTATTTCCAAAAGATAGACCCTCCGTGGGGTCTGCTCCTGCGAGGAAGATGGGACCCCCGCTTGTGCCCCAGCCCCCAGGTGTGGCTTCCTCAAGTTTGGGGTGAAGCCCCCAGCCCCCTTGGGCTCTGCAGCGGGGCGGTGGGCTTGGGGGAAGGAGCATGGTCTCCGGGGTTTCTCAGCAGGAGATGCCCGGGCTGCTGCGCAGGAACCCAGCGGCCCTGGGTGGGGCGCAGGCTCGCCAGGCCTGGGTGTCCCTGCTGCTCAGGGCTGCTGAGAACAAGGTCTGCAATGAAGCTCTGCCTGGCAAACGGGAACTGTGGGCGGCTCCATCCTCCCCTTCCGTTGGCACAGTCCCATGGCAGCCCTCCCTTCCAACACTGCGGCCGGGCAGCTCCACACCCTCACGCCCCGGTGCTGGCCCCACGCCGGGAACAGGCACAACCCCTGGGCCGGCCTCTCCGGACGGCTCCAGCGGGACGGCTTCTTCGGCGCGCCCGTCACCCACCCCGAGCCCAGGGGCCGGCAGGGAGGTCTGAGGGCCCCTCGGGCCCGGGCGGGGCTGAGGCACGGGCTTCGTGGCTGGGCCGGCCCTCCTCGCTGCCTCCTGCCTCTGCGCCCCGGCCCGGGGTGGGCTTCCCGTGGCCCCGTCTCCTTCCCACCCCCGTCGCGCCTCTTGCCCCACCCCGGGCCGCGGGCTCCACCCGGAGCTGCACCGCATCGTGAGGGTGCGGGAGGGCGCCCGACCTCGGGGCTTCCCGGACACCTACTGGCTGTTTGGCCACGTCCCGGAAGGGCAGCGGCAGGTCAGTAGAGCGGAGTCGGCCCGGGTCTCCTCCCCGCTGAGGAGGGGCGACCGGCGCTGCGCACGAAGCGGCCCTGGCGGGAGGGAGACCGGGGGGAGGGGTTGGTGGGGAGCTTGACTTGCAGTCACTTCCCAGGGGACGCTGAGCCCCCAGGGCTGGGGGCTGACCGGCCTCAGCACTCCCACGAGGGGGTGGTCAGGAAGGAGGGACCCTGTCCCTGGGGCCCAGGGCGCTCCCGGGTCAGGCGGAGTCGTCAGGTGTGTCCGGTGCCCTGGAGAGCTAAGGCATGTTTCGCCCAAAGGAAAGTTCAGTGCATTGCAGAGAGCAGAGGAAATACCAGGTGGCGAAAACTCCCTGTTGCTAAGGGTTGAAAGGAACCAATTAATTCCTCCTGTTTCTCAGGGTGTTCCCTTTGGCTGTTAATGAAATGTATTTCCAAGGAATGCAAGCATGTGGCTGAAAAGGCCAGCAGTGCCTGGGGGTCACAGCGAGACCCTCCCATCTCGCCCCATCCTGTGTTCTGGAAGCAGAGCTATCAGCTACAAGTGAAACATAGTAGCTTCCATATCCGGATTCTAAGATTTTCTAAAGCCCTTTAAAGGCCCCCTTCTCTGTGTGGTGCTTTGACCTGCTGGTGTTTGGGGCGGGAGGGTGGGCTGGGTGGAGGGTCTGAGCGCCATCCCAAGGGAAGGGCTTTGGAGGCCGGTGTGAGCCTGAGACCAGGGGCCCAGTGCCCGTGTCCGAGGGGAGGCCAGAGCTGACTCCAGCCTTGCCGAACCAGACATCGCCCTCCTTCTCGACAACCCAGCAAAGCCTGTCGCTCACATTCCTGGCTGTGCTGCTTACACTTGCCCTCTGGGAAGGCCAGCCTGGCAGAGCTCTGTTCCTGCCCTCTGGGCTGCTGGTAACTGAGTACCTAGCCTGGGTGCTGGAGGGGAGGATCCATAGATGGTGGAGGCCCAGTGCCTGCCCAGGGTGCTGCCCCTCTGCTGAGCTGAAACTTCTCATCAACGTCTTAATAAAACCAAAAGGGACGTGATATTGTTCTACCGCCTGTGCCCGACCAATGTCAGCCCTTTGTCATATGGGGCAGTGCTGTTTAATGGTAAAGCTTCCAGTATCAGATCCCCAATCCCTTCTCCTACCCCCTCCCATGGGGGTTCAGTGGGTACATCTGTATTTCATAGAACCTGAAACTCTGATTTGACAAAGGAGCTGGAGGTCTGGGGAAAGAACTGGTCTGATCTCAGTTAAGAATGCAACTTTAGGGCTTCCCTGGTGGCGCAGTGGTTAAGAATCTGCCTGCCAATGCAGGGGACACGGGTTCGAGCCCTGGTCCAGGAAGATCCCACATGCCGCAGAGCAACTGGGCCTGTGCACCACAACTACTGAGCCTGAGCTCTAGGGCCCACGAGCCACAACTACTGAGCCTGCGTGCTGCAACTACTGAAGCCCGTGTGCCTAGAGCCTGTGCTCTACAACAAGAGAAGCCACTGCAATGAGAAGCCCGCGCACCACAAGGAAGAGTAACCCTCACTCTCCACAGCTAGAGAAAGCCTGCGCACAGCAATGAAGACCCAATGCAGCCAAAAATAAAATAAATGAATAAATTAATAAATTAATTAATTAATTTTAAAAAAAATAGAATGCAACTTTATGCCTGGACGATACTAGAGCACTTTAGCACCTCACGTGTTTGAAAATGAGACCTTCACAAAGACCTCATGGGCAGGAGACGCAGGCAGGAGAGGGGACAGACTGAAGCTCTGTGACTGACTGATCAAGTAGCAGAGGTCCAGCTGACTTCCAGGCCTACCGCTGATTTACTATCACCACAGCCACGTAACACACCTTCCACATAGAGAACCAGCAGAAAAATGAGTTTGAAGAGCATTTTAGCTAAATCCAAGGTCATTTTGCTCATTAGTGAAAGTCATTCTGTTCCTACACGCTCCCCACACCCTGACCCCCTTCCTAAAACCAAATGAGTTCTGAGATTAAGGTGGAAGTGACAAACCTGGAGGTGACCAGGCTTTACTTTATCATCTCTTTCTTCTTCTTCCACGTGTGCTCCTGGTCTTACTCTTCCCGGTTCTTCTGCAGGGAGCGGTCCAGCAACTCTGTCAAGCAAAATCACACACCCTAAGGATGACTTTCACAGACTCCTCCCGTGGAGGCAGTTTTCAAAAGGTCTTCCTTCCTACCCACCGCCCCCCCCAAAAAAAGTCAATCTTCATCTCAGGAGCCCTGAAAGGCACATATTACCTCAACATTTAATATTTAATACAACTTTTAGATCTAGATCTGATAACTGCCAGTTGCCTCCAATTCACTCTTTGTAAGACAATTCTATCTGAATCATAAGGTTAATAACCTGACTGCAAACCCACCATCCTTAAGCTATTTATGGTCACCCTGGCAACTCACTATAAACTTCTTCTTCTTAAAAGATTTCAGAAAAGTAATTTCAGTCACCAAGATTACATATTGCACAGAACAAAAAGGTTTATCATTCTTACCATTCTCTGGATGTAACTCTACGTCTCTTTTCCTCCTATGTGGAGAGAAGGGAAAAAGAGAAAAACAATCTTTCCAAAGAAGATCAAAACCAAAAGCATGAGTCAAAGCATTAAATAAATACATTTGATGTGGTTAAAAACAGGGGTGGGGTGTAATCTGGGTTTGGGGGAGATCTGGGCAACCTTCAGTCTGGTGTTGATATCCCACCACCCTCAAAACAAAGAGAGGCCCAGGAGCTGGCCTGGCACATGTCTGCACACTAGAGGTCAAGTAGTGATGCTACGTAAGTCAAAGATCCACCGCATGTCAGGAATTTGTTAATACTAGAAGGAAACCAAAGGAGTAACTTGGGATTCACATCAGGAAGTGATGATGACAACCTAAACTGGACACCAGATCTTCTCTGATGAAGACCTTAGTCCACTGCTTCCCGAAGTTCACAACACTTGCCATCTCCAGGATATCTGTATTTATGTATTTAAGAGGGATAAAAATATTGTGGTGATGAAACCGATCTATGTCTTGTTTGAGGTGGAGGTTACAAGAATGCATGCGTGCATACACGTGACCATACATGCACAGTGAATAAAGTCTGCAGATTATGCCGATGTCCATTTTCTAGTTTTGCTATTACAGTTATGTGAGACCTCACCGTTGGAGAAAGTTGGGTAAACTACACAGAAGCCCTCTGTACTATATTATACAGAATTAACCTGTATGTGTATATATAAAATTCTGCCTCCAGACTGCCTTCAGACTTGAGCTACAACGTCAACTCTTCCCTGGGTCTGCCTCTCTTGGCCTGTCCTGCATATTTCAGACTCGCCAGCCTGAAGTCCTGTGACTCAGTTGCTTAAATTAATCTCATATACACAGACATCACTGGATCTGTTTCTCTGGAGAACCCTAAGATAGATTTTATACTAATATACTACAGTAATGTATACATACGTATAACCTGAAACAATATAGAAGAAACTGATGAATGCTCGCCTCTCGAAGGAAGGACGGGACGGAGAGGGGGGAGCACCACCCCTGTGCACCGAACAGCCTTTAGTGCTGCTGCCAGCCCGGCCGCCCCAGGTTCAAGCAGATATAATGGCGTGTGGCCCAGGCAGTGGCTACACAGCTAAGGATTTTAAGGCACAATGCAGCGAGATGCCAGGGCCACGGTCACACACGTGGAACATTCTAAAGCCAAGAGTGGTCACAGGATTCCGCGCATGGGCCCCCGAGGGCACTCTGGAGGCCGTCGCAGACCCTCAGGTCCCATGTGAGGAGACAGCCCACTAGAAACACAGCAGGCGGCCCTCCTCCCAGATCTCGCCCGGGACAGCCTCCCGGGCACCCGGCCTCCTCTGCACAGCACGGGGCAGGCTCACAGAGGGAAGAGCGGCCCAAACCCAAAAGTCACACCAAACCCCACGGAAGAAGAGTAAAGCAAGGTGATGAGAGGAGGGGTCCCTCGGGAAGCTGGCCACTCAGGATTTCCAGCGTCTTCCACAGGAAGCGAGTTCACGAAGCACCAAGACCTGTCCTGGGTCACACTCAGAGGACCTGACCCCGTGACCCCACAGCCCGGCTTCCCAAGCCTCCTCGATGCTGAGGATGCTGACGCAGATCGGCACAGAGGAATGGGGGAGCGCACAGCTGGGGTGCTGCTGGGAACTCAGGACTGACCCACCCCGAGGCCCCCTCCAGCAGGCGCCACACTCACCGGATGGTCTTGATGATTTCGTGAGCAGCATTGTAGGGTTTGTCCTAAAAGACAACAAGACAGGGTTCAGAGCTGTCCCTCCCCACTCCGGTGATGTGGGTGACCAGAGGAGACGCGGGCTGCGGCCCCGGGACTCCCCGCCTCATTTCCCCACCCATGGGGAGAGCTCCATCCACAGCGCTGGGGCCATGTCCTGCCACGTGGGACACGCTGGCTCCGGGAGCGCCTGTTCCTGCAGCGCCCTGCCGCCCAGCGGACTGCGGGGAAGGAACCAGGACGGACTCGAAGTCCCCGACCCTCCTGCCCCAGGACTTCCCCTGGGCACTCCTGCAGCCTGGAAGCCACAGGCCTGCCTCTGAGTCCCTGAACCGCCGCAGGCCTCGGCCTCCATCTGTAAAATGGGGAAACACCACTCGTGCAACCACAGGGAGTGGGCGAGCAGAGGTCCTCCCTCCCGGCCACAGCGGCGCTCTCCTGGCCCCACTGCGCCCGGCAGGCTGGCCTCGCCGCTTTCCCCGAGGAGCACATCAGGAGTCGCTCTGGCCTTTTGCCGCGGTCTTAGCAGCCAGCTAACCCAAGACCCCGCAGAAACCAAGTGAGGACGACGCATCGTGTGGACGGTCTGTACTTCTAGACGCACCTCCGCCCCGGCGGTGAAGCTTCCTATCGCAGTGAGGAGGGGCCTCGAAGAGGATGCACAGCGAGAGGAGGGGCCGCGAAGAGCACGGGCTGAAGCCCGAGGTGAGATGGTCAGGCCCAGAGCTGCCAGCCCTGCCCCAGGACAGTGACTGTCCCTCTCAGCCCAGGCCACAATTTCCACGCTTCACAGTGGAGGACGGCAACGCGGGCAGAGCCCCTATGGGCCAGGGCAGCGATGCCCGGAAGGTCCCAGGACAGGGCCCCCTGCGGCGCGGCGGTCCTATCAGGTCAAACAACTCCGGAAACACCCTTTGTGTCCTAAGCCTCATCTTTGCAACAGCAGCCCTACTGAGCTATAATTCACACAGAATGGGCCCCCGCTTCAAGTATACAGTTCAGTGGCTTTTAATACATTCAGAGCTGGGCAACCATCCCCTCCATCTAGTTCCAGAACATCCCATCACCCCATTAGCACACGCGCCCCAATCCCCTCACCAGCCCCTGACAACACTAATCCACTCTGCGTTTCTGTGGATTTGCCCGTTCTGGACGTTTGTAAATAGAATTACGATATGTGACCTTTTGCCCAGAATCTTATTTTTTAAGGCAAAGGAAAAAAACAGTCTTCTATCGTTCTTAATAATATCCTCCAACTTACCAAGGACGGAGCAGTAAATATCCATTGAACTCATATTACTTAGACAAGGCCGGGGGCGGGGGATGGAGCACGTGCGGTCCAGCACAGGACAGCCCTGCAGACCAGTGGTTCCCAACGCGGGGGAACCGACCTGCAGCATCAGCGCCACTGCTGACCCAGAAACCCTGGGGAAGAACCACTGATGGAACAATCGGCCCCAAGGCCTCCTGGCAAACGGCAGAAAACAGTGAGGACAGCTGGGTTTGGAAAAGAGTCTGGCAGCTCCTCAAAGGTTAAACAGTTAGCAAATGACCCAGCAATTCCTCTCCTGGGTGTCTGCCCAAGAGAAATGAGAATATTTGTCCACAGAAAACCCTGAACATTGGGCTTCCCTGGTGGCGCAGTGGTTAAGAATCCACCTGCCAATGCAGGGGACACAGGTTCGAGCCCGTAAGAACAAGTCTTAGAGCCACGGGAGGACATGACAGTACCCAGGAGAGTCTCATTCCGGTCACCACTGTGGAGTTACAAAACAGTGTGTGCGCTCTGAAAGGACCCCGTGAGCACGCGCGTGTGCCTGAGCATGCGCCGCGTGGCAGCCCCCTGCCGGCTCGGATTGTGCTCCCTCCCTCGGCCCCCTCAGGAGGCTGGACGTGCCCCAGAGATGCTCCTCCTGAAGGGGCGGCAGGGGCCCTCACCGCACGCAGGCCGCAGCCCTGGTTGAGCCACTGCGTCTCAGGCTGCATCACACAGAAGACAAGGGCCTGGAATGTGGTCTCATCTGTGATAAGATGAACTCAAGCTTTCCAAAGCTTTAAAACCAGAACGAAAGGAAGGAAACAGTTTATGACGTACCTCCTGCAATCTCAGGATGCTGCTTTAGGGACTGGCCAGCTTCTAGCAACCGTCCTGAGTCGTATGATTTAAGATGGCCTGATCACCATCGATGATTCAGAAGCTCTCACAGCTTCTCGGCTGTGGCCTCTTCTTCTGCTTCACAGGCCTTCAGAACAGAGCGACGCCAGAAGCCGACCCAGAAAGGTCCGACTGAGAACAGCCCTGAGGAAGCCCACGCTTAGGAGCACCCACACCTCCTCCCCCGGGGGAGCCCTGGAACTCGGGGGTTTGAGGCCAGCCCTGGTCTCGCTGCACGGGACGCCCGGCCTCGGCGTCCCAGCCACAGCCCCGGCCCGCTGCTGGCTGCTTGCAGAGTCAGTGACTAACCCAGGCTCTTCTCACTGACAGCCTCAGAGCCTCTGCAGGAAGCCGCGCAAAGGCTTAGCGGAATGCTGCTCACCACAGAGCCGGCGGCCTCACTCCGGGGTCCTGGGAAAACAGCCGCAAAAAGCACAACCGTTCCCGCCTGTAAAAGCACCCTGGGCGGAAGCCGGAGGCTGTCATCAGGCCTGAGCCGCCACCAAGACCGTCCAGTCCGCTCCCCTCCCCTGCCCTGTCCAGCTCAGGTGAGGGTGGGGGCCTCCCACGGGGCTGGGGAGTCTGGCTGTCCCACTCGGCAGGCCCCTGCCTCCTCCTTGACCGTGAGGACAGGTGTGGGAACAGGAACTCCACCCGGACGCCCTCAGGTCTAGCTCTGCCCCCGCTCGTCCCCGCAGGCCCTGCGCCAGGCGTGAGGAGCCTGGACAGGAGGCCTCCTGGGTGCTCGCTGCCAGGAAACGGCCCACCCCTGAGCACGCAGGCTGGTTCACGGTGACAGGGGCACGACATCTGGAGACATCGTCCCTGGAGGACCCGGCAAGAAGCAGGGGGCAGAGACTAGGGAGGTGACAAGACGTGGACTCCATCATCCTCTTCCCACTTGCAGCAGGAAGACGCCGGGACCCAGGGGGCCTCCGAGGCAGGGGCATCACACGGGGACGAGCATCAGAATCCCTGGTCAGAGTGGAGTTCTGGGGCCCACCCGCAAAGTTTCAGAGTCAGCAGGTCTGGGCGCCAGGAACCCGCATTCCTAACCAGTTCCAGCAGGTGGGGAAGCTGCTGGCCCGGGGCCCTGCTCAGAGAACCACCGGCCTGAAGCAAGCAGGGACTCTTGCTCTATCACCACCTGCTGAGGGCACGAGTGCCCAGGAGGTGCCGAGGGGGAGCAACCTGGGACTCTGCCCGCGGTCCCCACTCCCCAGCAGGCTGCAGGGGGCACTGCCTGCGGGCTGGGGGTCGCTGCCTTCTTCCCCGAGGCTCTGCACACCTCCGGAGCCCTGGGGTGGGGGCCAAGGCAAGTGGGACAGAGCGGCCAGGGTGCGATGCACGCACTGCCTCCCGAAGTGGAGAAGCACAGCGGGAAGAGTCAAAGGCAGGGGAGATGGAACATGGCGGGAGGTCTGCCGGCTGTCTCTCTGCCTCTCCCAGTGGCAGGGCTTTGAGAGCAGAGATCTGGCTGGAGAAGTGGAAAATCCACAGAAGGCTCTCCGTCTGGGAGGAAAGCCAAGCGGGTGAGCAGAGGGTCCCGAGGCCCAGCGAAGGCGCTCAGCCTCACCTCTCAGCCTGCGGCCCTGCTGGGGAGCACCTCTCAGCCTGCAGCCCCGCTGGGGAGCACCCACTCGCCAGGGAGAGGAAGCAGGGCGTGAAGGGGGAGGGGGAGGGCCAGCGCCTGCAGTGGGCCTGAGTATTCAAGAAGTGAACAGGTTTTCACATGAAAATGAGTGCATTTCACATAGAGGCGGGGGTGGCAGAGAGACTGGCTGTGGAGCATCACAGGGGTCTCGTCCACAGTCAGCCCCGGACGTCCGCAGGCCCCCAGCAAGGGGATGCTGCCTGGCCCCTGGACCGTACCTGAGGACAAGCCCGGCCAAGGATGGGAACCGCCTGGTAAAGCGATGCAAAGGAGAGAGCCAGGAAGGAGGCTCTCCTCC
The DNA here is from genome assembly GCF_964341445.2 of Mesoplodon mirus. Taxonomy (NCBI): domain Eukaryota; kingdom Metazoa; phylum Chordata; class Mammalia; order Artiodactyla; family Ziphiidae; genus Mesoplodon; species Mesoplodon mirus. Next base: position 47,074,788 of record NC_138992.1, read on the forward strand.
CACCACCCACCCGGCCCTCTCCCCACAGGGCCAGGAGACAAACCAGGCTGGTCTTGGGACCCAGCCACGTCGCAAAACCCTGCCCGCGAGACCGGCACTGCAAGAACAGTCAACATGGAAAAACAGGAAGGGGCTGCCGGGACTCCATGAGGCCAAAGTCCAGCTGGAGGAGGAAGAGAGAAGAGGAAGTGGGCCAGTGGCTCCCGGGCCACGGACATGGTGCAGGACATGGTGGGCCCGTGGCCCTGACCCGGGCGGGTGGGACCTGCTGTGCACACAGGGGCCCCGATGAACAGGGTCCAAGAAAGGAGCCGCCACGAGGGAGAGGGGTCTAGAGCCTCACTGTGCCCAGAGAGGCCCGTGGCCACCTGGACGAGGGGCAACGGTGCGCGGTGGCCCACTCCAGTGGCGTGTGCTGTGAGCACAAGATGCACGTGGATTTCTAAGAGCGCGCACGCACACACACAAAGTAACACTGCCCTTCAGGAATTCTTTAAATGGCACGTGGAAAACGTCGTGTCTGGGCTACACTCGGTTACGTACAATGCTATGAAAACGTACCTCACCTCCTCCTTCTGACTCGTCACGTGGCTCCCATGAGGGCACGCGCATGGCTCGTGTGTCCCCTCACCTACCGCCGCACCTGCGTAAGCGTTTCCAGACCTGACCCTGAGCCTGAACTCCATGCCTGGGTCCGCAGCTCACAGAAGCCAGTCTGCGCAGAGCCAGGACCGGCCAGGACGTCCTGCTGTCCGGGCAGCCGTCCTTCTGCAGGACGGGCATGGGTGTGTCCACAGGAGGATGGGGCGCCACGGGGGCTTCAGGGGTGACAAGACCATTTCAGTTGCTTCAATCCAAACTAGCCCACCTGTAAGAGCCCGGGCCGCCCAGCCACCCAAGGAGCCGCTGCAAGTGCTGAGCGCCTGACGCCGGGGGTGTGCGTGGAGGGGCCGTCGTGGAGTGATCCCGGTGGGACGGGGGAATGCGACAACCAAAAGTTCACCACCAGAATTTTTCTCGCCCTCACCAAAGAAAATGCTTTACTGCCACAGAGCAGTGCGGCCTGAGGCCGAGGCCGTGACGGGAAGGGAGGGAAAGCTCAGGGATAGAGGAAGCCCTTCCTAGGGGGCACAGCTGGAGGAGGACTCGCCCGCGCTCCCCGCGACAAGCGGCAGCACGGCCTCCACCCAGCGGTCTCAAAGGCCAAGGCCAGCCGCGCCCCCAGCCTTCCAACTGTCTCCCACTCCAGCAAGGGGTCCTGTTAGCACCGTATCAGTACAACTGGCATCACCCCACCCCAGGACCAAGCCAAACGAACACCTCTCCAGGGGCCTCGAGACCCCATGACCTGGGCCACGCACACGGGAGCATCAGTCAGCCACGCAAAGGGGTGAAGCCCTGACACTCACAGCAACGTGGATGAACCCTGAGAACACGATGCTCAGTGAGAGAAGCCAGACACAGAAGGACACACAGTGTGTGATTCCATTGATGGGAAGCGTCCAGAACAGGCAGATCCACAGACACAGAGAGTGGGTTCCTAGTGGCAAGGGCTGGGGCAGGGGACTGCAGGCCCTTTGCGCTGATGGAATGTTCTGGAATTAGAAGAGGTGATGGCTGCACAGCTCTGTGAATATAGTAAAAGCCATTAAATTGCACACTTCATATGGGTGAGCTCTATGGTGTGTGAATGCTATCTCGACAAAGCTGTTATTTAAAGAGAGACAAAACCCACAAGACCCAGCGCGGCTCCTCCTCCCCTTGTCCCGCCTCTTCACCTGCTGTCTCTCCCAGACCAGGTGTGGGCCCAGCAAGTCCTGCGGGCCCAGCACCTGCTCCCCCATGGGAGCCTCACTCAGCCTGCAGGGTGAGCACAGAGCAGACGCCAGGGAGCCACCTTCACACCAGGGGAAACATGAGCCGCCACCACCACCATGCGACGTGCAAATGCTTCCCGAGAGCTCCCTGCCCCGAGCCCCACGACTCCCGCCGTCCCCGTGGGCACCACCCCGTGGCGGCCCCTGTCCCCCAGCACACAGCCTGCAAAAACCCCTTCCCCACCCGGGAAAAGATGCGTCAGGTTTTTAAAGGACCAGCGTTCTCAGAGGTAACCTCTCTCACACACCGGCTGCCCGGGCACCTGGGGTGAGTCTGACGCTCTTTCTGGACATTGGCCGCGCACCCCATGACTAACTGAGGGGATTCAAACGGAAGCCCCTCAGAGATGAGGAGGCATCGTCATCCAAGGTCAATACTCAGTGAAGCACACAGCCTCTGACCTCCCAACTGCAGCTCACGGGAACCTGTGACTCGGCAGCCCTGCCAGGTGCCCTGGACAGGAAGAGGGTCCGGTCAGACACAGGGGCGCTGAGGAACAGAGTATACAGGCGGCATGTGGATGTTAGGGACCAAAGTACGAAAGCTAACAGCCACGTACTTACGGAACACCAGGCTTTTCCCAGTGATCCCTTCCTCTTTAAAGAGGCTACTTCACCCATGGAAAGTCTTCAAAGGGTTAACCTGCCTTCCACCTGAGCTCAGATTAGGCAGGACTCACACCAGCAGAGGTCAGATCAGAAAGTATTTTGAGTCATGGGGAGGGATGGCTCACTCGGCGCCCACTTCAGCTACTACTCACTGTGCAGTGAAGGGCGTGACTGCTCAGCGGGCCTTCATCAGAGCCTCGTGGGCTCTCGGGAGGAACCCACAAGCAGGCGGGGGCAGTCACGCTGGGGCCACTCCACGCCCACAGCCTCAGTGAGTCACGGAGGGGAAGGACCACTGCCTGCACGCCCTCCTGGCTCCTGCCCTGCCATCAGGCAGCCGAAGATACCACCTGCTTCCTCCTGAGCTGAGACCCGGTTTTCCCACCAAAAGAAGGGCCATCCTGCTTTAGAAATGCCACCGTGAGCTATAAGAGGATATCTGGGAACTCTCAGGCACAGAAGGAACAAAACTCGCCCTGCACCCCGCCCTCCTATTTGTCACTTGCGCAAAAGCCCATCTTGGAGGCTGGACACTTCCGCGTACAGGCGGTTGTGGCTGTTTGCACTTGCTCCTGCGGGTGCCCCCTCCTCAGACAAGCCACCCACACCTCCCCCAGGGCAAATCTGGCAGCCCCACCCTCTGGGACCTCAGCTGATCCCATATTCGGGGCACTACACCTCAGCTGAACTTCTGTGTTTATAGATCACCTACCGTCCTTAGTTCATAAGTTTTGAGAATAATACTGTCACCTGCACAATGGGAGAAAACATTTGCAAACGAATCAACGGACAAAGGATTGATCTCCAAAATATATAAACAGCTCAATATTAAAGAAACAAACAATCCAATCCAAAAATGGACAGAAGACCTGCATAGACACTTCTCCAAAGAAGATATACAGATGACCAACAAGCACGTGAAAAGCTGCTCAACATCACTAATTATTAGAGAAATGCAAATCAAAACTACAATGAGGTATCACCTCACACCAGTTAGAATGGGCATCATCAGAAAATCTACAAACAACAAATGCTGGAGAGGGTGTGGAGAAAAGAGAACCCTCTTGAACTGCTGGTGGGAATGTAAATTGATACAGCCACTGTGGAGAACAGGTATGGAGGTTCCTTAAAAAACTAAAAATAGAATTACCATATGATCCAGCAATCCCACTACTGGGCATATACCCAGAGAAAACCATAATTCAAAAAGACACACGCACCCCAATGTTCACTGCAGCACTATTTACAATAGTCAGGTCATGGAAGCAACCTAAATGCCCATCAACAGACGAATAGATAAAGAAGTTGTGGTACATATATACAATGGAATATTACTCAGCCATAAAAAGGAATGAAATTGAGTCATTTGTTGAGATATGGATGGATCTAGAGACTGTCATACAGAGAGAAGTAAGTCAGAAAGAGAAAAACAAATATCGTATATTAACGCATGTATGTGGAACTTAGAAAAATGGTACAGATGAACCGGTTTGCAGGGCACAAGTTGAGACACAGATGTAGAGAACAAACGGATGGACACCAAGGGAGGAAAGCTGTGGTGGGGTGGGGATGGTGGTGTGCTGAACCGGGCAAGTCGGATTGACATGTATACACTGATGTGTATCAAACTGATGACTAATAAGGACGTGCTGTATATAAAAATAAAATAAAATTCAAAAATCAAAAAAAAAAAGAATACTGTCTACTGTCCTCCGTGCCCCCTGGAACACTCACTGTAAATATCCAGGAGGTGCTTGCAGAATGAATGAATCAATGAACAAACAAGCTCACTCATTTCAAACGTGAGGTCACATGTGTAAGCTGACCTTCTAAGAAGTTAAGCTTCTGGAAGGAGCCCATTTTCTTAATGTATTCAGCCTCGAGTCATCACAAAATATGAACTCTTATAAAGTACTGCCCCCTCACTTCCCATGAGAAAGCAAACTTCCTCAGCAGGGAAATGGGAGGGTAGCAGACATTACCCGCAAAGCTTTAGGAAGGCTGCGGCTCGCTGAGCACTTCACTAGGGCCCCTGACCGCCTGCCTGGTAGTAGGACAGACACACCAGGAACTGCTGCTGACCGGCAGAAAGAGCACCCGGAGCACCCGGCCAGGCAGGCAGCACACCCCGCACCCTGCCAAGCGAGGTCCGGCCAGCAAGGGAAAGATGCTCTCCACTTCAGAACCGCCCACCACTAGAAAGCCAGGTCCTGCCAGGGCCTGGACACACGAGGCCTTCCTTACAAGGGTTACAAATCTGTGGCCTCGCTCTGCCTCGAATAAAAGACAGTGACGGGGACAACGTGACCATCTCCAGATGAACTTTCAACTTCGTTTCAAGTGCCTGGGTGCCGGGTCACAGTGGATTTCTAAGCTCTTCCAATACTCAAAAATACCAATTTCTAACATGCAGAAGGGTTGTTAAACATACACTTAGCACAGACACCAGTCCCACTCCTGAGTATCTTCTCAAGTGAGGTAAAAACCCACGTTCACGTGGAAACCTGCCCTGGGATGTTTACAGCAGCTTTATTCCCGATCCCCTCAAAACTGGAAACATCCCACAAGTCCTGCCACACGCGGGCGAATGGACAAACGGAGAATGGAATACAACACAGCCAGAAAAAGGAGTGGCTTCTCATACCTGCAGCAACAGAGATGACGGACTTCCCTGGTGGCCCAGTGGCTAAGACTCCGCGCTCCCAATGCAGGGGGCCCGGGGTCCATCCCTGCTCAGGGAACTAGATCCCGCACACCGCAACTAAAACATACTGCACGCGGCAATGAAGATCCCATGTGCCGCAACTAAGACCCGGCACAGCCAAGTAAATAACTAACTAAATAAATATTTAAAACAACAACAACAAAAAACAAAACCGGGAGGAATCTCGCATAGGTTTTGCTGAGCCAAAGCAGCCAGAATCAAAAAGCTACATGCTGTTGTTCCGTTTATCTGACTTTCTGGAAAAGCCAAAATCTTAGGGACAGAGAGGAGATTAGTGGCCAAGAGGCTAGAGGCGCGCTGGCGCCCAAGGGCAGCAATGGGATGACAGGATTGCTCTGCCGCCTGATGGCGACCATCTGTCAAAACTCCTACAACTGTGCACTACAAGTGAACTATGCTTCACGGCCACTAAGGACACACAAATTATTACATTTTGAAAAATGCGCCGGCCAGCCAACCCGTGCACGACAAGTGCAGTAAGAGGGGCGGGGAGGCGAAGCAAATGGATCAGCTGGAGTTCTGAAGGTTCTCCCCGCTTTCAGTTTCCCTCCCTGGGATGTCTCCCCGACCTGCCCACTGCTCAGGCCGCCCACCCGGGCCACCCGGAGTTACCCGACCAGAAAAGCCAGAGCCCAGGCTCAGCCGCGCCTCCGGGCACAGGAAGGGCAAAATTAGAAAGCGCCAGTGCACAGTGGCGGGCTGGAAACCCTCGGACCTCAGATAACTGCGGAAAACCGGGGCTCGGAGTCAACATCCGCTCCCAGGCGGTCCCAGCGTCCCGACCCCGACCCCGACCCCGGCCGCGACAGTTTCCACAAGCTGACACACACAGAGCCCGCGCGAGGGGCGGGTCCCGTGGGCTTCCCCGCCTGGTCACCGGGAGGCCGGTTCCCCGCAAGCCGAGCGCACGAAAGGGCGCCCCAAAGGCGCAGACCCAAGGTGCCCGCTGCGCTTTCCCTCCGGAAGATGGGCTGCGGGGCCCAAGTGTAAACCCTGAGACAACGAACACGCGCACCACGCCGCCACGGGGGGACGAAAGGCCGGGCGCCCACTTGGCCGGACACCCTGCATTTCTGGAATCACCAGACGCCTGTGTAAATTTCCGTTTGGCGGGTCATTTTCCAAAGGCCACTCAAGATCAGGGGACAGAACGCCTCCTCTCCAACTGTCCTGCCAGCCCACCCACTCAAGATCAGAAGGACAAAATGCCTAAAACAAAACAAAACAGAAACACAAAAAACTGGAGAGAGGGAGGAAAGGGTGCCCTCAAAAAAAAACCCCCCCCCAAAAAAACTAAGCACGTTGACAGCGCTAAGAATAAACTACCAGGAAAAAGAAACCCTACATGTCAGATCCTAAAGTACAGAAGGGCAAGCCCGCCGGCAGTCCAGGCCCGGGGGGACTGCAGAGCCAACCGCAGACCGGCTCGGGCGCCCCTCGGAAGCGCGGGGTCCCCGCGGCCAAGTCTGCGCCCCCGGCCGGCGCCGGCTCCGCTCTGCCCACCCTGCGCGCGGGGGCTGGAAATGGCCGCGGAGAACCATGGCGGGGCAGGAAGGGGGGCTGCAAAGAGGGTCTGGCGACTCGAGTCGCTCCGTTTCTCGGTGGGCTCAGCGCGCGCCGTCTGGGAAAAGGGGCGGGGGTCCGGGAGTAGGGCACGGGCGGCACTTACGTAGACCGGCAGCGGTCACGGGTAGACGGCGGGCTCGGCGCCCACGAGCGACCCCAGCCTCAGCTCCAGCTTCTCCCCCATGTCTTCGCGCGCGGTCCCCGCACCGTGCTAGTCTGGCGGTTCGGGGAGGGGCGTGGTGCAGCCGGCGGGGGCGGGGCAGACGGACGGGCGGGCGGGCGGGAGGCTGAGGGGACGGCGCCTGGCCTGGGCCTCAGCCGCCGCCGCCGCCGCCGCGCTCCCTTCCGGCCCCCGGCTCCTTCTTTGTGATCACAGGCCGGGGACTCCAGCGCTGCTGCGAACTAGGGCCGGCATGAGGCGAGCACAATGAGCCTGGGACCAGCCTGAACCACTCGCGGCACGCGCGGCACGCCCCGTGGACTCGCCGGCTCTCACGCACGCACGCACGTCTTCGGCTGCCCCCGGCCACCCCCACCGGCCCGAAGTGGGGACCCTGGGTGACCCCTCGGGGCCTGGGGTGGCGGGTTCGACTCCCGCCCTTGACGTACCGTGACACACCCCCCTCCCCCCAGTAATAAGACTATAATGCATTAAATATGACAGCCGGAATCCCGGCTTCTGTTCACAAAAATGCCGTGTATTTAGCCTATGCTAGGCACCAGACCGCGGACGCTCAGTCCTGGCAAAAAAGGAAATGCCCTGCCCTCATGGCACTGCCATTTTAATTGGAATAGTAGTGACAATGGTCAAGGGAGAAAATAAAGTGTCATCATTGCCACGGGGATGGTTAATCTCATGTGCGCACTGCGTGGGGCCCCGGCAACCACAAACATTATTCCAGATGTGGCCAGGAAGGTATTTTTCACAAGAGATTAACACTGAAATTGGTCCACTTTGCGTAAAGGAGATTGTCAATGCCTCGGCGTGGGTGGGCCTCTCCATAAGTTGAAGGCCTGGAGAGAAAAATGAGGTTCCCTGGAAAGAGGGAACTGTTCCTCTAATGGCCTTGGGACATCAGCTCTTCCCCGTGTCTCCAGCCCAGAGTCCTGCCCTGACTTGCCTGCCTCACGGTCACATGAGTCAACTCCTTAAAACAAAACTATATATGTAAAAATACTGAATACATACAAGCCTATTAATTTGTATATGTGTGTATACATATTATGTAAATGTATACACGTTTATATGTGTGTGCGTTTGTAGTATATGTGTAAGTACTATATAAACATACAAGCCTATATATTTGTGGGTATATATTGTATACATGTATATATGAGTATATATATAGTATACATGAGAACATGCTGTATACCCATATATTGATATATGGGTGTGTATATATACAGTATATGTACACTGTATGTATACAGTGTATATTTATATATAGGTCTGTATATATGTTGTATACCTGTATGTGTATATGTTGTATAAGTATTATATGTATATATGTATATACTATATACACACTTGCATATGTATTTATATGTGTATGTACATGTGCATGTTTACATATAGGTGTGTATGTGTGTGTATACATTGTATATATGTATGTGTATATGTCATATATATATGTATATATATATACGATGAATTTATATATGCAGTACATATATATTTTTATGCTACATGTGTCTATACGTATGTACGTGTATGTATTGCATATATTATGTGTATGTATGTATACTGTATATATACACACCTAAATATCTTTGTCTGTGTGTATATGTGTATGTACCTAGGTGTGTCTATTGCATATGTTATACGTATGTGTACATACTGTATATATACAAACTATGTATTTTATATGTATGTATAGTGTATATGTATGCGTGTACTGTATATGTGTATATGTGTGTATACATACTGCATATATACAAACTATGCATTTTATATGTGTATGTATGTGTATTGTCTATACTATATGTGTATATGTCTGTATGCATACTGCATATATACACGGCTGTATATTTTTGTATGTGTGTACTTATGTATGTGTGTGTGTATATACACACATCCCCTATGGATTCTGTTTGTCTGGAGAACCCTCACTGATACGGACACATGACAATTGAGCACCTGCTCTTTGCCAGCCAGGGAGCCAAACGCTTGTTCTTTTGGTGTCTCCCTTAAGTGTCACAAGTCCCGGGAGGGAAGGTGATGCCGCTCCTACCAGTTGAGGTGCCTCAGGGTCAGAGAGGTTCACAGGGCGGGGGGCTGGAGCCTGGTGGAGCCCAGGTGGAGTTCTAGCAGCAGTACAGCCTAGCAGTCCCACTTCCCCGGGTGCTTCTCATAAAGACACCGAGGGAGAGACGGGGTCTGAACGAGGGGATGAGGAAGCTTCCGTGGGTCCGCAAGCCCAGACCAAGGCTGACTCGTCAAGGGTGTTAGAGGTCAGGACTGTGGTTACCCTGGGGGTGGGGTTACACAGAGCCATTCCCATTCTGAAAAGGTATCCATTCTGCTCTTGTTTGTAGGTTTACCCCATCCCCCCCCCCAAATCTTTTAAAAATAGATTCTCTTGGTTGCTGGGAACACACACGGGGAAGTTGTGTGTGAGGGGGTGTGATCCAGGGGACAGGGAGGATAAGCCCCCCCACTCGTAGGGCCAGGAGTGGCTCAGCTTTGTGAGTTAAGGATGGCCCGCGAGGTCCCAGAGAGAAGGGTCCCTGCTCTGTCCCTGCTCCGCACACCCCATTCCCATCCTCAGAAGCCCAGAGCCACCCCCCCTCCAAACACTCACACACACCAGGGAGGAGAGCCAGTCACCCTGGCTCCGAGGCTCCAGCTCCAAGGCTCCGGGCACTAGGGGCTATTTTCAGCTTTCATGCCCTAGGACATGGCCAAAGCTACTGTCTCCGGAAACTCTGTCTGTCTCTCGCCCGCCCGCCCTCCTTCCTCCGCCACTTCCCCTCCCGCTCCAGCTGTCCTGCCGTCCACCCTGCATTTCTACACAGGATGGCTCACAGACAGCTGCTCCCTGTGCCCACCCGCCACCATTCGATGGACGTCAAAGCAAGCCCTGGGGACTTCCCTGGAGGTCCAGCGATTAAGACTCCGAGCTTCCACTGCAGGGGGCACGGGTTCGATCCCTGGTCAGGGAAATAAGATCCCACATGCCACAGGGCACGGCCAAAAAAATAACTGAAAAAAAAATAAAGTTTAGTGACGAAACAGCCCTAGTGGTGCAGGATGGGACGTATAGCTCTATGGCATAGAATAAGGTCCAGAACAGATACATGAGAACTTGATATGACAGAAAGTGGGGAAATTAAGGAGCTTTCAATAAATGGCATTAGGACAACTGCATATCCATGTGGGAAAAAGTAAATTAGAAAAAAAAAAAAGCAAGCCCTGGTCAGGTGTGACCTTGGGCCCGGGGCCATTGGCATACCTTGTCGTGTGTAATGTTCTTCCTTATACTCCTCCCTCCCTCCTGTGTCACGGTCACTTCCTCCAGAACCTTCCTGGACTCCCCTACACAAGCCCGGGGTGAGCCCTCACCTGCCCTGCATCACCGGAATTCCAATCCCGGCCCACCCTTCCCCTCCAGGTAAAGAACTGTGCCTGGTCAGTAAGACCGTAGAGGTCCTTGGCCATCGCTATTGCAGTTGCAATTGTTACTGTGTTTACATAGGGTGACCAACACCCGCCCCCAGTTTGCCCAGGACCGCTCAGGTTTGAGCGCTGGAACTGTGAGGAAACCCTCATTCCCGGGGAACCCCAGAAGGCTGGTCAGCCTATTTAGGACGGATCTTTCACTTGATCTCCCAACCCCCGAGAGCCAGAAAGGGAATCTCCCCCCTCCCCCCATTGTAACCTTCATTCATTCATCCACTCATCCCTTTATTCAACTCCTTTATTCAGCAAGTATTTACGAAGCATCTACTACACATCAGACACTCCTAGGTGCTGGGGACAGTAAACTGAGAAGGTGTGATTTATTACATGGGGATGAAGTCTCGCAGACCACTGCAGGCCAGGGGAGGTGGGAGAGAGAAGGGGCAGTTCTAAATGCAGGCTCCGACAGGATTGGGGCAGACCTTGCCCTGGTTCTGGCTGCTTGCTTCAACACAGCTGTCCTCACCCAGGGCCATCCTGCCTCCGCCTCAGCCAGTTCTTCGGTGATGTCTGGGGAAAATCTGTGGTTATCACAACTGGGGGGGAGGGGCCCCTGGAATCAAATGGGTGGGGCCAGGGATGCTGCTGAACCCCACACAGTGTCCAGGAGGGGCCCCCAGCAGAGGATGACCCACCCCAAATAACCCCAGTGTCGTGGGGGAGACCCTGCACTAATATTATTCAGACTCGCTGGTGCCCCTAGATTCCTGCACAGGCAGGGACTCTAACCGGGTCACCTCTGTATCACAAGGTGACCTAGAGTGGGGCAGCCAGGAGGCCTGAGTATCGGGGGGTGAAATGACAAATCTCTGTGCCCACTCTCCCCGCCACACCCCAGGGTCGATGGCCTCTATCTCCTCCCTGTGAAGGTAGCTTTTCCCTAAGCCATTTCTTCTTGTCAAGGTCCCTGTCGCAGGTTGGGTTCCGCAAAGATGACGTTGCGAGCAAGGATTGGAGTGCAGGTGGTTGATATGACACGTGCAGAGAACAGATACAGCTGCCATAGTGTCCCGCAATTCCACTCCTGGGCATAGATCCGGAGAAAACTCTAATTCAAAAATATACATACACCCCTGGGACTTCCCCGGTGGTCCAGTGGTTAAGACTCCGTGCTTCCAGTGCAGGGAGCATAGGCTCCATCTCTGGCCAGGGAACTAAGATCCCACATGCCGTGTGACAAAAACAAAAAAAAAGAAAGAAAGAGAGAAAGAAAGAAAGAAAGAAAGAGAAAGAAAGAAAGAAAGAAAGAAAGAAAGAAAAGATGCATGCACCCCAATGTTCATTCCAGCACTATTTAAAACAGCCAAGACGTGGAAGCTACCTAAATGTCCACTGATGAATGAATGGAGAAAGAAGATGTGGTACATATATACAGTGGAATATTATTCAGCCATAAAAAGAATGAAATAATGACATTTGCAGCAACGTCGTGAATGGACCTATAGATTATAATACGAAGTGAAGCAAGTCAGAAGAGAAAGACAAATATATGATCTCACGTATATGTGAAGTCTAAAATATGACACAAATGAACTTGTCTACGAAACAAAAACAGACTCACAGACATAGAGAACAGACTGATACGGGTTTGGGTCTCTTGGGGCCTTGGCTGTTTTATCAGTTTATCAAACCTCTCATGAACCATGCTTTTAAAGAGTCTGAAGAGTTACTACGATACAATTTGATTTGACAGCACTATCCCCAAAATTTAAAAATAATCTCAAAAGCAAGCCAATCCCCCACTCCTAGAAGAGTGAACCTAGGCACATTTTTGTTCCCAGAATCCAGTACAGAATTTGACCAAAGAACATAGCAGAAACTCAATGTCATCTGAGAGAAAGAGAAAGTCTCTTTGGTTTTAGCTTCATTAGGATGTCCATTAGTCTATGCTATTTATGTGACATTTCTGACCTGCGAACTTCGAACCAGGAGGAATCTTTGAGCCTGACGTTGATTTGCCACTATGAATTTGCCACGTGCAGTGCACAGCCCTGAGCATCTATCACATGTGGACTCTTGAGTTATCCTTCCTCTTTGATGACCCTGTGCTTCACACTGCAGTACTGAACTGATTATGGGTTCTGTCTAGTGACATTACACCTCCAGTTCTGATGCATAGATTTGACAGTCCTATGCGGCCATGGCCATTTTCACTGCCTCCTGCTATGGAACTGCACAGACCAAAGGCAGCTGCCTTTAAGAGAACATTTCTTTCTCCAACATAATTGGCAAATCCAGTGTCAGCTTGGGTCCACATGTAAAGGGAGTCACTTGAGCCTACGGTAGACCATATGTGTCCATGCCGACAAGTTCTACAAAACATGTGTTCCTTACAACTGAGTCTTTGTCTCAGTCAAGCCTGCTTGGGAAAAACTGTATCTGAAGGGTAAGGCAAGGTGGACAGCTGCCTGAGACTTTTCTGCCCTGTAAACTCCTGCACACTCTCAAGTCAAGTGCCAGGTAAAGGTCTCTGTATACTAAAGACCCTCCAGGTGCCTTATTCATTCCGCTCCAGGTATTGCTCAGTCACCTGCAACTCCCTAACGCCCCTCTTCTTTATGTCAGACCTTTACTTAAGTGGCTCTAAAGAAACAGCCACTTTCCCACACCAGAAGCTGCAGCCATCAGCCAAAATCAAAGTATCTTACGGCTGGTATAGTGGGTTGGATGGTGGCCCCCAAAAGGATATATCCATGTCCTCCTCCTTGATGGTTACCTCATTTGAAAAAAATGTTTTTGCAAATGTCATTAAGGATCTTGACATGGGATTTCCATCCTATATTATCTGGATGGGTCCTAAATACAATGACAATTGTCCTTATTATACAAGAAGGGCAGAGGGACATTTGAGACAGACAAAAGAGAAGATACAGACACAGAAAGGGGGTGATGTGAAGACAGAGACAAAAACTGAGTGATGTGGCCTCAAGCCAAGGAAACTGGCAACCACCAGAAGCTGAAAAAGGCAAGGGATAGAATCTCCCTTAAAGCATCTGTAGGGAGAGCAGCCTTGCTGACACCTTGATATCAGACTTCTGGCCTCTACAACTGTGAAATTGTAAATTTCTATTGTGTTAAGCCTCCAAGTTTGTGGTAGTCTGTTACAACAAGCACGGGAGAATAATATAGCATGTCTTAAACCTTTTCTAGGCTTCAGCAGTTTACTGCACAAACTTAAATATTTTCAAACAGTCAAAGGTCCCAAAATTCCACCATACATTAAAGACCAAGGCACTGGACTACCTTCCTTGGCAGTACCAAAATATTTTCCACATGGACATTTTCCTCAAGTGTCTGCTCCTTTCTTTTTATTTCTCGGTGTTCCCAGGTAATGCACTAAATGTTAGGGCCTTTTAATTACCTTACAGCAAGTACAATGTCTTAATTCCATTTGGTTTGGCATAAATTAGGAACTAAGAGAAAAGATACAGGGCCCAATATTCCTGTTACTGTTGATAACCCTGGCTTCATAATCCAGTTTGAATGAAATGATCACATAACTGAACCCCAGAACTGGGCAGATTTACTAACTAGTAATACACAGAATGAGACAAACAGAAGATACTCACACTCTCAAGGGAGAGAACAGAATTAGTCAAGGCAAGCATGCTCACTTAATTCTTTTCAAGCTTTCTATATAAGTCACTTGATCACCCTGGGGCAGAGTCAGTAAAGAAGCAGCGCTGAAATGACCCTAAGAGTTCTCTTGACAGGACTGAAACATCAGGAGCAGGAAAGGAACATTCCCACACACCCCACCACCACCACCCCCAGCAGTAAAAAATGATCATCCACATTGACAATGTAAAAGAAATCAGAAACAACCCTAACTGTGATTTACTCTTAGTATACCTACAGCTAATCAGGAGCCTTGTGCAAAAACATCTTGATTGGGCTTCCCTGGTGGCGCAGTGGTTGAGAGTCCGCCTGCCAATGCAGGGGACACAGGTTCTTGCCCCGGTCCGGGAAGATCCCACATGCTGCGGAGCGGCTAGGCCCGTGAGCCATGGCCGCTGGGCCTGCGCGTCCGGAGCCTGTGCTCCGCAACGGGAGAGGCCACAACAGTGAGAGGCCTGTGTACCGCAAAAAAAAAAAAGCATCTTGATTAGTTGCTAATAAAACTCTTTAGAAGCAGAACCCTTCACATGCCTCAAAGGGAAGATGTAGACCTGTATGCTTCAGGATTTTCCCACCAAAACCCCACACAACTTCTTTACTATTCCAACCAAGTATGGCCTAGCCCTACCCTCATCCCTGTTTTTCTTGGTGTAGTAATAAAGAAACATAGATGGAAATAAAGAGATAGGTAGAAAGATATAAAATAGTGGGGAAAATAATATAAGTCAAGTCAAGTACCACCACCATTTACTAGAAGTGAACTTTCAGCACCAACATTAATATTTTTTCCTGTTATATCTGTAAATGATAATAACTAATATGTACATAACAATTTTCAACTTACTCAAATCTCATTTTTAGAACTAACTACTTCACAACAAGTAACATGCTAAGGCAACATTAATAGATGAAAAAAGGTAGTCCCTGGCCCCAAGGAATGTTGCCCAGGAGAAGACACAGATATGGAAAAAATACAATTACAATACAGGGTAGCGAGTGCAGCAATCAGGCATGCAGAAGTGCAAGGGTAGCAAAAAGGAGCGTGTGATCACAACACTAAAAAGAAGACTGCACAAAGGACAATAATATGTAAACTGAGGTTTGAAAAATGAAGTGGGTTTCTCAGGTGCCCCATAGAGAGAAAGGAATTCTTGGAGGAGGGAAAAGCATAAATGAAGACAGTGAGTTTTTCATATAATCCAGAAGTGAAGTAGGCAATGGCAGGGGAGATGACTGGACACAGGCATCATGAATACTTGCGTGTCTGCATTTTAGCAAGTCCATTCTAAAGGAAACTTTGAGGATCAACTCGGGGGTGGGGGACCACGGGGGGACAGAACTAGTCATTCCTGACAGAAACACTGGAACCACTTTCTACCAACCCACCAAAAAAAAGACTGCAAAGGCAACATGGTATCACAGAAAGGGCTTGTTTTTTGTTTCTTTGTTTTTAGTTCATTAGGCCTCACTTAAAATTCTGATTCCACAATGCACTTGCTTTGGGATCTTGAGCAACACTCACAACCTCTGCAAGTTTCAGTATAGTAAGTTTATGTGATTACCTTCATCTGTAATATCCCTGCGTTGCAATCTTAATGGAAACTCAAGTTCAGGTCAAAGACAAGTTTCTCTGTGACTTCTCCTCTGAATTGATTCAAAAGCTGTCTCTCCTGTCCTCATTTGGCTTCTCTTAAGGAATCTCATAAGAACTTCTATGACCTCTTTTTTTTGTTGTTGTTGTTGTCTGTTTGTTTTTTAATGGAAGTATAGTTGATTTACAATGTTGTGTTACTTTCAGGTGTACAGCACAGTGATTCCTTTTTCACATTCTTTTCCCTTATAAGTTATTACAAAATATTGAGTAGAGTTCCATGTGCCGTAGAGGAGATCCTTGTTGTATCTATTCTATGCCTTCTTTGAATGACCGTAGCACTTGTTGTCTGTATCATTTTTATGTCTGTGGTTGCTTTGTGACTGAAAATGAAAATTTTCTATTTGTTCAAGTCCTGGTCCTTCCTTAAAACTGGGTTCATTTATCTATTTCATATTTATTGACTACATCTTAGACACCGTGTTAACTGCTGGTTCTAGATGTTAGTAAAATATAGACCTTCCTGCTCAAAAGGTCACAGTATTTGTGGGAAAACAAAAAAATGAACCACCTATGTCTCAAAGAGCTTTGCACTTCCCAAAGAGAACACACCTAGTAGGTACGATAAATACATGTATCATAGGTAAATGTATAAATAGTTAACGGGATTAAAAACTAGACATAACTGCTTTTCAATTCCGAGGAAATGATGATTATATTTCACCAGGAGCTCGATACCACTCTGAGAATGAGGGCTTAACCCTCGACCTGACTCACTGCAGCGCTTTCCCATATAAAAATACACAAGTCTGTACACACACTCTAGAAAAAGGCTTATCTGGCATGAATTTCAGATAGCAGGAAGAAAAATTCAAGAGGTTCAGAGAAGCATCCAGAAGCTCACATAATTATCTGGCACTAATACAACTTGCTTGACAGAAAAATAAAGCTGTAAATCTCACAAAATTAGATGACTTTTGAAGAATTTCAAAACCTCTTGCTATTAATTGGAAATCCTAGAAGAAGAGCTTCTTTTAAAGTGGAATGATAATATGCTTTACAGCTTAATAGTCAGCAGCCTAGGTTTTGGCTAAGTGAGCTTCAGGAAAGAAGGAAACTTGTGATTTAGCTCCATTTTCTTTGCAACCTCTGGTTCCAAACATCTACTTCTGTGCTCAGTCATCTTATCATCTATAAAATGGAGGCAACTCTAAGAAAACAGTTACAGAGATGTTGCACAGTTTCATGTGTCATTGTCTTCATTTGTTTCAGAGTACCAATAACATCTAAGCTACTACTGAAAGAGTGCAATGTTATTTGGGGTCATCTAGTGCAGCTCTGTCAAAGTAAAGGAAAGGAAAGGGGCCTAGAATAACTATAATTTTCCCAAGAGGACACAATTATTTTATGGTAAATCTGGGACAAGAACCCTGATCTTTTTGATCCCATTCCATTGTTCTTTCATTGGGTTCTGAACAACCCAGAGAAATAAAGAGAAATAAAACTCCTCTGTGCTATGCCACTGGTACAGGACATGGCAAGATTGGAATTGGAGCACTACATATTAAGAGGTAACTGGGAAATTCTTCAAACTAATTGAGATATACACCAGGTACACAGAAAACAGCATGTTTTCTGAAGATGATTCTGTGGCATGAACAGAACTGGTAACTGAAGGTGTGTGTGGACTGCAGTTCCAAACAGGATGGGTGAATTCTTGTTTTCTGGCAGCTTGAAGACTCCACCCCAATATACACATTAAGATAAAATTAACATTTCAACTGGGTCATATTTAATTCAGCAAAATATTCCATGTATCATTTAAGTTGTCACTTACTTTTTAACTTGATTTTTAAGTCCTAAAAGTCTTTCCAAACACAAAACAGAGGTTGCAAAATGGTATATGGGAAGCTGCAGAGATGAAATAAACATATTTCATTCAGCATAAACATGAATATCCAAACAACTTCTTCATAGCTGAAAGTGTCCAAATCCACTGTCTTCATTTTGTAGTCAAGGCTTTGGGAAAAATATGCTAATGGAGTCCTAATTACCCAAATGCTCCATATCTGTTTCAGTAAGTATCATTATATATTATGGAAATTTTTCTCAGTGACAGAGAAAGATATCCTGGCTGAACATCCCCCTGCCCGTGACACACAGATGATGGCCTCCAGCTACCTTGAAGGCGTTGGAGCCCACTTTATCCGTTACTAATATTAATGGAGGACAAAACTTCATATTCCGTTTGCTCTGTATTTGTTACATCACTTCTTCCCTTCATTAAAATGGACGGCCCATAATTCAGTCTGTAGTGTGTGTATCATTGGAAACTGAACAAATTTTTGTTGGTTTTATTAATGTCATAGGTTTCTAGGGAGGGTCTACTCAATAACTAAGTCTAGTTTCACAGTTACAAATAAATTACGATGTAACTTTGAATAAATTAAGCTCATCATAAAGGAAGGATACTGAGAGTTGCTACTACCCCTTCCTTGAGGGGCTCTTCTAAAGCACTAAATAAAGTAACAGAGGTGTATATGCGTGCATATATTCTCAATGATATTTGTACACACTTGAAAAGAACTCTACAGAATGCATTATAAAACTCTTCATGCTGTGTCCCTGTTCCCAGCTCTCTCATTGAAACTACTTAAATGGTCCTTCCCTCGTGGCGTAGTGGTTGGGAGTCCACCTGCCGAGGCAGGGGACACAGGTTCGTGCCCCGGTCCGGGAAGATCCCAAATGCCGCGGAGCGGCTGGGCCCGTGAGCCATGGCCGCTTATCCTGCGCGTCCGGGGCCTGTGCTCCGCAACTGGAGAGGCCACAGCAGTGAGAGGCCCGCGCACCGCAAAAAAAAAAAAAAAAAAAAAAAAAAAAAACTACTTAAATGAACAAAATCGTATCTATTAGGATAGCTATCAGAGTACTCCAAATATTACTTCTTGCAGTACCCTGTCCCAAGCCTTTGCCTTCCTCTTCCCATTAGTCCTCAATTCAGAAACCACGGAGATTTGTTCATTAATTTATGAACATATTTCTTCATTCAGCCAAGAAAATTGATTGATCCTTTACCAATTTTCAGGCACCATTCTTCAGTATGTTTCATAGGCATGTTCAGGAAACACAGCAGTGATGAACACAGATGAATATACCCTCTCTCGAGATGAGGGGGGAGGCAAAAGTAAAGAAGCAAATATAAAATCATAAGTATAAATATGTAAATAGAAATGAAATACATGGATAGAATAACTAGTATATCAGGGAAGTGCTGGAGAAAACCAGCAAGCAGGGAAGGGAGATGGAGATTGTTAGCTGCTAGGAGGAGGCTGCGATCTGAAACTAAGTGATCACTGAGGGCTTTCTGGGGAAGATAAAATTTAGGAGGGAGCAAGGAGCATATCTGGGAAGTGAAGAGTACAAGTAGAGGGAACAGTCACATGGAAAGCCAATGAGGCAAGAGTGGGCTTGGAGTATCCAAGGAGCAGAAAGGATGTCAGTGTGTGGGAAACCGAGCGAGCAAAGTGGAGAGGAGAAGAAAACAGTCAGACACGAAACAGAGGCCCACATCTCTAGGGCTGTGGAGGCACTTTGAGGACTTTGCTTTTCCTGTGAAGAAGCCATTGAAGAGATTTGAGTGACATGATCTGACTTATGTTTTAACAGGATCTCTCTGGATGCCATGTTGATTAGAGAGTGGAGGAGAGTAAGGACAAGCCCCAGAAGACCAATAGTTGATTCAAAGAGGTGATTACTCAAACATGGTCCCCCTCCTCAGTGAGGACACAGAGCAGGAATCGGCAAATAATGGTCACAAATCAAATCAGGCTCTCAGCCTGGATCTGTGGGACTGTGAGCTAATAAGGGTTCTCACGTTTAGAAAGCTTGTTGAAGAAGAAAGAGGAGGAGAAGCTACAGAAGCTGTATATGGCCCACAGAGCCTAAGATATTTAAAATCCAGAAAATGCTTTCCAACACCTGATGTAAAGCATGTGGCTGGTAGGAGGTGCTCAACAAAATTTGGAAGAGGAATACATGTGTCAGTTAGTTCCTGAAAACACTGTAAAGTAATAGGTGTCAAGAAACATTTATCCCTTCACCCTTAACCTTCACAAATGATGCCATTTCCACTGAGGTATTGAAAAATATATTATGACTTTCAAAACAATAAAACAGAGGGCATTTTCTCACATAAGCAAGGTCATAAACAACTGTCAAGTAAAGTTGAAATAGCAACAAATCAAATAATAACAAAAACATATTTATGGATTTTTAAGCCTTAATAAGCATTTTCATGTTCATTCTCTAATTTAATCCTCAAATCAACTCCATGAGACAGTTATTATTTTCCCATTAGAAATGACCACATATTAAATCCTCAGTGATTGCTCAAGAAAAGCTGAAATCTTGAGTTTTACATCTATTAATGCCAAGGTTGGTTTTTTTCCCATGGGAACATTGGATGCTAAAATCAACAGGGATTTTCAGCTCAAGATGGCACACTAGGAAACATATTTACTTTCTGTTCCTCCTGAAACCATATTTAAATAAAACTGTAGAAATACCAAAATTAATCAACCAATAAAGGCCAAGACATTTTGGAAGCCATCAACCACAGAAAGATTTCAACACATTTCGAGAAGGCAAACAATGAAATGGAGGAACCATGAATAAAATAATGAAGAAAAGACTAATCCTAAGTAAGGTCTGCACAAAGCCAGTCAGCTTTTGCTGAGCTCTGGTTATAGTAAAGGGCAGAGGAAAGAAGACGGGCTGAAAACAAGGAGACAAAAGTCATTTTAGGAAAAAAAGGTCATTTAATGAGCTCCAGGGAACACTCAGCCTGCTGCCATACTCACTCATGAATTACAATGGATTGTTGGTAAGCAAGACAAGAAAACAGGGAAGAAACAAAACAAACAAAAATCAAGACATTGTTTCTTACTGAACTCTTCTCAAATGAGATCGAGGAATTATGCTTCAATGCCACAGCTGTAAATCATTTCTGCTCTTGGAGACATTAGAAAGGGCTGATAATATTTACCCTTTTTTTTCAGACAGAATTTAGGTCTGAGCAAAAGCTTTTGTGTCCTCCAACCCCAAAGTTTATTGGGGATGGCAGTCCAAATTTGCTGTGACATACCATAAAAAGAATCTCATGAGCAGAGGGTCCAACTAATTTTGGAATACATGAATTATGCCCAGTGTTATTTTCAATAGATTTTGAACAAAAATATAGAAATACATTTTTACTGATCTATATGATTCTGGGTTCTGAAACTTCTACATGTCACATGTGTGATACATAACACGCAATGTCAGCCCCAGGAGAGAGAAAACACTCCAATGAAGCAAGCCAAAGAAACAAGTTTTAAACAAGGTCAAGTGATGTGTAGGCCAGGATTGTTCAACTCTTTCCTGTCATGCTGAAGCTTCCAGCTCCTGAATAACAACACATGTTTCCCTTGTCCTAGACACCCAAGAGTATGTCTCCTCTTGTGGGCATAAGAATCTCTAGAGTAACATATGTGTACTAAAGAGTGGACCCAGCTGGCATACTCACAATGACCAAATTGTGTTGATCGTACTTTAAACCAATACATCGCTCCACACTGAAGTTGCAATAAATGATATACTTGCTTTCTAGACATGAATGAGATGCCTTGCTGGATATACTCCAGGAAGGCCAGAGAATCTGGCTTCTAATCCATATGGAACAATTCACTGGTGAATTTCTTTCAGGATAGCCCATGATTTATCTAGAATATAATCTTTACATATCTGGATCCTTCAAACTAGACAAAGGGAAAATCCGGGCTTCATGCCTCAATTAGAAATGTGGAATGGTGCTATGCTGACAACTGGTGGTCCCTGACCTGTATCTTCTGAGATTAGAACACAGTGTGGTGGATGACCAATTCATGCGTTGAACAAAAGAAGACCTCCTACAGGGCAGTGCAGCTGTTTGTTACAGCTATGGCACTTAGGGCTAAGTACCATAAGGACTACAAGAAAAAAAGAAAAACAAGTAACACATGAAGCATATATGATAAGGAGGCACCACAGTCCAGAGCACGAGCTCTGGAATCACACAGGTTTGCTTCGAATCCCGGCTAAGCCACTACCATCTGTATACCCTGAAGAACAGTCCAAAGTTTATATATTGTTTTAGCAAATTTCAAAAAAGAAGTGAAGAAAGAACCTACCTGCCAGGAAGGGACATTGTGGGGTGCAGCATCCAGTCGGATCAGGGCTCTGCATCTCCTGCTCACAAATCTTCGCCACCTAGCTCATGGTGATGCTGGCAGCTGAGCAGCCCTGGAGAAGGCGATCCTGTCTCCAGGCCTCGCAGAGAAGCTGGGGAGGTCCCCGGAGGACGTGGCCCACACCCTGGCAAGCTCTGGGTGCCTCCTGCCCTCAGCTCTGAGCAGGCTCTGGCCTATGGGCCCAGTGGTGGGGAAGGGCTGGCCGATACATACGCAGGGCTGAGGAGCCTGCAGAGCCGATGCCCAGGCAGGGTGAGCTCTGGAGGAGAAGGCTTCCACAGTCCCCAACAGTCTCCGCATGGTGGTCCATCCGGTGCCAAACACCTGCCACCCACAGCGAGAAGTCCCAGCCGCTATAAAGTCCAGAAGGGGTCAGGCTCTTTGCCCTTGGGCCAGGTATCTCCAGGGGCTGGGCATCTCCAGGGGCTGGGCTTGCGTGGGGCCCCCAGCCCACCCCCTGACCCACCCGCCCTTTCTCTGTGACACGTACAATGGAATGTCAAGACCCAGGTTGAGCCGTCCAGTGTCCAGTGCGTGCTAGACCTCGAGCAGTGTTAGAAGGTAGGGAGAAGCTCTCCCACTTTCACTCTCTTTTCTCAGATCAGGCAGGCAGCACAGGCGAGGAAGAGAGGAGGTTGCCGTGCGCAGGCGGCTGCGGAGACCTGAGGCCTCAGCCAGATCGCGGGAATTTGGTGCCTGTTTTTTGTTGGTTGGGTTTTCTCGCCTGTGATTGGGCCCCGGCCCCGCGTGGGTGAGCCCGGCTGTTGCTGGTCAGCCGACCTTGGCAGGACCCCGGCGGTGCCGTACTCTGCTGACCTCCCGGGGGATAGGGGCCCCCGCTGGCCCGAGTGCGGGCGGGACGTCGGCTTATAGAAAAAGGTTACCTAAAGGGCTCCGCTGGCACGAACACGTGGAGAGCCGCGGGAGCACTGACGCCCAGTTGTCCCACGAGAGCACCGCTGCCGTCACCCGTGCAGTAGCAGGCTCCATCGCACGCCCGAGCCGGGCCACGGTGTCTCGCGCGGCTAGGTACCCGAAGCAGCCCTAGCCCGGAGCGGACCATCCCCAGCTGGGGGCCTTAGGGGGGAAACGCGAGGCCCGGAAGTGGAAGGGCGCAGGCCAGGTCACAATCCAGGGTCCCCCTCCTCCGCGTCCCGGGGCCGGACGGAGGGATGAGGCAGGGGGGTCCCGGGCAGCGCCGTTGCCGCTCCCCGCGCCGCCCGCAGCCATGGACACGGGGGAAGAGGACGGCGCCCGCAGAGTTCACAAAGCCCCGAGCGAAAAAGGCGAAGCCCAGTGCCGCGGGAGCTCAGCGCGAAACTGAGGCCGGCGTTGGTGGCCCAGGCCATGGAACCGGTGGCGGCCGAGGCCCCGGGCGAGAGGCCTACCTGGCGCGGCGGCGGCCGGAGGGCGGCGGCGGGTTGGCGCGGCCGCGCTACAGCCTTTTGGTGGAGATCGGGCACGGCAACTATGGCGTGGTGTACGAGGCAATGGCCGTGAGCACCGGGGCCCGGGTGGCGGTTAAGAAGATCCGTTGCGACGCCCCCGAGAACGTGGAGCTGGCGCTGGCCGAATTCTGGGCCCTGACCAGCCTCAAGCGGGGCCACCAAAACGTCGTGCAGTTTGAGGAGTGCGTCCTGCAGCGCAACGGGCTAGCCCAGTGCATGAGCCACGGCAACAAGAGCTCACAGCTTTACCTGCGCCTGGTGGAAACCTCGCTCAAAGGAGAAAGGATCCTGCGTTATGCTGAGGAGCCCTGCTATCTCTGGTTTGTCATGGAGTTCTGTGAAGGTGGAGACCTGAATCAGTATGTCCTGTCCCGGAGGCTGGACCCAGCCACCAACAAGAGCTTCATGCTACAGCTCACGAGCGCCATTGCCTTCCTGCACAAAAACCACATCGTGCACAGGGACCTAAAGCCAGAAAACATCCTCATCACAGAGCGGTCTGGCACCCCCATCCTCAAGGTGGCAGACTTTGGACTAAGCAAGGTCTGTGCTGGGCTGGCTCCCCGAGGTAAAGAGGGCAATCAAGACAACAAAAATGTGAATGTGAATAAATACTGGCTATCCTCAGCCTGCGGCTCAGACTTCTACATGGCCCCTGAAGTCTGGGAGGGACACTACACAGCCAAGGCTGACATCTTTGCCCTGGGCATTATCATCTGGGCAATGATAGAAAGAATCACTTTCATTGACCCTGAGACCAAGAAGGAGCTCCTGGGGACCTATATCAAACAGGGGACTGAGATCGTCCCTGTTGGTCAGGCGCTGCTACAAAACCCAAAGATGGAGTTGCACATCCCCCAGAAACGCAGGACTTCCATGTCTGAGGGGATCAAGCAGCTCTTGAAAGATATGTTAGCTGCTAACCCACAGGACCGGCCTGATGCCTTTGAACTTGAAACCAGAATGGACCAAGTCACACGGGCTGCTTAAAATTCAGGGAAAAAATAAATCTTGGGTGTTTTTAAACTACGTGAGTGTACTTCTTTTTGTTCTGCATGCACACTTCCTGGACTACTGGATTCTTCAATCTGAGCCCAGGGAGGCGGGGGGTATGGACTTGGAGGCAAATGCAGGGTTGAAGAGAACTAAGTGCTGGTTACCAAAGATTCCTCCCAAGTCTCAATGAGGAGATGTGGGATTATCTGAGTACAAATGAGAAAGTCTAGGGAAGTTTTGAGTAGACATTGCATTTGAGCTGGAAAAAAAAAAAAAAAAAAAAGCCTTCCTAGGCTTTCATTTTCCATTCTGCCCCTCTTTTCCCCAAGCCCCCCGTTTACGGCTTCGGGTGTCATCGGTGCTTCAGCAGGCAGCACCTCTGACACCAAAGCTATGGACACCACACCTCCTTCTCAGGCTGTCATTTTCCAGTCTGCCCCGTCTCCAAGTAGAACCACTACCCATTTCACACAGCTGGTCTAGTTCTGGGAACACACCACTCACTGGTAGCAATGCCTCAGCCCATGCCTCGTCTCATTTACCTGCAACGCTGGCCAACAGATAGACCAACACTTCAAAGTTATGACAGAAAGTTGAGTAAGTTATATGCTTGGAATTGCATTTATTATTGTTAACAAGCACAACTGTAGTGCTTAGACTATAACAAGTAATATTCTAAGTGCTTAGCAAATATTAACTCACTTAATCCTTATAATGGCCACCCTATAGGTAGGTAATATTCATAATATTCACCTTTTTGGGGGGAAACTGAGGCCCAGAAGGGTTGAATAGCTTGTCTAATGCCACACAGTAAGTAGAGGGCAGAAACCCAGGATGAAAACCGGACAGTGTAGACTTTCATCACTTTGCTGTGTCACCTTATTAGATGTTGTGGTTAGGGAAGGGACTAAACTGACAAGACTCTGAAATAGAGAAGGGAGAAATGAGAAAATGACGGATCCTAGAAACTAGAGAGGATTTCAGCTCAGAAATTTCTGGTGATGAGACCCGGAAGAACAAGAACTTGGTTGGAATATTAACTTGGGGTAGTACCTGAATCCACTGAGAAATGGTTTTGTTTTGTTTAAAATTTAGAAAGGCCAGTTGGATGAAGATTAATTTAAAAAAAAAGGTAGAAAAGAGGAAGGTGCCTTAAGTGAGACATAACCTCTTCCCTCTAGGGGAAGGAGTCCTGTGGGAAAGGATGTGCATATATAAAATTCTGCCTCCAGACTGCCTTCAGACTTGAGCTACAACGTCAACTCTTCCCTGGGTCTGCCTCTCTTGGCCTGTCCTGCATATTTCAGACTCGCCAGCCTGAAGTCCTGTGACTCAGTTGCTTAAATTAATCTCATATACACAGACATCACTGGGTCTGTTTCTCTGGAGAACCCTAAAATAGATTTTATACTAATATACTACAGTAATGTATACATACGTATAATCTGAAACAATACAGAAGAAACTGATGAATGCTCGCCTCTCGAAGGAAGGACGGGACGGAGAGTGGGGAGCACCACCCCTGTGCACCGAACAGCCTTTAGTGCTGCTGCCAGCCCGGCCGCCCCAGGTTCAAGCAGATATAATGGCGTGTGGCCCAGGCAGTGGCTACACAGCTAAGGATTTTAAGGCACAATGCAGCGAGATGCCAGGGCCACGGTCACACACGTGGAATATTCTAAAGCCAAGAGCGGTCACAGGATTCCACGCATGGGCCCCCGAGGGCACTCTGGAGGCCGTCGCAGACCCTCAGGTCCCATGTGAGGAGACAGCCCACTAGAAACACAGCAGGTGGCCCTCCTCCCAGATCTCGCCCGGGACAGCCTCCCGGGCACCCGGCCTCCTCTGCACAGCACGGGGCAGGCTCACAGAGGGAAGAGCGGCCCAAACCCAAAAGTCACACCAAACCCCACGGAAGAAGAGTAAAGCAAGGTGATGAGAGGAGGGGTCCCTCGGGAAGCTGGCCACTCAGGATTTCCAGCGTCTTCCACAGAAAGCCAGCTCATGAAGCACCAAGACCTGTCCTGGGTCACACTCAGAGGACTTGACCCCGTGACCCCACAGCCCGGCTTCCCAAGCCTCCTCGATGCTGAGGATGCTGACGCGGATCGGCACGGAGGAATGGGGGGGCACACGGCTGGGGGGATGCTGGGAACTCAGGACTGACCCACCCCGAGGCTCCACCCCAGCAGGCGCCACACACACCAGATGGTCTTGATGATTTCGTGAGCAGCATCGTGGGGTTTGTCCTGAAAGACAACAAGACAGGGTTCAGAGCTGTCCCTCCCCGCTCTGGTGATGTGGGTGACCAGAGGAGACGGAGGCTGCGGCCCCGGGACTCCCCGCCTCATTTCCCCACCCACGGGTCCTACCAGAGAGCTCCACCCACAGCGCTGGGGCCATGTCCTGCCACGTGGGACACGCTGGCTCCGGGACCGCCTGTTCCTGTAGCGCCCTGCCGCCCAGCGGACTGCGGGGAAGGGACCGGGACGGACTCGAAGCCCCCAACCCTCCTGCCCCAGGACTTCCCCCGGGCACTCCTGCAACCTGGAAGCCACAGGCCTGCCTCTGAGTCCCTGAACTGCCGCAGGCCTCGGCCTCCATCTGTAAAATGGGGAAACACCACTCGTGCAACCACAGGGAGTGGGCGAGCAGAGGTCCTCCCTCCCGGCCACAGCGGCGCTCTCCTGGCCCCACTGCGCCCGGCAGGCTGGCCTCGCCGCTTTCCCCGAGGAGCACATCAGGAGTCGCTCTGGCCTTTCGCCGGGGTCTTGGCGGCCAGCTAACCCAAGACCCTGCAGAAACCGAGTGAGGACGACGCATCGTGTGGACGGTCTGTAACTCTAGAGGCACCTCCGCCCCGGCGGTGAAGATTCCTATCGCGGTGAGGAGGGGCCTCGAAGAGGATGCACAGCGAGAGGAGGGGCCACGAAGAGCACGGGCTGAAGCCCGAGGTGAGATGGTCAGGCCCAGAGCTGCCAGCCCTGCCCCAGGACAGCGACTGCCCCTCTCAGCCCAGGCCACAATTTCCACGCTTCACAGTGGAGGACGGCAACGCGGGCAGAGCCCCTATGGGCCAGGGCAGCGATGCCCAGAAGGTCCCAGGACAGGGCCCCCCACGGCGCAGCGGTCCTATCAGGTCAAACAACTCCGGAAACACCCTTTGTGTCCTAAGCCTCATCTTTGCAACAGCAGCCCTACTGAGCTATAATTCACACAGAATGGGCCCCCGCTTCAAGTATACAGTTCAGTGGCTTTTAATACATTCAGAGCTGGGCAACCATCCCCTCCATCTAGTTCCAGAACATCCCATCACCCCATTAGCACACGCGCCCCAATCCCCTCACCAGCCCCTGACAACACTAATCCACTCTGCGTTTCTGTGGATTTGCCCGTTCTGGACGTTTGTAAATAGAATTATGATATGTGACCTTTTGCCCAGAATCTTATTTTTTAAGGCAAAGGAAAAAAACAGTCTTCTATCGTTCTTAATAATATCCTCCAACTTACCAAGGACGGAGCAGTAAATATCCATTGAACTCATATTACTTAGACAAGGCCGGGGGCGGGAGATGGAGCACGTGCGGTCCAGCACAGGACAGCCCTGCAGACCAGTGGTTCCCAACGCAGGGGAACCGACCTGCAGCATCAGCGCCACTGCTGACCCAGAAACCCTGGGGAAGAACCACTGATGGAACAATCGGCCCCAAGGCCTCCTGGCAAACGGCAGAAAACAGTGAGGACAGCTGGGTTTGGAAAAGAGTCTGGCAGCTCCTCAAAGGTTAAACAGTTAGCAAATGACCCAGCAATTCCTCTCCTGGGTGTCTGCCCAAGAGAAATGAGAATATTTGTCCACAGAAAACCCTGAACATTGGGCTTCCCTGGTGGCGCAGTGGTTAAGAATCCACCTGCCAATGCAGGGGACACAGGTTCGAGCCCTGGTCCGGGAAGATCCCACATGCCACGGAGCAATGAAGCCCGTGCGCCAAAACTACAGAGCCCGCGTGCTGCAACTACTGAAGCCCGTGTGCCTAGAGCCTGTGCTCCGCAACAAGAGAAGCCACCGCAATGAGAAGCCCGCGCACTGCAACAAAGACTAGAGCCCACTCACCACAACTAGAGAAAGCCCGCGCGTAGCAACGAAGACCCAACGGAGCCAAAAAAAAAACCACACCAAAAACCCGAACATTAATGTTCACAGAGGCGTGATTCACAACCGCCAAAAGGTGGAAACCACCCAAATGTCCATCAACAGATGAACGAATAAACAAATGTGTCCACCAGACACTGAAATATTATCCATCCACGAAAAAGAGTGAAGCACTGACGCTTGCTCCAACGTGGATGGACCCTGAGAACACGATTGCTAAGTGAGAGAAACCAGATGGAGAAGGACACACAGGGTGTGATTCCATTGATGCGAAACGTCCAGAACAGGCAAGTGCACAGAGACAGAGAGTGGGTTCCTAGTTGTCAGGGGCTGGGGAGGGGGATGGGAGGGATGCTAATGGGGTGGGGTTTCCTCTCGGGATGATGGAATGGTCTAAAATTGGTAGTAGTGACGACTGCACTCAATGAATACAAAGCAGGGCACGGCCCGCTTTAGGTGGATGAGGTGAAGAGTGTGGGAATTACACCTCAAAACAGCTATCAGGGCCTCCCTGGTGGCGCAGTGGTTGAGAGTCCGCCTGTCAATGCAGGGGATACGGGTTCGTGCCCCGGTCTGGGAGGATCCCATATGCTGCGGAGCAACTGGGCCCGTGAGCCATGGCCACTGGGCCTGCGCGTCCGGAGCCTGTGCTCTGCAACGAGAGAGGCCACGACAGTGAGAGGCCCGCGTACCGCAAAAAAAAAAAAAACAACAAAAAAAAAACAGCTATCAAAAACACCAGCATGACCAAGAGGGACCTCCCTGGCGGCCCAGTGGTCAGGACTCTGCGCTTTCACTGCCGAGGGCCCAGGTTCAATCCCTGGTTGGGGAACTAAGATCCCACGAGCTGCACGGCACGGCGAAAAACAAACAAAAAACCACAACACAATCTATAGGAAGAAATGCGAGGTATTGTTAAAAAAGCACCTCCACCTCAGTAGGAAAATACTGAGCATCTAAGACACTCATGTGGCCGACGGACTCTGTTGCTGGTCCACAACATTCAGTGAGTCCAGACAGACAGTCCTGGCAGCCCTGAATTCCCTGGGCTCCTGTACCCACTGAAAGCAGAGAAGACGCCAGGCTGTCCCGCAGGGTCTGCTCAGAGACAAACGCACACAGCACAGTGTACAAGGCGCTGAGGTAGCCACAGGATGAGGAGGAGGGTCTAGAACTTTCCACCAACGCTCTCCCGCGTCACACTCCTCCTGAGGGGAGCTGGCCCCCGTGCACTGAGGAGCCTCAGCAGCCCTGCGGGGCCCACGGGCAGAGGAGCCACGGGAGGGGCCTCCTGGAAGCCAGGCATCCCTTCCGGTCCGGCCTTCGGATGGGACAGCCCTGGCTGAAGCACCTACTGCAGCCTCCTGAGGGACCCTCGGCCGGAATCCCCTGGCCTGCCTGCTCTGAATCCCTGCCCTCAGAAACCACGGGAGGTCATCAGTGTGCATCGTCTCAGGCTGCTAAATTCATGTCTGCGTTCAGGCCGATACCCTACCCTGCGAGCACAGCCCATAAGAACAAGTCTTAGAGCCACGGAAGGACATGACAGTACCCAGGAGAGTCTCATTCCAGTCACCACTGTGGAGTTACATAACAGCGTGGGCACTCTGAAAGGACCCCGTGAGCACGCACGTGTGCCTGAGCATGCGCCGCGTGGAAGCCCCCTGCTGGCTCGGATTGTGCTCCCTCCCTCGGGCCCCTCAGGAGGCTGGACGTGCCCCAGAGATGCTCCTCCTGCAGGGGCGGCAGGGGCCCTCACCGCACGCAGGCCGCAGCCCTGGCTGAGCCACCGCGTCTCAGGCTGCATCACACAGGCCTGGGAAGACAAGGGCCTGGAATGTGGTCTCATCTGTGATGAGATGAACTCAAGCTTTCCCAAGCTTTAAAACCAGAACGAAAGGAAGGAAACAGTTTACGACGTGCCTCCTGCAATCTCAGGATGCTGCTTTAGGGACTGGCCAGCTTCCAGCAACCGTCCTGAGTCGTATGATTTAAGATGGCCTGATCACCATCGATGATTCAGAAGCTCTCACAGCTTCTCGGCTGTGGCCTCTTCTTCTGCTTCACAGGCCTTCAGAACAGAGCGACGCCAGAAGCCGACCCAGAAAGGTCCGACTGAGAACAGTCCTGAGGAAGCCCACGCTTAGGAGCACCCACACCTCCTCCCCCGGGGGAGCCCTGGAACTCCGGGGTTTGAGGCCAGCCCTGGTCTCACTGCACAGGACGCCCGGCCTCCGCATCCCAGCCACAGCCCCGGCCCGCTGCTGGCTGCTTGCAGAGTCAGTGACTAACCCAGGCTCTTCTCACTGACAGCCTCAGAGCCTCCGCAGGAAGCTGCGCAGAGGCTTAGCGGAATGCTGCTCACCACAGAGCCAGCGGCCTCACTCCGGGGTCCTGGGAAAACAGCCGCAATAAGCACAACCGTTCCCGCCTGAAAAAGCACCCTGGGTGGAAGCCGGAGGCTGTCATCAGGCCTGAGCCGCCACCAAGCCCGTCCCGTCCACTCCCCTCCCCTGCCCTGTCCAGCTCAGGTGAGGTCGGGGGCCGCCCACGGGGCTGGGGAGTCTGGCTGTCCCACTCGGCAGGCCCCTGCCTCCTCCTTGACCGTGAGGACAGGTGTGGGAACAGGAACTCCACCCGGACGCCCTCAGGTCTGGCTGTGCCCCCGCTCGTCCCTGCAGGCCCTGCGCCAGGCGTGAGGAGCCTGGACAGGAGGCCTCCTGGGTGCTCGCTGCCAGAGAACGGCCCACCCCTGAGCACGCAGGCTGGTTCACGGTGACAGGAGCACAACATCTGGAGACATCGTCCCTGGAGGACCCGGCGAGAGGCAGGGGGCAGAGACTAGGGAGGTGACAAGACGTGGACTCCATCATCCTCTTCCCACTTGCAGCAGGAAGACGCCGGGACCCAGGGGGCCTCCGAGGCAGGGGCATCACACCGGGACGAGCATCAGAATCCCTGGTCAGAGTGGAGTTCTGGGGCCCACCCGCAAAGTTTCAGAGTCAGCAGGTCTGGGTCCCAGGAACCTGCATTCCTAACCAGTTCCAGCTGGTGGGGAAGCTGCTGGCCCGGGGACCCGCTCAGAGAACCACCGGCCTGAAGCAAGCAGGGACTCTTGCTCTATCACCACCTGCTGAGGGCACGAGTGCCCAGGAGGTGCCGAGGGGGAGCAACCTGGGACTCTGCCCGCAGTCCCCACTCCCCAGCAGGCTGCAGGGGGCACTGCCTGCGGGCTGGGGGTCGCTGCCTTCTTCCCCGAGGCTCTGCACACCTCCGGAGCCCTGGGGTGGGGGCCAAGGCAAGCGGGACAGAGCGGCCAGGGTGCAATGCACGCACTGCCTCCCGAAGTGGAGAAGCACAGCGGGAAGAGTCAAAGGCAGGGGAGATGGAACACGGCGGGAGGTCTGCCGGCTGTCTCTCTGCCTCTCCCAGTGGCAGGGCTTTGAGAGCAGAGATCTGGCTGGAGGAGTGGAAAATCCACAGAAGGCTCTCCGTCTGGGAGGAAAGCCAAGCGGGTGAGCAGAGGGTCCCGAGGCCCAGCGAAGGCGCTCAGCCTCACCTCTCAGCCTGCGGCCCTGCTGGGGAGCACCCACTCGCCAGGGAGAGGAA
Source organism: Mesoplodon mirus (assembly GCF_964341445.2). Classification (NCBI taxonomy): domain Eukaryota; kingdom Metazoa; phylum Chordata; class Mammalia; order Artiodactyla; family Ziphiidae; genus Mesoplodon; species Mesoplodon mirus. Next base: position 47,106,922 of record NC_138992.1, read on the forward strand.
GCAGGGGGTGAAGGGGGAGGGGGAGGGCCAGTGCCTGCAGTGGGCCTGAGTATTCAAGAAGTGAACAGGTTTTCACTTGAAAATGAGTGCATTTCACACAGGGGCGGGGGTGGCAGAGAGACTGGCTGTGGAGCATCACAGTGGTCTCGTCCACAGTCAGCCCCGGACGTCCGCAGGCCCCCAGCAAGGGGGTGCTGCCTGGCCCCAGGACCGTACCTGAGGACAAGCCAGGCCAAGGATGGGAACTGCCTGATAAAGCGATGCAAAGGAGAGAGCCAGGAAGGAGGCTATCCTCCCACCGCCCACCCGGACCTCTCCCCACAGGGCCAGGAGACAAACCAGGCTGGTCTTGGGACCCAGCCACGTCGCAAAACCCTGCCCGCGAGACTGGCACTGCAAGAACAGTCAACATGGGAAAACAGAAAGGGGCTGCCGGGACTCCATGAGGCCAAAGTCCAGCTGGAGGAGGAAGAGAGAAGAGGGAGTGGGCCAGTGGCTCCCGGGTCACGGACATGGTGGGCCCGTGGCCCTGACCCGGGTGGGTGGGACCCGCTGTGCACACAGGGGCCCTGATGACCAGGGTCCAAGGAAGGAGCCGCCATGAGGGAAAGGGGTCTAGAGCCTCACTGTGCCCAGAGCGGCCCCTGGCCACCTGGACGAGGAGCAATGGTGCGCGGTGGCCCACTCCAGTGGCGTGTGCTGTGAGCACAAGATGCACGTGGATTTCTAAGAGCGCGCACGCACACACACAAAGTAACACTGCCCTTCAGGAATTCTTTAAATGGCACGTTGAAAATGTCGTGTCTGGGCTATACTCGGTTACGTACAATGCTATGAAAACGTACCTCGCCTCCTCCTCCTGACTCGTCACGTGGCTCCCATGAGGGCACGCGCATGGCTCGTGTGCCCCCTCACTTACCGCCGCACCTGCGTAAGCGTTTCCAGACCTGACCCTGAGCCTGAACTCCATGCCTGGGTCCGCAGCTCACAGAAGCCAGTCTGCGCAGAGCCAGGACCGGCCGGGACGTCCTGCTGTCCGGGCAGCCGTCCTTCTGCAGGACGGGCATGGGTGTGTCCACAGGAGGATGGGGCGCCACGGGGGCTTCAGGGGTGACAAGACCATTTCAGTTGCTTCAATCCAAACTAGCCCACCTGTAAGAGCCCGGGCCGCCCAGCCACCCAAGGAGCCGCTGCAAGTGCTGAGCGCCTGACGCCGGGGGTGTGTGTGGAGGGGCCGTCGTGGAGTGACCCCGGTGGGACGGGGGAATGCGACAACCAAAAGTTCACCACCAGAATTTTTCTCGCCCTCACCAAAGAAAATGCTTTACTGCCACAGAGCAGTGCGGCCTGAGGCCGAGGCCGTGACGGGAAGGGAGGGAAAGCCCAGGGATAAAGGAAGCCCTTCCTAGGGGGCACAGCTGGAGGAGGACTCGCCGCGCTCCCCGCGACAAGCGGCAGCACGGCCTCCACCCAGCGGTCTCAAAGGCCAAGGCAGGCGCGCCCCCAGCCTTCCAACTGTCTCCCACTCCAGCAAGGGGTCCTGTTAGCACCGTATCAGTACAACTGGCATCACCCCACCCCAGGACCAAGCCAAACGAACGCCTCTCCAGGGGCCTCGAGACCCCATGATCTGGGCCACGCACACGGGAGCATCACTCAGCCACGCAAAGGGGTGAAGCCCTGACACTCACAGCAACGTGGACAGACCTTGAGAACACGATGCTCAGTGAGAGAAGCCAGACACAGAAGGACACACAGTGTGTGACTCCATTGATGGGAAACGTCCAGAACAGGCAGATCCACAGACACAGTGAGTGGGTTCCTAGTGTCAGGGGCTGGGGCAGGGGACTGCAGGCCCTTTGCGCTGATGGAATGTTCTGGAATTAGAAGACGTGATGGCTGCACAGCTCTGTGAATATAGTAAAAGCCATTAAATTGCACACTTCATATGGGTGAGTTCTGTGGTGTGTGAATGCTATCTCGACAAAGCTGTTATTTAAAGAGAGACAAAACCCACAAGACCCAGCGCGGCTCTTCCTCCCCTTGTCCCGCCCCTTCACCTGGTGTCTCTCCCAGACAGGTGTGGGCCCAGAGAGTCCTGCGGGCCCAGCACCTGCTCCCTGGTGGGAGCCTCACTCAGCCTGCAGGGTGAGCACAGAGAAGACACCAGGGAGCCACCTTCACACCAGGGGAAACGTGAGCCGCCACCACCACCACGCAACGCGCAAATCCTTCCCGAGAGCTCCCTGCCCCGAGCCCCACGACTCCCGCCGTCCCCGTGGGCACCACCCCGTGGCGGCCCCCACCCCGCAGCACACAGCCTGCAAAAACCCCTTCCCCACCCGGGAAAAGACGCGTCAGGTTTTTAAAGGACCAGTGTTCTCAGAGGTAACCTCTCTCACACACCGGCTGCCCGGGCACCTGGGGTGAGTCTGACACGCTTTCCGGACATTGGCCGCGCACCCCATGACTAACTGAGGGGATTCAAACGGAAGCCCCTCAGAGATGAGGAGGCATCGTCATCCAAGGTCAATACTCAGTGAAGCACACAGCCTCTGACCTCCCAACTGCAGCTCACGGGAACCTGTGACTCGGCAGCCCTGCCAGGCGCCCTGGACAGGAAGAGGGTCCGGTCAGACACAGGGGCGCTGAGGAACAGAGTATACAGGCGGCATGTGGATGTTAGGGACCAAAGTACGAAAGCTAACAGCCACGTACTTACGGAACACCAGGCTTTTCCCGGTGATCCCTTCCTCTTTAAAGAGGCTACTTCACCCACGGAAAGTCTTCAAAGGGTTAACCTGCCTTCCACCTGAGCTCAGATTAGGCAGGACTCACACCAGCAGAGGTCAGATCAGAAAATATTTTGAGTCATGGGGAGGGATGGCTCACTCGGCGCCCACTTCAGCTACTACTCACTGTGGAGTGAAGGGTGTGACTGCTCAGCGGGCCTTCATCAGAGCCCCGTGGGCTCTCAGGAGGAACCCACAAGCAGGCGGGGGCAGTCACGCTGGGGCCGCTCCACGCCCACAGCCTCAGTGAGTCATGGAGGGGAAGGACCACTGCCCGCACGCCCTCCTGGCTCCTGCCCTGCCATCAGGCAGCCAAAGATACCACCTGCTTCCTCCTGAGCTGAGACCCGGTTTTTCCCACCAAAAGAAGTGCCATCCTGCTTTAGAAATGCCACCGTGAGCTATAAGTGGATATCTGGGAACTCTCAGTCACAGAAGGAACAAAACTCGCCCTGCACCCCGCCCTCCTATTTGTCACTTGCGCAAAAGCCCATCTTGGAGGCTGGACACTTCCGCGTACAGGCGGTTGTGGCTGTTTGCACTTGCTCCTGCGGGTGCCCCCTCCTCAGACAAGCCACCCACACCTCCCCCAGGGCAAATCTGGCAGCCGCACCCTCTGGGACCTCAGCTGATCCCATATTCGGGGCACTACACCTCAGCTGAACTTCTGTGTTTATAGATCACCTACCGTCCTTAGTTCATAAGTTTTGAGAATAATACTGTCACCTGCAGAATGGGAGAAAACATTTGCAAACGAATCAACGGACAAAGGATTGATCTCCAAAATATATAAACAGCTCATGCAGCTCAATATTAAAGAAACAAACAACCCAATCCAAAAATGGACAGAAGACCTACATAGACACTTCTCCAAAGAAGATATACAGATGACCAACAAGCACGTGAAAAGCTGCTCAACATCACTAGTTATTAGAGAAATGCAAATCAAAACTACAATGAGGTATCACCTCACACCAGTTAGAATGGGCATCATCAGAAAATCTACAAACAACAAATGCTGGAGAGGGTGTGGAGAAAAGGGAACCCTCTTGCACTGTTGGTGGAAATGTAAATTAATACAGCCACTATGGAGAACAGTATGGAGGTTCCTTAAAAAACTAAAAATAGAATTACCATATGATCCAGCAATCCCACTGCTGGGCATATACCCAGAGCAAACCATAATTCAAAAAGACACATGCACCCCAATGTTCACTGCAGCACTATTTACAATAGCCAGGTCATGGAAGCAACCTAAATGCCCATCGACAGACGAATAGATAAAGAAGTTGTGGTACATATATACAATGGAATATTACTCAGCCATAAAAAGGAACGAAATTGAGTCATTTGTTGAGACATGGATGGATCTAGAGACTGTCATACAGAGAGAAGTAAGTCAGAAAGAGAAAAACAAATATCGTATATTAATGCAGGTATGTGGAACTTAGATAAATGGTACACATGAACTGGTTTGCAGGGCACAAGTTGAGACACAGATGTAGAGAACAAACGGATGGACACCAAGGGAGGAAAGCTGTGGTGGGGTGGGGATGGTGGTGTGCTGAACCGGGCAAGTCGGATTGACATGTATACACTGACATGTATACACTGATATCAAACTGATGACTAATAAGGACGTGCTGTATATAAAAATAAAATAAAATTCAAAAATCAAAGAAAAAAAAGAATACTGTCTACTGTCCTCCGTGCCCCCTGGAACACTCACTGTAAATATCCAGGAGGTGCTTGCAGAATGAATGAATCAATGAACAAACAAGCTCACTCATTTCAAACGTGAGGTCACATGTGTAAGCTGACCTTCTAAGAAGTTAAGCTTCTGGAAGGAGCCCATTTTCTTAATGTATTCAGCCTCGAGTCATCACAAAATATGAACTCTTATAAAGTACTGCCCCCTCACTTCCCATGAGAAAGCAAACTTCCTCAGCAGGGAAATGGGAGGGTAGCAGACATTACCCGCAAAGCTTTAGGAAGGCTGCGGCTCGCTGAGCACTTCACTAGGGCCCCTGACCGCCTGCCTGGTAGTAGGACAGACACACCAGGAACTGCTGCTGACCGGCAGAAAGAGCGCCAGGCCAGGCAGACAGCACACCCCGCACCCTGCCAAGCGAGGTCCGGCCAGCAAGGGAAAGATGCTCTCCACTTCAGAACCGCCCACCACTAGAAAGCCAGGTCCTGCCAGGGCCTGGACACACGAGGCCTTCCTTACAAGGGTTACAAATCTGTGGCCTCGCTCTGCCTCGAATAAAAGACAGTGACGGGGACAACGTGACCATCTCCAGATGAACTTTCAACTTCGTTTCAAGTGCCTGGGTGCCGGGTCACAGTGGATTTCTAAGCTCTTCCAATACTCAAAAATACCAATTTCTAACATGCAGAAGGGTTGTTAAACATACACTTAGCACAGACACCAGTCCCACTCCTGAGTATCTTCTCAAGTGAGGTAAAAACCCACGTTCACGTGGAAACCTGCCCTGGGATGTTTACAGCAGCTTTATTCCCGATCCCCTCAAAACTGGAAACATCCCACAAGTCCTGCCACACGCAGGCGAATGGACAAACGGAGAATGGAATACAACACAGCCAGAAAAAGGAGTGGCTTCTCATACCTGCAGCAACAGAGATGACGGACTTCCCTGGTGGCCCAGTGGCTAAGACTCCGCGCTCCCAATGCAGGGGGCCCGGGGTCCATCCCTGCTCAGGGAACTAGATCCCGCACACCGCAACTAAAACATACTGCACGCGGCAATGAAGATCCCATGTGCCGCAACTAAGACCCGGCACAGCCAAGTAAATAACTAACTAAATAAATATTTAAAACAACAACAACAAAAAACAAAACCGGGAGGAATCTCGCATAGGTTTTGCTGAGCCAAAGCAGCCAGAATCAAAAAGCTACATGCTGTTGTTCCGTTTATCTGACTTTCTGGAAAAGCCAAAACCTTAGGGACAGAGAGGAGATTAGTGGCCAAGAGGCTAGAGGCGCGCTGGCGCCCAAGGGCAGCAATGGGATGACAGGATTGCTCTGCCGCCTGATGGCGATCATCTGTCAAAACTCCTACAACTGTGCACTACAAGTGAACTATGCTTCACGGCCACTAAGGACACACAAATTATTACATTTTGAAAAATGCGCCGGCCAGCCAGCCCGTGCATGACAAGTGCAGTAAGAGGGGCGGGGAGGCGAAGCAAATGGATCAGCTGGAGTTCTGAAGGTTCTCCCCGCTTTCAGTTTCCCTCCCTGGGATGTCTCCCCGACCTGCCCACTGCTCAGGCCGCCCACCCGGGCCACCCGGAGTTACCCGACCAGAAAAGCCAGAGCCCAGGCTCAGCCGCGCCTCCAGGCACAGGAAGGGCAAAATTAGAAAGCGCCAGTGCGCAGTGGCGGGCTGGAAACCCTCGGACCTCAGATAACTGCGGAAAACCGGGGCTCGGAGTCAACATCCGCTCCCAGGCGGTCCCAGCGTCCCGACCCCGACCCCGACCCCGGCCGCGACACAGTTTCCACAGTCGACACACACGGAGCCCGCGCGAGGGGCGGGTCGCGCGGGCTTCCCCGCCGGGTCACCTGGAGGCCGGTCCCCCACAAGCCGAGCGCACGAAAGGGCGCCCCAAAGGCGCCGGCCCAAGGTGCCCGCTGCGCTTTCCCTCCGGAAGATGGGCCGCGGGGCCCAAGCATAAACCCTGAGACAAGGAACACGCGCACCACGCCGCCACGGGGGACGAGAGGCCAGGCGCCCACCTGGCCAGACACCCTGCATTTCTGGAATCACCAGACGCCTGTGTAAATTTCTGTTTGGCGGGTCATTTTCCAAAGGCCACTCAAGATCAGGGGATAGAACGCCTCCTCTCCAACTGTCCTGCCAGCCCACCCACTCAAAATCAGAGGGACAAAATGCCTAACTAAAACAAAACAAAACAGAAACACAAAAAACTGGAGAGAGGGAGGAAAGGGTGCCCTCAAAAATAAAAAAAAACTAAGCACGTTGACAGCGCTAAGAATAAACTACCAGGAAAAAGAAACCCTACACTTCAGATCCTGAAGTACAGAAGGGCAAGCCCGCCGGCAGTCCAGGCCCGGTGGGACGGGGGTCCCCAGCCCTGCAGAGCCAACCGCAGACCGGCTAGGGCGCCCCTCGGAAGCGCGGGGTCCCCACGGCTGAGTCTGCGCCCCCGGCCGGCGCCGGCTCCGCTCTGCCCACCTTGCGCGCGGGGGCTGGAAACAGCCGCGGAGAACCACGGCGGGGCAGGAACGGGGGCTGCAAAGAGGGTCTGGCGACTCGAGTCGCTCCGTTTCTCGGTGGGCTCAGCGCGCGCCGTGGGGGAAAAGGGGCGGGGGTCCAGGAGTAGGGGACGGGCGGCACTTACGTAGACCGGCAGCGGTCACGGGTAGACGGCGGGCTCGGCCCCCACGAGCGACTCCAGCCTCAGCTCCAGCTTCTCCCCCATGTCTTCGCGCGCGGCCCCCGCACCGTGCTAGTCTGGCGGTTGGGGGAGGGGCGCGGTGCAACCGGAGGGGGCGGGGCAGACGGACGGGCGGGCGGGCGGGAGGCTGAGGGGAGGGCGCCTGGCCTGGGCCTCAGCCGCCGCTGGGCTCCTTTCCGGCCCCCGGCTCCCTCTTTGTGATCACAGGCCTGGGGCCTCCAGCGCTGCTGCGAACTAGGGCCGTCATGGGGCGAGCACAATGAGCCGGGGACCAGGCTGACCCCGCCTCAGGACTCGCCGGCTCTCACGCACGCACGCACGCACGCACGCACGCACGCACGTCTTCGGCTGCCCCCGGCCACCCCCACCGGCCCGAAGTGGAGACCCGGGAAGACCCTCGGGGCCTGGGGTGGGGGGTTCGACTCCCGCCCTTGACGTACCGTGACACACCCCCTCCCCCCAATAATAAGACTATAATTCCTCATTAAATATGACAGCCGGAATCCCGGCTTCTGTTCACAAAAATGACGTGTATTTAGCCTATGCTAGGCACCAGACCGCGGACGCTCAGTACTGGCAAAAAGGGAAATGCCCTGCCCTCATGGCACTGCCATTTTAATTGGAATAGTAGTGAAAATGGTCAAGGGAGAAAATAAAGTGTCATCATTGCCACGGGGATGGTTAATCTCATGTGCGCACTGCGTGGGGCCCCGGCAACCACAAACATTCCAGATGTGGCCAGGAAGGTATTTTTCACAAGAGATTAACACTGAAATTGGTCCACTTCGCGTAAAGGAGATTGTCAATGCCTCGGCGTGGGTGGGCCTCCTCCATCAGTTGAAGGCTTGGAGAGAAAAATGAGGTTCCCTAGAAAGAGGGAACTGTTACTCCAATGGCCTTGGGACATCAGCTCTTCCCCGTGTCTCCAGCCCAGAGTCCTGCCCTGACTTGCCTGCCTCACGGTCACATGAGTCAACTCCTTAAAACAAAACTATATATGTAAAAATACTGAATACATACAAGCCTATTAATTTGTATATGTGTGTATACATATTATATATATGTATACACATGTTTATATGTGCGTGCGTTTGTAGTATATGTGTAAGTACTATATACAGTAAACATACAAGCCTATATATTTGTGGGTATATATTGTATACATGTATGTATGTGTATATATATAGTATACATACTATAAATGTGAACATGCTGTATACCCATATATTGATATAGGGGTGTGTATATACACAGTATATGTACACTGTATGTATGTATGTATGTATGCAGTGTATATTTATATATAGGTGTGTATATATGTTGTATACCTGTATGTGTATATGTTGTATAGGTATTATATGTATATATGTATATACTATATATATACACACTTGCATATGTATTTATATGTGTATGTACATGCGCATATTTACATATAGGTGTGTATGTGTGTGTATACATTGTATATATGTATGTGTATATATCTTATATATATGTATGTATATATACGATGAATTTATATATGCAGTACATATATATTTTTATGCTACATGATTTCATATGTAGGTGTATATGTGTGTCTCTATGTATGTACGTGTATGTATTGCATATATTATATGTGTATGTATGTATATTGTATATATACACACCTAAATATCTTTGTATGTGTGTATATATGTATGTACCTAGGTGTGTCTATTGCATATGTTTTACGTATGTGTACATACTGTACATATAAAAACTATGCATTTTATATGTGTGTATGTATAGTGCATATGTATGTGTGTATTGTATATATTATGTGTATATGTGTGTATACATACTGCATATATACAAACTATGCATTTTATATATGTGTGTATGTATGTGTGTATTGTCTATACTATATGTGTATATGTCTGTACGCATACTGTGTATATACATGGCTGTATATTTTGTATGCGTGTATTTATGTACGTGTGTGTGTATATACACACATCCCCTATGGATTCGGTTTGTCTGGAGAACCCTCACTGATACGGACACATGACAATTGAGCACCTGCTCTTTGCCAGCCAGGGAGCCAAACGCTGGTCTTTTCAGTGTCTCCCTTAAGTGTCACAAGTCCCGAGAGAGAAGGTGATGCCGCTCCTACCAGTTGAGGTGCCTCAGGGTCAGAGAGGTTCACAGGGCGGGGGGCTGGAGCCTGGTGGAGCCCAGGTGGAGTTCTAGCAGCAGTACAGCCTAGCAGTCCCACTTCCCCGGGTGCTTCCCATAAAGACACCGAGGGAGAGACGGGGTCTGAAGGAGGGGATGAGGAAGCTTCCGTGGGTCCGCAAGCCCAGACCAAGGCTGACTCGTCAAGGGTGTTAGAGGTCAGGACTGTGGTTACCCTGGGGGTGGGGTTACACAGAGCCATTCCCTTTCTGAAAAGGTATCCATTCTGCTCTTGTTTGTAGGTTTACCCCCCTCCCCCAAATCTTTTAAAAATAGATTCTCTTGGTTGCTGGGAACACACACGGGGAAGTTGTGTGTGAGGGGGTGTGATCCAGGGGACAGGGAGGATAAGCCCCCCCACTCGTAGGGCCAGGAGTGGCTCAGCTTTGTGAGTTAAGGATGGCCCACGAGGTCCCAGAGAGAAGGGTCCCTGCTCTGTCCCTGCTCCGCACACCCCATTCCCATCCTCAGAAGCCCAGAGCCACCCCCCCTCCAAACACTCACACACACCAGGGAGGAGAGCCAGTCACCCTGGCTCCGAGGCTCCAGCTCCAAGGCTCCGGGCACTAGGGGCTATTTTCAGCTTTCATGCCCTAGGACATGGCCAAAGCTACTGTCTCCGGAAACTCTGTCTGTCTCTCGCCCGCCCTCCCTCCCTCCCGCCTCCGCCACTTCCCCTCCCGCTCCAGCTGTCCTGCCGTCCACCCTGCATTTCTACACAGGATGGCTCACAGACAGCTGCTCCCTGTGCCCACCCGCCACCATTCGATGGACGTCAAAGCAAGCCCTGGGGACTTCCCTGGAGGTCCAGCGATTAAGACTCCGAGCTTCCACTGCAGGGGGCACGGGTTCGATCCCTGGTCAGGGAAATAAGATCCCACATGCCACAGGGCACGGCCAAAAAAATAACTGAAAAAAAATAAAGTTTAGTGACGAAACAGCCCTAGTGGTGCAGGATGGGACGTATAGCTCTATGGCATAGAATAAGGTCCAGAACAGATACATGAGAACTTGATATGACAGAAAGTGGGGAAATTAAGGAGCTTTCAATAAATGGCATTAGGACAACTGCATATCCATGTGGGAAAAAGTAAATTAGAAAAAAAAAAAAGCAAGCCCTGGTCAGGTGTGACCTTGGGCCCGGGGCCATTGGCATACCTTGTCGTGTGTAATGTTCTTCCTTATACTCCTCCCTCCCTCCTGTGTCACGGTCACTTCCTCCAGAACCTTCCTGGACTCCCCTACACAAGCCCGGGGTGAGCCCTCACCTGCCCTGGATCACCGGAATTCCAATCCCGGCCCACCCTTCCCCTCCAGGTAAAGAACTCTGCCTGGTCAATAAGACCGTAGAGGTCCTTGGCCATTGCTATTGCAGTTGGAATTGTTACTGTGTTTACATAGGGTGACCAACACCCGCCCCCAGTTTGCCCAGGACCGCTCAGGTTTGAGCGCTGGAACTGTGGGGAAACCCTCATTCCCGGGGAACCCCAGAAGGCTGGTCAGCCTATTGAGGACGGATCTTTCACTTGATCTCCCAACACCTGAGAGCCAGAAAGGGAATCTCCCCCCTCCTTCCATTGTAACCTTCATTCATTCATCCACTCATCCCTTTATTCAACTCCTTTATTCAGCAAGTATTTACGAAGCATCTACTACACATCAGATGAGAAGGTGTGATTTATTACATGGGGATGAAGTCTCGCACACCACTTCAGGGCAGGGGAAGTGGGAGAGGGAAGGGGCAGTTTTAAATGCACGCTCCGACGGGATTGGGGCAGACCTTGCCCTGGGCCAGGCTGGTTGCTTCAACACAGCTGTCCTCACCCAGGGCCATCCTGCCCCCGCCTCAGCCAGTTCTTCGGTGATGTCTGGGGAAAATCTGTGGTTATCACAATTGGGGGGGAGGGGCCCTGGAATCAAATGGGTGGGGCCAGGGATGCTGCTGAACCCCACACAGTGTCCAGGAGGGGCCCCCAGCAGAGGATGACCCACCCCAAATAACCCCAGTGCCGTGGGGGAGACCCTGCACTAATATTATTCAGACCCGCTGGTGCCCCTAGATTCCTGCACAGGCAGGGACTCTAACCGGGTCACCTCAGTATCACAAGGTGACCTAGAGTGGGGTAGCCAGGAGGGTTGAGTAACGGGGGGTGAAATGACAAATCTCTGTGCCCACTCTCCCCGCCACACCCCAGGGTCGATGGCCTCTATCTCCTCCCTGTGCAGGTAGCTTTTCCCTGAGCCTTTTCTTCTTGTCAGGGTCCCTGTCGCAGGTTGGGTTCCCTGAAGATGACGTTGAGAACAAGGATTGGAGTGAGGGGGTTGATGTGAGACGTACAGAGAACAGATACAGCTGCCATAGGGTCCCGCAATTCCACTCCTGGGCATAGATCCGGAGAAAACTCTAATTCAAAAATATACATACACCCCTGGGACTTCCCCGGTGGTCCAGTGGTTAAGACTCCGTGCTTCCAGTGCAGGGAGCATGGGCTCCATTTCTGCAGGGGGCGCGGGTTCGATCCCTGGACAGGGAACTAAGATCCTACATGCCGTGTGACCAAAAAAAAAAGAAAGAAAGAAAGAAAGAAAGAAAGAAAGAACAAGAAAGAAAGCAAGAAAGGAAGATAGAAAGGAAGAAAGAAAGAAAGAAAGAAAAGATGCATGCATCCCAATGTTCATTGCAACACTATTTACAATAGCCAAGATGTGGAAGCTACCTAAATGTCCACTGATGGATGAATGGATAAAGAAGATGTGGTACATATATACAATGGAATATTATTCAGCCATAAAAAGAATGAAATAATGACATTTGCAGCAACGTCGTGAATGGACCTAGAGATTATAATACGAAGTGAAGTAAGTCAGAAGAGAAAGACAAATATATGATCTCACGTATATGTGAAGTCTAAACTATGACACAAATGAACATGTCTATGAAACAAAAACAGACTCACAGACATAGAGAACAGACTGATACGGGTTTGGGTCTCTCGGGGCCTTGGCTGTTTTATCAGTTTATCAAGCCTCTCATGAACCATGCTTTTAAAGAGTCTGAAGAGTTACTACGATACAATTTGATTTGACAGCACTATCCCCAAAATTTAAAAACAATCTCAAAAGCAAGCCAATCCCCCACTCCTAGAAGAGTGAACCTAGGCACATTTTTGTTCCCAGAATCCAGTACAGAATTTGACCAAAGAACATAGCAGAAACTCAATGGCATTTGAGAGAAGGAGAAAGTCTGTTTGGTTTTAGCTTCACTAGGATGTCCATTAGTCTATGCTATTTATGTGAAATTTCTGACCTGCGAACTTCGAATCAGGAGGAATCTTTGAGCCTGACGTTGATTTTTCACTATGAATTTGCCATGTGCAGTGCACAGCCCTGAGCATCTATCACATGTGGACTCTTGAGTTATCCTTCCTCTTTGATGACCTTGTGGTTCACACTGCAGTACTGAACTGATTATGGGTTCTGTCTAGTGACATTACACCTCCAGTTCTGATGCATAGATTTGACAGTCCTATGCGGCCATGGCCATTTTCACTGCCTCCTGCTATGGAACTGCACAGACCAAAGGCAGCTGCCTTTAAGAGAACATTTCTTTCTCCAACATAATTGACAAATCCAGTGTCAGCTTGGGTCCACATGTAAAGGGAGTCACTTGAGCCTACGGTAGACCATATGTGTCCATGCCGACAAGTTCTACAAAACATGTGTTCCTTACAATTGAGTCTTTGTCTCAGTCAAGCCTGCTTGGGAAAAACTGTATCTGAAGGGTAAGGCAAGGTGGACAGCTGCCTGAGACTTTTCTGCCCTGTAAACTCCTGCACACTCTCAAGTCAAGTGCCAGGTAAAGGTCTCTGTATACTAAAGACCCTCCAGGTGCCTTATTCATTCCGCTCCAGGTATTGCTCAGTCACCTGCAACTCCCTAACGCCCCTCTTCTTTATGTCAGACCTTTACTTAAGTGGCTCTAAAGAAACAGCCACTTTCCCAAACCAGAAGCTGCAGCCATCAGCCAAAATCAAAGTATCTTACGGCTGGTATAGTGGGTAGGATGGTGGCCCCCAAAAGGATATATCCATGTCCTCCTCCTTGATGGTTACCTCATTTGAAAAAACTGTTTTGCAAATGTCATTAAGGATCTTGACGGCCTCTGCCGCCGCAGGTTCACCCTGTACTCCGTACCCCTCCCTCTCCCCGGCCTGAGTGAGCCGGAACCCCCGAATCAGCGGCTCCTTTAACCACGTCCTGTCTGAGCGAAGAACACGTGTCCTCCGGCGACCTACCCGCCGAGGAGGGGCCAAATCCAAAGCTGAGCCCCAGGAGTTGTGAGAACAAAGAAGAGAAAGGGAAATCTCTCCCAGCAGCCTCCGGAGCAGCAGATTAAAGCTCCACAGTCAACTTGATGTACCCTGCATCTGTGGAATACCTGAATAGACAACGAATCAACCCAAATTGAGGAGGTGGACTTTGAGAGCAAGATTTATGATTTTTTCCGCTTTTCCTGTTTTTGTGAGTGTGTATGTGTATGTTTCTGTGTGAGATTTTGTCTGTGTAGCTTTGCTTCCGCCATTTGTCCTAGGGTTCTATCCGTCCGTCTTTTTGTTTGTTTTTGTTTTTTCTTAATAATTATTTTTTTAATAGCTTTATTTTATTTTATCTTACTTTATTTTATTTTACTTTATCTTCTTTCTTTCTTTCCTTCCTTCCCTCCTTCCTTGCATCCTCCCTCCCCCCTCTGTTCCTAATTCCTTCCTCCTTTTCTTTCTTTCTTTCTTTCTTTCTTCTTTCTTTCTTCTTTTACTAATTCTTTCTACTTTTTCTCCCTTTTATTCTGAGCTGTGTAGATGAAAGGCTCTTGGTGCTACAGCTGGGAGTCAGTGCTGAGCCTCTGAGGTGGGAGAGCCAACTTCAGGACACTGGTCCACAAGAGACCTCCCAGCTCCACATAATATCAAATGGCGAAAATCTCCCAGAGATCTCCATCTCAACACCAGCACCCAGCTTCACTCAACGACCAGCAAGCTACAGTGCTGGACACCCTACACCAAACAACTAGCAACACAGGAACACAACGCCACCCATTAGCAGAGAGATTTTATGCCTAAAATCATAATAATTCCACAGACACCCCAAAACACACCACCAGACGTGGACCTGCCCACCAGAAAGACAAGATCCAGCCTCACCCACCAGAACACAGGCACTAGTCCCCTCCACCAGGAAGCCTCCACAACCCACTGAACCAACCTTAACCACTGGGGACAGACACCAAAAACAACGGGATCTATGAACCTGCAGCCTGCAAAAAGGAGACCCCAAACACAGTAAGATAAGCAAAATGAGAAGACAGAAAAACACACAGCAGATGAAGGAGGAAGATAAAAACCCACCAGACCTAACAAGTGAAGAGGAAACAGGCAGTCTACCTGAAAAAGAATTCAGAATAATGATAGTAATGATGATCCAAAATCTTGGAAATAGAATAGACAAAATGCAGGAGACATTTAACAAGGACCTAGAAGAACAAAACAGGAAACAAGCAAGGATGAACAACACAATAAATAAAATGAAAAATACTCTAGATGGGATCAATAGCAGAATAACTGATGCAGAAGAATGGGTAAGTGACCTGGAAGATAAAATAGTGGAAATAACTGCTGCAGAGCAGAATAAAGAAAAAAGAATGAAAAGAACTGAGGACAGTCTCAGAGACCTCTGGCACAACATTAAACCCACCAACATTCGAATTATAGGGGTTCCAGAAGAAGAAGAGAAAAAGAAAGCGAATGAGAAAATATTTGAAGAGATTAGAGTTGAAAACTTCCCTAATATGGGAAAGGAAATAGTTAATCAAGTCCAGGAAGCACAGAGAGTCCCATACAGAATAAATCCAAGGAGAAATACGCCAAGACACATATTAATCAAACTATCAAAAATTAAATACAAAGAAAACATATTAAAAGCAGCAAGGGAAAAACAACAAATAACACACAAGGGAATCCCCATAAGGTTAATAGTTGATCTTTCAGCAGAAACTCTGCAAGCCAGAAGGGACTGGCAGGACATATTTAAAGTGAGGAAGGAGAAAAACCTGGAACCAAGATTACACTGTCCAGCAAGGATCTCATTCAGATTTGATGGAGAAATTAAAACCTTTACAGACAAGCAAAAGCTGAGAGAGATCAGCACCACCAAACCAGCTTTACAACAAATGCTAAAGGAACTTCTCTAGGCAAGAAACACAACAGAAGGAAAAGACCTACAATAACGAACCCAAAACAATTAAGAAAATGGCAATAGGAACATACATATTGATAACTGCCTTAAATGTAAATGGACTAAATGATCCCACTAAAAGACACAGATTGGCTGAATGGATACAAAAACAAGACACATATATATGCTTTCTACAAGAGACCCACTTCAGACCTAGAGACACATACAGACTGAAAGTAAGGGGATGAAAAAAGATATTCCATGCAAATGGAAACCAAAAGAATGCTGAAGTAGCAATTCTCCTCTCAGACAATATAGACTTTAAAATAAAGACTATTAGAAGAGACAAAGAAGGACACTACATAATGTTCAAGGGATCGATCCAAGAAGAAGATATAACAATTGTAAGTATTTATGCACCCAACATAGGAGTACCTCAATACATAAGGCAAATACTAACAGCCATAAAAGGGGAAATCGACAGTAACATATTCATAGTAGGGAACTTTAACACCCCACTTTCACCAAAGGACAGATCATCCAAAATGAAAATAAATAAGGAAACACAAGCTTTAAATGATACATTAAACAAGATGGACTTAATTGATATCTATAGGACATTCCATCCAAAAACAACAGAATACACATTTTTTTTCAAGTGCTCATGGAACATTCTCCAGGATAGATCATCTCTTGGGTCACAAATCAAGCCTTGGTAAATTTAAGGAAATTGAAATCGTATCAAGTATCTTTTCCGACCACAACGCTATGAGACTAAATATCAATGACAGGAAAAGATCTGTAAAAAATACAAACACATGGAGGCTAAACAATACACTACTTAATAACGAAGTGATCACTGAAGAAATCAAAGAGGAAATCAAAAAATACCTAGAAACAAATGACAATGGAGACATGACGACCCAAAACCTATGGGATGCAGCAAAAGCAGTTCTAAGAGGGAAGCTTATAGCAATACAATCCTACCTTAAGAAACAGGAAACATCTCGAATAAACAACCTAATGTGCACCTAAAGCAATTAGAGAAAGAAGAACAAAAAACACCCAAAGTTAGCAGAAGGAAAGAAATCATAAAAATCAGATCAGAAATAAATCAAAAAGAAATGAAAGAAATGATAGCAAAGATCAATAAAACTAAAAGCTGGTTCTTTGAGAAGATAAACACAATTGATAAACCATTAGCCAGACTCATCAAGACAAAACGGGAGAACACTCAAATCAATAGAATTAGAAATGAAAAAGAAGAAGTAACAACTGACACTGCAGAAATAGAAAAGATCATGAGAGATTATTACAGGCAACTCTATGCCAATAAAATGAACACCTGGAAGAAATGGACAAATTCTTAGAAATGCACAACCTGCCAAGACAGAATCAGGAAGAAATGGAAAATGTGAACAGACCAATCACAGCACTGAAATTAAAACTGTGATTAAAAATCTTCCAACAAACAAAAGCACAGGACCAGATGGCTTCACAGGTGAATTCGATCAAACGTTTAGAGAAGAGCCAACACCTATCCTTCTCAAACTCTTCCAAAATATAGCAGAGGGAGGAACACTCCCAAACTCATTCTATGAGGCCACCATCACCATGATACCAAAACCAGACAAGGATGTCACAGAGAAAGAAAACTACAGGCCAATATCACTGATGAACATAGATGCAAAAATCCTCAACAAAATACTAGCAAACAGAATCCAACAGCACATTAAAAGGATCATACACCATGATCAAGTGGGGTTTATTCCAGGAATTCAAGGATTCTTCAATATATGCAAATCAATCAATGTGATACACCATATTAACAAATTGAAGGAGAAAAACCATATGATCATCTCAATAGATGCAGAGAAAGCTTTCGACAAAATTCAACACCTGTTTATGATAAAAACCCTGCAGGAAGTAGGCATAGAGGGAACTTTCCTCAACATAATAAAGGCCATATATGACAAACCAACAGCCAACATCGTCCTCAATGGTGAAAAACTCAAACTATATCCAGTAAGATCAGGAACAAGACAAGGTTTCCCACTCTCACCACTCTTATTCAACATAGTTTTGGAAGTTTTAGCCACTGCAATTAGAGAAGAAAAGGAAATAAAAGGCACCTAAATCGGAAAAGAAGAAGTAAAGCTGTCACTGTTTGCAGACGACATGATACTATACAGAGAGAATTCTAATGATGCTACCAGAAAACTACTAGAGCTAATCAATGAATTTGGTAAGGTTGCAGGATACAAAATTAATGCACAGAAATCTCTGGCATTCCTATACACTAATGATGAAAAATCTGAAAGTGAAATCAAGAAAACACTCCTATTTACCATTGCAACAAAAGGAATAAAATATCTAGGAATAAACCTACCTAAGGAGACAAAAGACCTGTATGCAGAAAATTATGACACTAATGAAAGAAATTCAAGATGATACAAATAGATGGAGAGATATACCATGTTCTTGGATTGGAAGTATCAACATTGTGAAAATGACTCTACTACCCAAAGCAATCTACAGATTCAATGCAATCCCTATCAAGCTACCACTGGCATTTTTCACAGAACTAGAACAAAAAATTTCACAATTTGTATGGAAACACATAAGACCCCGAATAGCCAAAGCAATCTTGAGAACGAAAAACAGAGCTGGAGCAATCAGGCTCCCTGACTTCAGACTATACTACAAAGCTAAAGTAATCAAGACAGTATGGTATTGGCACTAAACCAGACATATAGATCAATGGAACAGAATAGAAAGCCCAGAGATAACCCACGCACATATGGTCACCTTATCTTTGATAAAGGAGGCAGGAACGTACAGTGGAGAATTGACAGCCTCTTCAATAAGTGGTGCTGGGAAAACGGGACAGGTACGTGTCAAGGTATGAGATTAGATCACTCCCTAACACCATACACAAAAATAAGCTCAAAATGGATTAAAGACCTAAATGTAAGGCCAGAAACTATCAAACTCTTAGAGGAAAACATAGGCAGAACACTCTATGACATAAATCACAGCAAGATCCTTTTGGACCCACCTCCTAGAGAAATGGAAATAAAAACAAAAATAAAGAAATGGGGCCTAATGAAACTTAAAAGCTTTTGCACAGCAAGGGAAACCATAAAGAAGACCAAAAGACAACCCTCAGAATGGGAGAAAATATTTGCAAATGAAGCAACTGACAAAGGATTAATCTCCAAAATTTACAAGCAGCTCATGCAGCTCAATAAGAAGAAAACAAACAACCCAATCCAAAAATGGGCAGAAGACCTAAATAGGCATTTCTCCAACGCAGATATACAGACTGCCAACAAACACATGAAAGAATGCTCAACATCATTAATCATTAGAGAAATGCAAATCAAAACTACAATGAGACATCATCTCACACCAGTCAGAATGGCCATCATCAAAAAATCTAAAAACAGTAAATGTTGGAGAGGGTGTGGAGAAAAGGGAACACTCTTGCACTGCTGGTGGGAATGTGAATTGGTACAGCCACTATGGAGAACTGTATGGAGGTTCCTTAAAAAACTACAAATAGAACTACCATATGATCCAGCAATCCCACTACTGGGCATATACCCTGAGTAAACCATAATTCAAAAAGAGACATGTACCAAAATGTTCATTGCAGCTCTATTTACAATAGCCCAGAGATGGAAACAACCTAAGTGTCCATCATCGGATGAATGGATAAAGATGTGGCACATATATACAATGGAATATTACTCAGCGATAAAAAGAAACAAAATTGAGCTATTTGTAATGAGGTGGATGGACCTAGAGTCTGTCATACAGAGTGAAGTAAGTCAGAAAGAGAAAGACAAATACTGTATGCCAACACATGTATATGGAATTTAAGAAAAACAGTGTCATGAAGAACCTAGGGGTAAGACAGGAATAAGGACACTGACCTACTAGAGAATGGAGTTTAGGATATGGGGAAGGGAAGGGTAAGCTTCAACAAAGCGAGAGAGTTGCATGGACATATGTACACTACCAAACGTAAAATAGATAGCTAGTGGGAAGCAGCCGCGTAACAGAGGGAGATCAGCTCGGTGCTTTGTGACCACCTAGAGGGGTGGGATAGGGAGGGTGGGAGGGAGGGAGATGCAAGAGGGAAGAGATATGGGAACATATGTATATGTATTACTGATTCACTTTGTTATAAAGCAGAAACTAACACACCATTGTAAAGCAATTGTACTCCAATTAAAAAAAAAAAAAAGAGTCACACTTAGGTGTCAAGACCCAATTGAATAAAAGAGTATGTACTGTCTCATCTTTCACTTTATTTGCCTGGTGTATTTGTGACTCTTACCCAAAGCAGAAGAATTTAGAAAACTGTTATGCAGGTTTACTAAGAGAAAGCATTTATTGTTTGATGTGCACGGAGTAATGGAAGGTTTTTTGTTTTTGTTTTTGTTTTGCGGTCTGCGGGCCTCTCACTGCTGTGGCCTCTCCCGTTGCGGATCACAGGCTCCGGACGCACAGGCTCAGCGGCCATGGCTCACGGGCCCAGCTGCTCCGCGGCATGTGGGATCTTCCCGGACCGGGGCACGAACCCGTGTCCCCTGAATCGGCAGGCGGACTCTCAACCACTGCGCCACCAGGGAAGCCCTGTCATAAGTTTTTTACAATGGAATATAACATGTTATTCTCAATATTTCTAATGTTCTTTATGCCACTGTATTAACTAAATAAAAGGGTTACTAATTTTTTAAGTCTATCTATAACTTTACAACCAACAAGAAAGTTTCTAGTGTTTTTGTCAGAAAGATTTTAAGGCCATAGAACAATAATATTTTCCCCATCGATCATCATTAAGATCAACTTTGCACAGTTCAGCTTGGATGATTATTTTTGTAGTTCCACAGTGAGGACAGCCTGTACTTTATTTACTCTATATTTTATTTCTCATATATACCTGGGTTCCTACGCTGCTTTAATAATATACTGATGTACTCTTATAGCTTATTAGATTTTTTTTAAACTACTGAAATTTGGAGTGTTTTGATATTGGATACAGACATTTCTTACCTCATTCCAACTTTCCCCTACTTTAAAAAATCTGCTTTATGGTGATAAATCCTCCTTGATCACAATGACTTTTTAAATATATGTTGCTGGAATCTATTTGCTAATATGAGGTAGAACTTAAGATCTTAAAAGAAATGTGCTTCTACTTACTTGTTAGGTAAATTTTCCATATCTCATTTTTGTATTAGGACTCTTCTAGCTTTTTTAATACATTGGAAAATAACTGATGTCTTTCTAAGGTGTATATCTTTGATTATATTTTCTAATTTCATAAAGCTACTTGTATTCTCTACTCAAAATAGGAGTAAATATTGGCTGTATATAACTTATCAATAATCAGCCATTTTGTCCAGATTTTCAAATGTGTTGGTAAAAAGCTACCATAGTATTCTTTTGTAATTAAAAAAAATTCTGTTTTATAACTAGTCCCATCTCTATCATATTTGCCAAATATTGCTTATTTTACTGTTCTTTCTAAAGGACAAGGTTTTGGTTTTACTTGTCAAGTTGTCTGCTTTTCTTCTCTATTTTTGACTTTTCTCTTGATGAATTTTGTCCTTCCACTCTTTTGCATTTACCTTGTTCTTTTTCTATGACTACTGTCCAATTCCTGTAGCTTCAAGAGCCATTTTCAACATCTCAACCAGTTCTGCTGGCTGTGTCATGGCCACTTCATCATACGCTATTAAAGCTTCATCTCCTACACTGGGTGAAGATTCAGCAGCCTTATTTTGCTTTCAAAATTGTTCTATGGCCTTGGATCCTTCTTCTTCTCCTAAATTACCAGTATCATCAGGGAAAATTCTAGTGGTCCTCACGCTGCTTACAAGGCTTGCCTTTCCTCCCGTTTCATAATAAAAGAAAAAACATTTCCACCCTTTTTTGATATTGATGGAAAATTTAGCAACACTTCCTTGCACTGTATTCAAATCCCAAAATATAAGCAAGCCTGCATGCATACAGGTTCACTGAAATGTCATAATTTTAAACTATGTATGACCATGAACAATGTCTTTTCCAAATACTCCACGCTCCCCCTTTCTTCCTAGGTGTTTGGAGTTTTTCATTCCTACAACATCTTTTACACATGGTCAATTTGTGTCATAAGCTCTTTCTCCCTCCCACTTCTGAGTCTATATCCAAAGGAAACATCAGCATTATTTGAAGAGATATCTGTACTCCCATGTTCATTGTAGCATTATTCACAAGAGCC
Source organism: Mesoplodon mirus (assembly GCF_964341445.2). Taxonomy (NCBI): domain Eukaryota; kingdom Metazoa; phylum Chordata; class Mammalia; order Artiodactyla; family Ziphiidae; genus Mesoplodon; species Mesoplodon mirus. Next base: position 47,128,861 of record NC_138992.1, read on the forward strand.
AACGTATGGAAACAACCTAAGTGTTCACAGTAGATTAATGGATAAAGGAAATATGGTATATATATGCAATGGAATGTTATTCAACCTTAAGAAAGAAGGAAATCCTATCATTTAAGACAACATGGATAAAACTGGAGGACACTGTGCTAACTGAAATAAGACAAGGACAAACAGTGCATGATGTCACTTATATGTGGAGTCTAAAAAAATAACTAAGTAAATCAACTCTTCCTTCCCTGGACATTTTCCTCAGCAGAATCTAGCAGCCTCTACTATGAGTCTCATCTTTTTTTTACTGTTTGTACCATATCACAACCTCAGGGCACCTATGTATTTACGGATGTATATCTTGATTATAGTGCACAGTTGTTCGTTGTCTTTGTAATTCATTCCTTCCACTTCTGGCATCAGAACCTCATTTTTCCTTTGGAGAAGTCCTTGTGATTCAGGTAGGCTGTGTGTCTGCTCCCTAGGCTGTGTGACTTGGGCCTGGCTAGACACAGTGTTTTACATATACTCCATATGTCTTATGTATTTGTCTCTGTTTTCCATCCTTTCCCTCAAAATTTCAGTGTAGTTATTTTTTAATTAACATTTGTAATACTTTCTTTTGTTTGACTAAGGTACTGTTCAACTGATCTTCTGAGTGCTTAATTTCAGCTTTTTTAATTCTACAATTTTCCTTTGGTTGCATTTCACAGATAATTTTTGCTTAAATTGTATAGGTTGTCCTTTTTTTATACATTAATCATAATTTTAAATAATAGTTTCATTGAGATATAATTTACTTTCCATTTTAGTTAAAGTGTACAATTTAATGTGTTACGCATCTACCACCACAATCAATTGTAAAAGTTTCATCCACCCCCCAAAGAAAAAGAATCTATAAGTCACTCACTCCCCCACTTCTCCAAACCCTAGGCAGTCACTAATATACTTTGTCTCTACAGATCTGCCTAGTCTGGACATTGTATACAAATGGAATCATACAATTACTTAGTATGTTTTCAAGGTTTATCCATGTGTAGCATGTATCAGTACTTGATTTCTTTTTATGGCTGAATAATATTCCATGGTGTGGATATTACTGTGTTTCATTGATCATTCACACTAAATGGTCATTTGGGTTATTTCCACTTTGGGGCTCTTATGAATAATGCTGTTGTGGTTGGATTTACATGCAAGTTTTGTATGCAGGTCTAGATTTGTGTTTTAAATTAATAGACTATTTTGGAGCTGTTTCTGGTTTACAGAAAAATTAAGCAGAAAGGACAGAGTTCTCATACTTCCATACCTCTCAACCCAGTTTCCCCTATTATTAACAGCTTACATTAGCGTAATACATTTGTTATAGTTAATGAACCAATATTGATACATTATTACTAACTAATGTCCATGCTTTACTTGAGATTTCACTCTTTGTTTTGTACATTATATGATTTTTTTTGGGGGGGGGTGTATGCGGGCCTCTCACTGTTGTGGCCTCTCCTCTTGCGGATCACAGGTTCCGGATGCGCAGGCTCAGTGGCCATGGCTCACGGGCCCAGCCGCTCCGCGGCATGTGGGATCTTCCCGGACCGGGGCACGAACCCGTGTCCCGTGCTTCGGTAGGCGGACTCTCAACCACTGCGCCACCAGGGAAGCCTTACTGCCTCATTTTATTTGTGACCCTTCAGTGTTCCATTATATGAATATGCCACAGTACACATAGCTTATCCAATCTTGCATAAAAGGTATGTCCAGTTTTTCCGTTACAAATAGTACTCTGATATATATCCTTACCTATATCTCTGACTATTTCTTTTGGTTAAATTTGTAGAAAGAGAGTTGTTGGATCAAAAGGGTATAGACATTTTAAAGACTTTTCTTACAGAATCTTGGCTTAATCTGATAGGAGAATAACCACATTTTGTTTTAATTGTATTCATTTGATTTACTGGTGAGGTTTACTGGCTGTTTGTATTAATTTGGCTAGTTGGTTAATTACACCGTGTGTCCATTCTTCTGTAGTGAGAGTTTGTAAGGGTTGTATCATATCTTGTCAGATTCATACGACTGACTTGGTATTTCTGTATGTCATGGGGTCTTGAAAGACTCCAGTTATTTTACTGTGATGGTCCACTCAACACTAAAATAAATGACTCATGATAGTTTCCTTTCATGTAATATTTTTTAATACCTGTGCTTTTGCGATGATCCCTTTTGTTTAAATGAGTAGGCTGTTTAGCCCCACAACTACTAGAGTTCATGATCATTTGTTCTGGTTTTTGTCTGATGTTTTACTGCGAGAGTTCTTGACCATCATACTTTCATGATAGGTTTTTAGTATATATTGTCTATTCACACATTGTTTGAATTTGTTATTATTTGTATCCTAGAAAACGGTACTTTTGGGCTTCCCTGGTGGCACAGTGCTTGAGGGTCTGCCTGCCGATGCAGGGGACATGGGTTCGTGACCCGGTCCAGGAAGATTCCACATGCCGCGGAGCGGCTGGGCCCATGAGCCATGGCCGCTGAGCCTGCGCGTCCGGAGCCTGTGCTCCGCAACGGGAGAGGCCACAACAATGAGAGGCCCACGTACCGCAAAAAAAAAAAAAAAAAAAAAAAAAAAAAGCAGTACTTTTCTAATGTTGTACGTCCCTTATGTTTTTAGCAGATAATGTACTAATTAAATGAGTTATACTTGTAAATTGTTCTTATCTTTACTCAGAATAGAGGTGAACCTAGATACTAAGCCTACTTCCACCAAGAGCATTGCTTCCTTCTTGTGCAACCTCTGAATTCTTGCAAGGAGTACTTTATTCATTTGTCAGTTTCATGAGTAATTTTTTTAATACGTATTATGTGCCAGATACGGGTTTAGGCACTAGGGATAAAGCAGTGAAGCAGACACACAAAAGTCTTGCCCTCATGGAGCTTAAATTCTAGTGAAGGAGTTCAGATAGAAATGAGTAAACAGATAAGTAATATAATTTTAGAGAGTAGGAAGTGCAAAAATATCTTAATGTAAAGAGAGTGAGCGGGGGCAGGTAGGACTCCATTGGACTGCATTGTTAGGGGACAGCTTCACTGGAGAAGTGGCATTTGAATGGAAACCTGAATGAAGAGAGGAGCAAGCCATGGAAGATCTGGGGTAAGCACATTCCAGGACAAGGAGGCCATGAGTATGCGGGCATGTAGGTGGGTGGAGCATTTAACGAAAAGCAAGGAGGCCAACATGGCCAGAGTACTGAGTGAAGAAGATGTGGTATGACATGAGGTGAAGGAGCTAGCCAGCAGTCTGATCTTGTAAAGTCTTTAAGGCCAGAGTAAAGATTTGGATTATTCTAAATGAGTAGAGGGTTTTGAACTGGAAAAAGTCATGATCCAAATAGTATCTGAATAAGGTGACCTGGTATAGAGAATGGACTTGGGAGGATAAAGAAGAGGAACAGGGAGACCAGTTAGGAGACTATCACAGTGGTCCAAATAAGAGATGTTTATGGCTTAGCTTAGGCTGGAAGTTTGGAGCAAGTGAAAAGTGGCTGAATTCAGGATGTGTTTTGAGGGTGTAGCTAACAAGGCTTGCCGATAGATTAGATGTGGGTTATGAAGGGAATAGTAACAAGGAGACAAGTCGTTGATAATTATGTGTGCAACTGGGTGGTATCACTTAGAAAAAGGGGGCTGATGAGAGGAGTAGCTTTTGAGGGAATATCAGGACTTTGGTTTGTTATCTTAGATGCCCTTTAGGTATCTAAGTGTCTGGAGAGTGCTCAGACTGTACTTTCTATCCAAAGGTATCCAAAGCCACTTTAGATGCAAAATGTTTAAAGTTGACCTTTGCTGCTGCCAAAATAGTAGCCACTGGAGGCAGTCTGCAAGATGGCATCTTAGGTTTCTGAGCAAGAAATTAGAATACACAAAGGGGGAAATAAGTGTATAATTACATAATATAGATTTCATATTTACAATTTATGGGAAGAGCAATAATCAGTTGACTTTTGGTTTTAAATGGAAATAGCCACTCATTGGGAAATAATTACTCTAATTTCAATGCATTTTACTTTAGATCATTGTGTGATGAAAGCAGTTATTAAAAACATTCTCCAGGTGGAAGGATTACCAAGTCAAGGGTATATAACATGTTTCAGTTCTCTCGGAAGAATTTCTCTTTAATGGCTTGTTTTTCTTTCTTTCTTAAAAGAAAATTATCAAGGTACTTTCTGCCATCTTAAAAATAAGTTTTTAGTCAAATCAAATGGCTTTTCTGTTTTTGAAAATGTTGTGTGATGCTTTAATTTAGCTTCACAGAAATGCAGATTGAAAACCTTTTATTAACTTAAAGTATCTTAATTTCCAATGAAGATCAAACCCTCATAAATTACCTGTAACTTAAATGGCATATTTGTCATTTCTGTCTCAGTAACAGTGGATAACTTCTCCATCGTAAAGGAACCATCCAAAGCTGCTAGACAGAAAAAGAGAACTATAATTTTGGGAAGTGATCGAAAAGGAAAAGTTACTATTAGAGTTGGTAACTCTTTCTGAACTTATACCCCTTATGTTTTCTGATGTGCTAAAATTAAAACAGCCAATGTAAACCACATGCATATTAGGAAGTCTATGATTATTTTGATACTTATGAGAATTTATAGAATATAGATATAATAAATGAATTTAAAGAGATGTTAATATTAACCAACATTATCGTTTGGATCTCATAAAAACTTCGTTATTTTGAAAACATTTCCTGGTTGATAATTACTTCTAATACTTTGCAATTGAAATTTGGGGTGCACTTTGATGATAATTTTAGTAGTGGTGCATTTGAGGAATGACGTTTTTTAATGCAGAATTACGTTTTGCGCTATAAGAAACAAAATTTCTTCTCAGTTCCAACCGTCCCATTGTTTCCTGCTTCTTTTTTAGAAATGCTTACCTAAATTTTTGAATCAGGTAATATTTTGTTTCTCTGAATGATAAAAAAACTTGAAATATGTATTATCCTTATAAAAGACTTCTACAGACAAGTTTATTTACCTAGATTGAACATTTTCTAAATGTTTACTGTAATGTATATTTAATTTTCCAAATGGTAGTTAACCCAGGATTTTACAACTAAGCCTATTATTTTTGTTATGAAATGTAATTGTAATAAAAAGCTTTTAAAACCCTTTAACAATCAGTGGTGTAAGTTTCACATTCTCCTGAATATATAAATTTCCTCTAATTCACTTCCACTGATAGCGTTTGTATTGTTTCTAAGAGACCTTAACTTTTTATTTTCTGGAACATATTAGCGTTTGTCACAAATAGTTTTTTTTTTTGTTGGTGATAAGAATGAATAGCAGGAGCAGCATTTGTGAAACCAAATCTAATATGAAACTGGCTCTTTCTTGTGAGTAAATTTGAATTTTGAAACAGCAAAACAATAAGGTTTAATATAAAGCAAAGTAAATTTTTTATGTTTATGATCTGCCAATTTCCCAGAAAGAGTTTTGTGGTGACTTTAGTTATATATCAGATACATTAAAATCACCAATGGACAACACATCTTTTATTCAGGTGCCCTCTGAAAGTTTTAAAAATTTGTTGACTTACTATCACCGAATGGTCCACTTTAAAATGGTTAAAACGATAAATTTTCTGTTTTGTGTAGTTTACCACAATTTTTAAAAAATGTGTTGTTTGAAGATTTTGAGGTTTCATAAAGGTATTGTATTAGCATAAAAATGAAAAATTTAAAAGACCACCTCTAATCCCATTATCCTATCAAGCAATATTTACATTTTTATTTTCTCTTCCTGCTGTCTATAAACATAATTCGACATAGCTTCAATATAATTTGCCATTCTTTGCCATTTCATACTAAATTTAAATTATATGATTCATAGTTATACTTTTTAACATTGAATTCACAAGGTTTTAATTGAGTTGGTCAATTTTTTAAATTGGTGAAAAATTGGAAATAACCTAAAATAAACTATTGTAAACATCTTCAAAAATACAGCTTTTTTTTTTTCTACTTAAAGTTGTATGTTTTTGATTCTCTATTAATCAACTTGCTTGGACAATAGTGTATTAAATAGAAGTTGTTAAGAGTGTTTATGAAGTCAAAAAAAAGCTTATGATCGTCGGCCAATTGTTATTTCAAGAGAGTGATATTTTAATAATCAAATAGTACATACTAAGAAGTTAAGATTTGTGATATCACACTAATTAGATATTATTATTAAAAATTTATATCATATGTAAAGTATTCTTAAAATAGCTAAGTTGACTTTTGCTATGACATTAGAAATGGAAATATATATAAATAAAGCATGTATATGTAAAACATATTAGGAATTCTGTAAAATTAGTACCTGGTGGTATATAATAGGGCATCATGGAATGAGAAGAAAACAGTTAAACTTTTTTTTTATTTAACATGTTTAAATAAAGTGGAAATGTAACTGAAGTATACAAGCTCACTGAGCTATTTTAAGAGTAATTTTATTTCTTGGGCTTTTTTTTTGTATTTGCCTCAGTTATTTGGAGACATAGAGGTAAGCCAAATCAGTATCTGGGTATATACCTAGATCCAGGTGAGTATAGGGGTGAAATAATGGTGTGAATTGTGTCACATTTATATTGTAATTATGTGTAAAAAAGGATGGGAACTTTTATTAGAAATTTTTTTATCTCCTAACAAGAAAAGTGCTATAAAAAAAATTTTAATACAAATGTATTTGCATTAGTTTCTGAAAGTAAAGGAAGGGTATACACATACAAACCACATACATACAAACATTTTTTTGATGGTAATTAAGTTAAAAAACACAATAAAGTAGCACAAAATGAACTGAGCTCCTATATATTTTTAAGAGGCCTGTAAATCACACAGGATCGTGTGGTGATTATCAATAAGCTACACTCTATGAAATATTTGTCCTATATTACCACATACACTCCATTTTACCCTGCATCCTATTGCTGCTAAAATATAGTAGAAAGCAGCAGCATAGCACAAGGAGATCAGCTCGGTGCTTTGCTATGACCTAGAGGGGTAGGATAGGGAGGGTGGGAGGGAGGCTCAAGAGGGAGGGGATATGGGGACATGTGTATGCATATGGCTGATTCGCTTTGTTGTGTAACAGAAACTAACAAAATTGTGAAGCAATTTTACTCCAATAAAGATCTATTAAAATAAATACAATAATATAAAATATAGTAGATTTGAAAGATAAATGTAACCATTTTAACCTATGATGTTTGTTTTCAGTAAATTCAAATTAAATATTTAAATGTGAATTTTAATATATGGCTTGTTCTAAATAAAATGTTAGCACGTAGGTTTAGTTTTTGCAACCAGATATTTCATATAAAGATACTTGCCTCTTTACTACTGAAATATAGGATAAGTCTCCACATTTCACTCTTTCATCCAGTGGGTTTCATCTGTTTTTTTTTTGTGTTTTCTATATGAAATCAAAGGAGCAGTGAAGGTTGACAGGCTTATAGGAGGGTAACATTGACTCACCTACCACCCAGCAACTTGTAGCCATAAAAGTTTTATTGTTTTTACATAGAAAAATTCATTTTAAATTTAAATTTTGGTCTACTTCTGAAGATTCTGTTTGGCAGAAGTCATGGGTGTGTCTGTGTTTCTGTGTCCTTGAGATTCAGAAATGCCAAAGGTGTTCTAAGATCCAGTAAACTTGAGTGTTTCTGCATAATACATAAAATGTATCATACTTTGGGATTATTTTAAAAATTTACTTTTGCATTTCTGCACATCTCAATACTTTTATTTTAGTTAAAATAACTTGTTACTGTAGAGAACTTATATTTTTTTAAAATGCTGGCTTATGTAAAACCTTTGTGCAAAACGATCCTCTTTTTAATGTCCTTGGCATCATTGTCAAGTGCATGTTTGATTCCTTTCAAAGTGTACACGTGTGACAGTTGCTCTGTAGACTTTGGTGCATCTTGATTCCTTCTTTTCATGCTTTGTCAAGCATGGGCTTGGCCACAAAGCAACCTGTAAGTAATGGAAGGAAACACTCTGATGGTAAAGAATGTTATGGTCCTGAACCTCTACCACCTGGTGTGTCTGGTTTCCAGCCATGGCATACGGCAGAATATGCAAAAAGCAACAGGTTTGCATTCCCTGTCTTTTTCAGTCATTTAGAGTTCTTTATTTTGGAACTTCTATTATGTGGGTGGTCTCTGGTGCTTTCTATAGAGGGAAAAAGGTAACTGACACATGGTTTCTGCCTAATGAGCCCTCTAAGGAAGAAAAACAAACAGTAATGGGGAGTTTCAAGTTGTTTCTCAAGTGTCACAACAGAGGTAACCCCGTGGGAGTCTTGAGGAGACTAAAATTATCACCAATTGTACATGTGAGAAAAGTTTCATTAAAGGCAGGTGTAGTTGAGCGAAGCCCTACAGCACAGAAGTAGGAATCTGGATATGTGCAAATGGGAAAAAAGACATTTTAGGCATGGGAAATAGTTTAATGCAGAATGGATGAGAAATACGCATTAGACCTATTCTAAATCAACTGGCTTATTAACTCAGCATTTCAGATTTAGTGAGTCAAACTAGCTTTACCTGATTTCTTATCCAGCGGATAGCTGTTCATAGTAATTTTTGTCACAGAACAGTAAATAAAATGGTTCAACTATAGCTTTAGGCTTCCTAAGTGAAATAGATGGCTCTAGATGATCTTCAAGTGACTTACTTGGTAGTATTCACGAAATTGGGGATTAACAATTGCTTAAGAAAAGAAAGAGAATTGATTTATATAGTACTTGAAGTAGTTACTGTGTAAAATATCTGTTCAGTTGCTCATGTTAAATGGATGTTTATAATCTCCGTTGGACAACCGACTACTTTTTTGCAAATGGTAATGTGAATTGCTGTTGCATAAACTATAGTGTTGAATCCCCAGTCTTTGCACTTGAGTTTAACAGCTCTGTGGTTTCCTATCTTCTTCTTGAGACACTTAATCTCAGGTCCATCCTCGTCACACAGGGTGGTAAATTAGAGAACGATTGATATCACCATTTAAAGAAGTGAGATTGAAATCTCAACCATCCTGGACATAGGAACTGAAGGGGCCTCTCAGCAGTTCAGAGAGTTATTACCAAGCCAGTCGGCTGAATTCTGTTTCGTTTTCTCAGTAGCAGAGCCCTCCAGGTCCTTGTTTTGAGCTTATTTTTTTTTAAATTAGTTTCTGCTTTATAACAAAGTGAATCAATCATACATATACATCTGTTCCCATATCCCTTCCCTCCTGCGTCTCCCTCCCTCCCACCCTCCCCATCCCACCCCTCCAGGCGGTCACAAAGCACCGAGCTGATCTCCCTGTGCTCTGCGGCTGCTTCCCACTAGCTAGCTATTTTACGTTTGGTAGTGTATATATGTCCATGCCTCTCTTTTGCTTTGTCACAGCTTACCATTCCCCTTCCCCATATCCTCAAGTCCATTCTCAAGTAGGTCTGTGTCTTTATTCCTGTTTTACCCCTAGGTTCTTCATGACATTTTTTTTTTAATCCATATATATGTGTTAGCATATGGTATTTGTCTTTCTCTTTCTGACTTACTTCACTCTGTATGAGACTCTAGGTCTATCCACCTCATTACAAATAGTTCAGTTTCGTTTCTTTTTATGGGTGAGTAATATTCCATTGTATATATGTGCCACATCTTCTTTATCCATTCATCCGATGATGGACACTTAGGTTGTTTCCATCTCCGGGCTATTGTGAATAGAGCTGCAATGAACATTTTGGTACATGTCTCTTTTTGAATTATGGTTTTCTCAGGGTATATGCCCAGTAGTGGGATTGCTGGGTCATATGGTAGTTCTATTTTTAGTTTTTTAAGGAACCTCCAGACTGTTCCCCATAGTGGCTGTACCAATTCACATTCCCACCAGCAGTGCAAGAGTGTTCCCTTTTCTCCACACCCTCTCCAGCATTTATTGTTTCTAGATTTCTTGATGATGGCCATTCTGACTGGTGTGAGATGATATCTCATTGTAGTTTTGATTTGCATTTCTCTAATGATTAATGATGTTGAGCATTCTTTCATGTATTTAGAGAAAGAACAAAAAACCCCCAAAGTTAGCAGAAGGAAAGAAATCATAAAGACCAGATCAGAAATAAATGAAAAAGAAATGAAGGAAACGATAGCAAAGGTCAATAAAACTAAAAGCTGGTTCTTTGAGAAGATAAACAAAATTGATAAACCATTAGCCAGACTCATCAAGAAAAAAAGGGAGAAGACTCAAATCAATAGAATTAAAATTGAAAAAGGAGAAGTAACAACTGAGCTTATTTATTTTTATACACAACTCTGTATGGATGCTGTACATAATACTAAATAGTTGTATTAACTGGGGTTAACTGGTGATGTATTTACATGAAGATCTAACTTTGTGTTGTTGATATCTTTTTAGGGGCTTTGCATTCATCAAAGCTTGTGATGTATGCAATCAGTTGCTGGTGTTTAGCTATCATATTTATGATATATAGGGCTTGAATTGGGAAAGGTGGGTGGTCATTCTTCTTGCTTTTTAAACTGACAGAGCCTTACAAGAAGCATTTCCTTCTCTGAAATAAATCCATGTAAAACATGTTTGGTCGCTCTTCCAATGCAACTGTGTAGTTGTGTGGATTTGGCACACAACTGGCAGCCTTGTGGTTATGTCTGTAAACAAGGAAGCCTGTTTCCCAGTCTGCAAATCAGCTGTTACCCAGTGAAACGAACTTGAATGCCATTTCTGACCCCTCACAGGGAGCTGTCATACTCAAGAATGTTCACGTTTTCAAGAAACGTTGTTTGTGGGCTATGTACAAATTCCTGATCTGAAAGCCAATATAAAGCAACATCTCCCAAACCTCTGCTCTCTCACCAAGGCCACACACATTCCCTCGCTTATGGCCTCATGACAAGCTAACACTGTCAGTATCAGATTCTCCTTCCCAGTGGTTCTGGGAGACTGCATAGTTGCTCTGTGAAAGGCACCACTGCTGAGGTTGAGAGAAGAGCATCTTGGGTGTCAGTCCTGCCCTTGCATGCCCAGAGACAGGGGTGTGCACCTCGTTCTCCTCTTAGGTTTTTCCTATGCTGCAGGGTTTGCTGCTTGTTGTCAAAATGATGTCCTAGTGACTTGTCTTCTGCATAGTTACGTAATCCCAGCACACTTCTTTATGATCTGTAGACTTTTATGGGGTTGTGGCCAGGTCAGTTTTAAATGTTTGGAAATGTCCAATTGAACAACATTGCATTGGCAGTGAAGCTTGACAGGAGAATTGTACTACTGTTACCCTGATTTTGGCTTAAGGGTTATGAGAAGATGAAATTTTTGATGACTGTTTTAGTTATGTATGTGTATGTGATTTTTGTTTTTAAATTGTAACATCTATTATACACAGCTTAGATATGTTGACTTTCTGATTATTCTTCTGATTCTTTATCAGTCCCTTTACTGATGTATTTTTCTCCAAAAAACTACATTTTCTTCCAGACTGTTTTTGTCTGATGGTGAAAAATAAAGTTTTCATTTGCAGTCTAAAGTTGATCTGAGAAAAACTGGTTACCCTGGCTCTTCACTTGGCTTCTGTGAAAGAAACTTAATAAAATAATACGGGCAATTCCCATTACTAATCCTAACCATGTACAACAGAAGTCTGTACAGCAACATAGCAAAAATAGGTTCCTGTAATTTTACTTAGTCATTGCCTGTTTTAAACTAAGGAGCAGTGAGAGTCATTTATAAATAATGATACCTCAGGTCACTTTTGTTAAATGTCCTCTAATATTTGGATACTCGGTATCTGGCTTGTGTTATCTTTTATACAATCTTGTTTTCTTTCTTTGCACTTTAGTTTAACAACTCTGTGGTTTCCTATCTTCTTCTTCAGACACTCAGGTCCATCAGAACTTCCTGTGACTGTGACAGTAGAGAGTCCTTCCTCCTCAGAAATCAAAGAGGTCGATGATTCCTCAGAAAGTGTTCAGGAAGAGCAGAGAAAATCCGTTTGAAACAAGAAGCATTGCAGGTACAAAGTTATCACTTTAAAGCTATAGAGAAGATTATTTTTCAAAGGGAAGCCTGATTGCAACACGGCACAGCTTGTGTGAGCGTTCTGTTTTCCCCTCCTATCTGCATTGTATCCCCTTGAATGGTTCCTTAAGCTTAGACCAAGGTGAATGGTGGACATTTGAACTCTAAGAAATAAAAATCAAAACATGTCGTTAGTAGTATATATTCATTTCCTTAGAACTTTAGTATATTAGATTTAGGGAGAACCTTAGTGATCATATGATAAAGAAATTGAGTTCTGAATGAATATAGTCAGCTGATTCAGTGCTCTTGTTTTACCGATGAGAAAATTGACAGTTCTAGTTGAACTCTCTTTTTATAAGAGAAAAATATGGCCTCATTTTAAATAAAAGTAAAGTTGAAAAAAGTTTTGATGTTGACATTCTCCTTTCCTAAAATAAAAAATATCAAGAAGCTACATTCTATTACCAAATAAACCTGACCTCTAATGTCATTCCATACTTTTGTTTGTATGGACAGAAAAGAAAAATTGATTTTCATAAGAAATTTTTGTGCCTCAAAAATAATATATTTATTTTCTTTCAACTTTAATGCAGAGCTGAACATTTCCAGTAAATAAAGGAACACCATTTGGGGGGACCTTATCTTTGTGCTACAAAGTCCATGTTTAATTTTTTTTTTTTTCTTTTTTTTTTTGCGGTATGCGGGCCTCTCACTGTTGCGGCCTCTCCCGTTGCGGAGCACAGGCTCCGGACGCGCAGGCCCAGCAGCCATGGCTCACGGGCCCAGCCGCTCCGCGGCATATGGGATCCTCCCAGACCGGGGCACGAACCCGTATCCCCTGCATCGGCAGGTGGACTCTCAACCACTGCGCCACCAGGGAGGCCCCCATGTTTAATTTTTAAAAATTATTTAATATGATTTTCCTTTCGTATGAAACATGAAACTTCACAGGTTTCAGAACTAATTATCCCATTATTGTAGGACTATGGGAATTACTTTTTTTTTTTTTTTTTTTTTTCTTTTTGCGGTATGCAGGCCTCTCACTGTTGTGGCCTCTCCCGTTGCGGAGCACAGGCTCCGGATGCGCAGGCCCAGCGGCCATGGCTCACGGGCCCAGCCGCTCCGCGGCATATGGGATCCTCCCAGACCGGGGCACGAACCCGTATCCCCTGCATCGGCAGGCGGACTCTCAACCACTGCGCCACCAGGGAGGCCCCGGGAATTACTTTTTGATTTTCAAAAGAGAAAGTTAGATTTTTATTTTTTTTAATGAAAATTAATGACAATGTAGAGAAATTTTAAGAAAAAACTTAGTAAATTATGAAATGTTAGAGTAGGAGAAATGTATAGTTCATGTAGTGTTACCCCCTTTCATTTCATAAATGAGCACTTACAATTTGTAGCACGTAAGTGGTTTATTAGTAAATGGCAGAGTACGATAAGACCCTAGAGCATCTAACCCGCATTCCTTGTCATTTTAGATGTGATGTGTTCATTTCCTTCACGAGTAGACCAGGAGATTGTATTTCTAAAAGCAATGATAGACACTGGGGAAGACCAATAAGTTTAAACACGGGGACCACAGAATAGCAGATTCAGAATGCATGAGAATCCTTTCAGCTCTTCTCTGTTTTGACAAGACACTACAATGATGGTATCAAAGTGTTTAAGTATATAAGCCCACAACTATCAAGAGATTTCAACAGAGTTTTGAAAGACGGAAGACAAGTGGAAGAGTGTGAAACTGAAGCAGTAGAACAGAGGAGAAGCATCACCTAGAATATGCACAGGGACCACCTGCAACTGAGGAGGATTCTGACCCCATCTGCAGAAGTAGCCCCATGTGTGGGAAGCAGTCAGCCTTGAGAGCAGGCTGCAGACGTGCCAGGCATGCCGCCGCTGCTCGAAGGGACTGTCCTTACTTGTTCCCCTCCTTGTTCCATTCCATGGGAGATAAATCACCAGGGCCCAGAGATCAGAAAAAATGTAAAATGAGACAAGCAAAGCTGTCTACCCCTGCACGTGCAGGTTATTTTGGATGATTCTGGCTTTATGGGTTTTCTCCCAGGGAAGTTAACCTTGAGCCGAGACAGTCTTTAGATGATGTAAACCACCATCTGGCAGCCTTCCTTTTTCTAGTCTATATAATCTGCAACTGTAGCGCAATACAATTTGCCTTGCAACCATCAGTTGTCTTGGTCCTTCTGACCCCATTCGTCGGTGCTACTTCAGTTCCTTACCCCTTCCCTTCTGACCCTGGGCGGTGAAATCCTCTTTCTCCGGCTGGTCCATGGCAAGTTACATCTATTTACTCTCTCATGAGCAGAATCTGAGTTGTCCAGTATTGATGCCTTTGTTTACACAGTTGCTTCTGCATAGAGTGCTATCTTTATCTCTCTACACATCTGCAGATGGTACTTGTATTCAAGGTCTAATTTAAATCTTACTTCTTTCATAGATAATTTCTTGGCCAATCTCTATTGAAATGCTATCTCTTAGCTCTGAATTATATTAGGATTTATCTTTTCATTTAGTGTCCTGCATTAACTATAACCAAACAAAAATGAGATTAAGTCTTTCACATTATTTGTAAACTGAGTCTAAAGGCACACTAAATGGCTAATTTAAGAATATTTTAGCAATCATAGTATTATTATATTGCTTACCTAGATAATTCTGTAAAGAAAATCATTCATGGATGCACATATTCTGTTATATAGTTTTATAATGAACAAATTATTTTAAAAATATTCCCCTAAAGCAGTGAGCTGATTGCTCTGTGTGGAGCAGATGCCCTGTCATTCCTTAGTCAATCTCTATTGAAATGATTTATTCCTACTCTAAACTATGGTGGACTTATCATCTCTTATTTACTCGTCTATATTAGCTATAACTGTGCAAACATGAGATTGTAAAATGAGTCTAAAGACATCTCCAAACAAACGGTTCCAAAATATTTTTAGTAACAATACTATTATCAGAATAAGTATTACTTCTTGAAAAGATTCTATGAAAGGAATAACTTACAGATATATGCATTCTGTGAACATTCATGTAATTACTTGGCTATTTTAAAGGAATTTTCCCATAGCACTGTTATGTATACTTTACCAAATTAAGTCTTATGGACCCCTGCTTGCTCCCTAGCCCTGCTGAGGCCCTCTGCCTCAGTGGGGAAGGTTCTTTCTCCATTTGAGTTCATGCAGCCAAAAGAAAACCGAAGCTGAGATTGAAGCAGCTGTATTCAATGGTCAGAGAATGGAGAAGTAGAAACTTAGTTCACAAATCAACTTCTCACCTTAATGGTGAGAGGGATTTGCTTTTAAGGAATAAGGACGATGAGGGTAGGAGTGAGACTAATGATGGTGACGCACGTGCACTGGTTTTCTGGGAAAGAAGCAGGGCTTCCCTAGAAATGGGGTACCACCCCTTTTTTGTCCTTTTTTGGTTTGTGACATCCGGTCATAGTCACCTGTAGGTGTGTCATTTAGTATACTATATAGTAAAATCAGCATAGAATGAGACTCAGGGTCTGTTGGAGGTCAGATTCGTAGCCATTTTGGTTTCAGCTGATTCTATCCGGTTTTTGTTTTTCTCTTCCTATAACTTCCTTTGTGTCCAGGCCCTGTGACTTAAAGATACATGTTAGTTCCTGTTCAAAGGAGGGATTGGTGAGTTTTGAGCAAGGGTCTGGTGACAACTCTGGTAATACACAGAGCAGATGCTCTTTCTCTAAATATTAGCCAATTGACTGGTAAATTTAATAAGGGTAAGCACTAAATTGAAAGGTAAAAGACCACTTATGCCTCATCATGATAGAAGGGATTTGGGTGTAAAAAGTATTAAAACAAAGTGGTCCTTAGTACCCCTAGCAATTCACTGAATCCCAGACCTGAAAATGGTGGTTATTCTCCATTATGTGTGAAGTGTTCCAGTTGGTTTTACTGGAAGAAAGCTGAAAATTTAGACTTTGCTCTAAACAATAAGCAAACAATAAGCAAAATAAAGCAAAAAAATCTTAGTCATCTATGTTTTGAATAGGTAATATACTTACATGTTTCAAAATTCAAGAATTACAAGAATGCATAAAGAGTTTCTCTCCTTCTCACTGCTCTTCAGCCACTTAATATCCCAACTGTGAGGCAACCAATTATACCAGTTTGTGAGACCTGCTTTAATTAAATTTATATTTCCTAAGCTGAAACAGGTCTGTATTCGCCTCATGAAATGTAGGTCAACAAGACAGTTATTGAGTAGCACCTTTGCCGGGAAGGTTCCTGGATACTCTGAGAAAGAATTATTGAGAGGGCATGCTAGGGGATATCTTAGTGATACTTAATATACTAATTCCTCCTCCCATTAAGAGTATGATGTATTCTTCCTTCTCTTGTGATCCTATTATGTGTTGGCCACTTTACTACAGTTGGTTTCATCATCCCTACTTTATATATGAGAGCACTAAGGCTCACATAAATTAATAATTTCTAATGCTCATGCCAACACTAAGTGGCAGATTTGGAGTCAGATTTGAATTGCACTTGTGGGACTCTAAAGCCTTTGTTTTTTCCACTCACTGCTTAATCAGAGAAGGAAAATTCTTGAAGTCAGATTTCAGGAAGAATGAGTGGGAAAACAGAAAAAGCCAAAACGGTTTAAAAATAGGTTTTTATATTTTAAAAAATAAAAATGTAAAACAGCTTTTACAGACATACTACCAAAATTACCCATAGCAAATTTCAGTTACAAAACAGTTACACTGTTTACACAAGGTATTTGAACAACCTAGCAGACTCATCTACTCATAAGGAGTTGGGAGATTGTTGGGGAAGGTCCACTCATTGGGCAGAAGTCAGGTTACAGAGAATAATTCACCAATCACTAAAATAAGAACATGTTACAGCACATAAACTTATTTTTCTTTTGTGATCTCAAAGAACAATGCAAACAATGCAAAATTATCCACACCAGAGCCCAAGAAGTACATGTTATTCCCACGTTATAAGTGAGGACATAAGACACCCTGTGAGTCAAATGCATAGCCCAGTCCTATGCTCAGACTACATAAACACTGCTAATGTTAACATTCTAGGTAACAAGTGGAAGAAAAAATGTGATGCAGTAAAGCCAGAGTGTTGCACTGGTCCTTATGGCTTCTTTGATGGCAGAGTTAATTTCCTACCCGATTTAGTGAAGAATTTTAGATTATGAAATTGTTAATGAGCACGAAAGGGAACTGTCTTCATTTCTTGGCCCCAAATGGCACAAAACGTAGATAAATTAAAATCTTGAGAAGCAGCATCCAAAATGGGAGGATCCATCTCCTTTAAAATACCTAATGAGTCCATCAGTGCTAGATTTCCATATATTTTAATAGTTGATTCTAAAATACATCTAGCCTCTCTAATCAACCACCACCCTTCAAAGTGGACTACATACACATACACATAATTTCCCAGTAATTGCTCCACAGAATTCAAGACCCATGGTAAATATACCCTGTATATCACTAAATCAGGATTTAGTACACAAAAGCAGGAACAATTTTTAGAGGTGTCTCAAACTTACTGTGAGATCTAGCCCATCCAAGCCTGATAGCAAGACAGCAAATAAAAGCCACAGGCAGATGAAAGTCAATAACATTAGCAGGGCTGAAGCTGAGGAATTTGTCTGCTGTTGGATACTGACAGCCTCTGGCTAATCAGGCATCTAGCATGATGTATTTTCACTTCAGATATAGGGGGAGGAGAGGAGAATGTTGCAATCATGGATGTCAACTCACTAAGAACTGAATGCAGGGCCTAGTTTAACTCCTATTGGAAGGAAAATACACAAGATTAGTGACTAGACTCACTGATTAATATATATGGTTGAAAGGTTTTTCTGGAAACAGGAACTAATCTAGCCTTCCCTTGAAATCTGGACATTGCACTAAAATTGTTCCAGGTTGGGAGAGACATTCAAAATTTTTGGTCATTTAACAGCTTTCTGATTTCAGTTTATTCTTAGCAAAAATAATACAAGTTTCCTCTAGAGACAGGCTTCCTTCCCTGTGACGGTAAGAGGTGAAACTAAATTGAGTTTGATATCTAAACTTTCATGCCTACATGTATAAACCAAAAACAACAAAAAGCCCAAACCAAAACGTCCCAGACTCTAGGGCAGTGCTGTTCAATAAAAATATAATGTGAACCACATATACAATTTGAAATTTTCTAATAGCCACTTTAAAAAAAAGTAATAGCCACCTGTGGTTAAGAGCTACCTATTGGGCAGTGCAGCCCTAGAATTCGACTTCAAAAAAAAAAAAAAAAAGCAGGGAAAAACAAAGCAAACAAAACCCAATTTCAATAAAGAGGACGTTTAGAGTTGGGCTGTGATTGCTGATTTGTGGTGTCTGGAGAAAGGAGGCCCAGGAGTAAGAAAAAAAGGAGAGGGCAGTGAAAAGCGTGATTGCTGCATCTCCAGAGAAGCCTGCTCTCCCCACCATGTTAGCCCAAGCGTTGAACGGCTGCCTAGAGGTGACGAGGTGTGCGGCCGATCCCAAGTGGTCACCATCGCTTGGGCTTCAGAGCCCGCTTGCCCGGGGTTAGAGCCAGTGGGGTGGGGAACGCAGATTTCGGGGCTCCGCGGTGGAGCCGCCGGGGCGCCCTACCTGTCCAGCAGCGGGGTGTGAACGTGCAGGTGTTTCACGGCCACCTGAACGCGCCAGTCTGCGTGGCGGGCAGAAGACACGGTGCCGGACGCGCCGTGGCTCAGGCAGCGCAAGTCGGCGAGCTTGTAGTACGGGATGGTGGGCAGGGCGCTGCAGATGGCCTCCTCGTTCATGGTAGCGGGTGGCGCGGGCACTCAGGCAGCCGGTCTATTCCGGAAGAGCCCGCCGCTCCCGCGGCTCCACCCCCTGCGCGAGCCGGGTCGGCAGGCCCTACAGCCTGCCGGACATTAGGTCACGAGGCTGTCCATTCTCCGCACAGCCCACACCAAACCGCTGCTTATCCGGAGCCGGAGCGGACTCTTCTCTTCTACAGACTGGTCAACTCTGCGGCGGCGGGGCGCACAGGGGAGGAGCTTCCTCTCTCCGACCTGGCCCTCCCAGGCGCTGCCAGCCACCCGAGCCCGCCTGTCGGAGCTCCTCCCTCCCCAGACTTCTCAGGCGACGTCAGCGGCGGATGCCGAGGCGGGGATGAGGGCCGCTGGCCCGCGATCCTCCCAGCAAGGCTCCGGCCTCGGCCTGAGGCCCGAGATCTCCGCCTTGTGGCGCCCAGACGACGTGTGCCACACCGGCGGGGCTCGGGCGGGGGCTTGGGAGTGGGGAAGTGAGCCAGGGGTGCTCAATTTGTCTTCTCTTCCCCCAACCCACTAGGTTGGAAAGGTTTTCTTTTGGGGAAATTTCTTCTCCGCAGCCTCACACCCAGTCAGCGGACCCTCCCACCCAGGAGGAATCTCCTCTGGTCCCATCGGCGCGTCTTCGTGGAGTCGCCAAACACCAGACAGAGGTAGCGGGGTGGGTGTGGCAGCTGCCGTTTCCTGACTCCGCGCCTGCGCGGAAAGCCCTTTGAGGGAGTGTGGTGGTGACTTAACTAGGGCTCCGCACTTCTCAGCCCGGTGAGTCAGGTGGAGGTGAAGATTCACTTGCTTATCTGGACTCCAATCTAGCCTCACTTCCAACTACTTCAGTCGTGTGGGGGCGGCTGATAAGCCGTGTCAGAGTTTAATCCTGTCTAAAAGTTCAGATGTTTAGTTCCTGTTGAGTGCTTCTCTACTAGGGACGTATTTTTCTGACTCTTTTTTTTTCTCTCTCTCTCTCTCTCCTGACGTCCATAATTACAGAGATTGAAAAGTAACCTTGAGAGAGTCCCTCCCTTGATTCCAGGTACGACTGCAAACATTTCTTTCTTATAGATCTGGGAAGAATGCGGTGTTTAATGCCAACCAAAAAAGACTGCAAAGATCTTTTTACCTTAAACAAACACTTTTCTACACCTGAAATGACTCTTTTGCAAAGTGTGGTGCAAATATTATACACAATACCAAGTCCATGTTAAGCATTTAATGAATTCTAAAGCAAAAGTAATAGGGAATGCCTGACTTCAATCAGGGATTTCTGCCTACAGAAAATCAGTGCTTCCTGTATTTTTGTATTGCCTGAAATGAGAGTAGCAGTGTTACAGTTTACAATAAATGGAAGCTGTAATGAAAGAGTGTGTTTTAAAATTTGATAATTTAAAATAAAATACTTAGCTTTAAAGATATGGTCTGATAATCTGTGGTTCATTCCTTAATAAGCTTTCTGCTACAAAAAGTGCTCAGAAAACTTTTCCCATTCATTCATTCTTCCAGTTAGTTTACAAACTAAGAATTCTAGAGAAAGAGAACAAACATTAAGAAGGGAGGAAATGATCAAAATAATAATTCAAGAATTTTTGCCAGGACCAAAAGACAAAGATCTTCATATTTAAAGGGCCCACCAGCTACCCACAGTGAATGAAAAAGGACCTATGTTAAAGCACACCATTAAAACGATCAGAACACTAAGAATAAAGAGAAGATTCTAAAAGTTTTCAGAGGGAAGAAGCAGGAAAAAACGGATGGGAATTAGAATAGCTTTGGGTTTCTCAACAATAACACTTTTATGCTAAAACACTACAGTGAAATTTCAAGTTTTGTAAGACAGTAACTTCCAACCTAGAATCCTATAGTCAAACTATCCATCAAGTGTAAGAGTAGAATAAAAACATTTTCACATATACAAGAATGAAAACAGTTATTTTCCATCCATCCCCCTTTTCTTTTTCTTTTCTTTTCTTTTTTTTTTTTTTAGGGAAAGTTACTAGAGGATGTGCTCCAACAAAACATGAGAGCAAGACAAGAAAGAGAAAGACATGGGATCCAGAAAAAAGGACCAGGAGAATGTGAAGGGAAATGCCAGGGTGAAAGATATGTGGCAGAATTAGAGAGCAATCATTTTCACTGGAGAAGAAAGATGGCAGACTCCAAGAAGAAAGACTGGTTAGTGTAACTGAATTTATTTAGATTACTAATTTTGAGTATTTGGGTAGTTATATTGATAGATGTTTGATAGATCTAATGAAATACATGATAAAATTTGAGAGAGAACTTAAAAAATATAAGCAAGTAAAAAAAGGAAGCAATTATTAATTCCATGAAAACTAAAAATTTGACAAGAATGGAAACAGCGTTTCTTCAACTGTTCTGTGGTGGTGAAAATTTTAAGACTTTTTAGAGCTTCTGAAATACTAGTATATTGTAAATCTCAAAGGAGAGAACATGCAGCATAGAGCACTATAAAATTTATTTATATTTTTAATTACATTACTTTAAAATTTTTAAAAATTAGTATTCACATGGTTCAAAATTTAAAAGTGTAACAGACAGATAATTCAATGTAAAAGTAGGCAAAAGACCTAGATACTTCACACAAGGCTATATCTAAATAGCAAATAGCAAATGAATGTGAAAAGGTGCTCGACATCATCAGTCATTAGAGAAATACAAGTTGAAACCACAGTGCAATATCACTACACAAATACAAGAATAACTAAAATTAAAAAGACAGAATATAGCAAGTGTGGGTGAGGTTTTGTAACAATTGGAATTCTTGTACATTGCTGGTGGGAGTGTCAATTGGTACAATCAGTTTTGCAAACTGTATGGCAGTACTATTAAAATTGCAGATATGCAGATCCTCAGCAATTCCTTGCCTAGGTATATGGACATGCATATGCATATACTAGAAGGCTCATAGTAGTGCTATTTATAATAGCTTCAAACTGGAAATTACCCAAATATCCATAAACAGTAGAATGGGTAAATGATTTGTGGCCCATTTACACAGTGGAATACTAAACAGCAATGATACTGAGCAGTGTACAATATTGATGAATTGCACAAATACAATACTGGATGAAAAAGCTAGATACAGAAGAGTATACATTTTATGAGTCAATTCCTATTAAGTACAAAAATAAGCAAAACTAGCCTATGCTTTTAGAAATCAGGATAATGTCTACACTTGTAGAGTGGTCATAGTGACTAGAAGGGACATGAGGCCTCTGGGATGATAGAAATGTTCTGTTTCTTGATCTAGGACCTAGACTCTTGGTGCCAGTTACATGGGTATGTTCAGTTATGAAAATTCTTTGAGGTTACACAATGTGCACTTTTCTGTATATATATATATGTTATACTTCAATAAAAAGTTAATAGGTTTAAATACAAAATAAATAATATATGTGGGTGTATATTATGTCTCTTACTTTTATTGAATTAGTATTACAGTATATACCTGTTCACCTTGCTTGTCTTTCACTTAGTAATCTATTTTGGATATCTTTCCATACAAATGCATAAAAAGCTTTCTCATCATTTTTTTTTAAATGATGGATATGCCATAATTTACCCCTCATTAGTGGACACTTAGCTTGTTTCCACATATTTACTATTACAAATTATGCTGCAATAAGTAATCATTACATATGTCATTTCATACATGTGCAAGTGTATCCATATATATGTCCTAGAAGCTGAACTGCTGGACAAAAAAGTTCTGTTCATTTGTAATTTTGGTTTGTATTGTTGAATTGACCTTCACTGAGCTTGTTCCAGTTTTCTTTTTCTGCAGACAAATGAGAGTGCTGTTTCTCCACACACCTTCTTTCATTTCTTTTCGAGATAGATAGTATAATGTTGATCTGCTGATTCCTGTATTTCAGTGCTTCTAAACTCATTTAAATGCTAAGATTCTTTTGATTGCAGACCTTCTAAATATCTGGCTTCAATTTGTTTATCACAACCTCAAAGCTTTAGCTTTCATGATAGTTTCACCATTATACAGCTTAAAAATATGTATTCTTAGTGATATGTACATTGTTTAATTAATGCCCATAATGAATGGCTAATGACAGAAAACCTAAAGAATACTGATGCTAAACTACATCAACTAAATGAGAAACAAAAGAAATGAGAATAATTATGCAAATTAGGCTAAAAATAAGCCTCACACCTATATGTTGAATTCATCTATTCAAAACTCTGTAGAATCATATTAAGTCATATTTTCTATTTACTGAGAATAAAGGTTATTTATATCTGCATGTGCTATTTTAGGGACATGGTAGCTTGAAATGGCATGCTTGAAATCTCTCATAGTCTGTTTTTTTGTTTTGTTTGTTTTTTTAAGCTTCAGTGCCTTTTAATCCTGTAAGTTCTTTTATTTATTTATTTTTCTAATTTTATTTTTTAAATTAAGTTTTATTGGAGTATAGTTGCTTTACAATGTTGTGTTAGTTTGTACTGTACAGCAAAGTGAATCAGCTATATGTATACATAAAATGTCCATCGACAGAAGAATGGATAAAGAAGATGTGGTATATATATACAATGTAATATTATTCAGCCGTAAAAAGGAATGAAATGGGGTCATTTGTAGAGACGTGGATGGAGCCAGAGACTGTCATAAAGAGTGAAGTAAGTCAGAAAGAGAAAAACAAACATCATATATTAATGTTTATATGTGGAATCTAGAAAAATGGTATAGATGATCTTATTTGCAAAGCAGAAATAGAGACACAGAGGTAGAGAACAAATGTATGGACACCAAGGGAGGAAGTGGGGTGGTGGGATGAATTGGGAGATTGGGATTGACATATATACATTATTGATACTATGTATAAAAGAGATAACTAATGAGAAACTACTGTATATAGCTCAAGGAACTCTACTCAGTGCTCTGTGGTGACCTAAATGGGAAGGAAATCCAAAGAAAGAGGGGATATATCTCATAGTCTTTTAAATTAGAAACAAGACAGAAAAGTTGAAAAATAAACCACTTCAAAAAGTACAAATGCAAGAATTAAAAACATCTCGTATTCTAACTTTTTCTATTTTTTGGTCTAAAACATCTGGTAACCATTGGGGAAAAATGGGTAAAGGATATGTGGGACCGCTCTGTATTATTTTTACAACTTCCTGTGAGTCTATTATTATCTGCAAATAAAAAGTTTTAAAAAGTTGTATCTGGGTGTATTAGTTTCCAGGGACTGCCATAACAAAGAACCACAAGAATTATAAAAAGGTATGTAAATGAGAAGTAAGGCTTCCTGATTCTTCAGCTCTCCAGTTCACCTCCCCTAAGACAATAAATAAATTTAACAAATGTTATGTGCCATAATGCTAGGTGCTGGAAATACAGGGATAACAAAAGACACATGGTCTCTGTCCTTAAAATGCTTTTAGTGTTCTAAGGGAGATAGAACCTAAGCATACAATTACAGTAGAGTGTGATAAATGTTCTGATAGGGAAGTCCAGGGCACACTCAGAAATTAGGAGAAAGAAGCATGCATGGTAATTTAATGAAGAGAGGTAAGGCAAACTGCCCAAAGTCATAGAGATTTTAAATTACAGAGACATGATTCCTGCACACGTCTATTTGAATTAAAGGTCATATTCTTTCCGGGAACTGCTTGCTGTATCACTAGGGTATTACATTTTCAGTTTCACTTTATATGATGTCTCAGGAGAGGAATTTAGTAGCAAGAGGGAATTTCCCAGCTACAAAAAGATAGTGATGGACAAAAATTTATTATTAATGGACATTTCATGGGAAATTCCATTTTCTTTTGACATTTTACTTGGCAGGTTTCCAAGAGTGTGGAAAGATATGTTACCAGTAGCTCAGTCTGCATTTAAAAATTTTAGCTCCTGAATTAAGCAGGATATTTTGCTTTTTCAAATGTCTTCAGAACTCAAAATCATTTTCTCCAGCTGTCACTCCTAGCTTGTAAGCAAAATATACTAAGATATATTTTTTTGGTAATACACACACACAAAGACACACACAAAGACACACTTTTTTTTTTTTTTCTGCTTTAGGCAGTGGCTATATGAAAGAGATTATAAGTTCAGTACCCTTTTTAGTATCCTTTTTTGGGCAAGCATAGACAAAGTTGTGGAAGAAGGCAGAGCTTTTCTTATTGTAGTAGCCAATATAGTCTAGGTCAGGAGTCCCCAACCCCCGGGCCACAGATTGGTACCGGTCCGCGGCCTGTTAGGAACTGGGCCGCACAGCAGGAGGTGAACAGCGGGCAAGCGAGCGGAGCTTCATCTGCTGCTCCCCATCGCTCCACATGGCTCGCCATCCCCCCTACCGAGTCCGTGGAAAAATTGTCTTTCACAAAACCGGTTCCTGGTGCCAAAAAGGTTGGGGACCACTGGTCTAGGTCATAACAGCGCCGGCTGGTGCAATTTGGAATCGGAAACATGACTGAAGCAGGGATCCAAAGTCAGCAGCTGAACAGGTTGCCAGAGAGAACTCTAAGGTTTATTGGGAACTAAGGAACACTCAGGAAGCTTCTTTGACTTAAGTTTTATAATTGTAAAAAGGAATAGAAATGTCTGCCCTGCCAGGGAAACCTTGTTGCACAACTCCTGCCAAGGACACTATTCACACTCGGGAGGTGCCGTTCACGTGGAATACGTTATGAATGGGCCCCCTAGAGTCGTGCGATGTGGAGGCCCTATAGCCTGCCTATCTCCCAGGATTGTTCTGAGAGACTCAAGCTGTACAATGAATATAAAAGAACTTTATAAGTTATAAACCTGTCAGTCTATGTAAGTAATAATAATAATAGTTAGTTTCCTGGCCAGCTCTGCCCTTCAAGCAAAACATTCTTACCTCGTTTAAGAAAGAGAAAAGCAGCCCTTATTATCTGGGAGATGGCCTGCACTCCCAATGACTCTGTGGTATTCTCCTGTACAGTATAAACACTTTCATAGAACACCAACCTCAGACAGGACTATTTTGTCACTGTAGTGGAGCAAGAAAAAATAAGACCACTTCATTATCATGTTTGAACAGAGAGAGGTAAAAACATTGCTCAAACCACAAAAATGAGCAAACATTGCCCTTTCCTGGCTAATAATGAGTGCCTGCTTCTTCTTTACCAGTTATAGCTTTATCTCAATTTCATTATTCTCACTGTCTAAATATAAACTATTAAGATACATGATCAGAGAATCACTCCTGCTTCCAGACAGCATCCAATGCAGGGAAGATACCCGTTTCCTTGAATGCTCCTCAGAATCACCTACAAGAAGTCCAAATCCTATAATAAATTATTTCTAACATCCTCTTACTGAGATGTCCTGATTCCTCGTGGTACACATAACTCTTGCTTGCAATGAGTCAGTAAACCCAGATTTATAGAACTGCAGATGTGTTCCTGGTGGTCTTTGGATAGAGGACATTGGCAGATTCATAGAGCAGTTATTACCCAGCTTGGAGCCCTCACTGTCTGCATTTCAGTTAAAGAACTGGCTCCTCTAACTTCTCTAGGGACTTATCTATGGTGTAGCTTGTTTTTCATAGCCCAGAACTCCTGAGGAAGAGATTCTGGTTGGCCATAATATCACCCTTCAAGTCCTTTGTGGATTATGGGGATATGGACATGAGGTACTGAATTTCTAAAACAGCAACAACAACAACAATATCGACAACAGCAGTAATAACTAAGGCTTAAAGGTTAAGAATCCGCCTGCGAATGCAGGGGGCACGGGTTCAAGCCCTGGTGCGGGAAAATCCCATATGCTGTGGAGCAACTAAGCTCGTGCACTGCAACAACTGAGCCAGCTCTCTAGAGCCTGCAAGCCACAACTACTGAGCCACAACTACTGCAGCCCACGTGCCTAGACCCTGTGCTCCACAGCAAAGAGAAGCCACCGCAATTAGAAGCCCACACACCGCAACAAAGAGTAGCCCCCGCTCGCCGCAACTAGAGAAAGACCGCGCAAAGCAACGAAGACACAATGCAGCCAATAACTAAATAAATTAAAAAAAAAACAACAAAAAAACCTAACACTTATATAATGCTTGCTACGTGTCAGAGACTCTTCTAAGCAATATCCATAGAGTAACTCACTTAGTACACCCACACCATGCAATAGATGCTATTATCACTCTAACTTTGCAGATGTAGAAACTGAGGCACAGAGATGTTAAATACTTGTGTAAGGTCCCACAGCGATTAAGAAGCATAGGCAGCAATTGAACACAGGAAATTATATTGCTGTATTCTGAATCAGTTCAACTGTTCTCATGAAGTAATAGAGTACTGAGAGATGGAGTGTGAATGATTTGGCACCACTCAACACACTTTTATATGAAGAGTTATTTTATACGTGAGCAAGGATATCTTTTAAAGATGTTCAGTCTGGCAATCTTAAAGTGCTGATGTGTCTCTTTAATAATAGTGTCTGTTAGGAATAATTTAAACTTTATAGAACTAAATCCATTGGCTATAATTTTCTTTTTCTTTTACATATGAACATTTTAATTCGGCATTTATTGAGTGTCTATGATGTGAATGGCTCTTTGGTATGTAGTATGGGACACAAGCTCTACATTGCTATCTACAGAATAAATAAGCTCTACACTGCTATCTACAAAAGTGATGACTAAAGTCTTTATATACATCATGATGATTTAAGTCTTTATATAAATCAATTTTATCGTTTAGAAATCTTCCTTATTGTCATAACAACTTGGAATTGGAATATAATTGGCATTAACTGATCTGATTCTAGCAGAAAAATATGGGGCTTTGGCACCCAATGGAGTTAAAAGTCTCCTTCTTCATTAATCTATGTGCATGACCTCTTCGGTATTTTGTAATCTCAGTGAGTCTCATTTCCTTCATCTATTAAATAGTGAAAATAATACTGTTCTTAAGGGTGTTAGGAGAATTAAATAGGATAATGTGCATTAGATTATACCTAATAAGTATTAGTTTTCTTTCTCAAAGTAAAATATTTGGGCCTTGCCAATTTTAGTCTAAGTGAGAATTATCAACTTTATGATTGTCAAGACTGGCTTATGAATTAGTGAAAAATGACTTTAAAACTGTGTAGCCATGCTGTTGTTTCAAATGTGCTCTCTATGCAGACATGGGCCATATCTGTTTTGTTCAACAGTGCCTAGGACAATGAAAGTGATAATAATCCACCTACTATCACCTTAGGCTGTGGAAGGATGTTATGGCCAGTAGAAGACTGCAATTCTTGGGTGAAAAGCATGCAGAATTCTCTAGTGTGCTCACTTCAAGTTTTTGTTTTTTCAAAGTTACAAGTTCATTATAGTTCACAAAGGTAAAATTATGACAAAAGTACCAGATTTTAAAAAATCTTTGCAGCCAATATTCTGATAACTCTCTGAATCTAAACTGTATCTCTAAACTCTTAGACTGTAGTCTAAGTAGCAGTAGTATTTTCTTTCACCTATTTAGAAGATTAAAATGTTCTTAAAGAAACCATGTATAACTGAATATGTTGGATGGAAGATATTTTATTTCAAGCATAATTAGGTATTAACTTAAGTTTATTCCTTTTAGTAGATTTAGTGAAAACTTAGTCATCTGATTGAATGAATATATCAATCTTCTTTAAAAACTTATTATGAAATAAATAGATGAAAGAAGTATTAAAATTGAAATACTAACTTCTCACACATAAAAATGTTTTACATTCTACCAAATACAATATCATTAAGACAAGCTTGTGTTGTAACTATTATCCCTATTGAGATATCATGGGGCTAATAAATGATATTATAAAGGCAGGACGATTCCAAAGAGAAAGGGAAGAAAAAAAGATGAGCTACTATGTTACCAAACCTACAAGTCAGGTAAGATACTCCTCTTCCCCTAGGAAGGAGTACTGGCCTGATGAGGGAAGGGGAATGGATGGTACAGCGAGAGCCTGGGTATGTTATTCCAGTGAAAGAACTCCTCCTGGAAGAAAATACCTGGAATGAGGGGATGGTGGTAAGTGTTCTCCCCAACAATTCCCATTTTAAAGATAGGAAAACTAAGTCTAAGGGTAGATTGACTAACTTCAAGTTTTACAAGTAAAAGGTGATAGAACTGGGAGTAAACCAGATGGTTTATTTCAGGTTTATCAGAGGGCCCTTATTAATGAGGTACACAATATAGTATCCTAGAATCACAGTAGAACCAGGACCTATACATGTAAAAGTCAGAAGCGAATATCATAAATTTGCAGCTTTCTTTATATTTGCTTTGTGATGAGGTAATGAACTTATTAGAATAAAAGCATTGTATATATTTTTATTTAGTGAGTACTCAAATGGTGCATACATCTGAATTAAATGCCTGAAATATCTCAGGTATTAAGAAGCTATCATTGGAGACGTAGCAGAGTGTACATATGTTTATGCACACAAATATTTAACAGAAACACTGTAAAGAGGTTCAATTATATTCATGCTGTAGTATGGAGGTTACCAGAGAGTTAGTGAATGAGGAATTGAATCACTATTATTTTGTAGAGTGTAAATGATTGAGAAAAACTTACAGAAAGAGGTGATCTGAAGGTAAGTTCAAAGGAGAGAATCATTTTTAGCTGTTTCCAGAGAGTTTTTGGTACATTTTAGAGAGGGCTACAAAATCCAAGAATGAGAACCATGTCCCACCAGGACAACTGGTGGGTCTGCATGTTGCAAAGAAGCAATAGCATGGTGAATGAGGTCTGTACCTCACTACACTCTGGGGCAATAAAATGTTTTAAGAGTCAGGTTCCATAATATGAGTTTGTAACATCTCATCTATAATTTGTGGGTATATGGGCAAAGGCTTGGCCTTAATCACACATATCAAAACACATTAACAAGATCATGTTTGGTTTTAACCCCAGTCTCTATTTTAGTACCTGCATTGCTTATCCTTACTGAAACTTGCTTTCCTCATCCGTAAGGGAAGTACTTTATGAACTGTGACATATTAATTAATTTTAGTTTTGAATCATGGCTCTTCTTTAAGGTTTTCTTTGTTCTAGTTTAGTGTCATTTGAGGGTGAACACTGGACAAGGCACATATAGAAAAACACAGGGTATTTCCTGCTTTCCAGGGGTTTTAGGAAAAGAGAACAGTTTTTAGAGGCTTAGCACTTATTCCACCCTTGGATGTTTCCCTACTAACATGGTTTCTAAAGTTACTCATCTGTGTGGAGCTCAATAAATATTTCTCCACTGACTAACATAAGACAGGCAGATCAAATAATTAGATGTAACACTTTCATTCATACAATATAGCATGTTATCTTACACATGAAAATTGGCAAAATGTTCAAAGAGTAACCAGACTGGCTTTTAGGATCTAGCTGTGTCAGTCAGTTTTGGTTTATTATCTCTCTCCTCTGCCTGCTGTAACTTGTATTTATTTATGTAATCTTCATGTATAACTTCTAAACTGTAAGAGCTAGACACTATGGCTTTGAATGGAATGAAGTCACAGTATGATTAAGGAATTGTTTTCTAATGCAACTCTCCCTAAACCTCAAAACATTTGAATAATTCTATAGTCCTCCATTTGTCTCAGTTACTGCTCAGAGCACTCATGCAGCAGGTTGTGTGCCTAGGCATTATGGGGTACTTGCTTTCACTGTTGAGCTTTCTGACACTACCAATAAAACATAGATTATTCAGAAAGTACAAAGGTTCAGAATCTTCCCAGAAAAACGTTGATGAAGTTATTTCATTAATTAGCTCTTAAAAACAAAACAACTGATAACAACAGGATACCTACTGATTTATGAGATAAAAAATTTCCTTTGAAAAGATAAATATTGATGCCAATACAATGGTGATGAAGTGGAGCCTAGGGTGTGGGGATGAGGCCAGCTAGCAGGCATTGTCTGAGTCAGGACCTTGAGCTGGGTCAGGAGGTATAGACCTTATAACTCTATTATTGATCATTGATCCTGGGGGTGAATGACAGCATCCTGTGAGATTTCTGAGTCAGTTCTGAAGTAGGTTCTCATTCAAGTTGGGCAAACATGTAAGAGCAATATATAATTGCTTGGGCACCAGCCCAACCTGGAGTTGATGCTTAGGATGAGGTAGGTAGACAGAGACTAAAGGATCAATTTTTTAAACCAATGAGAAAATTGCTGAAGTTGCTCTACTCGGGGCAGGTGTTGCGGGGTGCAGAGTACAACTGAGGAGTGGTTTATCCTTAATTCTTAAGTGTGCTAAAAGTAGATGTGTAGTTTTATTATATGGTATTTTGGGTCAGTAATGATAGTCTTACATACATGTCTGCTTCTATATGTTACTTATATATTATATATATTACATATATGTATCTATACATTACATTAGTTCATACATGTACATTGTATAAAATTTAGAAGAATCAAAAGGGGTATAGTGAAAAGTTAGTCTCTACCCCTTTCTATGCCTCCCAGCCACCAATTTCCCTCCTGGAAGGTGAATTACAATTGCCAGTCTCTCACTTCCTCCTTTCATGCTCTTCGTTCTAGCCGATTAATCTCCCCAAGCCCAAGGGCTCCTGCTCAGAAATTTTCCAGCTTCTGCATTCTCCTGTCTAGTTAAATTTAACTTTATTTACCTATCTTTCAAAGCTTCAATGCTTTATTTATTCTCCTTTAATTTCTTTTTTCCAGATCTCCTAACGAGCTCCCTATGTCTCATTCCTACATGTACTTGTTCTCACTTCTCATTCATGATCTTCTCTCTTCTCTAGTCTATCTGAAATTTCTGCTTCTTTGAGACTGAAGTCAGACCCTATTTCTTCTGACTGCTCCACCCAGCCCCATTGATTTCCTTCTTCTCTGAACTCCTAGGCATCTACAAAGTGGGTTATGCTTCAGTATCCCAAAATGATGCCAAAATATGTTAAATAACATATTAAGTTGCATTATTTGGCTAGAACTATATAAGTCCAAAGAGGCAAAGAGATTAGCTCAAAGCTATCAGCTGTTACAATTATCTTTGATTAATGAAAAAAATTAATATACAGAATTTTTCAAAATATGGTTCTTGGGGGGAAAGAGAAAAAGGAGTACTTGCTGGGGAGAAGCTGCAAACCACTAAATGTACACACATCTAGTACTTAACTATGTAGGCAAGTGGTTGAGAGCATGATCTTTGAAGTCAGGCACACCTAGGTTTGACACTATCTGATCTTTTGGAGCCTTGGTTTCTCAACAAGGAAATGAGTTAGCAAGTAAAGCACTCAGCACAATGCCTACTGTACAGTAAATGTTCAATAAATATTATGTGTTATTGCTGTTGTTGTTAAATCTTATTTGCTATTCTTTAAGGTTTGTCTCCTGTGTTGGGCAGAATAGTTGACCCTCTTCCTCCTCCAAATGTCCACATCCTAATCACCAGAGCCTCTGAATGTTACCTTACATGGCAAAAGGGACTTTGAAGATGTGATTAAATCAAAGATATTAAAATAGGGAACTTATTCTGGATTATCAGGTAGATCCAGTATAATCACAAGGATCCTTTATAGATGGAAGACAAAGGCAGAAGATTCAGGGAAGAAGAATCAGTGTCAGAGTCGCAGTGATTTGATGTGAGAAGGAGTCAACCTGCTGTTGCAGGCTTTGAAGATGGAAGAAGAGCCAAGGAATACTGGCATCTAAAAAGAAGCTGGAAAACATAAAGAAAGGGATTGTCTCCCAGAGCCACCAGAAAGGCTTTTAGCCCAGTAAGATCTGGTTCAGATTTGTGACCCCTAGAATTGTAAGATAATAAATTTGTGTTGTTTTAAGCCACTAAGTTAGTGGTAATTAATAAAGCATCAGTAGGAAATGAGTGTACTTCCCCAGCTGAAGACCAATTTCGTAAAGCTCATAGTGTCCAGAGTAGTGTGGGATGGGAACATAAATGAATAAATTGTGTTTACTGAGGGTTCCAGCAGAGAGGCATAGCAACTTGTAAATTGCCCTTTATAGTGAAGAAGAGGAAATCAGAGTTAGCTACAAGCCAGGTCTCTTTCTTTCTTTCTTTCTTTTTTTTCCCTGGAAGGACAGTTTATTATCTATGACAGATTTCTTATTTAAACTTTTCAAAACATTCTGAACCTCAGCTTCAATCATCACAATTTGGTATATGTTGGAATGGCAGCAGAGGACAGTATTTACAAAGCAAGAGAGAGCATTATCATCACACTGGGAGGGGGCAGATAGTGTTAATTGGAGGGGTGTGGTCAAAAAAAGCCACATTCCCAAAGACTCCTGGTAGCCTGGGTGAAAAGAATCTACTGGTTTTGTCAGTTAGGAGATGACTCATGGCATACATTAATGAAAGCAGCTTCATTCCTGTGATTGGACAGAACTCTATGGTGGACAGAGGAAGTGAGGAAGTCCTTTTCCTTTCTTTTCTTTCTCTCTTTTTTTTTTTTTTGAAAGTATTTTGTCTAATGGAGTGATAGCTAGATGAGGTATTTTATAGGAGGGCTGCTTTTCTATTATAGAATAAAACAGTGTTATTGACCAACTCGGAAGAAGTTCGAGTAGGAGATACTGCAAATAGCGTGAAGAGACAGAAACAATAGATAGAGCCTGATTCTAGCCAGCTGTGAATGACTGAGCAAAAAACAATATTTGTACCCACATAAACCTCTTAATGCGTTCATTTTAAATGTTTTGGGGGGACATTTGAGTTTCCCCCTGAAGAAATGAAAAAGTGTCGGGTCTCACCCCCGCAGCCACTTCCGCCAGCCAATAAGTACCGCTGTGAGGGCATTTCTGTTGCTCTGAAATCTTGAAATAGATAAGGAAAGAAATTGTATCAAGTGTTCACATGGAGAGATGACACGCAGTGGGCGCCAGAACCCTGTCAGGCGGGGCATCAGGGCTCCAGAGAGTCTCGCGAGACGTCGCCAGGACGACGCGAGGGCTCGTGGGTGCGGTCGATCGCCAGCTGGACGCAGTTGCTGCGCCGAGTCCCGCCTGGGCAGAGGGGCTGCGAGGCCGCCTCTAATCTGTCCTGTAAGTTGTCTGGGGCTGGGACGCCTTCCTTCAGGCCTTTGTGCTTATGTATCTCTGCGTGACCTGGCTGGGGCTGCCGGTGTGGTGGAAGGGGTCCGCGGGCAGGGTCAGCGGGGGTCAGACACGCACAGGGCCTGGCAGCCAGTGTGGGCCTCAGATTGAAGGTGAAGCCAGAGGCTTCGCGGATGGGACTTCATGACAAATATGAGGGTGCCGGCCACCGGAGCCTCCTCTAAGACATGGCCCCGCTACCTGTTCAGGACCTGGTAGATGCCACCCGGCCCGCGGTGCAGACACAGACCTCCACAAAGAGATGGGCACTTGGGGCAGGGCTGGTGGCTGGCGTGGCGTAGAGATAGCGCCCTGGCATGGGGACGCTCAGGATGGATCCGCGCAGAGTCAGGTCTCTTTGTAAATGTGGATTTCCATTACAATATAAATTTAAAAAACTGGGGAAATTCCCTATCTCACTGCCCGGGAAAGATCCCAACAGGCCATAAATTCATCTGTACTCCAGTCAGGTTTTCCCCGTAAGTGTCCTTGCCTCCCTTACTTCCTGCTAATTTACAAGATCAGTAATAATCACTATCATGCACTGGGTGCACAGTCTGTGTCAGGCATTGTGCTAAATGTTTGTACACATTATCATATTTAATCCTCACAAAATTCCCATGGCGGTAAAAAGAAATGTAGTACCTTGTTTTTCAAAGTTCAGGTCATGAGTCTCAGTGGAAATTGAAATCAGTTTGGTGAGGATTGACAAGCAATTTTAAATAATAAAATACGGTAGAAAAATACCAGTGTACTGCATGAAATGAATAAGTATATTTTCATAAAATTTGGTTTCAATTATACATATAAGAAAGACTCAAGTTATAGGTGAGTCTTAATTGATAAAATATATATGTATTGGGTTGTGTTGTAGAACATACTTCTTTTTTTTTTTTTTTTTTTGTGGTACGCGGGCATCTCATTGTTGTGGCCTCTCCCGTTGCGGAGCACAGGCTCCGGACGCGCAGGCTCAGCGGCCCTGGCGCACGGGCCCAGCCGCTTCGCGGCATGTGGTATCTTCCCGGGGGCACGAACCCGTGTCCCCTGCATCAGCAGGCGGACTCTCAACCACTGCGCCACCAGGGAAGCCCTGTAGAACATATTTCTTACTGTCGTTCATAGTAAAAATATTTCTTATAGTGGGTTACATTAAAAAATTTTTAAACCCACGAGTAAAGTGGTTATGAGTACAGGCTCTGGCAAAAAGGTTACCTGGGTTTAATCCTAGTTCTTTGTCTTACCAGCTCTGTGATCTTGAGTGGGTTACTTGTTCTCTCACTCTGTTACCTTGTCTCCTTGGGTCTCACCTCAAAGGGTCTTTTTGAGGATTAAATGGATGAATGTAAGTAAAGCAGTTTGAACGGTGCTTTAGTAGCAAACACTCAGTTATTGTTACTTTCCCAATGTTACCTGGTTAGCAAGTGGCAGAACTGGGCAGTTTCCTGTTCTGTCTGATAAAGTTTAGTCTTGAGTTTGAAATCAAAGGTAATTTCAAGCTAACTTAGGTGTCCCCTCAAAACAAAGAACAAAATAAGTCTCCCTTTACAAGAAGTTACCAGCAAATTAAAAATATGGGAACCCTCATCTTCTCAGAAAGTTGGCCTATGTTGGCAGAGTCTTGTCTCTGAGAGAGTACAGGTTTCCTGCCTTGTTCTGCTCTGAGTTACAGGAGAAGAATATGTGGAAGGCACTAGGTTGTTTGACATATAGAACAAACAGGTGACTCACATAAAACTTTACCATAGGATCACCGTATAAATTATTACATCTAAAAGGAATCAGGTAAAGGAGGAAATCCTGCAAGAATCTGGAGGGAGGCCTTCAGTCTAAAAGTTTGTGAGATGACTGGTTTTGTTATTGGTTGTATTTGTCTTTTGTTTTTTTCTGCTTTGTTTCCTCCCTCTGCTCCAGCAGGCAGCTGAGGCATTTTATCAATTTCTTAAAAAATATTCTGATGCTACCTGGTGTTACGTGCCTTGAGTGTTGGTTGAAATATAGAGCCAGGCTATACTGCTTTTATAGGCTCAGAAAACTTAAGAATTTAAGAAGGTTATGAGTTTCTTAAGTTATGCGTAAGCCTTAGTTGCTGAAAATTATTCTGGGCCTTTAAACTGCTGATTTTTATATTCAGCCAACAGCCAATTTAAAAATGAATTCCATACTACTTCCAATTTGCTTGATTGTAGAGTAATTTTATATCTAGTTAAGGTTTTGTTGGAATATGTCTTTCTAGATTTTACGATTTGGGAAGTGTGTGAATCCAACCTCTCTACCAGGATCTGGCAGGGAGTTAGCAGTGTTTTGAACCATCAGGGAAAGGAAGTAGATACATTCGGCACCCTGCCCCATCTCAACACATTCATTTTCTCATCTTAGAAGTGGTAATCTTTCATTTGTTATTTTGGTTTGAACGTTGTTTGTAGCATATGGCCTTAATGCCTTAGAGCTCTAAGTAGAAGGGAAAGTAGTGCTAATAATTCCCTGATGGAGACGTACCCCTTCTTCCCCCACTTGTTTGTTCTTGAAGGATATGATTTCTCTTTTATTATTTATTTATACTTTTTAAGAGAGCAGTTTGAGGATCACAGCAAAAATGTGGGGAAGGTACAGGAATTTCCCTTATACTCACTGCCCCTGCACATGCATAGCCTCCCCTATTATCAGCATCCCCCAACCAGAGTGGTTCATTTGTTACAACTGTTTAACCTACATTGACATGGCATAATCACTCAGAGTCCATAGTTTACATTAGTTTACATTACAGTTCATTCTTGGTATTGCACATCTCACACCAGTCAGAATGGCCATCATCAAAAAATCTAGAAACAATAAATGCTGGAGAGGGTGTGGAGAAAACGGAACACTCTTGCACTTCTGGTGGGAATGTGAATTGGTACAGCCACTATGGAGAACGGTATGGAGGTTCCTTAAAAAACTAAAAATAGAACTACCATATGACCCAGCAATCCCACTCCTGGGCATATACCCTGAGAAAACAATAATTCAAAAGGAGTCATGTACCAAAATGTTCATTGCAGCTCTATTTACAATAGCCCGGAGATGGAAACAACCTAAGTGTCCATCATTGGATGAATGGATAAAGAAGATGTGGCACATATATACAGTGGAATATTACTCAGCCATAAAAAGAAACGAAAGTGAGCTATTTATAATGAGGTGGATGGACCTAGAGTCTGTCATATAGAGTGAAGTAAGTCAGAAAGAGAAAGACAGATACTGTATGCTGACACATATATATGGAATTTAAGGAAAAAAATGTCATGAAGAACATAGGGGTAAGACAGGAATAAAGACACAGACCTACTAGAGAATGTACTTGAGGGTATGGGGAGGGGGAAGGGTAAGCCATGACAAAGTGAGAGAGTGGCATGGACATATATACACTACCAAACATAAAATAGATAGCTAGTGGGAAGCAGCCGCATAGCACAGGGAGATAAGCTGTGTGCTTTGTGACCACCTAGAGGGGTGGGATAGGGAGGGTGGGAGGGAGGGAGACGCAAGACTGAAGAGATATGGGAACATATGTATATGTATAACTGATTCACTTTGGCATAAAGCAGAAACTAACACCCCATTGTGAAGCAATTATACTCCCATAAAGATGTAAAAAAAAACACTTGAACAATTGTGGGTTTTTTTTTTATGTTTTAGTTTAAATTTTATTTCCTGCCCCCATACATCCATTAAGCCCCCAGGAGAAGGAAAAGGGGATGTGACTAGCAATAGAGAGAAACTTTCTTCACAACAATGGCCATGGCAAGCTTAGGCACTTTTGGTGAAGTCTCTCTGGGAAGTACTGGCAGAGGAATAAAAGGCAAACTGACACAGAAGTATTGCTTGGTGTGCATATCCAGGCTCTGCCTTCTTTCTCATCTCTTGGTGGCAGGTGGGAAGAGGAGAAAAGGTTAAACTTTTTTATAAACTGGCCGAATAAGCTTATAAAATCCTCTCACTATCTCTGCGTAGGTTCTAGTCTCTGCAGCACTACATAAGCTTTGCCCAAAGTAATGAACAGTTGAAAGTCAAATGTAATACTTCAGCAAACAACTTAAAAATGCTTGCACACTGGAAAGGATTCAGTTGTAGAGAACACAAGTGGACCCAGAGCAACTTTTGCCAAAAGAGAATATTGTGCTCAATGTACAGCCATAACTCTTTTCCACATGAAGAAACAGTCAGAAGGATAAAAGAACTTGGTCAAAATCACACAAGTAAGTAGGACAGAATCTGGTCTGTCTGTCGTAAGGGTTGTGTTCTTTAACGATCAGGCTAGCTTTTCTCAAATCTGATTCATGCATAGAATAACTATACACCTCTGTTTGCCTTGAATATTCCCTGTTTATACGTATGCCTGCTGCAGTTTTCAATATTGCCCACTTTGACTCCCAAAAGCAACCGAGAATACACAATAATTTGGTCACTCTATCCATGGACCACTGTGGTGGGACTGCCCAGCAAGCTTAAAAGTGCAGCCTCCTGAGCCCTACTCCAGATCTAGATAAGTTTTCTTAGGGTTGGCTCAAGAATCCAGGTACAAGTCTTTTTAAGTGCTTTTGTGAGTCTCTCGCTCTCGTAAGTTAATAAACCATTTATTCTGCCTTCCCCAGATGCCCAGCCAGGTCCTGTTAAGGTAGGAGTCCCCCCACCACATCAGAGGGATGCTCCCAGCCAAGTAATCTCTGGAGCCTTGGAGAATCTGAATGGTCTCATGCTGGCCCACCTGCCATGACAAACCCTCCAGAGCATTCCGCTTCACATTTTACATTCTACCACTCCCAAAGGCAGTCTGCTCCAATGAGGCCTGACTTCGTCTGTCCTAAGGAGCACACGCTGATTCAAGCAGTTTAGGAATAGAAGGTGCTGTGGTTCTCAACCAGGGTGGTCCAACCTCTAAAACGGTAGTCTAAGGAGTCTCTATCTCCTGGGCACATCGCCTCTGCAACAGTCCCATTAAACGAATCTCCCATCTTTGCG
This sequence comes from Mesoplodon mirus, assembly GCF_964341445.2. NCBI lineage: Eukaryota > Metazoa > Chordata > Mammalia > Artiodactyla > Ziphiidae > Mesoplodon > Mesoplodon mirus. The sequence goes on from NC_138992.1 coordinate 47,167,785, forward strand.
TTCTCAAGTTCGGCAACAGGGAGTCCCCTCCTAAAGAAGGTTCTCTCTCATTGGCACACTATCAAAGCCTGCGCCAAGTGTTCCTTACTGTGGGCCTGATCAGGCTGAGGGCAGACTTGTCACTTTCTTTCTTTGAGTCGGAACAAATGGTCTTAGAAACACCTATTCACACTGTTGACCATGTATTTCTCGAGGGCTCCTGCTCAGCCTTTATCTCATCCTTTCATGGTGGAGAGAGAGAGGATTCTCATGATTTTTACTTCTAGGGGAGAGGGGAGTGTAGTGATTAGGTTGTCATTTTGTATTATGTCCTTTTGTCATGAATTTGTTTTCAATATAATGTTCAAAAGGGCCCACCATTGCCACTTTGTGAGGTCATTCAGCACCCTCATTTTGCACCTTTAACATCTCTCTCAGTATCACTTGGAAATGTTTGAAATGGCATTAGCTTGTCCTCACATTCTTATCAGCTGTAAATCCGAAGCACTGACATGAACCTAACCATTGAGCAGAACACCACTCCACTACCTGGGTAACACATGGTAGGCCCCCTAACATCTTGGTTTTTTAGCTCCTCAGTTGTAAAAATATGAGGGTGCTATGAATTTATATTTGAGCAGGACAAGGTCGAACCGAGGTTATCTTTTCTCTTATTCTTCCAAACTTGAATGTCTTCCCTGTCTTCCCCGTGGGTCCAAATCTCACTTGTCCTTTAGGCCCACTGCCAAGGAGCCTTCCCTGATTCCCCAGTCCATACAAATCTCTGCCTCTTAAGATCAGTTCCCTACAACTTAGCTGTCTCTTACGTTAATCTTGCCTCTCAAGCCAATCTCAAAATGTGGGTCTCTCCTGCGCACCTGGGGCGCCTGGTGATGGGCCAGCACACCGCTGCACCACTCGTGGGGTGTCTACTAGAGTAAGGCATGGGCTGTGAGGCCCACGTGTGAGGGGCCAGGCAGAGTACCTCTACCTCTACCGTGTTCTCCTCCACAAAACTTCCCCTCCTCCTGAAGCCTGCCCCTCAAGGAACAAGTTCCTTATATGACCACACTGGGATGTGATGCCCTCAAAGGCCTTCTCACAGTTCCATGGCACGATGACTATGGAAACGAGCGGCACTCAAAGAAACTTCCCTACCAGTTCAACACCAGATACCAATCTCTTTGGTTGTCTGAGAGAGAATTTCTCAGCGGATAGTGGATATGTACTCTAATCTGTGCTCTGTTTCCTGGGTGGACAGTGCAGCACGTGCACCCAGACCGGGCATCTCTACAGGAGGTATGGTGTACACACAACATCACCTGGCTGGCACATGTTCCTGTGGGGCTTGCCCACCACATACACCTGAGCACTTTCCCAGCTCTAAGTAATACCAGTAACCTGGGACACCTTCAGTGACCCCCAGTGCTCACTGCTGAGGACAAGTCAAAGGTCATCCCTGGACAAATGTGCAGGAGAGTTCTGAGCCTTATAAATGTAGCCTTCCCATTTGGGCTACAGGATGCTTCCATTCAGACCCTTTCCTGATTGGCCTCTTAGCCAAAGACAAGTACATTTTTATTGGCAAATGGTAAATGGAGCAGTTTGAGGAAGAGGGCCACTCTTGAACTGCACCTTCAAACCCAGTCACCTCTGTGCTGTCATGTAGACGTTTATATAGGTCCCTTCAGACACATCACATAGTGAGTTGCTGAGTACTAGGAGAGAGGGTGGTGCCATATTGATGGAAAAACGGGAAGAACGGAGGGGGAGTGATGAAGTGCTAATGAGACTGGAGGGCTGAGGAGATGGTGTCCCAGGAGGCTGGGTTGATGTGAGCCTAGACTTGGTACGCAGAACCCGGTTCTGAGTCTCCTGATCACTCTGCCTCCGTATGTGGCCTTGTTCTAATCTACATAAAAGTATCAGAAGGCTAGAGTTCGTTGTGGGAGCGTCAGGCAGTATAAATGGGGCCAAAGAGGGGATGCCAAGGTGGGCAGGGTTCTTATCCAATTTATATTGGATTATGTTTTTCCAAAACTTGAAAGACATTTCTATTAAAGCGTCAGAAGTGACAGACTGCAAGAAATGTTTTGTCTGTTGTGGAAGGGAGAGATGGAGAGGATCATGAATGCAATTACGTTCGGGTTCTACTGTTTTCCCTGGAAACGGTGAAGAGACTTCCTCCTCGGCTGCAGCCATAGGCTCTAGGGATTGCTTTTGCAGCCAGTGTCCCTTCTCTAGGGACTCATAGAGGTGATGGGCCAAGGCTGTGTTCTGCATGTCAGGTAGATTAAAGGTTTTCTTCAGCCAGAAACTGGGAGAGACATGAGAGAGGGAAATTCTGGCAGGAGAGTGTGCACAGCAGAAGTGACGGACCATTTCTGATTTTCTTTGCAGCAGCAGTGGCTACCGTTTCGCCTCCTAGACCTGGTCACTACCATGTCCTCTACCGAGTGTGTGGAGAAACGCAGTTGGGCCGGCATGGGGAGACATACTGCTCCGTTGGTGGCTACTGGGCCTACGGGGCTGTTCCTTTGGCCACGCCAGCAAAGGTGGAAGCAGAGAAGCCAGTCCGCAGACGTACTCCCAAGACAAAGCGGACTCCGGAATGGGCGGAGAAAGACCTGGGTTGCTCCAGACCCCAAATCCGGCGATTGCAGCGTTGTAGCAGCTCAGGAGTACAAGGTGCTTTGATTCCCAAGCAGGGTGGCCCAACCTCTGGGCACATCCCCTCTGCAGCAGCCCCAGTAAACGAATGTCCCATCTTGGGTGTTTCAAGGTCGGCAACAGGGAGTCCCCTCCTAAAGAAGGTTCTCTCTCATTGGCACAGTATCAAAGGCTGCCCCAAGTGTGGTTCCTTCCTGTGGGCCTGATCAGGCTAAGGGCAGAGTTGTCTCTTTCCTTCTCTGAGTCGGACCAACTCGTCTTCGGAACACCTCTTCACCCTGTTGACCATGTTTCTCACGGGGGCTGCTGCTGAGCCTTTATCTCATCCTTTCATGGTGGAGAGCGAGAGCATTCTCATGATTTTTACTTCTCGGGGAGAGGGGAGTGTAGTGATTAGGTTGTCCTTCTGTATTATGTCCTTTTGTCATGAATTTGTTTTCAATTTCATGTTCAAATGGGCACACCATTCCCACTTTGTGAGGTCAGTCAGCACCCTCGTTTTGCACCTTTAACTTCTCTCTCAGTATCACTTGGAAACGTTTGAAATGGCATGAGCTTGTCCTCACATTCCTATCAGCTGTAAATCCGGAGCCCCGACATGAACCTAACCATGGAGCAGAACAGCTCTCCACCACGTGTGTAACACTGGGTAGGCCCCCTAACGTCTTGTTTTTTTTAAGTCCTCAATTGTAAAAGTGTGAGGGGGTTATGAATTTATATTTGGGACAGGACAAGGTCGAGACGATGGTGTCTTTTCTCTTATTCGTCCAAACTGGAATGTCTTCCCTGTCTTCCCCGTGGGTCCAAATCTCACTTGTCCTTCAGGCCCACCGCCAAGAAGCCTTCCCTGATTGCCCCGTCCACACAAATCTCTGCCTCTTAGGATCAGTGCCCTACAACCTAGCTGTCTCTTCTGTTAATCTTGCCTGTCAAGAAAATCTCAGAATGTGGGTCTCTCTTGCCCACCTGGTGCCCCTGGGGCTGGGCCAGCACACCGGCCCGCCACACGTGCGGTGTCTATTAGACTAGGGCATGGGCTGGAAGGCCCATGTGTGAGGGGCCGTGCAGAGTTCCTCCGCCCCTACACTGTACGCCTCCACAAAACTGCCCCTGCTCCTGAAGCCTGCCCCTCAAGTCCCAGGTTCTTTATATGAGCTCACTGTGTAGTGATGCCCTTACAGGCCTTCTCACAGTTCCATGGCAGGGTGACTATTGAAATGCGCTGCTCTCAGAGAAACTTCCCTACCAGTTGTCCACCAGATAGCAATCTGTTTGGTTTTCTGAGAGAGAATTTCTCAGCGGATAGTGGATATGTACTCTAATCTGTGCTCTGTTCCCTGGGTGGACAGTGCAGCACGTGCACCCAGACCGGGCATCTCTACAGGAGGTATGGTGTACACACAACCTCACCTGGCTGGCACGTGTTCCTGTGGGGCTTGCCCACCACATACACCTGAGCACTTTCCCGGCTCTAAGTAATGCCAGTGACCTGGGACACCTTCAGTGACCCACAGTGCTCACTGCTGAGGACAAGTCAAAGGTCATCCCTGGACAAATGTGCAGGAGAGTTCTGAGCTTTATAAATGTAGCCTTCCCCTTTGGGCTACAGGATGCTTCCATTCAGACCCTTTCGTGATTGGCCTCTTAGCTCAAGACGAGTACATTTTTATTGGCAAATGGTAAATGGAGCAGTTTGAGGTAGAGGGCCACTCTTGAAGCGCTCCTGCAAACCCAGGCACCTGTGTGTTGTTATGTAGACGTCTATGTCGGTCCCTTCAGACACATCCCGTACTGAGTTGCTGAGTACTAGGGGAGAGGGTGGTGCCATGTTGATGGAAAGACGGGAAGAACGGAGGGGGAGTGATGAAGTGCTAATGAGACTGGAGGGCTGAGGAGATGGTGTCCCAGGAGGCTGGGTTGATGTGAGCCTAGACTTGGTACGCAGAACCCGGTTCTGAGTCTCCTGATCACTCTGCCTCCGTATGTGGCCTTGTTCTAATCTACATAAAAGTATCAGAAGGCTGGAGTTCGTTGTGGGAGCGTCAGGCAGTATAAATGGGGCCAAAGAGGGGATGCCAAGGTGGGCAGGGTTCTTATCCAACTTATATTGGATTATGTTTTTCCAAAACTTGAAAGACATTTCTATTAAAGCGTCAGAAGTGACAGACTGCAAGAAATGTTTTGTCTGTTGTGGAAGGGAGAGATGGAGAGGATCATGAATGCAATTACGTTCGGGTTCTACTGTTTTCCCTGGAAACGGTGAAGAGACTTCCTCCTCGGCTGCAGCCATAGGCTCTAGGGATTGCTTTTGCAGCCAGTGTCCCTTCTCTAGGGACTCATAGAGGTGATGGGCCAAGGCTGTGTTCTGCATGTCAGGTAGATTAAAGGTTTTCTTCAGCCAGAAACTGGGAGAGACATGAGAGAGGGAAATTCTGGCAGGAGAGTGTGCACAGCAGAAGTGACGGACCATTTCTGATTTTCTTTGCAGCAGCAGTGGCTACCGTTTCGCCTCCTAGACCTGGTCACTACCATGTCCTCTACCGAGTGTGTGGAGAAACGCAGTTGGGCCGGCATGGGGAGACATACTGCTCCGTTGGTGGCTACTGGGCCTACGGGGCTGTTCCTTTGGCCACGCCAGCAAAGGTGGAAGCAGAGAAGCCAGTCCGCAGACGTACTCCCAAGACAAAGCGGACTCCGGAATGGGCGGAGAAAGACCTGGGTTGCTCCAGACCCCAAATCCGGCGATTGCAGCGTTGTAGCAGCTCAGGAGTACAAGGTGCTTTGATTCCCAAGCAGGGTGGCCCAACCTCTGGGCACATCCCCTCTGCAGCAGCCCCAGTAAACGAATGTCCCATCTTGGGTGTTTCAAGGTCGGCAACAGGGAGTCCCCTCCTAAAGAAGGTTCTCTCTCATTGGCACAGTATCAAAGGCTGCCCCAAGTGTGGTTCCTTCCTGTGGGCCTGATCAGGCTAAGGGCAGAGTTGTCTCTTTCCTTCTCTGAGTCGGACCAACTCGTCTTCGGAACACCTCTTCACCCTGTTGACCATGTTTCTCACGGGGGCTGCTGCTGAGCCTTTATCTCATCCTTTCATGGTGGAGAGCGAGAGCATTCTCATGATTTTTACTTCTCGGGGAGAGGGGAGTGTAGTGATTAGGTTGTCCTTCTGTATTATGTCCTTTTGTCATGAATTTGTTTTCAATTTCATGTTCAAGTGGGCCCACCATTCCCACTTTGTGAGGTCAGTCAGCACCCTCGTTTTGCACCTTTAACTTCTCTCTCAGTATCACTTGGAAACGTTTGAAATGGCATGAGCTTGTCCTCACATTCCTATCAGCTGTAAATCCGGAGCCCCGACATGAACCTAACCATGGAGCAGAACAGCTCTCCACCACGTGTGTAACACTGGGTAGGCCCCCTAACGTCTTGTTTTTTTTAAGTCCTCAATTGTAAAAGTGTGAGGGGGTTATGAATTTATATTTGGGACAGGACAAGGTCGAGACGATGGTGTCTTTTCTCTTATTCGTCCAAACTGGAATGTCTTCCCTGTCTTCCCCGTGGGTCCAAATCTCACTTGTCCTTCAGGCCCACCGCCAAGAAGCCTTCCCTGATTGCCCCGTCCACACAAATCTCTGCCTCTTAGGATCAGTGCCCTACAACCTAGCTGTCTCTTCTGTTAATCTTGCCTGTCAAGAAAATCTCAGAATGTGGGTCTCTCTTGCCCACCTGGTGCCCCTGGGGCTGGGCCAGCACACCGGCCCGCCACACGTGCGGTGTCTATTAGACTAGGGCATGGGCTGGAAGGCCCATGTGTGAGGGGCCGTGCAGAGTTCCTCCGCCCCTACACTGTACGCCTCCACAAAACTGCCCCTGCTCCTGAAGCCTGCCCCTCAAGTCCCAGGTTCTTTATATGAGCTCACTGTGTAGTGATGCCCTTACAGGCCTTCTCACAGTTCCATGGCAGGGTGACTATTGAAATGCGCTGCTCTCAGAGAAACTTCCCTACCAGTTGTCCACCAGATAGCAATCTGTTTGGTTTTCTGAGAGAGAATTTCTCAGCGGATAGTGGATATGTACTCTAATCTGTGCTCTGTTCCCTGGGTGGACAGTGCAGCACGTGCACCCAGACCGGGCATCTCTACAGGAGGTATGGTGTACACACAACCTCACCTGGCTGGCACGTGTTCCTGTGGGGCTTGCCCACCACATACACCTGAGCACTTTCCCGGCTCTAAGTAATGCCAGTGACCTGGGACACCTTCAGTGACCCACAGTGCTCACTGCTGAGGACAAGTCAAAGGTCATCCCTGGACAAATGTGCAGGAGAGTTCTGAGCTTTATAAATGTAGCCTTCCCCTTTGGGCTACAGGATGCTTCCATTCAGACCCTTTCGTGATTGGCCTCTTAGCTCAAGACGAGTACATTTTTATTGGCAAATGGTAAATGGAGCAGTTTGAGGTAGAGGGCCACTCTTGAAGCGCTCCTGCAAACCCAGGCACCTGTGTGTTGTTATGTAGACGTCTATGTCGGTCCCTTCAGACACATCCCGTACTGAGTTGCTGAGTACTAGGGGAGAGGGTGGTGCCATGTTGATGGAAAGACGGGAAGAACGGAGGGGGAGTGATGAAGTGCTAATGAGACTGGAGGGCTGAGGAGATGGTGTCCCAGGAGGCTGGGTTGATGTGAGCCTAGACTTGGTACGCAGAACCCGGTTCTGAGTCTCCTGATCACTCTGCCTCCGTATGTGGCCTTGTTCTAATCTACATAAAAGTATCAGAAGGCTAGAGTTCGTTGTGGGAGCGTCAGGCAGTATAAATGGGGCCAAAGAGGGGATGCCAAGGTGGGCAGGGTTCTTATCCAACTTATATTGGATTATGTTTTTCCAAAACTTGAAAGACATTTCTATTAAAGCGTCAGAAGTGACAGACTGCAAGAAATGTTTTGTCTGTTGTGGAAGGGAGAGATGGAGAGGATCATGAATGCAATTACGTTCGGGTTCTACTGTTTTCCCTGGAAACGGTGAAGAGACTTCCTCCTCGGCTGCAGCCATAGGCTCTAGGGATTGCTTTTGCAGCCAGTGTCCCTTCTCTAGGGACTCATAGAGGTGATGGGCCAAGGCTGTGTTCTGCATGTCAGGTAGATTAAAGGTTTTCTTCAGCCAGAAACTGGGAGAGACATGAGAGAGGGAAATTCTGGCAGGAGAGTGTGCACAGCAGAAGTGACGGACCATTTCTGATTTTCTTTGCAGCAGCAGTGGCTACCGTTTCGCCTCCTAGACCTGGTCACTACCATGTCCTCTACCGAGTGTGTGGAGAAACGCAGTTGGGCCGGCATGGGGAGACATACTGCTCCGTTGGTGGCTACTGGGCCTACGGGGCTGTTCCTTTGGCCACGCCAGCAAAGGTGGAAGCAGAGAAGCCAGTCCGCAGACGTACTCCCAAGACAAAGCGGACTCCGGAATGGGCGGAGAAAGACCTGGGTTGCTCCAGACCCCAAATCCGGCGATTGCAGCGTTGTAGCAGCTCAGGAGTACAAGGTGCTTTGATTCCCAAGCAGGGTGGCCCAACCTCTGGGCACATCCCCTCTGCAGCAGCCCCAGTAAACGAATGTCCCATCTTGGGTGTTTCAAGGTCGGCAACAGGGAGTCCCCTCCTAAAGAAGGTTCTCTCTCATTGGCACAGTATCAAAGGCTGCCCCAAGTGTGGTTCCTTCCTGTGGGCCTGATCAGGCTAAGGGCAGAGTTGTCTCTTTCCTTCTCTGAGTCGGACCAACTCGTCTTCGGAACACCTCTTCACCCTGTTGACCATGTTTCTCACGGGGGCTGCTGCTGAGCCTTTATCTCATCCTTTCATGGTGGAGAGCGAGAGCATTCTCATGATTTTTACTTCTCGGGGAGAGGGGAGTGTAGTGATTAGGTTGTCCTTCTGTATTATGTCCTTTTGTCATGAATTTGTTTTCAATTTCATGTTCAAGTGGGCCCACCATTCCCACTTTGTGAGGTCAGTCAGCACCCTCGTTTTGCACCTTTAACTTCTCTCTCAGTATCACTTGGAAACGTTTGAAATGGCATGAGCTTGTCCTCACATTCCTATCAGCTGTAAATCCGGAGCCCCGACATGAACCTAACCATGGAGCAGAACAGCTCTCCACCACGTGTGTAACACTGGGTAGGCCCCCTAACGTCTTGTTTTTTTTAAGTCCTCAATTGTAAAAGTGTGAGGGGGTTATGAATTTATATTTGGGACAGGACAAGGTCGAGACGATGGTGTCTTTTCTCTTATTCGTCCAAACTGGAATGTCTTCCCTGTCTTCCCCGTGGGTCCAAATCTCACTTGTCCTTCAGGCCCACCGCCAAGAAGCCTTCCCTGATTGCCCCGTCCACACAAATCTCTGCCTCTTAGGATCAGTGCCCTACAACCTAGCTGTCTCTTCTGTTAATCTTGCCTGTCAAGAAAATCTCAGAATGTGGGTCTCTCTTGCCCACCTGGTGCCCCTGGGGCTGGGCCAGCACACCGGCCCGCCACACGTGCGGTGTCTATTAGACTAGGGCATGGGCTGGAAGGCCCATGTGTGAGGGGCCGTGCAGAGTTCCTCCGCCCCTACACTGTACGCCTCCACAAAACTGCCCCTGCTCCTGAAGCCTGCCCCTCAAGTCCCAGGTTCTTTATATGAGCTCACTGTGTAGTGATGCCCTTACAGGCCTTCTCACAGTTCCATGGCAGGGTGACTATTGAAATGCGCTGCTCTCAGAGAAACTTCCCTACCAGTTGTCCACCAGATAGCAATCTGTTTGGTTTTCTGAGAGAGAATTTCTCAGCGGATAGTGGATATGTACTCTAATCTGTGCTCTGTTCCCTGGGTGGACAGTGCAGCACGTGCACCCAGACCGGGCACCTCTACAGGAGGTATGGTGTACACACAACCTCACCTGGCTGGCACGTGTTCCTGTGGGGCTTGCCCACCACATACACCTGAGCACTTTCCCGGCTCTAAGTAATGCCAGTGACCTGGGACACCTTCAGTGACCCACAGTGCTCACTGCTGAGGACAAGTCAAAGGTCATCCCTGGACAAATGTGCAGGAGAGTTCTGAGCTTTATAAATGTAGCCTTCCCCTTTGGGCTACAGGATGCTTCCATTCAGACCCTTTCGTGATTGGCCTCTTAGCTCAAGACGAGTACATTTTTATTGGCAAATGGTAAATGGAGCAGTTTGAGGTAGAGGGCCACTCTTGAAGCGCTCCTGCAAACCCAGGCACCTGTGTGTTGTTATGTAGACGTCTATGTCGGTCCCTTCAGACACATCCCGTACTGAGTTGCTGAGTACTAGGGGAGAGGGTGGTGCCATGTTGATGGAAAGACGGGAAGAACGGAGGGGGAGTGATGAAGTGCTAATGAGACTGGAGGGCTGAGGAGATGGTGTCCCAGGAGGCTGGGTTGATGTGAGCCTAGACTTGGTACGCAGAACCCGGTTCTGAGTCTCCTGATCACTCTGCCTCCGTATGTGGCCTTGTTCTAATCTACATAAAAGTATCAGAAGGCTAGAGTTCGTTGTGGGAGCGTCAGGCAGTATAAATGGGGCCAAAGAGGGGATGCCAAGGTGGGCAGGGTTCTTATCCAACTTATATTGGATTATGTTTTTCCAAAACTTGAAAGACATTTCTATTAAAGCGTCAGAAGTGACAGACTGCAAGAAATGTTTTGTCTGTTGTGGAAGGGAGAGATGGAGAGGATCATGAATGCAATTACGTTCGGGTTCTACTGTTTTCCCTGGAAACGGTGAAGAGACTTCCTCCTCGGCTGCAGCCATAGGCTCTAGGGATTGCTTTTGCAGCCAGTGTCCCTTCTCTAGGGACTCATAGAGGTGATGGGCCAAGGCTGTGTTCTGCATGTCAGGTAGATTAAAGGTTTTCTTCAGCCAGAAACTGGGAGAGACATGAGAGAGGGAAATTCTGGCAGGAGAGTGTGCACAGCAGAAGTGACGGACCATTTCTGATTTTCTTTGCAGCAGCAGTGGCTACCGTTTCGCCTCCTAGACCTGGTCACTACCATGTCCTCTACCGAGTGTGTGGAGAAACGCAGTTGGGCCGGCATGGGGAGACATACTGCTCCGTTGGTGGCTACTGGGCCTACGGGGCTGTTCCTTTGGCCACGCCAGCAAAGGTGGAAGCAGAGAAGCCAGTCCGCAGACGTACTCCCAAGACAAAGCGGACTCCGGAATGGGCGGAGAAAGACCTGGGTTGCTCCAGACCCCAAATCCGGCGATTGCAGCGTTGTAGCAGCTCAGGAGTACAAGGTGCTTTGATTCCCAAGCAGGGTGGCCCAACCTCTGGGCACATCCCCTCTGCAGCAGCCCCAGTAAACGAATGTCCCATCTTGGGTGTTTCAAGGTCGGCAACAGGGAGTCCCCTCCTAAAGAAGGTTCTCTCTCATTGGCACAGTATCAAAGGCTGCCCCAAGTGTGGTTCCTTCCTGTGGGCCTGATCAGGCTAAGGGCAGAGTTGTCTCTTTCCTTCTCTGAGTCGGACCAACTCGTCTTCGGAACACCTCTTCACCCTGTTGACCATGTTTCTCACGGGGGCTGCTGCTGAGCCTTTATCTCATCCTTTCATGGTGGAGAGCGAGAGCATTCTCATGATTTTTACTTCTCGGGGAGAGGGGAGTGTAGTGATTAGGTTGTCCTTCTGTATTATGTCCTTTTGTCATGAATTTGTTTTCAATTTCATGTTCAAGTGGGCCCACCATTCCCACTTTGTGAGGTCAGTCAGCACCCTCGTTTTGCACCTTTAACTTCTCTCTCAGTATCACTTGGAAACGTTTGAAATGGCATGAGCTTGTCCTCACATTCCTATCAGCTGTAAATCCGGAGCCCCGACATGAACCTAACCATGGAGCAGAACAGCTCTCCACCACGTGTGTAACACTGGGTAGGACCCCTAACGTCTTGTTTTTTTTAAGTCCTCAATTGTAAAAGTGTGAGGGGGTTATGAATTTATATTTGGGACAGGACAAGGTCGAGACGATGGTGTCTTTTCTCTTATTCGTCCAAACTGGAATGTCTTCCCTGTCTTCCCCGTGGGTCCAAATCTCACTTGTCCTTCAGGCCCACCGCCAAGAAGCCTTCCCTGATTGCCCCGTCCACACAAATCTCTGCCTCTTAGGATCAGTGCCCTACAACCTAGCTGTCTCTTCTGTTAATCTTGCCTGTCAAGAAAATCTCAGAATGTGGGTCTCTCTTGCCCACCTGGTGCCCCTGGGGCTGGGCCAGCACACCGGCCCGCCACACGTGCGGTGTCTATTAGACTAGGGCATGGGCTGGAAGGCCCATGTGTGAGGGGCCGTGCAGAGTTCCTCCGCCCCTACACTGTACGCCTCCACAAAACTGCCCCTGCTCCTGAAGCCTGCCCCTCAAGTCCCAGGTTCTTTATATGAGCTCACTGTGTAGTGATGCCCTTACAGGCCTTCTCACAGTTCCATGGCAGGGTGACTATTGAAATGCGCTGCTCTCAGAGAAACTTCCCTACCAGTTGTCCACCAGATAGCAATCTGTTTGGTTTTCTGAGAGAGAATTTCTCAGCGGATAGTGGATATGTACTCTAATCTGTGCTCTGTTCCCTGGGTGGACAGTGCAGCACGTGCACCCAGACCGGGCATCTCTACAGGAGGTATGGTGTACACACAACCTCACCTGGCTGGCACGTGTTCCTGTGGGGCTTGCCCACCACATACACCTGAGCACTTTCCCGGCTCTAAGTAATGCCAGTGACCTGGGACACCTTCAGTGACCCACAGTGCTCACTGCTGAGGACAAGTCAAAGGTCATCCCTGGACAAATGTGCAGGAGAGTTCTGAGCTTTATAAATGTAGCCTTCCCCTTTGGGCTACAGGATGCTTCCATTCAGACCCTTTCGTGATTGGCCTCTTAGCTCAAGACGAGTACATTTTTATTGGCAAATGGTAAATGGAGCAGTTTGAGGTAGAGGGCCACTCTTGAAGCGCTCCTGCAAACCCAGGCACCTGTGTGTTGTTATGTAGACGTCTATGTCGGTCCCTTCAGACACATCCCGTACTGAGTTGCTGAGTACTAGGGGAGAGGGTGGTGCCATGTTGATGGAAAGACGGGAAGAACGGAGGGGGAGTGATGAAGTGCTAATGAGACTGGAGGGCTGAGGAGATGGTGTCCCAGGAGGCTGGGTTGATGTGAGCCTAGACTTGGTACGCAGAACCCGGTTCTGAGTCTCCTGATCACTCTGCCTCCGTATGTGGCCTTGTTCTAATCTACATAAAAGTATCAGAAGGCTAGAGTTCGTTGTGGGAGCGTCAGGCAGTATAAATGGGGCCAAAGAGGGGATGCCAAGGTGGGCAGGGTTCTTATCCAACTTATATTGGATTATGTTTTTCCAAAACTTGAAAGACATTTCTATTAAAGCGTCAGAAGTGACAGACTGCAAGAAATGTTTTGTCTGTTGTGGAAGGGAGAGATGGAGAGGATCATGAATGCAATTACGTTCGGGTTCTACTGTTTTCCCTGGAAACGGTGAAGAGACTTCCTCCTCGGCTGCAGCCATAGGCTCTAGGGATTGCTTTTGCAGCCAGTGTCCCTTCTCTAGGGACTCATAGAGGTGATGGGCCAAGGCTGTGTTCTGCATGTCAGGTAGATTAAAGGTTTTCTTCAGCCAGAAACTGGGAGAGACATGAGAGAGGGAAATTCTGGCAGGAGAGTGTGCACAGCAGAAGTGACGGACCATTTCTGATTTTCTTTGCAGCAGCAGTGGCTACCGTTTCGCCTCCTAGACCTGGTCACTACCATGTCCTCTACCGAGTGTGTGGAGAAACGCAGTTGGGCCGGCATGGGGAGACATACTGCTCCGTTGGTGGCTACTGGGCCTACGGGGCTGTTCCTTTGGCCACGCCAGCAAAGGTGGAAGCAGAGAAGCCAGTCCGCAGACGTACTCCCAAGACAAAGCGGACTCCGGAATGGGCGGAGAAAGACCTGGGTTGCTCCAGACCCCAAATCCGGCGATTGCAGCGTTGTAGCAGCTCAGGAGTACAAGGTGCTTTGATTCCCAAGCAGGGTGGCCCAACCTCTGGGCACATCCCCTCTGCAGCAGCCCCAGTAAACGAATGTCCCATCTTGGGTGTTTCAAGGTCGGCAACAGGGAGTCCCCTCCTAAAGAAGGTTCTCTCTCATTGGCACAGTATCAAAGGCTGCCCCAAGTGTGGTTCCTTCCTGTGGGCCTGATCAGGCTAAGGGCAGAGTTGTCTCTTTCCTTCTCTGAGTCGGACCAACTCGTCTTCGGAACACCTCTTCACCCTGTTGACCATGTTTCTCACGGGGGCTGCTGCTGAGCCTTTATCTCATCCTTTCATGGTGGAGAGCGAGAGCATTCTCATGATTTTTACTTCTCGGGGAGAGGGGAGTGTAGTGATTAGGTTGTCCTTCTGTATTATGTCCTTTTGTCATGAATTTGTTTTCAATTTCATGTTCAAGTGGGCCCACCATTCCCACTTTGTGAGGTCAGTCAGCACCCTCGTTTTGCACCTTTAACTTCTCTCTCAGTATCACTTGGAAACGTTTGAAATGGCATGAGCTTGTCCTCACATTCCTATCAGCTGTAAATCCGGAGCCCCGACATGAACCTAACCATGGAGCAGAACAGCTCTCCACCACGTGTGTAACACTGGGTAGGCCCCCTAACGTCTTGTTTTTTTTAAGTCCTCAATTGTAAAAGTGTGAGGGGGTTATGAATTTATATTTGGGACAGGACAAGGTCGAGACGATGGTGTCTTTTCTCTTATTCGTCCAAACTGGAATGTCTTCCCTGTCTTCCCCGTGGGTCCAAATCTCACTTGTCCTTCAGGCCCACCGCCAAGAAGCCTTCCCTGATTGCCCCGTCCACACAAATCTCTGCCTCTTAGGATCAGTGCCCTACAACCTAGCTGTCTCTTCTGTTAATCTTGCCTGTCAAGAAAATCTCAGAATGTGGGTCTCTCTTGCCCACCTGGTGCCCCTGGGGCTGGGGCAGCACACCGGCCCGCCACACGTGCGGTGTCTATTAGACTAGGGCATGGGCTGGAAGGCCCATGTGTGAGGGGCCGTGCAGAGTTCCTCCGCCCCTACACTGTACGCCTCCACAAAACTGCCCCTGCTCCTGAAGCCTGCCCCTCAAGTCCCAGGTTCTTTATATGAGCTCACTGTGTAGTGATGCCCTTACAGGCCTTCTCACAGTTCCATGGCAGGGTGACTATTGAAATGCGCTGCTCTCAGAGAAACTTCCCTACCAGTTGTCCACCAGATAGCAATCTGTTTGGTTTTCTGAGAGAGAATTTCTCAGCGGATAGTGGATATGTACTCTAATCTGTGCTCTGTTCCCTGGGTGGACAGTGCAGCACGTGCACCCAGACCGGGCATCTCTACAGGAGGTATGGTGTACACACAACCTCACCTGGCTGGCACGTGTTCCTGTGGGGCTTGCCCACCACATACACCTGAGCACTTTCCCGGCTCTAAGTAATGCCAGTGACCTGGGACACCTTCAGTGACCCACAGTGCTCACTGCTGAGGACAAGTCAAAGGTCATCCCTGGACAAATGTGCAGGAGAGTTCTGAGCTTTATAAATGTAGCCTTCCCCTTTGGGCTACAGGATGCTTCCATTCAGACCCTTTCGTGATTGGCCTCTTAGCTCAAGACGAGTACATTTTTATTGGCAAATGGTAAATGGAGCAGTTTGAGGTAGAGGGCCACTCTTGAAGCGCTCCTGCAAACCCAGGCACCTGTGTGTTGTTATGTAGACGTCTATGTCGGTCCCTTCAGACACATCCCGTACTGAGTTGCTGAGTACTAGGGGAGAGGGTGGTGCCATGTTGATGGAAAGACGGGAAGAACGGAGGGGGAGTGATGAAGTGCTAATGAGACTGGAGGGCTGAGGAGATGGTGTCCCAGGAGGCTGGGTTGATGTGAGCCTAGACTTGGTACGCAGAACCCGGTTCTGAGTCTCCTGATCACTCTGCCTCCGTATGTGGCCTTGTTCTAATCTACATAAAAGTATCAGAAGGCTAGAGTTCGTTGTGGGAGCGTCAGGCAGTATAAATGGGGCCAAAGAGGGGATGCCAAGGTGGGCAGGGTTCTTATCCAACTTATATTGGATTATGTTTTTCCAAAACTTGAAAGACATTTCTATTAAAGCGTCAGAAGTGACAGACTGCAAGAAATGTTTTGTCTGTTGTGGAAGGGAGAGATGGAGAGGATCATGAATGCAATTACGTTCGGGTTCTACTGTTTTCCCTGGAAACGGTGAAGAGACTTCCTCCTCGGCTGCAGCCATAGGCTCTAGGGATTGCTTTTGCAGCCAGTGTCCCTTCTCTAGGGACTCATAGAGGTGATGGGCCAAGGCTGTGTTCTGCATGTCAGGTAGATTAAAGGTTTTCTTCAGCCAGAAACTGGGAGAGACATGAGAGAGGGAAATTCTGGCAGGAGAGTGTGCACAGCAGAAGTGACGGACCATTTCTGATTTTCTTTGCAGCAGCAGTGGCTACCGTTTCGCCTCCTAGACCTGGTCACTACCATGTCCTCTACCGAGTGTGTGGAGAAACGCAGTTGGGCCGGCATGGGGAGACATACTGCTCCGTTGGTGGCTACTGGGCCTACGGGGCTGTTCCTTTGGCCACGCCAGCAAAGGTGGAAGCAGAGAAGCCAGTCCGCAGACGTACTCCCAAGACAAAGCGGACTCCGGAATGGGCGGAGAAAGACCTGGGTTGCTCCAGACCCCAAATCCGGCGATTGCAGCGTTGTAGCAGCTCAGGAGTACAAGGTGCTTTGATTCCCAAGCAGGGTGGCCCAACCTCTGGGCACATCCCCTCTGCAGCAGCCCCAGTAAACGAATGTCCCATCTTGGGTGTTTCAAGGTCGGCAACAGGGAGTCCCCTCCTAAAGAAGGTTCTCTCTCATTGGCACAGTATCAAAGGCTGCCCCAAGTGTGGTTCCTTCCTGTGGGCCTGATCAGGCTAAGGGCAGAGTTGTCTCTTTCCTTCTCTGAGTCGGACCAACTCGTCTTCGGAACACCTCTTCACCCTGTTGACCATGTTTCTCACGGGGGCTGCTGCTGAGCCTTTATCTCATCCTTTCATGGTGGAGAGCGAGAGCATTCTCATGATTTTTACTTCTCGGGGAGAGGGGAGTGTAGTGATTAGGTTGTCCTTCTGTATTATGTCCTTTTGTCATGAATTTGTTTTCAATTTCATGTTCAAGTGGGCCCACCATTCCCACTTTGTGAGGTCAGTCAGCACCCTCGTTTTGCACCTTTAACTTCTCTCTCAGTATCACTTGGAAACGTTTGAAATGGCATGAGCTTGTCCTCACATTCCTATCAGCTGTAAATCCGGAGCCCCGACATGAACCTAACCATGGAGCAGAACAGCTCTCCACCACGTGTGTAACACTGGGTAGGCCCCCTAACGTCTTGTTTTTTTTAAGTCCTCAATTGTAAAAGTGTGAGGGGGTTATGAATTTATATTTGGGACAGGACAAGGTCGAGACGATGGTGTCTTTTCTCTTATTCGTCCAAACTGGAATGTCTTCCCTGTCTTCCCCGTGGGTCCAAATCTCACTTGTCCTTCAGGCCCACCGCCAAGAAGCCTTCCCTGATTGCCCCGTCCACACAAATCTCTGCCTCTTAGGATCAGTGCCCTACAACCTAGCTGTCTCTTCTGTTAATCTTGCCTGTCAAGAAAATCTCAGAATGTGGGTCTCTCTTGCCCACCTGGTGCCCCTGGGGCTGGGCCAGCACACCGGCCCGCCACACGTGCGGTGTCTATTAGACTAGGGCATGGGCTGGAAGGCCCATGTGTGAGGGGCCGTGCAGAGTTCCTCCGCCCCTACACTGTACGCCTCCACAAAACTGCCCCTGCTCCTGAAGCCTGCCCCTCAAGTCCCAGGTTCTTTATATGAGCTCACTGTGTAGTGATGCCCTTACAGGCCTTCTCACAGTTCCATGGCAGGGTGACTATTGAAATGCGCTGCTCTCAGAGAAACTTCCCTACCAGTTGTCCACCAGATAGCAATCTGTTTGGTTTTCTGAGAGAGAATTTCTCAGCGGATAGTGGATATGTACTCTAATCTGTGCTCTGTTCCCTGGGTGGACAGTGCAGCACGTGCACCCAGACCGGGCATCTCTACAGGAGGTATGGTGTACACACAACCTCACCTGGCTGGCACGTGTTCCTGTGGGGCTTGCCCACCACATACACCTGAGCACTTTCCCGGCTCTAAGTAATGCCAGTGACCTGGGACACCTTCAGTGACCCACAGTGCTCACTGCTGAGGACAAGTCAAAGGTCATCCCTGGACAAATGTGCAGGAGAGTTCTGAGCTTTATAAATGTAGCCTTCCCCTTTGGGCTACAGGATGCTTCCATTCAGACCCTTTCGTGATTGGCCTCTTAGCTCAAGACGAGTACATTTTTATTGGCAAATGGTAAATGGAGCAGTTTGAGGTAGAGGGCCACTCTTGAAGCGCTCCTGCAAACCCAGGCACCTGTGTGTTGTTATGTAGACGTCTATGTCGGTCCCTTCAGACACATCCCGTACTGAGTTGCTGAGTACTAGGGGAGAGGGTGGTGCCATGTTGATGGAAAGACGGGAAGAACGGAGGGGGAGTGATGAAGTGCTAATGAGACTGGAGGGCTGAGGAGATGGTGTCCCAGGAGGCTGGGTTGATGTGAGCCTAGACTTGGTACGCAGAACCCGGTTCTGAGTCTCCTGATCACTCTGCCTCCGTATGTGGCCTTGTTCTAATCTACATAAAAGTATCAGAAGGCTAGAGTTCGTTGTGGGAGCGTCAGGCAGTATAAATGGGGCCAAAGAGGGGATGCCAAGGTGGGCAGGGTTCTTATCCAACTTATATTGGATTATGTTTTTCCAAAACTTGAAAGACATTTCTATTAAAGCGTCAGAAGTGACAGACTGCAAGAAATGTTTTGTCTGTTGTGGAAGGGAGAGATGGAGAGGATCATGAATGCAATTACGTTCGGGTTCTACTGTTTTCCCTGGAAACGGTGAAGAGACTTCCTCCTCGGCTGCAGCCATAGGCTCTAGGGATTGCTTTTGCAGCCAGTGTCCCTTCTCTAGGGACTCATAGAGGTGATGGGCCAAGGCTGTGTTCTGCATGTCAGGTAGATTAAAGGTTTTCTTCAGCCAGAAACTGGGAGAGACATGAGAGAGGGAAATTCTGGCAGGAGAGTGTGCACAGCAGAAGTGACGGACCATTTCTGATTTTCTTTGCAGCAGCAGTGGCTACCGTTTCGCCTCCTAGACCTGGTCACTACCATGTCCTCTACCGAGTGTGTGGAGAAACGCAGTTGGGCCGGCATGGGGAGACATACTGCTCCGTTGGTGGCTACTGGGCCTACGGGGCTGTTCCTTTGGCCACGCCAGCAAAGGTGGAAGCAGAGAAGCCAGTCCGCAGACGTACTCCCAAGACAAAGCGGACTCCGGAATGGGCGGAGAAAGACCTGGGTTGCTCCAGACCCCAAATCCGGCGATTGCAGCGTTGTAGCAGCTCAGGAGTACAAGGTGCTTTGATTCCCAAGCAGGGTGGCCCAACCTCTGGGCACATCCCCTCTGCAGCAGCCCCAGTAAACGAATGTCCCATCTTGGGTGTTTCAAGGTCGGCAACAGGGAGTCCCCTCCTAAAGAAGGTTCTCTCTCATTGGCACAGTATCAAAGGCTGCCCCAAGTGTGGTTCCTTCCTGTGGGCCTGATCAGGCTAAGGGCAGAGTTGTCTCTTTCCTTCTCTGAGTCGGACCAACTCGTCTTCGGAACACCTCTTCACCCTGTTGACCATGTTTCTCACGGGGGCTGCTGCTGAGCCTTTATCTCATCCTTTCATGGTGGAGAGCGAGAGCATTCTCATGATTTTTACTTCTCGGGGAGAGGGGAGTGTAGTGATTAGGTTGTCCTTCTGTATTATGTCCTTTTGTCATGAATTTGTTTTCAATTTCATGTTCAAGTGGGCCCACCATTCCCACTTTGTGAGGTCAGTCAGCACCCTCGTTTTGCACCTTTAACTTCTCTCTCAGTATCACTTGGAAACGTTTGAAATGGCATGAGCTTGTCCTCACATTCCTATCAGCTGTAAATCCGGAGCCCCGACATGAACCTAACCATGGAGCAGAACAGCTCTCCACCACGTGTGTAACACTGGGTAGGCCCCCTAACGTCTTGTTTTTTTTAAGTCCTCAATTGTAAAAGTGTGAGGGGGTTATGAATTTATATTTGGGACAGGACAAGGTCGAGACGATGGTGTCTTTTCTCTTATTCGTCCAAACTGGAATGTCTTCCCTGTCTTCCCCGTGGGTCCAAATCTCACTTGTCCTTCAGGCCCACCGCCAAGAAGCCTTCCCTGATTGCCCCGTCCACACAAATCTCTGCCTCTTAGGATCAGTGCCCTACAACCTAGCTGTCTCTTCTGTTAATCTTGCCTGTCAAGAAAATCTCAGAATGTGGGTCTCTCTTGCCCACCTGGTGCCCCTGGGGCTGGGGCAGCACACCGGCCCGCCACACGTGCGGTGTCTATTAGACTAGGGCATGGGCTGGAAGGCCCATGTGTGAGGGGCCGTGCAGAGTTCCTCCGCCCCTACACTGTACGCCTCCACAAAACTGCCCCTGCTCCTGAAGCCTGCCCCTCAAGTCCCAGGTTCTTTATATGAGCTCACTGTGTAGTGATGCCCTTACAGGCCTTCTCACAGTTCCATGGCAGGGTGACTATTGAAATGCGCTGCTCTCAGAGAAACTTCCCTACCAGTTGTCCACCAGATAGCAATCTGTTTGGTTTTCTGAGAGAGAATTTCTCAGCGGATAGTGGATATGTACTCTAATCTGTGCTCTGTTCCCTGGGTGGACAGTGCAGCACGTGCACCCAGACCGGGCATCTCTACAGGAGGTATGGTGTACACACAACCTCACCTGGCTGGCACGTGTTCCTGTGGGGCTTGCCCACCACATACACCTGAGCACTTTCCCGGCTCTAAGTAATGCCAGTGACCTGGGACACCTTCAGTGACCCACAGTGCTCACTGCTGAGGACAAGTCAAAGGTCATCCCTGGACAAATGTGCAGGAGAGTTCTGAGCTTTATAAATGTAGCCTTCCCCTTTGGGCTACAGGATGCTTCCATTCAGACCCTTTCGTGATTGGCCTCTTAGCTCAAGACGAGTACATTTTTATTGGCAAATGGTAAATGGAGCAGTTTGAGGTAGAGGGCCACTCTTGAAGCGCTCCTGCAAACCCAGGCACCTGTGTGTTGTTATGTAGACGTCTATGTCGGTCCCTTCAGACACATCCCGTACTGAGTTGCTGAGTACTAGGGGAGAGGGTGGTGCCATGTTGATGGAAAGACGGGAAGAACGGAGGGGGAGTGATGAAGTGCTAATGAGACTGGAGGGCTGAGGAGATGGTGTCCCAGGAGGCTGGGTTGATGTGAGCCTAGACTTGGTACGCAGAACCCGGTTCTGAGTCTCCTGATCACTCTGCCTCCGTATGTGGCCTTGTTCTAATCTACATAAAAGTATCAGAAGGCTAGAGTTCGTTGTGGGAGCGTCAGGCAGTATAAATGGGGCCAAAGAGGGGATGCCAAGGTGGGCAGGGTTCTTATCCAACTTATATTGGATTATGTTTTTCCAAAACTTGAAAGACATTTCTATTAAAGCGTCAGAAGTGACAGACTGCAAGAAATGTTTTGTCTGTTGTGGAAGGGAGAGATGGAGAGGATCATGAATGCAATTACGTTCGGGTTCTACTGTTTTCCCTGGAAACGGTGAAGAGACTTCCTCCTCGGCTGCAGCCATAGGCTCTAGGGATTGCTTTTGCAGCCAGTGTCCCTTCTCTAGGGACTCATAGAGGTGATGGGCCAAGGCTGTGTTCTGCATGTCAGGTAGATTAAAGGTTTTCTTCAGCCAGAAACTGGGAGAGACATGAGAGAGGGAAATTCTGGCAGGAGAGTGTGCACAGCAGAAGTGACGGACCATTTCTGATTTTCTTTGCAGCAGCAGTGGCTACCGTTTCGCCTCCTAGACCTGGTCACTACCATGTCCTCTACCGAGTGTGTGGAGAAACGCAGTTGGGCCGGCATGGGGAGACATACTGCTCCGTTGGTGGCTACTGGGCCTACGGGGCTGTTCCTTTGGCCACGCCAGCAAAGGTGGAAGCAGAGAAGCCAGTCCGCAGACGTACTCCCAAGACAAAGCGGACTCCGGAATGGGCGGAGAAAGACCTGGGTTGCTCCAGACCCCAAATCCGGCGATTGCAGCGTTGTAGCAGCTCAGGAGTACAAGGTGCTTTGATTCCCAAGCAGGGTGGCCCAACCTCTGGGCACATCCCCTCTGCAGCAGCCCCAGTAAACGAATGTCCCATCTTGGGTGTTTCAAGGTCGGCAACAGGGAGTCCCCTCCTAAAGAAGGTTCTCTCTCATTGGCACAGTATCAAAGGCTGCCCCAAGTGTGGTTCCTTCCTGTGGGCCTGATCAGGCTAAGGGCAGAGTTGTCTCTTTCCTTCTCTGAGTCGGACCAACTCGTCTTCGGAACACCTCTTCACCCTGTTGACCATGTTTCTCACGGGGGCTGCTGCTGAGCCTTTATCTCATCCTTTCATGGTGGAGAGCGAGAGCATTCTCATGATTTTTACTTCTCGGGGAGAGGGGAGTGTAGTGATTAGGTTGTCCTTCTGTATTATGTCCTTTTGTCATGAATTTGTTTTCAATTTCATGTTCAAGTGGGCCCACCATTCCCACTTTGTGAGGTCAGTCAGCACCCTCGTTTTGCACCTTTAACTTCTCTCTCAGTATCACTTGGAAACGTTTGAAATGGCATGAGCTTGTCCTCACATTCCTATCAGCTGTAAATCCGGAGCCCCGACATGAACCTAACCATGGAGCAGAACAGCTCTCCACCACGTGTGTAACACTGGGTAGGCCCCCTAACGTCTTGTTTTTTTTAAGTCCTCAATTGTAAAAGTGTGAGGGGGTTATGAATTTATATTTGGGACAGGACAAGGTCGAGACGATGGTGTCTTTTCTCTTATTCGTCCAAACTGGAATGTCTTCCCTGTCTTCCCCGTGGGTCCAAATCTCACTTGTCCTTCAGGCCCACCGCCAAGAAGCCTTCCCTGATTCCCCCGTCCACACAAATCTCTGCCTCTTAGGATCAGTGCCCTACAACCTAGCTGTCTCTTCTGTTAATCTTGCCTGTCAAGAAAATCTCAGAATGTGGGTCTCTCTTGCCCACCTGGTGCCCCTGGGGCTGGGCCAGCACACCGGCCCGCCACACGTGCGGTGTCTATTAGACTAGGGCATGGGCTGGAAGGCCCATGTGTGAGGGGCCGTGCAGAGTACCTCCGCCCCTACACTGTACGCCTCCACAAAACTGCCCCTGCTCCTGAAGCCTGCCCCTCAAGTCCCAGGTTCTTTATATGAGCTCACTGTGTAGTGATGCCCTTACAGGCCTTCTCACAGTTCCATGGCAGGGTGACTATTGAAATGCGCTGCTCTCAGAGAAACTTCCCTACCAGTTGTCCACCAGATAGCAATCTGTTTGGTTTTCTGAGAGAGAATTTCTCAGCGGATAGTGGATATGTACTCTAATCTGTGCTCTGTTCCCTGGGTGGACAGTGCAGCACGTGCACCCAGACCGGGCATCTCTACAGGAGGTATGGTGTACACACAACCTCACCTGGCTGGCACGTGTTCCTGTGGGGCTTGCCCACCACATACACCTGAGCACTTTCCCGGCTCTAAGTAATGCCAGTGACCTGGGACACCTTCAGTGACCCACAGTGCTCACTGCTGAGGACAAGTCAAAGGTCATCCCTGGACAAATGTGCAGGAGAGTTCTGAGCTTTATAAATGTAGCCTTCCCCTTTGGGCTACAGGATGCTTCCATTCAGACCCTTTCGTGATTGGCCTCTTAGCTCAAGACGAGTACATTTTTATTGGCAAATGGTAAATGGAGCAGTTTGAGGTAGAGGGCCACTCTTGAAGCGCTCCTGCAAACCCAGGCACCTGTGTGTTGTTATGTAGACGTCTATGTCGGTCCCTTCAGACACATCCCGTACTGAGTTGCTGAGTACTAGGGGAGAGGGTGGTG
The DNA here is from genome assembly GCF_964341445.2 of Mesoplodon mirus. Taxonomy (NCBI): domain Eukaryota; kingdom Metazoa; phylum Chordata; class Mammalia; order Artiodactyla; family Ziphiidae; genus Mesoplodon; species Mesoplodon mirus. The sequence continues at coordinate 47,191,564 of NC_138992.1, forward strand.
CCATGTTGATGGAAAGACGGGAAGAACGGAGGGGGAGTGATGAAGTGCTAATGAGACTGGAGGGCTGAGGAGATGGTGTCCCAGGAGGCTGGGTTGATGTGAGCCTAGACTTGGTACGCAGAACCCGGTTCTGAGTCTCCTGATCACTCTGCCTCCGTATGTGGCCTTGTTCTAATCTACATAAAAGTATCAGAAGGCTGGAGTTCGTTGTGGGAGCGTCAGGCAGTATAAATGGGGCCAAAGAGGGGATGCCAAGGTGGGCAGGGTTCTTATCCAACTTATATTGGATTATGTTTTTCCAAAACTTGAAAGACATTTCTATTAAAGCGTCAGAAGTGACAGACTGCAAGAAATGTTTTGTCTGTTGTGGAAGGGAGAGATGGAGAGGATCATGAATGCAATTACGTTCGGGTTCTACTGTTTTCCCTGGAAACGGTGAAGAGACTTCCTCCTCGGCTGCAGCCATAGGCTCTAGGGATTGCTTTTGCAGCCAGTGTCCCTTCTCTAGGGACTCATAGAGGTGATGGGCCAAGGCTGTGTTCTGCATGTCAGGTAGATTAAAGGTTTTCTTCAGCCAGAAACTGGGAGAGACATGAGAGAGGGAAATTCTGGCAGGAGAGTGTGCACAGCAGAAGTGACGGACCATTTCTGATTTTCTTTGCAGCAGCAGTGGCTACCGTTTCGCCTCCTAGACCTGGTCACTACCATGTCCTCTACCGAGTGTGTGGAGAAACGCAGTTGGGCCGGCATGGGGAGACATACTGCTCCGTTGGTGGCTACTGGGCCTACGGGGCTGTTCCTTTGGCCACGCCAGCAAAGGTGGAAGCAGAGAAGCCAGTCCGCAGACGTACTCCCAAGACAAAGCGGACTCCGGAATGGGCGGAGAAAGACCTGGGTTGCTCCAGACCCCAAATCCGGCGATTGCAGCGTTGTAGCAGCTCAGGAGTACAAGGTGCTTTGATTCCCAAGCAGGGTGGCCCAACCTCTGGGCACATCCCCTCTGCAGCAGCCCCAGTAAACGAATGTCCCATCTTGGGTGTTTCAAGGTCGGCAACAGGGAGTCCCCTCCTAAAGAAGGTTCTCTCTCATTGGCACAGTATCAAAGGCTGCCCCAAGTGTGGTTCCTTCCTGTGGGCCTGATCAGGCTAAGGGCAGAGTTGTCTCTTTCCTTCTCTGAGTCGGACCAACTCGTCTTCGGAACACCTCTTCACCCTGTTGACCATGTTTCTCACGGGGGCTGCTGCTGAGCCTTTATCTCATCCTTTCATGGTGGAGAGCGAGAGCATTCTCATGATTTTTACTTCTCGGGGAGAGGGGAGTGTAGTGATTAGGTTGTCCTTCTGTATTATGTCCTTTTGTCATGAATTTGTTTTCAATTTCATGTTCAAATGGGCCCACCATTCCCACTTTGTGAGGTCAGTCAGCACCCTCGTTTTGCACCTTTAACTTCTCTCTCAGTATCACTTGGAAACGTTTGAAATGGCATGAGCTTGTCCTCACATTCCTATCAGCTGTAAATCCGGAGCCCCGACATGAACCTAACCATGGAGCAGAACAGCTCTCCACCACGTGTGTAACACTGGGTAGGCCCCCTAACGTCTTGTTTCTTTTAAGTCCTCAATTGTAAAAGTGTGAGGGGGTTATGAATTTATATTTGGGACAGGACAAGGTCGAGAAGATGGTGTCTTTTCTCTTATTCGTCCAAACTGGAATGTCTTCCCTGTCTTCCCCGTGTGTCCAAATCTCACTTGTCCTTCAGGCCCACCGCCAAGAAGCCTTCCCTGATTGCCCCGTCCACACAAATCTCTGCCTCTTAGGATCAGTGCCCTACAACCTAGCTGTCTCTTCTGTTAATCTTGCCTGTCAAGAAAATCTCAGAATGTGGGTCTCTCTTGCGCACCTGGTGCCCCTGGGGCTGGGCCAGCACACCGGCCCGCCACACGTGCGGTGTCTATTAGACTAGGGCATGGGCTGGAAGGCCCATGTGTGAGGGGCCGTGCAGAGTTCCTCCGCCCCTACACTGTACGCCTCCACAAAACTGCCCCTCCTCCTGAAGCCTGCCCCTCAAGTCCCAGGTTCTTTATATGAGCTCACTGTGTAGTGATGCCCTTACAGGCCTTCTCACAGTTCCATGGCAGGGTGACTATTGAAATGCGCTGCTCTCAGAGAAACTTCCCTACCAGTTGTCCACCAGATAGCAATCTGTTTGGTTTTCTGAGAGAGAATTTCTCAGCGGATAGTGGATATGTACTCTAATCTGTGCTCTGTTCCCTGGGTGGACAGTGCAGCACGTGCACCCAGACCGGGCACCTCCACAGGAGGTATGGTGTACACACAACCTCACCTGGCTGGCACGTGTTCCTGTGGGGCTTGCCCACCACATACACCTGAGCACTTTCCCGGCTCTAAGTAATGCCAGTGACCTGGGACACCTTCAGTGACCCACAGTGCTCACTGCTGAGGACAAGTCAAAGGTCATCCCTGGACAAATGTGCAGGAGAGTTCTGAGCTTTATAAATGTAGCCTTCCCCTTTGGGCTACAGGATGCTTCCATTCAGACCCTTTCGTGATTGGCCTCTTAGCTCAAGACGAGTACATTTTTATTGGCAAATGGTAAATGGAGCAGTTTGAGGTAGAGGGCCACTCTTGAAGCGCTCCTGCAAACCCAGGCACCTGTGTGTTGTTACGTAGACGTCTATGTCGGTCCCTTCAGACACATCCCGTACTGAGTTGCTGAGTACTAGGGGAGAGGGTGGTGCCATGTTGATGGAAAGACGGGAAGAACGGAGGGGGTGTGATGAAGTGCTAATGAGACTGGAGGGCTGAGGAGATGGTGTCCCAGGAGGCTGGGTTGATGTGAGCCTAGACTTGGTACGCAGAACCCGGTTCTGAGTCTCCTGATCACTCTGCCTCCGTATGTGGCCTTGTTCTAATCTACATAAAAGTATCAGAAGGCTAGAGTTCGTTGTGGGAGCGTCAGGCAGTATAAATGGGGCCAAAGAGGGGATGCCAAGGTGGGCAGGGTTCTTATCCAACTTATATTGGATTATGTTTTTCCAAAACTTGAAAGACATTTCTATTAAAGCGTCAGAAGTGACAGACTGCAAGAAATGTTTTGTCTGTTGTGGAAGGGAGAGATGGAGAGGATCATGAATGCAATTACGTTCGGGTTCTACTGTTTTCCCTGGAAACGGTGAAGAGACTTCCTCCTCGGCTGCAGCCATAGGCTCTAGGGATTGCTTTTGCAGCCAGTGTCCCTTCTCTAGGGACTCATAGAGGTGATGGGCCAAGGCTGTGTTCTGCATGTCAGGTAGATTAAAGGTTTTCTTCAGCCAGAAACTGGGAGAGACATGAGAGAGGGAAATTCTGGCAGGAGAGTGTGCACAGCAGAAGTGACGGACCATTTCTGATTTTCTTTGCAGCAGCAGTGGCTACCGTTTCGCCTCCTAGACCTGGTCACTACCATGTCCTCTACCGAGTGTGTGGAGAAACGCAGTTGGGCCGGCATGGGGAGACATACTGCTCCGTTGGTGGCTACTGGGCCTACGGGGCTGTTCCTTTGGCCACGCCAGCAAAGGTGGAAGCAGAGAAGCCAGTCCGCAGACGTACTCCCAAGACAAAGCGGACTCCGGAATGGGCGGAGAAAGACCTGGGTTGCTCCAGACCCCAAATCCGGCGATTGCAGCGTTGTAGCAGCTCAGGAGTACAAGGTGCTTTGATTCCCAAGCAGGGTGGCCCAACCTCTGGGCACATCCCCTCTGCAGCAGCCCCAGTAAACGAATGTCCCATCTTGGGTGTTTCAAGGTCGGCAACAGGGAGTCCCCTCCTAAAGAAGGTTCTCTCTCATTGGCACAGTATCAGAGGATGCCCCAAGTGTGGTTCCTTCCTGTGGGCCTGATCAGGCTAAGGGCAGAGTTGTCTCTTTCCTTCTCTGAGTCGGACCAACTCGTCTTCGGAACACCTCTTCACCCTGTTGACCATGTTTCTCACGGGGGCTGCTGCTGAGCCTTTATCTCATCCATTCATGGTTGAGAGCGAGAGCATTCTCATGATTTTTACTTCTCGGGGAGAGGGGAGTGTAGTGATTAGGTTGTCCTTCTGTATTATGTCCTTTTGTCATGAATTTGTTTTCAATTTCATGTTCAAATTGGCTCACGATTCCCACATTGTGAGGTCAGTCAGCACCCTCATTTTGCACCTTTAACATGCTCTCAGTATCACTTGGAAATGTTTGAAATGGCATGAGCTTATCCTCATATTCCTATCAGCTGTAAATCAGGAGCTCTGACATGAACCTAACCATTGAGCGGGACACCTCTCCACTACCTGTGTAACAGTGGGTAGGCCCCCTAACGTCTTTTATTTTTAAGTCCTCAGTTGTAACAATGGTAAGGTGCTATGAATTTATATTTGGCACAGGACAAGGTCGAGACGATGGTGTCTTTTCTCTTATTCTTCCAACTGGAATGTCTTCCCTGTCTTCCCCGTGGGTCCAAATCTCACTTGTCCTTCAGTCCCACTGCCACAGAGCCTTCTCTGATTCCCCAGTTCACACAAATCTCTGCCTCTTAGGGTCAGTGCCCTAAAACATAGCTGTGTTTTACATTAATCTTGCCTCTCAAGCCAGTCTCAGAATGTGGGTCTCTCTTGCCCATCTCCTGCCCCTGGGGCTGGGCCAGCACTGTGGCACCCATATGTGGGGTGTCTAGTAGATGAAGGCATAGGCTGGAAGGCCCATGTGTGAGGGGCCAGGCAGAGTACCTCTGCCTGTACCCTGTACTCCTCCACAAAACTTCCCCTTCTCCTGAAACCTGCCCCTCATGTCACAGGTTCCTTATATGACCTCACGGGGTAGTGATGCCCTCACAGGCCTTCTCACACTTTCCATTGCAGGGTGACTATGGAAACGTGCTCCTCTCAGAGAAACTTCCCGCCCCTGCATGGTAGTTCTTTCCTTGGTAAAAATTCTCCACCAGGTACCAATTTCTTTGGTTGTCTGAGAGAGAATGTCTGACCGATCTCCTATATTTACTGTAACCTGTCCTCTGTTCCGTGGGACGGCAGTGCAACACGTACACCAATACCAGGCATTTTACAAGAGTCATGGTGTACACACAACCTCGCCTGGCTGCCACATGCTCCTGTGGTTCTTGCCCACCACATACACCTGAGCACTTTCCCAGCTCTAAGTAATACGAGTGACCTGGGACACCTTCAGTGACGCACAGTGCTCACTGCTGAGAACAAGTGAAACGTCATCCCTGGACAAGTGTGCAGGAGAGTTCTGAGCTTTATAAATGTAGCCTTCCCCTTTGAGCTACAGGATGCTTCCATTCAGACCCTTTCCTGATTGGCCTCTTAGCAAAAGACAAGTGCATTTTTGTTGGCAAATGGTAAATGGAGCAGTTTGAGGAAGAGGGCCACTCTTGAACTGCACCTTCAAACCGAGGCACCTCTGTGCTGTCATGTAGACGTCTATATCGGTCCCTTCAGGCACATCCCATAGTGAGTTGCTGAGTACTAGGGGAGAGGGTGGTGCCATGTTGATGGAAAGACGGGAAGAACGGAGGGGGAGTGATGAAGTGCTAATGAGACTGGAGGGCTGAGGAGATGGTGTCCCAGGAGGCTGGGTTGATGTGAGCCTAGACTTGGTACCCACAGCCCGGTTCTGAGTCTCCTGATCACTCTGCCTCTGTATTTACCCTTGTTCTAATCTACATAAAAGTATCTGTGGGCTAGAGTTCAGTGTGGTTGCAACAGGCAGTATAAGTGTGGCCCAAGTGTGGTTGCCAAGGTGGGCGGGGTTCTTTACCAATTTATATTAGATTATTTTTTTCCAAAACTTGAAAGACATTTCCATTAAAGCATCAGAAGTGACAGTCTGCCAGAAATGTTTTCTCTGTTGTGGAAGGGAGTGATGGAGAGGATCATGAATGCAATTAGTTTCGGGTTCTCCTGATTTTCCTGGAAACTGTGAAGACACTTCCTCATCTGCTGCAGCCGTACGCTCTAGGGATTGCTTTTGCTGACAGTGTCCCTTCTCTAGGGACTCATAGAGGTGATGGGCCAAGGCTGTGTTTTGCATGTCAAGTAGATTAAAGTTCTTCAGCCAGAAACTTGGAGAGATATGAGAGAGGGAAATTCTGGCAGGAGACTGTGCACAGCAGAAGTGACTGATCAGTTCTGATTTTCTTTTCAGCAGCAGTGGCTCCCATTTGTCCTCCTACAACTGGTCACTACCATGTCCTCTACCGAGGGTGTGCAGGAACACAGTTTGCCCGGAATGGGTAGACATACTGCTCTGTTGGTGGCTACTGGGCCTACAGGGATGTTTCTTTGTTCCCGCCAGCAATGGTGGAAGCCGAGAAGCCAGTCCCCAGATGTGCTCCCAAGAGAAAGCACTCTTCAAAATGTCCAGCAAAGACCTGGTTAGCCCCAGATCCAAAATACGGCGATTGTAGCATGGTGCCAGGTGGTGGACCACACAGTGTCTTGCAGGTGGTCCATCCTGAAGAGAGGGCAACGGTTTAACTGCCTAAGGCAGCGAATGCCTCTTCCTGCAATGGCTCCGCCCCCCAACTGCCAACTGCCACAGATTAGAACTTGAGTCGTTCTCTGTGGGCGTTTCCCAGCCAGGAACCTCTTTCTACACTAAGTGGCCATAAGCCAGGAGCCTCAGAAAGTGAGGTTTTAATGTGCGTCTCTCCTGAACATCCCAGGGCTGAAGCTGGCCTGGAAGAAAACCTGACGTTCCTCTGCTCAATCCTCAGGTGCCCCTTTGTGAGCTGAAGAAAGAAAAGTCTACACTCTGTGAGCCAAGGAGGATGCAGCAGCAGAGACAGGGTGCAGAGAAGCCTTAGCAATCTACACATGGGCTCCTGCCCTGAGCCATTTTCAGCGGCCACCACCAAAAACCAGGAGGGAGCTGGGCTTTTTGAAATGGAAAGCAGCAATCTGTGTTTTCCCAAAGAGCCTCCTGCCTGCGGTCTCAGGAGGCAGGATTGAGAGACCCAGGTAGACCTGCTCCCTGAAGCAAGAACAGGATAGAGAATCAAGCAGCTCGCACCCTGCCCCGAGGTTCACATGCTCCTTTATTGCCAGCCCTTTCTGTCCCCAGTGGGGTCCCTTACTGCTCAATAAAATGTTTTTGTGTAACAGATTTCTAGGGTCGCTAGTGCTCAGACTTAGGTCAGTACCCTGTGCTAGGCACTCCTGCCACCCGGGAAATGTTCCAAAGGTGGAACAGCTCCAGGGGGTGCCAGGGATCAGAGCAAAAACTTGAGAGGCTGGGGATGAAGGAGTTTGGGCACAGTCCCTAAAGCATCTCAGTGGTTGAGCTTCTGTGAGAAGGCCCATCCCAAGTGTGTGTGTGCGTGCGTGTGTGTGTGTGTGTGTGTGTTGCAGGGAGGTGGTCCCTAGAGGAGGGAGCTAGGGGGAGGGCCTGAGGCTGGAAATGGGGAATGGCGTGCGGCCTCTGAGCAAGCACAGGCACTTAAGCCCTTGAGGTGTCTGGGAAAGCTAGAGCCACAAGTGCCACGAGATAAGGCAAGTGTAGCAGCAGAACCCAGGTGCCAGGTCTTTCCTCAGAACTTATTCTTCTCCACGAGGCTAGGCCTTCCACACTGAGGTAGGAGGGATCCTGGCCAGAAGGTCAGCCAGCAGCTCTGGGAGGAAGGTTGCTGCGGTGGGGGCTCTGCTGCCATGGAATTGACTTCATTTCCTTCCACTCAAGTAGCCTGCTGACTGGGTTCCTGCTCTGTTGAGTAAAAGGGTCGCTGACTCTCCCCAGAAGGTTTTTCAGTTCACATCCCAAGGGTCCCTCTATTCAGGCCCTGGGGAGGTGTAGGGAATCCTGAGGGCGCTCTTTCCTGAGGCTGGCTGCCAGAAGTGGGGGAGGTTCCTGATAGTTCCCAGGCGCTGGTTGAAGTGCCCAGAGAATGGTCCTGCAGGCTGGGGAGTCAAGTAGGTGGAGAGAGCAGGTCGGGGGCAGAGGGCCCCTTCCTGAATCCAGAGCTCACAAGGTTACCCCCCCCCCATTTCCAGAAACTCTCTCTTCCCCCACGCCAGCTCCCATGGCCCAGTCCCGGGAAACCGGGAGCCCAGAGCACTTGTGGCCACAGAGGCACTGGCACGCAGCCCTCGGGGTGGGCGGGGCCGGCTGCAGGCAGATGGGGACGAGGTGCGCTCCCGGGAGGCCTCGGGCTGAAGGTGGCCCTCTGAGAGAAGCACCCCAGCTTGGACAGGAAGGTTAGAGGCGGGGTGAGCAACCTAGGGCGCCCCCTCGGAGCAGTGGGAGTGGGAAGAGGGGCAGGGGCGGAGGGAACCCGCGTCGGGAGGCGAGTGGGCTCTCCGCAGAGGCCAGCTTAGCCCGCGGGAGCTGCCTCCGAGCAGGGGGCGGGAGGGCAGTGCCGCCCTGTGGCTGCCTGGCTTAGCGGATCGCGGCTCTCCACACACGGGTCGCAGGGTCCTGTGACTCTGTATCCCCTCCCTCAAACCGTCTCCCTCGCGAGGCTGCGCTTCTGTGTGGCCTGTGTCAACGGACAGAACCCCATCGCCCGCCCCTCTCAGACCCGCCTCTGCCCGCCTGCCTGGCCCTGTGCAGCTTGTGGCCAGGGGGCCTCGAAGGTCCCCGCGCACTCAGCCAGCGGCCTCTGCTGTGTCTGCTGCTCCTGCTGGGTCTGCTGCTGTGAACCGTAACCCGTGCAGACCACGCCGGGCACCTCCAGCACCCCAAGTCCGCGGGAGCGCACGTGGGCCCTGATGTGGGACTTGCCGCTTGTGGACGGGTGGCTGAAGTGTGTGTGGGCTGCTGGGGGCCAGTGGGGGCCTAGCCTGGCCCTGGGCAGGGGAGGAGGTCTGGAGCATGCAGCGCTAGTGGGGAGGCTCCTTCACACCACCCCTGGGTGTCCTCTCCATCATCTAGGGATGACCTTTCCCTTCTCTGTCATCCCCTCCCTGTTGGGAACCCCTCAGCCCAGGCCTCAGCTGCTCCTAGTATAGTCTGTGTGACAGTGTGAGGCGGGGGACCCCCAGGCTGGCCCAGGCCAGGCAATGTGTCCTGCCTGATCCCAAGACCTAAGGAGCCCACCCATTTGCCTTGACCTCCCTCCAGCCACAACGACATGCCCCTGGTCCCGAGGCAGTTTTACCACGACGGGCTACAGGATGTTAATCTGCGCAATTTCAGCCATGGCCAGACCAGCTTGGACAGGCTGAAAGACGGTCTCATTGTTGCCCAGGTACCAAAGTGCCACCATGGCTGCTGGTGAATGTGGGGCAGTTTGGGGGCCTCAGAGAACACAGGTTAGTCACATTGGAACTAAGTTACCATAGTGACCTAGAAAGTGCCATGCCATGGATGCTGGGGCCTACAGGGGTCACAGTGAGCCAACATGACGGGCATCCAAATACCACAGAAAAAGCAACGCATTACAAGTTACTTCTGGGCACAGTGAGTGCTGTGCCAGCTGAGGAGGCTATGAGAAGCCCGAGGAGCTCCAAAGCCCAAACTAAGCCCTAGCCTTCCCTCAGTTCTGGTCAGCCTACGTCCCATGCCAGACCCACGAACGGGATGTGGTGCGCCTCACCCTGGAGCAAGTTCACCTCATCCGCCTCATGTGTGCCTCCTATTCTGAGCTGGAGCTTGTGACCTCAGTTAAAGGTAGACGGGGGACTTCCCTGGCAGTCCAGAGGTTAAGACTCCACGCTTCCCCTGCAGGGGGCTTGTGTTTGATCCCCGGTGGGGGGACTAAGACCCTCATGCTGCGCGGCACGGCCAAAAAACAAAAAAAAAATGTAAAGAGACTGGTGGTGGGATGTGTTAGGGACTTCAGTAAGCTACCCCTGCCTCTGAAAATGATAATCTGACCTACCTGCCCCCAGCTCTCAACAATACCCGGATGTTGGCTTGCCTCACTGGTGTGGAGGGAGGCCACTCACTGGACAGTAGGCTTTTTATCTTGCGTACCTTCTATGCGCTGGGTGTGTGCTACGTGACACTCACCCACACCTGCAACACGCCCTGGTGAGCACAGTGCAGATGGTAAGGGCCCAGTGAGGCAGGGATCTGCCCAAGATCACACTGGGGCCCAGAGCAAGTTTACGCCTGGGATCTGGCCCTGAACCTGGGGTGGGGAGGGGAATGGAGGTTTGCAGAACAAGACAGAATCCCCAGAAGGGCGCTCCTACTGCCAGGCACAGCCCAGTTTGGGTCCCTCCTCTTGCACCAGGGAGTTGCAGTTGTAGATGGTTCGACAGAACCTCTTTCTAGGCTCTTGTAGCCAAGTCACGGCCACCCGTCAGAATGCCTCCTGGACATCCTGCAGTGCGCAGAGTTCAGCAAAGGGTATCCACCTCTTCTACAGCAATGTCAGTCGGCTGACCAGCTTTGGCGAGGTAAGGACTCGGCTTCCATACCTTGCCCCACATGAATGTACAGCCCCGCCTTTTCCCTACAGATAAATGCACACAAGATAAATGCAGGCCTGATGCCCTCTCCCCATCCTGTCCCTGCAGAATGTGGTGGCAGAAATGAACCGCCTGGGCATGATGGTGGACTTGTCCCATGTCTTGGATGCTGTGGCATGGTGAGCCCTAGAATTCTCACAGGCACCTGTCATCTTCTCCCACTCAGCTGCCCGGGGTATGTGCAAGAACACTCGGAATGTTTCTGATGATATCCTGCAGCTTCTGGTGAGAGACTGCCCTGGCCCTCAAACCTAAAGCAAGAGATTCAAACCAGGAGCCCTTGAACCTGAGCCTCTTCTCCCTCAATTTCCTCAAATGCCAGGTTAAATATCTTCTGCCCCCAAAACCCACAGTCCACAGCCCCTGAAATTTTGAGCCCTAGGTGGGGGTCTAAGTGGTAAGATACTCCTCCAAACCTGGAAACCCAGGGCCAAGACACCACCCAGACCAGGGCTGTGGCTCCTCCATTCACACAAACCCAGAGAGGAGATGACTCTGACCTCAAAGCCAGGGCTGAATACCTTCCTCACAGGGACCGAGAGAGTGAACAGGCAGCTGGCTGTGCAGGGTGCCAAGCTGACTGTCCACCGGTCCGCCCGTGCAGAAGAAGAACAGTGGCATCATGATGGTGTCCTTGTCCGTTCAGGTGCTGCAGTGCAACCCGTTAGCCAACGTGTCTACTGTGGCAGGTGAGCCTCACCCTGTGCTCTCTGAAAACTCTGATTTGGAGCTAAAGCTGGGTCCAAATTTGGGGAGGACTTCAGAAGAGCCCCAGTGGTTTGACCCACCTGTTGGCAATAGGTACAGCTCCCAAAACCCAAAGAATGGACAGTACACATCACCTTGGTGCCAGGTGGAACTGGAACCACAGGATCAAACTGTGATACTGATGGGTATCAGGGAGGTTGTCAGACACTGCTTTATGTCAAAAACATAAAGAAAATGTCCACTATCAGAACTGTTGTTTGACTGACTTTTTTTCACATCTTTCTGACAAAATTCGTGAAGTTGTGAGTACCACAAGCGTCATTACACTTCTGTTCAAGATGTAATCTCTGGCTCACAATCATTGTTTAGCTTCTGTATATTGCAGTGTACATGAAGGTCTGTATTAGTCTGGTTGGGCTGTTATAGTGAAATACTCTAGACTGAATGACTTAAACAGCAGAAATTTATTTTCTCACAGTTCTGGAGGGTGGAAGTCCAAGATTAAGGTATTGAATACCATAAGAATTGGTTTCTGTTGAGAACAATCTTCCTGGATTGCTGATGCCTGTCTTCTTGTGGTGTCCTCACCCGGCCTTTCCTCTATGAGCATAGGAAGAGAGATCTCTGGAATCTATTCCTCTTCTTATAAGGACACCATCAGTCCCTGTCAGAGTATTACCCCACCCTTATGACTTCAGTTAACTTCAGTTACCTCCCTAAAGGATTTAACTCCCATCTTCTACAGTAAAATTGAGAGGGGCTTCAACATATAATTTTTTGGGGGACACAATTCAGTCCATAACAACAACTTCAGATAACTTTCTCTGATTTTCAGTCTCTCACTAATACCTTCCTCTTTGTCTACGACTTATTCAAGTTTCCTTAATTAAATTTTGTTTTTAATTTTCTTACATTATCCGTTTCCTTTAAATGCTCTCTTCATTTCTTAGTTGGTATTTCTTGGAAATGAAGGCACCTTTCCTCACAACGTATTGATTACTCTCCCCACTGTAACACAGCGTCTTCTCCCATGACTTTCCTGAAATGGTTCCATTTTTGTTCATAAAAGTTTAGTCATCAAATCAGATGGTTCATTTTCAGTTCCCATAGGATTTTACCTTTGGGAAACAACTGACTCCATTAAATGGTGCTTCTTTTAAAACTACCTTCCTTTATGTTTTATAGCAATCTTATGATTTCTGTTGGCATACCACCTACCTTCTTTCTGATCATTTTTTTAATTTTATTTTTTTCAGTTGTTTCTCTCCTCACTCCTTAGTGCTAGATACTACATACAGTTGGTCTTCTTCTCATCTCTTATATACTCTCTCTTACTCCAGCAGCTTTGTTTACCATTTAATATATTATCTGCCAGGCACCTTCCATCTGTTACCAACATCTCTCCCTCTGTCTTTGTCATTTCAGCCTTCGCTTCAGTCTCTCTGTGCTCTCACAGGGAGATCTATTTAACACAGGAATCTCAGTGGAAAATACGAGTAACTTATTTCTCTACTAAGTAAAGCCCTTACAGATCATATGGTCCAGACCCATCTTGCAGCCATGTCATCTGGACTATGTGACCTCTAATGTCACAATAGCAGAGGACCAGACAAGAGGGACATTGGCTCCTAATGACCTCAGCTCAGAAGTGATACACTTTATTCTGCTTCTTTGCCACTGGCCACAACTAATCAAAGGAAAACAGTCTAACTACAAAAGAGGATGAAAACTGTAGATAAGCACATAGGATATTTGATGAGCGCTATCTCAAGGGGACATCACCTCGCTTCAAACTTTTATTTCACAGAGAAAACACAGACTATAAAGCAAAAACACCGCTAACTAACTTTTTCCTTTACGTACAAGGATAGCTTTTCTACATAGTTTATAAATACCTATTCTCACTTCCTCAGTATCTTCCATTCATTTTCCCATCTCATTGGTATTGTTAAGGTTTTCCTCTTCAGCGATTTTATTTTGGCCCCCTCCCATTAAAAAGCTGCCCCACGCCCATTAAAAATTACTCTTGCTTGATGCCAAGTAATTCTCTAGCTACCTTTTCTCTCTTCTTAATTTCACAGTACAGTTTATCAAAAATTGTATTTATTCTCATTGTCTGTATTTTCTTATCTTTATATACCTTGTGACTCACACAATTTTGCTATTTTCTTTTCACTTATCTGCACTGGAATTGCATTCACCAACATTTAATTTGTGATTAAATTGAATGAATATTGTTTGGTCATTATGTCACCTTTCAGCAATATTTGATTTTGTTGATCAAACTTGTCATCTCAGAAAAATCTTTCACCTTATCAACAGTAGCATCTTAACCTGCTACTTCTTCCTCCTGCCTCTGGACATCCTTATCTCTTTCATTGGGCCCTCTCACTTTGCCCTCTGCCAAGAGATGTGTATTTCTCAGAAGTTCTCTTCTGCCCTTGATAGGTGGTCTCATCTTCTCTTGTGATTCCAGCCACCATATATATCACAGATCTTGACCTAAAACTTACATATCTCTCTCCTGAGTCTCTTACAAACCTAACTAATTGCCAACTGAAAAACTCTGCCCAAATGTAACATGGACACTTAAAATTAATTATGTGATTTTACTGAACGATTAATTTTACCTTCAATACTTACTTCCACTATTCATCTCTCTACATCATTTTACCACCACTATTTGTACAGTTGTCAAAGTTGGATACTGGGGAAACACTGAAGGCTCTGGACTCTGACAACCCTCAGAATGGGAGAAAATATTTGCAAACGAAGCAACTGACAAGGGATTAATCTCCAAAATATGTAAACATAAATAAATTTGTAAAATACATAAGCAACTCATGCAGATCAATATCAAAAAAAAAAACCCAATGAAAAAGTGGACGGAAGACCTAAATAGACATTTCTCCAAAGGTGGCCAACAAACACATGAAAAGATGCTCAACCTCACTAATTATGAGAGAAATGCAAATCAAAACTACAAGGAGGTATCACCTCACGCCGGTCAGAATGTCCATCATCAAAAACTCTACAAACAATAAATGCTGGAGAGCATGTGGAGAAAACGGAACCCTCCTACACTGTTGGTGGGTATGTAAATTGGTACAGCCACTATGGAGAACAGTATGGAGGTTCCTTAAAAAACTAAACATAGAACTACCATGTGACCCAGCAATCCCACTCCTGGGCATATACCTGGAGAAAAGCAGAATTCAAAAAGATGCATGCACCCTAATATTCATTGCAGTACTATTTACAATAGCCAGGACATTGAAGCACCCTAAATGTTCATCAACAGAGAAATGAATAAAGAAAATGTGGTACATATATACAGTGGAATATTACTCAGCCATAATAAGGAATGAAATAGTGCCCTTTGCAGAGACATGGATGGACCTAGAGACTGTCATACAGAGTGAAGTAAGAAAGAGAAAAACAAATATCGTAAAATATCACTTATATTTGGAATCTAGAAAATTGGTACAGATGAACTTATTTGCAAAGCAGAAATAGAGACAGATGTAGAGAACAAACACATGGATACCAAGGGGGGGAAGTGGGGTGGGATGAATTGGGAGATTTGGATTGACATATATACACCACTATGTATAAAATAGATAACTAATGAGAAACTATGGTATAGCACAGGGAACTCTACTCAATAGTCTCTGGTGACCTAAATGGGTAGAAATATAGAAAAGAGGGAATATATGTATAGGTATAACTGATTCACTTTGCTGTACAGCAGAAACTAACACAACATTGTAAAGCAACTATACTCTAATAAAAATTAATTTAAAAAATAAAACTCTGGACTCTGTGTAATCATCCCTCACCTTCACAATTAATTCAGTAACCAAGTACTGTCTAACCTAAATTCCATCTATCTCTCAGTATTGTCTGCTTTTATTCAAGCCTCTTGCCACTACTTGGTTCTGATCTACATTTTCTCTTATTTATGGAATATATACAGTCTCTTAACTTTTAACAGAATAAATCTATTAACAGTATAAATATTCATTGAGTACCTACAACACTGGTAAATAAGCACATTGTTCACATGGAGTTTACAATGTAGTGGGGGAAATGAACTATGAAATATAACTATACTGCTCATAGGTAACTGGACAGACAAGTTTTATAAGAACACATGGAAAGGGAATGTAATCTCTAATGTAAGTCATGAAAAGCCAGATATTTGATGTTTATTTGGAAACTTATATGATGAGAGTGCATTCACCAAGGATTGAATGAGTAAAGAATGATGCAAATTGATGACATTACCTGGAGAAAGTTCAGCATTAAGAGAAGTGTAACCCTGAAGTCTATTGAGTACTGCTGAAAATTTATGGAAGAAGGAGATGCTAAGTAAGGAGAGAGAAACCAGATAAGGGTGGAATAGTAGGCAAGAGCAGAGTGCTTGAAGCCTTTTCCCCAAAATTAAAGAGAAGCTATCGAAGAGCTCTAAGCTTTTGAGTGAAATTTAGGTTACAATGCAGAGACTAAACAAGACAGAAATAATACTGGAGTCAGGGAAAAAGTGAACTTGGATGTTACATACGAGTAAAAAATGTAAAATATATGACAATGGACATAGGGAAGAATGGACATATATGTGTGTGTGTGTGTGTGTGTGTGTGTGTGTGTGTGTGTGTATACAGTATAATTATGACAACTCTTAGGGATTGTTCCAGAGTTTAAGTGAGGGGAGAAGAGTAAAGAATGACTCTCAGTTTCTTGCTTGGTTAATTGGGTTTAAAAGAGTTTGCAATAAAAAAGAATTAGCTTAAGTCATTTAATCATTTTAAGTGCATTCTGAATCCTATACAAATAAGTTTGAGAAATTGAAAAAAAATAGTGTTTCCTTAAGTTTTGCATATCTTTTGTTATGCCATGAAAATTCCCTTCTTTTTCATATGATTAAGGAAAAGTTATGAAAAAAATGAGATGAGAGAAAGTAAGATCTTATGAAAAATTATGAATTAACTTTACCTGTTTTTGTGCTTACTGTAATTTCTTATTGTTTATCTCTCTATATACATATTCTGAGATATCTTCTCAGACCTGCTGAATCAATCTGTGAGGATTAAGTTTAACTAATCACTCAGATGAACCTAAAATTTGTTCATCTACAGGAATAACCAACATAAGAGAGCAGTCATGGTAGTCTCAAAATTAGAGAAGACTTCTCAATTATTCCCATTATGTCAAAGAGAGAACATGAGCAGGTACTTCAAGTATCCGAACTTCATATGATTAGATTCTGCAAAAGCATTTTAAATAGAAAAAATACATAGAAGAAAGGTTAAGACAGAACTTTCCTGGGATAAAATGGATGATATAGTTTCACCAGATGCCTTTACTTAGGAAAAAGAAATGTTAAAGAATTGTAACAGTATCCAACCTGGAAAACAAAATACAGAAATTTTCACCGCTAAGCCTGAGCTCAGTACAACTCTGATTTAGTGTTTTTTCAAGCCTTACACAGCAGTCTCTATTTTAAAAATATTTATAAGTAACCCACTTTGTAGGAAAACACCTATCTTTCATCATAAGAATTAAGACATTTTATTGCAGCCTAACTTTTACACTCCATTTTCTACCATTTGGCAAATTATACCCTACTCTCTAGTCCAAAAAATCTCATTTACAATCACTTAAATACACTGTGTTGGTTCTCAAGTCCAGGATGTTCCTTCTGCCTGGTATGCTCCTGACCTTCTCTCCACGTGAAAAATTCCTACTGACATTCAAAACCTAATTCCAAGATCCTCTCATTGTTGACATCCTCTTCAATATCCCCTAGCAGGGTTATTGACTCCAAGTTCTATTTTAGAAAGTTACATTTTTATGATCTATTTATTTAATAGCCTATCCCTATTAGATTGTAATGAGTTGTTTATGCATCTCTCACACTCTCTTTTGAGTTCCTCTGGCCTTTATTTTTTCTTTTATCTCTTACCCATAAGCACAGTGCTTGCCCCATAGTACGTGCTCAGTGTGTTGGCTGAGTGAAAAAAGACACATTTTAGCTCTTTAATGTCTTTAATATCTTTAAGCTCTTTAAGCTCTTCACCTTTAATCATTTGTGAAATTTCATTTAAAATGACCTCAGCTTACCCTTTGTTTCCTAACTTAATTTCTAGTACTATAGAATGTACACTCAGAACACCGTCAGTGGCCTACAGAAACAGTGTTCTCACTGGACTTCATGCATATAGTCAACCCCTTATAACTTTCTCTGGCATACAACTGCCAGACATGTTCTTAAAAAAAAAAAAAGTACCAACCCCTCACCTATTGGAAAAGTTCCAGAAGCTCTTCATTCCTTATTGTATCTTTTCTACTTGATTTTTCAAATACCTCTGTCTTACTTAATCTATTCAGAACTGCTTTTTCTACCTTTGGCTTTCATTTTCAATTTCATTCATATCATTATCTGCATTTACCCATAGAACCTAAGTATATTTCAGTTTCTTATGCAAATTTCCTCACTAGAGGTCAAAGGGGCAAGGACTATTGTGACAAAACATTAAATAAATAGACGATAGGATTTTGTTCTATTGGTCTGGGAAAATTACTACCTGAAACAAAATAATTCTGGGAACTGAAGTGATCAGAGCGGTCAGCTTTGTTTACTTCAGACTCAAATCAATGTATTGTCTTTACCTGAGCTCTGGTTACATTTAGAAAAAAGTACTGTAAATACAGTGAATGAGCAAGACCACTATCTGAGATGTGTCTGGATCTTTAGTATAGTAACTGGGGGAATGGTAAGCATAGATCAATATTTGCTGATTGATGACTCAATAGATCTGGTTAAGCCTCACCATCAGAATTCCAGATTTTTTAACAAGCTTCTCAGTCTTTTCATTTCAAAGAAGAAACTAAAGAAAACCAGATGACAAGAATTTCAAATTGTAAAATATCCTGGTTGTCAAATTTAAATAGGGATATCCTGTGCAATGGAGAGGCTGGCTGGTGCCAATTTCACATTTTGTTCTCTAGTGTCTGGGCGAAGCCTGCTCTGCCAGTGAGCTGACAGGTTGAGAACACTCCAGCTTCCACAGACACCCGAGAACTTTCTATTTTTCATGGTGTTCCTACCTTATCTAAGAGAAGGACTATATTCACAATGAAAAGAGTTATGATTAATCACCAGTAGAGAGATTCTTCCACGTTTTGGGTGCCCATGTTAAGAGTCTGGTACAGTCAACACTCCCTCTAAAATAGATCATGTATTGAAATGAGAAATCTGTCACCTATTATGGCCAGAGAGATGAAGGGAGTTGGCCCAGCTGAGCCCAGGAGACACCTCTAATTCAAAACCTCAACCATTAACATAGTGATTGTGATCAAGGAGACTTACAGCATGTAAGAGATTCAAAAAGCGTATTAATCCACCTCCGGCAACACTGCCAGTTTAAAAGAATGATTAACCTTCTCTCCCACTTGATTCAACCTAGCTATGTATTATACCACTCTAAATGCTAGCAGACTCTATGCTTATGGCTTCCATTAGGTAGCACTTAGTATACACGAAAACTTTCTCCAAGAAGTAATTACTTTTGAAACCATAAACATTTCAGTTGGGAAAAGAGAAAAAGAAAGGAGGTGCAAGTAAAGGGAACTAGGAAAAAATAAGAAAATACCCTCAGATATAAACATGTTGATTCAAAAAATAACTTAAAGGGGATTTAAATGATACTAGGTGAGCATTTATTCTGTTTCTGCTTTAAATAAAGCATTCTGTTCTATTTCTTAGGTGTTGTACTTGTTTATTATCTAATGATATCTGTTAAAAACCTCTTGAAAGATATGCATTCATTCTGGTATCCTAAGCACGTATCTGGATGAACAGCACAAGTAGTGGGAAGTCATGGGGCATAAAGGACCTTGCCAAGGCTCTGGAATCCATCTCTTACTTATGGTCTTTGAGACTCAGGCTCCTCCTCTATGTAGTGTTCATAAAACTTAGTGGAGATAGAACACTAGGGACACAGAAGGTCAAAGTAGGTATTTACTACTACTTTTCAAATATCTTCCTTTAGGAAAACAAATATATTTTATTTGCAATGAGGCTTTCTTGTGAATTTTATTCTTCTAAAGAAGAATATTTTTAGTGAACAATTTATTCATTTGCCTCCCTGTGCTACTTTCTTGACAATACTCAGGTAGGGGTGGTTTTCTCTCAAACAGTTACCTTCATGTGATTTGTATCTCAGACCTTCCTAAAAGCATGTTTTCCTGCTCTTTCTTTCCACCCCATCCCAACTCTACATAAAATATGAAAATGCACAGTACCCTGGGAAAATAAGGAGAAGCAAAATGTTTGTCACTGCCAGCTCGAGTATGCATATATCAGAGGCTAAATTATAACTGATGAAGACAAATGGGAACCTGATTTCTGTCTGATTTCAGAAATCAGAAGTGTAGCTACTACAAGCTGATGAATTGGAACTCAGATCAAGGCCTAGAATGGAGAGGAGTCTTCTGATCAGAAGGGGAAAGTAAACAAAGGGCAGCGTTTAATTATTTAATAATAAGTAAGAGAATGACTATGGTGTTTTTACAGAACAAGATATAATATTGAAATAAAACCCCGCAATGTGACACAGAAACATAATGCAATCCTCTGAAGCTACAACCCTTCCTAAACGAAACCATACCATTCTTTTCACACAACCTGGAAAGTCAAAAGAAAGGGGATACTGATCTGCATCACACTGGCATTAGACGCAGATCTAGTTTTAATGACGTTTTATTTCATGGACTGAAGTCTCCCCCCAAAAAGGGTAAGCTTTTTTCTCAAGAAACATCACTGTGTAATAATCAAGGAGCCAGGGATGGTGATATTAATTGCTCTAAGTACAGGGATTTGTTTTGAAGAAAGAAGTACCAATCAGAAAGAGAATTGACCAATAATTACTTAACAAAACTGCTTCAGAAGTAGATTTCTAAGTCTACTTTTAGACTAATTGATAGAAAAATCTTACTAAGTTTATTCATTTAGAGGAAATCTGTGCAAGCCTCTGAAACCAAGAGGTATTGTATCAAAAGAGATAAGGTCACTAGACACTTATGTAAGAGCCACTTCTTCCTCAAATGGCCACCATATAGTCATTTCTGACGATTACATTACCAAGAAGTAACAATGCATCTTTAGGAAACTAGTATGAAAGAAAAACATAATAAAATTTTTTGCAGGTGACTCTTTGATCTCATAGGTGTGTGTTAATTTTCCAAAGTTGGGACTGGATCCTGCCTTTAGAAAATGCTCCTTGAAATATCGCATTGAAAATCTTCTCTTTTACTCCTTATTGTAAACACTGTATATGTTTTTAAGAAGACCAATAAAAAACATGGACTATGAAACTATTTTTCCAGTAGTGAAATTGTGGAGAATACAGCTTGCATTTCCACTGTATTCCCGCAAAAGGAGGAAGTTCTTTTCCACAAAGACTCTCATCAATGTTAACTCTGGGAGAGAAGTATTTGTAGTTGTCTCATGCTTTGTGGTGAGAGACTCGCACTTTTTCCCCTGTCTCTATCGTGGGAAACAGGGCACACTTTGGGCTGAGAATTCACGATGTGGTCGGAAAAAAAGAAACGAAAAATACCCTCATTCACACTGCTCTTTAACAAGTTCAGTGAATGGGCTTCAGGTATTCTAAACAGCAGCGATTAAAAAATAACTTTAAATTTCCTACATTCCTTCCAGTAGGATGAAAAGCTGAAGTGTGTTAACTTTAATTTTATGGTTTGGGTGAATACTCCTTGTCAAAGCAGAAATCAGCCTCTTACAGGGAATAAGTGCTAATTAAGAAAAACAGAGTAAGCATGTTATATGAAGTATACTTGTTTCTTTCCTGTGCACTTTGGCTGCACAAGCTCTAACCACAGTTTTCGGAGCAACCATCAGTGCTCCCTAAGAATGCCAATGCAGTGTTCCTTCCAGTTAGTGGGGTGCAGAGACCAGTCAGAACGCTGATGCTTTCCACAAAGGAGATGGGGCTAGGGAGCCAAATGCAATCAGGGAATATTATATCTGTCTTGTGTGCCTGCTACAAAACAGTGTCCTCTCAAGACTACTCTATCCCTTCTTTGCTTTTTATGTGTATGTGTAAGTTTGTATATGTAAGCTTTACAAGTGTCTAATAAGAGAAAACTGAAAATGCCCAGGAAAAAGACAAAAGTGCTTCAACAGAGAAAGGTCTCCCTGTTCCCGTTGAAGAGGATATAGAGTTAATAACAGGAAATATACATCCCCTGAAACTGTATGAAACATGGATGCTTCCAAAATTTACTCAAGGTCTCACTGACCATGCTATAAGTAATTTTAATTATTATTTCTTATGATTATGGTAAATAAAAAGTCTCAGTGTTATGCTAAAAATCTTTAACACTTGTTGACTTTTTTGTTGATAGCTTTCCTCCTCCCAGGCTCCAGCCAACAGTAGCAGTAACAGATATCCAGATCTTAAGAGGATAGAAGTATAATGGTGCACTGAATATGGAAAGGAAGAATCAGTAATAGTTCCTATATATTCATAACGCAAATCAGAATCAAACTAAGGAATAAACTTCCCCAAGAAGAAGTTGACAGCAAATAGTTTCTCCTCTTAATGAATTGAGGAAACAACTTTGAAGTTATCCGTAGCCACTGCTTCTGAAGCAACCAATAGCTTTGTAACTATTAGTTAACTTGTATTAGATTAATTTATATTAGAGTTTATTTAATGCAATTGCTCACAAATTTTAAACCATTTTGTAGAGTAGTGTTCTCTATCTGTTTAAATGAAATGCTTTCCTAAGCTCAAGATCAGTGTTTTTATGTTGTGTAAATTATGAAATTACTGTGGAATATCTGGTAAACTTGATAGGAAACCCCAGATGTCAGCAGTTTGCTGGACAAGATTTAAAGTGGCCCACACCATTAAATCTCATCAGGAGGAGTATCAGTGGTCTAAGTCATAAGGGCATGCCCATCCATTACATTCACCCAGGATAATGTGAGAGAGAATCAAAGGGCAGTCAGACAGGGACCTCTACGCTCAGATTCCACTGCCAAGAAATGGCTTAAGTCAGCTCTTGTTGTTGAAGAAAATAACACTTTAGGAATCAGACTGAATCCTATTTTAAGTTTTAGAGGAGGAAGGATACTATTTAAACATTGATGAAATGTGCCTCTTTTTTTGTAAATCAGCATAGAAATTTATTTGAATTCAAAATAATATGGTTATATTTAGCATAGTGTAATAATTATCTAAAGCACATATCATCGTTGGCTCTGCAACAGTTCTAAAGATGTCATTCTTTTGAAGTCAAAAAATATGCAGTAAAAAATGTACAAGGAAGCAAAAATATGAAAAAAACAAGTTTGCTGAGTACGGGAAGTTGTTACACGACGGACACACCAAGATAATATAACAGAGTCCAAATTACATAACATGCAGCAAGGAGTTCCCTTGCTTTAACAACTTCTAGAAAATAAACCAGTAATCTCAATGCAAGAATATCACCACTGGGTTAACAGGACAAATTTTCTGAGGGACACAGGTAGTAATTCACTGTACTTCCCCTTTCTCTCATACCTTTTCTCACACCAATTTCTTTTATTTCCTCGAGGATAGATCTTATCTTGTTGAAAAAAAAATGTAGTTTTATTTGTAAAGTGGAGTAAATAATATCCTGAGTGAAGTAGGCAGCGTGTTAGCTGAAGATGCTCAGGAATCAAACTTTTGATAAAGGCCAATCAGCTAGTTAGCTAGCAGTTACCATCAGTGGCTTGCAGGAAAAAAAAAATTATAGATGATATGTTTGCTAAATCGATAAAAATAATAAGCAGTTTAAAATGGGTTAAAAATCCCAGGATTTATTGTGACCTAGACCAGAGGTCCCTGAACTTTTTGGAACCAGGGACAGGCTTCCTGGAAGCAAATTTTTCCAGGGAGGGGGGGCGGGGTGTTTGAGGTTCAGGTGGTAATGTGAGCCATAGGGAGCTGCAGATGAAGCTTAGCTGGCTTGCTTGGGACTCACCTCCTGCTCTGAAGCCCAGTTCCTAAGAGGCTGATGACTGGTACCCATCCGAGGCCAAGGGGTTGGGGACCCCTGACCTAGACACTCAAAAGCAGACAGCTGACCTTTGATTAAGCCCATTTTCCTGTGGAGTGAGCCATAAGGGGCTCCAAGACACAGTTTGGTTTCAACAGTGTTCACAACCAGAGGGCAAACTCAGAATGTCTCCTCCTCTTGCAGAAACTGGGCCACGGATGAGAAGTCTTTTTTTGAGTAGCCCTTCCTGCACATCATCCCTGCAGATCTGATGGGCTTGACTGCCCAGAAGGATTGGGCTCTTCGTGCTGGTAGCAGAGCCTCATGCTAATCCCAGATCCTTAGCCATGAGAGTTGCTCCACATCTGCCCTGATAGTAATTAGCCAAGGGAACTCCATCCATCACCCCAGGCACAGGATTATAAGTGTCACTTGACCAACATCGTCCTGAGCTCATATTTAGGATTTTAGCCAAGAGTTTTGGGTCAAGACCTAACCTGAGTCCCAGATTCATACCTTCAGCAGTTCCAATCCTACTAATAGCTAACAGCAAGTGTTTGCAGATCTTCGAAGCCTGGCCAGTCCCAACAGCTCCACGATGCACCACATGGGAGCCCATGCACCACAGCAGCTCAATCCCTCCCATCCTAAATGTGAGGTTGCCAGACCGAGCCGTTCCCACACCACCAGAAACAGGGGCATCCGTGAAAACTGCTCCCATTTTCTCAACTTCTTTGGCCAATTCTCTCAAAACCATAGGATCAACAGTACTGGAATCTATTAATAGTCTTTCTTCACTTTTTTTTGAATTCCATTTGCTCCAGAATAAGCTTCTAGCACATTGATGCATTGTAATAATTCTGTCAGCTTTTTCAGCTACATCTGCTGTGGAAAACACTACCGGGTTCACCTGCATCTAGAAGCTTTTTGCATGCATCAGGGGACACATCATCAATAATGAGTGGCTAGCCATGTTTCATGAGCTCTTTTGCCACTGGATTCCCCACGTTGCCTACTCCAATGAATCCAACTGGAGTCTTGGAAGCTATTGACCTAGAACACAACGCTGCAAGGCGGGTCACCGCCGGCTGCTGCGGACGACTCCTGTACCATAGGCCGGAGGTGGCTCCACGGAGACGGAAGGAGGCTGCCACGCTGCCCGCACCCTTCCTTCCCACGGTGACCTCCTCGACTCCTGGCTCACCCACTGGCTGCTATAGGGTGCGTGGTGCGGAGGGCCGGCTCGGCTGTGGCGATTCTTTTTTTTTTTTTGCTGTATGCGGGCCTCTCACTGTTGTGGCCTCTCCCGTTGTGGAGCACAGGCTCCGGATGCACAGGCCCAGCAGCCATGGCCCACGGGCCCAGCCGCTCCGCGGCACGTGGGATCCTCCCAGACCGGGGCACGAACCTGTGTCCCCTGCATTGGCAGGCAGACTCTCAACCACTGCGCCACCAGGGAAGCCCTGTGGCGATTCTTAATACCCCTTTGTTACTAGGTTACACATACAATTTCACCTAGTGAGCGATTTAACAGAAGGAATTTTTTTCTACGGCATTTTTGTGGCACAGAGGATAGAAGCGAGGTCACTTTTTCTTTGAAAAACTGAATTAACAATTTATAGAAAGTCATGATTCATTCTACAAATATGCTGAGTCAAAGAAACGTGAAAATTGATGGGATGGAGGAAGAGCGTTAGACTTCCCTGATGCTCAACTGGGACCTTTCTTCTGGTGTCAGAACATGGTTGTGTAACTCCTTTAACCCCAGTGGATTTTCCAAAAATTCCAGAATCTTCAGATTTTGGTAACCCCTGTTTAATGTCTTTGCCCCCCCCATGCCAAACCCCCACCCCACCCCGCACACATTTATTTTTTACCAGTTGTCTTCCGGGGTGTTTTTCTTTATATAGTTATTGCAGCAGTTTGTTAGACTATTGACCCCCAGTGCAAATGCCCCTCCCCCCCGTTTTCTCACCCTGTGTAGATTTGTTCCACCTTGACCTGGGCTTGGTCACTTGACTTGCTTTGGCCCAATGGCATATCAAGTGCTGAAGCTTGGAGAGTACTCGTGCTTTAGGGCTTGTCCTCATGGAAACCTGACATGTTAGGAAGCCTGGCTAACCTAGTGGAGACTAGGCACAGGCCACAGCCAGCACCAATGGCCAGACATGTGAAAGCAACCAGCCCCAGTCCAGCAACCAGATGATGGCAGCCTCAGTAGTCACCTCAGGTGAAAGCAAGATAGATCTGCCCAGGAGATCGTAGCCCATTCTGCTGATTCACAAATTGTGAGGAGATAAAGTGCCTGCTGTTTTAAACCACCAAGCTTAGGAGTAGTTCATCACACAGGAAGAGATATAACTATCTTCACTGTTAGATTATTTTTCCATTTTATACCATGTTTCCCCTCAAATGATTGTTCCTTTATCCAAGATTCTAGAAAAGAAATAACAACTGATGAGGCTGATAGAGCCTTAACATTTTTTAAAAGTTTTATAAACTTTTAAAATAACTATGTTAATAAAATCAATATTTATTTTATCACAAAATTATTTTCTTCAGTTACCTTAAGAAGTAATGCAGAATTGTACTAAGTTTATAAATTTGGAGGCTCTAAAAATGTGTTATTGCTTGGATTCAAGTCCTAGTGTACTTTATGTGGGCATTCACGTTTGCAAAATGATTCCAGGAAATTTGCGATTTCATTTTACAACTTTGGCCTAAGGAGTCTTATGATATTTTACCTGAGAAAAATAATACATTAATTCCACTTTCAGCTAATAAACCAATGGCTTCCTGTATTTTCTAAATTCCCTATCAGTAAAGAAGACTATGTATAGCGTACAAGACTGTCATGATTAGGAGGAATGTAGTACAGAAAGAGCCTGTCAAATTAGGCATTGCCCAGTCATGTCAGTCTACTAACATGGGGAGCCACAGGCAGCTTGAAGCCTGGAAAAAAGACAGATACAATGTAATGATTATCCTAAGGATCCGGATAATGATTCCTATGATTTTGTTTTAAATATTAATGGCAGAGGATTCTGGGGAAATGATGGTGGCTACAGAGAAGATTTTTATCCCTTGAATATGCCACCTCTCCCCTAAATACACAACCCCCAACCCCCCAAAAAAGAAAGAAGAGCATCTAGGATAGCAAGATCAAAAACCTACAGGCAACATGTACAACAAAGTGTCCACATGAAATGCAACATACAGCCAGGTAGGAACAAATCAACAACAGGAAAAAGACCTACATATGTGTATCCCAAGGTGTGTGGGAGGAAGACGAGGGAAGGACTCTCTCTCTCTTTCAGGAGAGCCAAAGGTTACTATGGTTCAAGAACTCCCTGAGATTGAAAAACTCACTGAGAACAGTGGCAGAAACCAGGAGTGAACGTTGCAGGCTCCACTTTGCAGCTGAGTGCAAGAACTTTGAAATGTTCTGAGGATGCCAAGTGTTCTGTGGTCTGTGAAACCTTGACACCTATCAAACCAAAGCACCATTCCAGAACAAATCCCCATACTCAACAAGGACAGGAAAGAGGAGGCCTGGGTAAATGGGCATAGGAGGGCCGAGGAGGAAGATTTTAGAAATTTTAACGTTGTTTTTTAAATTGTGTTGTGAAAATAATAGAAGATAGTGAGCTCTGGAGTTCTGAAGCTAGAAATTATATTCTGATCTATGTTTCTCTCCTAAAGTGGAAACTTATTTCATTTAAAAATGAGTGACAGAAGAGTATTCCATTCACATCCTGTAGAAAATCAGTGAGAAAAAAGAAGGGTGAAAAGAAAGTTCCAGCAAATCTTGAAAGCGTGACAGAAAGACACGTCCACAGAAGAAATGAAATTTATCGCTTGATATTGTGTAAAAAGTAAAAGAAATTTTAAAAGGAATAGAAACTGGTTTTAAGAAAAACATAAAATAAATTAGAAAAATTCAGAAAGGAAGTGATTGGAGAATAGCAAGATTTGAAAAGATGAAAGAATTCAGTAAGTAATTTGTTTTAAAAAAAATCATGTCTCGAGAGAAGGTTAAACTAGAAGGAACACAAGTTTGAATAAATACAGTGGATAATGTCTCCTTGGAGAAATAGCTGATTTCAAATCCAGCATGAGAAACGAACAAGATGTTCCTGTTACATCTTTTCATACAAGAGAGCTGGGAAGACTTCAAAGACTATTGTGGTTGTGTGGAAAGGACTCAGGAGCCAACTTGAACAGGATCCGTGAACCCAAGCGGGGACAATCTCTGCAACGATATTTATAACAACCTCACTGAAAACAACAGCACAGAAAGAAAATACCTCATTAGTCATCTTCGGAAGTTACTTTGGAGTCAACCTTTCTCTCTCTTTTTTTTTTTCTTTTTTTGTAAAACTGGTAAATAAAATAAAAGCAACATTTATTCTTCCTTTCCTGATTAAACTGTAACTCAGGGCAACCAAATAGTTGATGAAATAATGTTCAAGCTAGTAAATGAATAATAATCTAATTAGTAGAATATCACCATTTGGTACCCTTAATAAATAATGGATCTAGACATTGATCATTAATGGCTGCAACGTCACAGTAAGACAGACACTTTATAGTTCCTTTTGGAATTCATCAATATTATCTATGAAGTAAACTTGCCAAAAAATCACACCTGAATTATGTCAGTGCTCTAGATCTATCTACCGACTGACAGTAAATACATGGGCCAAAGGAACATAATAAATATATAATCATAAAGGGGATGCAATCAGCATAATCCAGACAGTTGGGAACCCTACTGGATGAATGTTTTGAATTCAGTGACAAATACTTGCAAGAAAAATGAGCAAATTTAGTTCTTTTAAACTTATACTTTAAAAGAAATTGTGTTTGGATCAGCAATCAAATAAATAATGGTTATTAAAATAAAAATACATTTATAGGACAATCAAGGAAACATGAACTGACCGGCTATTTGTTGATATTAAGGAATTATTATTATTTGGGGATGTGTGATAATGACATAGTTGAGCTTAAAAAGGACAGTTCTTGCATTTTAGAAATATGTATACTGACGTTTTCACTGAGAAAAAGAAATCTGGAATTTGCTTTAAAATTGCTGGGGATTATGATGGTGGTAGTAAGAGAGGGTGTAGAGAAAATATATTGACCTGCGATTGATATTTGATGAGAACAATTGAGGAAAGTTTCTACTTCTTTCTTTTTACTTCTGTAGATGTTTGAAATTTTCCATACTAAAACATGTTTTATAAATGTAGATGGCTTTCAATTTGCTCTTCTGAGCTCTCAGAAGGCAAAAAGCCATTCTTAAATTAGGAGCTTTCTTCTCTAGCCAAGAATTCTAATGATAATTTTGTCCCAAATGGCCAGTGCACTCAGATTGCTCCGAGATCTGTTGGTGAAAAAAAATCAGCACAAACAATAAAGAGGCTCTTTAGACTTAGAAGAAAACAACAAAGAGTAAAGGCTGGTGCTAGGTCTAGGGCAATAGTGTAATATCAGTATAAGACAAAATATTAGTTTCTTCCAAAATCCACTTGTTACTACTGTGTATACTTTTGCAGCAAAATATCTTTTCTGCATTGTCAGCATTAAAGTAAATTTACTATTTAGGTAGCATTTAAATTATCATATACTCAAAGCCTAGAAAGAATCCCCTAGGCTGAAATGACATTAAATCTTATTTTGGCCATTGTAGTGTATTCTCCAGTCCTACTTGCTTTGTCTATAACTGTCCTAAAAAGGTGTGAGGAGATCTGCCAATATTAATGCCAGGATTCAAAATGAGTTCTTTGTAGCTTGCTTCCTTCAGGATCTTCTGCCCTCAGACCCATGTATTTACTTAATGCCTCAGATTATTGTATATGTCACATCTTTCCAACTAGAAGACAAGCTCCTTTAAGGGCAGTGACTAATAATAGTGCCTAATAATAATAATTAGTCACTAATATTAGTGACTAATAATAATTAGTCACTGCCCTTTAAGGGCAGTGACTAATAAAGAAGAAAAGCTCCTTTAAGGGCAGTGACTAATCAACAACGAATTTACTCCAACACCAGTGCTTACAAAATGTGTGTTGCTTAGTATATGTTTGACTGTAAGAAGTTATAGAAACAATTCTACTCTAACTAAATAATAATGATATTACTACTATTATTTCTACTACTACTGCTAATACAATGTATGAAATAGAGTATAAATGGGACAACAAATATAACACTGGAAATCCCAGACTATAAAATGAATTATCCGAAAGCCACTGGCCAATCCATCGACTATAAACAGTTACTTGTGAATTGGTAAACATTTAAATGCATAATTGAGAGAAAGGTTAAAACAAATTTTCTTACCAAAAAACACAATTTTTATACCTACAATTTTTGAGCTCAACTAACCCTTATTTTTACAGAAATAGATGAGATTCAAAGTATTCATTCAGGTTCCTAAATGATCCATTCCCTATCTTTCCTTATGAAACAATCAGTTATAACTCTAATAATTTGTCAAGGACTCACCAATCTCTGCTTCTTTTATTTTCCAAGGTTTGGTATCATTACAAAATCAAGTCCTTTGGTGGAATTTGATAGTTTCAAAATCCCTCATCAATATTATTCACTGGGATAAAATAATATGAAAATTTAAAAAACACTGGCTATGTGCTGAGAAATGATCCTTCAGTGATTCACTCAAGCTGGACTAGCACTCAGGCTACACCTGAGGTAGAACTTGAATTCCAAAGTGGACCTTTAAACCACAGCTCATCTTCTCTTTTTAAAACCGTTAGAAATAAGCCTGTTGCCTGACCTTTGAGATTCTGCAAAGAGACTATATTTAGATATTTTGTCTCTTTTAACTTCCCTAGTCCCCTTCTCTACTTTCAGAATAGTGATTCCCAGATAAGTACAACGAGTTCAAACAGTGTGGCTAAAGGGGTAGTTAGTCTGCTCTGCAGCCAAGTTACTCACAGAATAAATAAGTTGGCTTTCACAGTTGTTAGTTTCTTCATGGGCTTTGCTTAGAGGGGTCTCAACCCAAGCAAGCAGCCTATCAGCAGCCTGAAATAACTCTGTGGAAATCTAATGGCATATATGTAAAATATGTCTGTGAAACCTTTTATTCAATCTTAGGTGCATAACTTTACTACTTCTTTAGGCCTGGAAAAGTATATTCAGCTACAAAAGGACGGAAAAGAAAATGTGTATAATACCTCATGCCTTCCTCACACCCTAGAACCTTATTTTACCCCTGTTTCATCAGAAAATGATGTATACTGTAAGAAACATTTTTCAAATTATTTGATCAAATATTTAAGTACACCAAGTCTCTGTATTTATTAAAGCAAATATAGTTACCTTTCTGTCCCTTTCTAAAAGAAAGCAAAAGATACAGTTCTTTTTTCTTAAGACTCAGGGTTTATGGATATTAATTATTACACTATATTGACACCCAGACATGTTTATAGGAAGCTTTTGAGACATACAGAGCTATTTATTCCCATACCAAATGGCACTTCTTTTTCCTCTGCCTTCTGCTTGTATTTTTTCTGTTGCGACTATATCCTACTGAGGCTGCTACATGTCTTTGTTTGATTTGAGGTTCTAAAGGTAAGACTGTATATTCTCCTTTTTACAGAATAATAATGGGTTTTATGACTGTTTGCCTTCAGAAGCCTCCTTTTCCACTCATTCTCATTTCATATCTATGGTGAGGTGTCTAAAACAGATGAGTTAGTTCTGAACTGGTGATATATAAATGAATTATTATTTGATTCATATTCAAAGCAGCTCCTCCTAAAATAGTGGCCTTCCTGCCTGTGGGCTGTAGTCTAATCTACTGCCTGGATCTACACCCACCAACATCCATATTTTGTCTATTGTTACCTTGGACACTTGTAGGAACTGAGTGAGTTTCTGTTTCTATAGTGTCCATTGACAGACAAATGAATAAAGAAAATATGGCACATATGTAGAATGGATTGTTATTCAGCCTTAAAAAATAAAGGAATCTTGCCATTTGCAACAACTTGGATGAACCTTGAGGGCATTATGCTAAGTGAAATAAGTCAGAGAGAGAAAGACAAATGCTGCATAATCTCACTTTTACGTGTAATCTAAAAAAGCTGCACTCACAGAAACCGAGTAGAATGGTGGCTGTCAAGGGCTGGGGAGTGGAGGAAATGGGGAGCTGTTGGTCAAAGGGTATAACCTTCCAGTTATAAGATGAATAAATCCTGGGAGTCTGATGTACAGCATGGTGACTATAGTTAACAACACTCTATTGCATACTCAAAAGCTTCTGAGATAGTAGATCTTACACATTCTCATCACACACACACACAAAAGGTAATTAATTGTGTAAGGTCATGGATGTGTTAACTAACCTTATTTTGGTAATCATTTTGCAATATATACATGTATCAAATTATGATGTTGTACACCTTAAACTTATACAGTGTTATATGTCAATAATATCTCAATAAAATTGGAAAGAAGAAAAAGATTCAAATGGAGAAGGGTGAGGCTGGTAGAAAAAAGCCACTGCATGAGCAGTACCGAGGTGGGCGGAAAGCCATGGGCCTCTATTAGCACTGCTGGGTAGGCTCTGTTCCCACGTGTGGGGAGGGGGTAGGACAGCACAGCTGTGATCCTTATCGCAGACCCTAGGCAGCCTCAGGCAACTTTTCAAAGTTAGATGCGGAAAACCAATAAATGAAATTATAAGGAAGAATTACATAAATGCCTTTATTCTACTTCTGGTCCTCTTGGCAACTTTTTCCACCTACAGGAACATGAACATGGATCAGAAGTTTCCAAACTTTTCATCATCAACCCCTACACCAAAAGAAAAGTTGAAATTTTATGACCCCTAGTATATGAAATATCTTGTGTGTTTTTAATATTTATCAAGAGAACATTTAACAGTTACCTACTATGTGCCAAGAGAAAATAAAAATAAGACACAGACTTTAAATGCAGACTTTGTTCCAGTATTATTCTTCCTTTTGACTTCAGTATAAGAGCTATTGAGCTATTTGCTGTCCCAGTAAGGGGATAAGCAGACGATTACAGAATCCTGTGATCTCTTCCCAAAGTTTGCAACTATAGGGTTGGTCCTAGAACTGCTCAATAACTTTGTATTTTGATTTAAGGGGAAAATAAAAGACCTTCCTGTCCCAAAGTAACTCTGCTTTGTGGAGACTGGAGGTGCCCTGCAATTGACTCAAGATACTGTTTATTTGTTTAAACAGTTTAAATGAGTAGTTTCTATTAAACAAGTGAGCACAACTTTTCACAACAGTACCTACCCCATGACATAGCTCAGATGAAAACTCTGAGGGAAAGGAAAACTATATGGGCAAAAAGTCCAGGTTCCATCCACTGTACATGGGATATTGAGAGGCTTGTAAAACTTACAGAGGTACCCGGGGGTACCCAGGAACCCTGGGTATTTAGTATACAGATCAGTAAATGATGGTGGCAAATAAGACGACACCAGGTCAGGGGACAAATTAAGCAGGTGAAGCTGGTCCTTTATATTCTTTTCCCTTCTGATATACCACTGCTCTTTCATGTCCAGAATATGTTCTGTATCCTCAGTAGACCTACACACACACACACACACACACACATACACACAGAGACGTGTGTAGCACACAAACATGCACGCATGCATGCATGTACACATACATGGAGTCCTCAGTCTTCTCAGTTAAAATTCAGCTTTTAGTAACTAAAGAAAATTTATAATGCCCTATATTTTATAGATTTTAAAAATACTTGCACTTTAATAGAAACCTTTTAATGTCTGAAAATCCTTTCTGACAAAGGAAGTTATTTCTGATATTGGAGGTTGACAGTTTCACAGAGAAAACTTCAGGAGCACAGAGACATGCCTGACCCTCTCCCCACACACCATCTGGGGAGAATTCACTAACACATAGGCTCAATCCCTCTGCTAAGTCAAAATCAAGTTTACCAACATCATTATTTCACAGAGAATACCCTACCTCATGTTAGGCATTCACATGTATTTTATTTGTTGAAGAGAGGAAGAAGATATAAAGGAGGGAATCATCTGAAATTACAGAGTACAGCATTTAAGTCAATATAGATATTTAAATTTAAGGTAAAATTAAATTATAATTTGAAATTATATGTGGAGTTTTATTTCCTAAAGAATATTTTGGAAGGTTCAACTCCTATTTTAACTTATATTTTCAGAGAAGGTATTTGGTCCAAATGAAGAATATCTTCAATTATTGTTCTTTTATTGCAAGCAAAAAAGGATTTATACTTCTTTTCATGAAATATGGTTGTTTGACAACAGAAGAATAAATATTTTATATTTTTAGAAACAACAGTCAAGCTACTGATATTCTTAATTAGTTTTAATAAATCTGAATGCTGCTTATCATCTACTCTTTATCTTGTACCTGAGGAGTTGTATACCTCCAGGAAGATATGTGCTCCAGACCCGTAAATATGCAGTTCACAGAGCCCACCACCAGAGGGCAATAAAGAAGTAAAATCTTGGGACCATGTAGTGAAAATAGTGGGAGTTCAAATAAAAGCAACGTTTCACAGTATGCTTTTCTGACCAATGTTATATCTAATAACTTAATGGATTATATGTACATGGATTCTGAAAATTCAGCAGCACACTTCACTGGTCAATTTCTATGATAAGGGGAACGTAATTTGATTATAGAAAAACAGTATACTTAGATCTTAAAATTCCACCCCTACACAATCTACTCACTATTGAAAAATGGTAAGAATAATAGCTTTCTGTGTCTCAGTGACCAGTTAACATTTTCAAGAGTAGAATTTATCTTCCTATGATGCTCAAATACACAGGAAAAATGCAAATCTAGGACAATGGATAAACTCTATATGACATGTGAAAATAATTATTCAAATGGAAAAAGTATAAGATCTACAAGGAACAGTTTTATAAGCATTAGTGTGGATATATACATAAAGAGGCTCTAAGAAACATAAAAATCACTTCCAGAAAGTAATTTTAGGTAGAAGAGAATTAACAGGGATGAAGAAGAAAAGAGAGTTTGTCTTAAAATAGTTTCATTTTGGGCTTCCCTGGTGGCGCAGTGGTTGAGAGTCCACCTGCCGATGCAGGGGACACAGGTTCGTGTCCCGGTCCAGGAAGATCCCACATGTCACGGAGCAGCTGGGCCCGTGAGCCATGGCCGCTGAGCCTGCGTGTCAAAGTAGTTTCATTTACTTGTTTTTTGTTTGTTTGTTTATTTATTTGGTCTTTGGAATATAAGGAAACAGTGGCTTTCAGATCAGTATCCCAGTGGAACAAAGGGACCGAGGTCTATACTGGAGCCCAGCCATTGTTTGACTATCTTGTAGTAATACTGGTGAAATACAGCCAAATCATTTGAACAACAAGTATCCTCTCTGACAATAATCTTAAGACATCAACATTATATATTAAAGAAAGTAAAGAGAGAATACTGTTTTCCTTAGAGAGAAAATACAGATTCTGGATCAAATCAATAATGTCAGCAAACCTCATGGGTATAAAATATTCTGCTGCCTATCATTTAGATCATGCCTCTAGAAGAGGGAAACTGGATGATAATTTCCCCATAATTTGAATTATATATATAATTTGAATTATATTTAATTCAAATACTTTAGATAAGAGGCATCTCTAGTAAAACATTGTATCATTGATTTTTTCCAATATGATAGCTCACAGGAGTTCCTCTTTCCTTCTCAAATACATATGGGGAAATGGAGGTGGGTGTGGGTTTGAGGAACTATCTAAATAGAGCATAGTAATCGACAGTTTGTTTTTTAAAAATAGAAATTTCTATTTAAATTGTTTCCAGAGACAGAAACACACAGAGACAATTCCACGTGACAACAGTGGAAGAGACCAGAGTGATGCAGCTGCAAATCAAAAAATGCCAACACCAGTGATTGATGGCCACCACCAGAATCTGGTTAAGACAAAGAAGGATCCTCCCCTTGAGGCGTCAGAAAGAACATGGTCCTCTCAACACTCTGAGTTTGAACTTCTGGCCTCTAGAGCTGTGATAAAATAAATTTCTGTTCTTTTAAGCTAACAAGTTTGTGGTATCTTGTTATGCTAGCCCTAGAGATGACAGTATTTGATTCCTGAGGTGGCAACTGTATTTTGACTATGTAATGACTATTCCAAGATAATCAACAGACACAAAGATAAAGGCGAAACTGAGACTAAGCCCAGTTCTTTTTATTCCCAGAATAATAAATGGTTTTTTAATTAATTTAGATCTCTTTGTCTAACCCCTCTGCTTTTCAAAAGACTGTGTGCAACCAATCAAGTATTAATATGTTATACTTTCATTTTAATTCATCTCAAATTATTTCTAATTCCCCTTATGAGTTCTTACTTGACCCATGAATTATTTAGGAATATATTGTTTAATTTCCATTTGTGATTTTCAACAAATTTCTTTCTGTTAACGATTTCTTATTGTGTTCTGTTGTCATCTGGGAGCACTCTTTGTATTGTTTATATCCTTTAAAATGTAGTGAAATTTGTTTTATAGCCTAGCATATAGTATATCCATGTGCATTTGAAAAGAATGTATATTCTGATGCTGTTGGGTGGAATGTTTTATAGATGGCTGTTAGGTCTAGTTGATTGATAATGTTGTTCAAGTTTTTTATTTTCTTGTTGATTTTCTGTCTGTTCTGCTATTGAAAGAAGGGTATTAAAGTATCCAACTATTATTGTAGAACTGTCTGTTTCTCTTTTCCGTTGTGTCAATTTTCCTTCATTATATTTTGAAGTTCTGTTGTTAGGTGCATATAAGTTTATAATTATTATACATTCTAGATGGAATAATCATTTTATCATTTTAAAATGTCTTTGTCTCTAGTAAAAATTTTCATCTTAAAATATATATTTTTATGATATTTTCTTAGCCACTCCAGTTTTCTTGTTGTTGTTTTGTTTTGTTTTGTTTTGTTGTTACTGTTATGGTATATCTATTCCAACCCTTTTACTCTTCACCTATATATTTTCTTGACACTTAAGTGGGTCACTGGCAGGCAGCGTATGTTTGGATCATGTTTTTCATTTTTTTATCCAGTCTGAAATTTCTGTCTTTAGATGGAATGTTTAACCTTTTTATATTAAATGTAATTAATATTTAATTTTGTAATTTTTATATTAAATGTAATTCATGTAGGATTTATGTCCAACATTTGTGATTTATTTTCCAATAGTCACATTATTTTTCCTAATTCCTTTTCCTCTATTACTGACTCATTTGTTGTTGTTGTTGTTAAAGAGATATTTTTTAGTGTACAATTTCAATCCCTTTATCTTTTACTATATTTTTGAATTATATTCTTAATGCTTGCTCTAAGGATTACAAATAACATCTTTAGTATAAGCATCTAGTTTTGATTAATACCAACTTAATTTCAATAGTATAAAAAACTTTTCTCCTCCTTTACATTGCCCTCCTTTGTGCTGTTACTGATATAAAAATTACATCTTTATACATTATATGCCTATAAACAGTTATAATTATTACTTTATGTTGGTGCCTTTTAAATCAGATAGAAAAAAAGTTAGAATAAAATACATTTTTATTATTTTTTATATTTACCTCTGCAGTTATCTTTCTTGATGTTCTTTATTTCTTCATATGGATTTAAGTTACTGACTTATGCTTTTATTTTTGTCTGAAGGGCTCACTTTAGTAGTTCTTATAACACAAGTCTGATAGAAAAAAATTCTCTTAAGTTTTTAATAAAAATATTGAAATTTTCATGTCATCCTTCTGCAATGGCCATGGAATCTCTGCATCATTCCAACTCTAGTAGATATGTTGTCAAAGTGAGCACTTAGTATCTACTCTTATATGGTACATAATTTAAACTGTTAAAGATTATGAAGTTATAGACACAGGTTTACTTGTTTAGAGACCATTTCAAGAGCATATTGGGCAATGCTAATATTGGCATTTCAAATTCAGTGCTACCATGTAGCAAGATAAAATAGATGAACCTCAAGTCATGATATTTTTTCCTGATAACATAAGGTTAAGGTTAATTATCAGTTGTCACAATTTTTCCAGTATTTTTTAGTTAGCTTTTAAATTAGCATAAGTGAAATGAAAGGATGGTAAGCTTTGCATTAATTCCTTACCCAAAACAGAACTTTTGAAGATGAAAGTCCATTAGCAGAACTCTGTGTTTTCTCTGAAAAATAAATCTGTCCCATCCCCTGAAAAATTCATGAATATTTTACAAATTGTATGTTCAGGAAGATATTTTAGCCTTTTATTTTTTTAAAAAATGCCCACTAATTAGAAATATTTATTTCCTTCATGTAGTAGCAATATACATGTTATTTAGAAAATTTATAGCGAATTTTAGTTTGCTCATCTTCTGAAAAACTCCTAAGAAAACACATACGTCTGAGAATTTCATCCTTATTTCTACATAAGTTATCTAATCTATAAAACATTATGCATGCTTTGGATAATCATCTAAATAATTACTATTCTAGCCTTTTAAATGGTTTCAGTGCACACATAATTTTCTCTACCCACACCCCCATTTTTTCCAGTTAAATTGATTAAGTGATATTTCTTCTTTAGTCACTTATTATATTTAGGTATGTTTAGGCCTCCTCTTCTGAACTCATTTCCTGGTAACACAGAAGTAAGGCATAGATGCTGATTCTGACTCCCAGGGAAGTTTAGGCTCTGGCATGCTGGACTAGGCAGGGCCTAGCATCACCCCGTTTATGTGGAATATGTGGAACTGGTGAGCTTCTAAACATCTCAAAGAGACATTTAACAAGACTGAAGGTTCTGGAGTCAGAATGTATTTTATTGCCATCATTTTAATTTCACCATGTGTCTAGATAATTCATGCTTTTGGTGCAAAATTCAAAAGTAACAGTAGTGAATGAAAAGTAATTCTTTTATACAGTTTTCCTGAAGCCACCCATTTCCCCCTCCTAGAGGTAATCATTTTTACCAGTTTCTTTTATATTTTTCAGGAGCAGTTTAGGCATATATTAACGTGCTATATAGAGGATAATTCCTCTTATTAGGGTAAATTTGTGTGCCTTTCTTTTTTTTTTTTCTGAATTGTACTATGCAGGAATCTGAAGTCTCTGGTAAGAGGAGAGTTAAAAAGAGAGAAGCTAGCTTCAGTATGATCTTTATTATCTCCTCATTCTCTCTTATCCAAATATCATCTTTGCATCTCATCAGTAAAAGTGAGATACATTGGTTTTGACTGTGCTGATCTGCTCATTCAGGGAAAAGGATGGTGTGTCTCTGGGGTTCTGAACTCTATGGATCTATACATTCAGGAACATGCTGAAATCCTGTCTCGGTTTTTCTATGCTTTGGGTACAGCAGTCATGCTGTTCTCTGCCTTTTAATATCATCTTGGGGATTCACTTTACCTCTCTCCTTAACTGAATCTCTTGTTTTCTGTGTCCCATATTTTCCTCATTTCATACAGTACAGTTGCTTTGTGAGAAACAGTATGTAGTAAGCATATTTTTTGAGATTGTGCACATCTCCAAGTCTTTATTCTAACTTTTGCTTAAATAATAGTTTAAGCAAGCATAGAACTCTAGGTTAGATATCATTTTCCTTCAGAATATTGAATACATGAATTCATCAATCTACTTTTCAGCATTGCTGTTGAGTATTCTGAAGCAATTATGACTCTTAATGATATATGTATGTGTCCTTTTTAAAATTTCTCTCTTATTATGAATAAATGGAACCGTATATTTGTTCCTAAGGGTTGTTCCTAACTTCACAATGATATGCTTAATTTAATCTGTTATCTTGGGTGTTTGGTAGATCCTTTCCATTAAGAAATTTATGTTCCTTGTGTTAGGAAATCCACTTCCAAAATTCCTCCTTCTAAAATTTTTCTCTGATATGTCCTTCTGGAACTCATATTATTCAGATATTACATCTCTGCGGGCCTCTCACTGTTGTGGCCTCTCCCGTTGCGGAGCACAGGCTCTGGACGTGCAGGCTCAATGGCCATGGCTCACGGGTCCAGCCGCTCCACGGCATGTGGGATCTTCCCGGACCGGGGCACGAACCTGTGTTCCCTGCATTGGCAGGCGGACTCTCAACCACTGCACCACCAGGGAAGCCCTCAGATATTGCATCTCTTGAATGGGCTTTCCAATTTTCTCTCTTTTTTCCCACCTATCTGTCTTTTTGTTCTATTCCTTATAGATTTTCCAAATTAATCTTCCAGATGTTCCATTTTTTTCTCCTTATTCTCTAGTGTGTTTATAATGCTTTCAGAAAGAAGCTTAAGGGTTGAAATAGGGATGCCTAGAAACACTAGCACATAAAGCAAAGGGCTGGGAACTGTGATGCACATTCATCTATATTTCTTTAGATTTCATGAAAGGTGCTTGGCACATAACAGACTTTCAATAAATAAATGGTTGTGGAATAAATAAGTAGATAAATAAGTAATAAATCCTTGATTCCACTCCCAACATATATTTCTTTCCCACTTCACATTGACATGGTAGTGTCCT
Organism: Mesoplodon mirus; assembly: GCF_964341445.2. Classification (NCBI taxonomy): domain Eukaryota; kingdom Metazoa; phylum Chordata; class Mammalia; order Artiodactyla; family Ziphiidae; genus Mesoplodon; species Mesoplodon mirus. The sequence goes on from NC_138992.1 coordinate 47,231,360, forward strand.
CTCTTGGTTTCGTTTTCTAACTAGCAATTTCAGACTACATTTTCTCTCTGCCACTGACAGCATTAACATTATTTGATTCTAGCAATGTTATATATATCTATAAGTATATAGATAGATAGATAGATAGATAGATAGATATATGCACACATACAAATTTTAGTTAACTGAAATTTTTAAATCATCTCATATATAGAACTTGCTATACAGGTAAAGAGTGATTTAAGATAGGAAAAGAATTGAGCTCTTTAGTACTTGAAATCCACTAAAAATCTCTTCCAATTTATTTTATCTTTTGCTAGACCTGAATTAATTACCTTTAGTAGATAAACCAGAAAAAGCATCAGTACTACAATTGGTAAACTAAGTTATTTGAATACATTTCAAAATGATTTCTATATCATGTACTATACAGAGATCCAGCCATCCACATTGGTTCATTAAAATGTAAAACAGTTTCCTACAATTCTGCTCATTAAGCAGGGGTCACACAAAGAATCCTCCTGTGATGTGGAACAGTGCGAAAGTTTTATGTATCTTGATACTGATTAAAGGGAGGCTATCAGGCTTTGTCTTACAGTAATTTCATATTTTTAAAAAAGTTTAAAAATGAGTCTTTCAAATTCTAGACATCTATGCCTTTAAATCAGTCAGGCAACAGCTAGATCTTTTAAAATGCGAGATCCATTTGCCAATCCACTTGTTTAAAAAGCATACTTTTCATTCCTCTTTTTAAATAAAAGCGTTGTCTGCACTGATTCCATAATTACCATTGAAAATGTTTATCTGCCAAATGAAAAAGGACAGTATAAATTAGAAACACTGATACATCTTCTGACATTATTCATTTAGAAGCTAGTTCTCAAATTGTCATTTCATTTACCACATAAAAATTACAAATGATTTGTTTGGAGACCTACAGCTATTTCTAAATTCAAGATGTTTGGACAACTGTAGATAAAGTTTCATTATCAGACTGAACTAAATATGCTGTAATTATGAATAAATCAGGATGATTTCTGCTCTGTGAACTTAAGTTATTAATGTACTCAGGCCAAGCATCAGGAAACATTATTTTTCAAACTTATACAAATGTGTTTCTCAGCCAAAAATGTAAAAAATAATGCTTGAAAATCAAGGTCAAGGATTGGTTGGATGATGCTTATGTTTCTATCATCTGATTGTTTCCATCTTTATTCTGTTCTATGAAATGCAAACTAGGCTTGTACTTCCACAAGACCTGTGTTTCCCCATTTATTAGCACTTATCACACTTGAAATTATTAGTTAAATATCTAGTTTCTCCAATAAACAATATGTTCATTAGGCCAGGGACCTCTGCTGTCTTATTTTCTTCTGTAGGTCTACACTATCATATTAGGTGCCAAAGAATATTTGTTGAATGACTGAGTTAATTAATGATAAATGAATGGAGAAGCTTACTTTATCAGGCTGACAATGGAACTAGATAATGGAAGTTGGAAAATTTGAATTGAATTTCCACAATTTTTATATAGTGATAATTTGTTTAAAATTTGGTATGCAAAATGTTATATACAATAGAGTTAACAAATAGTAGAGAAAAATGATGGCAGAGGGAGCTGAAGATGTAGATTTCAAGTTACCTGAGTCCTAGGAAAAGTGAGAACCAAAAGAAATTTATATTCTCTATTTAAGTATTTAAGAAACAGAACTTAAGAATTTATTAGTAAACTGAATTATTAAGATTTCTAGACTAATCATAATTCATTAAAATGACATATGAGATGCTGCCTTCTCAGAATATTTACCATGTTAATCAAATGAAGAATTACACTGAAATTTGAGTTTACTTTTCCACTATAATAAAATTTTGTACTTAGGTAAAGATGAGATTGACAATTTGGAGAACTGTTTTCTCAGTACAGAAAACTTTTGCTTATTTTACATTTTGTGTTCTTAAAGTGATTTTCTAATATTTTCTTTTTATGTAGTGATATTTTATTTGTAAAGAATATGTAAAGTTTCCCTGTAGGCATGACGAACATGACTAGAATGCTACATAGCAGTGCTTTAGATATAATCTAAAAATTGTCCTTATGTGCAACAGCAGAGACCAATGATTCATGAAATTGCTCAGTGTTGGGCATAGTCCTTCTTATAGAACTAACAGTTTATATGAGACATTTTTCTTCAAACACTGAAATCAAAATATAAACTCTACTCAGTATGTCAGCATTTACATTAAGATGAATTTTTTACTCATGGGAAAAGCTTTAATTAAGTGTATTTAAAGTTTGGAAATCAGCAGGACGTCCATCATAATGAACAATTTAAATGTTTCTCTCCTTACTTGGTTTGGACTAAAATAAGAAATGTGGAAAAAAAATACTCAACCCAGGAGGGAGGTCCTTCTTTTGCCTACCAACAAAGGAACTAACTTATCTGCCGCTGTACCAGTATAGTCAGCTCCCCTTCTCTGAAAGGGAAGAAATGTCCATTTCCTACCAAAGACTATTGCTCTCTTTGTGTTCAGGGTCCCATCCCATTTCACCACTCAAGATTCCACTTTTGAAACTAGCTCTTTTTGTCCTGCATCATCAATTTCTTCCTTTATGCTTGATTATTCTCCAAAATACATAAGTATATCCTAATATCTCACATTTTATTTATTTTAAAGCATATATTAGTACCTTTCATTCTGCCAAAAAAGTTTCCTTTGTTTAAAATCTCTGTCCATAAAATCTATGTCTCTTCTAACAATCCCTGTGAGATACAAGAAAACCATTTCATATCTCCTTAGATGAGGTTTTCCTTGAGTACCCAAGGTAACAGCCCTCCATTGCTTTCTATAACGCCTCATTGTTAATTTATTTTATTTTACCAATTACAATCTGAACATATTATAATCATTTTATAACTTGTTCATTTAATCTTTCTCCTCAAAGTAGCATGTCGACTCTTTGAGGCAGATCCTTTAACTCTCTTGTTCATCCCTATATCTTAAACTCAAAACAAAGCTCAGAACATAGTGGTTACCTAATATGTGTGTATAGAATGAATGAAAGACTTATACCACTTCCTGGAGAAGAATTAACGGTCAACCCTAAGTAACTGTGCAAAAGAGGCAAAATGTCCTGTTGCCACTTGCATTTCTCTATCCTTCCTCCTTTCCTTCTTATACATACCTTATACCCTCTTGCTTTTTAGTGTAATATTCTACCCAGTATTTTGCCCTTTAGACAGACTTTATTCTCCAAATTAATCACTTATTTCAATAATTACTCAACTCAAGTAGTCCATGTACTTTAGAGAATGTTATTTAATTAATTCATAATGAAGCAGAAATTAAGATTTGTATTTTCTTCCCTGCCTGATTTTCCAAGTACATCTTAAGTTATTCAAAGGAGCAATCATTTTGTGGTTGGCAGGAAATCAGGCTCTGTCTGATTCTCCAAACATGTTCACTAATTCCCAGAGAAATCTGTGTAACTGTTCCCCAAACAACTTTTACTACTTCTTCCACTATCATGTAATATTGATTTGGAGAATAGATACTAAGTTTTCTAAAACTACTTTCATCATCTTTACCCTTCCAAACCTTATTTTTCTCCTGCTTTTCTCATCTTTATTAATTGGACCATCATCTATCTTGATGATATAAATGACCATCATGATATGACTTTATTGCTCAAGGCATAAAAATGTTACCAACTTCTTTCACCGCCTACATATTTAGTCACCAAGTGCAGTCAGTCGTACCCAAAAAATAACATGAAATCCATCCATGTTTTTCTTATTTACATTTCTACTTGTTCTTTCTTAGTTGAGGACGTTGAACTGTGCCAGTGAGATAAGCCCTCCTCCACACAACCCCTTCTCCAAACAGCTAGTATGATCTTGTTGAAATGCCAATTTTCAAGCTATTTCTACATATAACAAGAAAATAATTCCTTAAGGATCTAGCCCTCACCTTCCTTCTCAAAGTGAACTCTCAACTTTGCCATGTAGAGAATATGGTAATTATAACTAAAACATCAACTTTATTGAGGATTTACTCTGTTCCACATGGCATTCTAAATATTCTACCTGAATCATCTCATCTATTTCTTATAATAACACACTCAGATAAAGTACTATCATTAAAATAAATTTTAAAAGGAATAAAGTGAAGCCTAGAGAGGTTAAATAATTTTCCCACACTGGTCAAGGGAGCCAGGATTCAAATCCAGTCTGGTCTGCCTCCAGAGCTCACACTCTTGTTAAAAAAATTTTTTTAATTGAAATATATTCTACATATAACACTGTAATTTCAAGGTGTGTGACATGTTGATTTGATACATTTATATACTGCAGTATGATTGCCATTGTAACTTTAACTAGCACCCCTTTGACATCAAATAATTATCATTTCTTAACGACCACACTCTACAGTGTCTTGCTATTTCCACATTAAACAAACAAAAAGGCTGTGTTTTCTCTTGTCTCTATCATCATTGCCGTGCAAAGAATCTGAGGCTTACAGAGGGTAGATAAATTTCTCAAGTTTGCAAGTCAAGTAAAATTATAAGTTGACCCTGAACCCAGGCTACTCTGAATCCACCTTGCTGTCCCTCTTCTGCCGTTGGACTCTCTGGCCCCTAAGATGAGATGGAGAGCCCCACAAACACTCCATCTTCCAACATATTTTTGATCACAGACTGCAATTAAGGACTCTGTTAAATGCCTTGAGGCTATACATGACAATGTTCAAGAAAGGAACGATGCTGTAGGAGGATGCTGGCTATTTCCTTCTCTCCAAATGCCATCTCTATCAGCAGTTTAAAGTCAATCTGGGAGAACATGAAATCTATGCAATTTTCTTTTGAACTATGAAGAGAAAACTTTAATTTGTATAAACTAAAGCATGTGATTGAAGCATGAAATTCTTTCCAGTCGTGACGATGAGAAATGTTTGAAATGAATTAGTCTCCATACCACATTAATGCAGTCATCCCAAGGGCCAATAGCAAGGAACACTTCAATGGTTCAAGTGCACTCATGAGTGGTTACCCAAACTGCATGTAGATTCAGAAACAGCCTCTGTTTTGAGTGACTGTCAAGAGGTGCTGAAATTCGATAGGACATTGTCATTATAAGTCAGATCTGGCAAATGCTTTAGTACCCAACACAAACGACAACTCTAAAATTCTTTTACTTTTTTCCCCCAAGGCATAGAGTGTCAGAAGATATTTTAGACATCCCTTACACTGAATAAAAAGTAAACACATCTGAACATATCTGTGGGCTAAAAAATTAGCCTACAGATTTTTTGCTGTTGTTGATCACAGACAATATAATTTCAAATAAACAATAATAAAAACAGTATGCAATAGTTCTAACCCATGATCTACATTAAAAATCAGTGAATTTTGAAAGCATATTTATTACAAGAGGTATGAATCATAAATATCCTTTGACACAATAGATAAATATATACTTTTATAGTATCTAAACCTCCTCTATCTTGGTAGAAAGACAAGCTTAACTATTGTAATTGGTAGGAACAGACATTCATTTTATAAACATTTAGGCTCTGACATTCGAAGTATGTAACTGAGAAGAGCAAAACCCAGTCCTGTTGATGAACTGAGTAAACTGAGGAAGACATAAACATAAGCAAGGCAGTTTCTTTACTGTATTATGTTTTATTTACTTTTAGACACTATGTATGAATAAAGCCACAGGTGTCCTGTCTCCCACTATGCTTTCACTGGAGAGTATGTCTTTCTGGCTCTTCTGTTTCTACAATAACATTATTCAAAAGATAAACCTACTTTACTCTTATTAACTAGGAAGTAATTTAATATGGACAATTTGAATAATTCTTTATGAAAATATATCTTTTATGACAAATATGTTGCTTGAAGTGTTAGGGTCTGAGACGTGACAATCTAAACCGTTATTACTCATTGCAAAATGGTCAAAGGCAAGTTCTAGCTCTATCAAGCTGAAACCTTCCTTACTCCCAATAATTCTCCCATTAAGATACAAACATAATCATGCCAATTCCAGAGGCAGAACATATGAACAGAGCCATCTGTTTAAAGCAGTACTACTGCTGGGAAAACACAAGAACATAACAAAAAATCTCTACTGGAAGGAAAAGGCAAATAGCAAAAATAATGAACTTTGCAGTTAGAGACAGAGAAAAACTCTCTTCAAACATTATATAGAGGGCTTCCCTGGTGGTGCAGTGGTTAAGAATCTGCCTTCCAGTGCAGGGGATATGGCTTCAAGCCCTGGTCCGGGAAGATCCCACATGCGGTGGAGCAAGTAAGCCTGTGCACCACAACTACTGAGCTTGCGCTCTAGATCCCGCGAGCCACAACTCCTGAACCCGTGTGCCACAACTACCGAAGCCCATGTGCCTAGAGCCCATGCTCCGCAACAAGGGAGGCCACCACAATGAGACGTCTGCACACCACAACGAAGAGTAGCCCCTGCTAGCTGCGACTAGAGAAAGCCCACGCGCAGCAACAAAGACACAACACAGCCAAAAATAAATAAATAAAATAAATAATTTTTTTAATAATCAGTTTTAAAAAAAAGATGATATAGACAACTATGTATGTATAGCATTGGTGGAAAAGAATTCAGAATAAAACACTCAAGAAAAATCATAATTACTGTATTTACTGTCAGTGATAATAAAAAAGCCTTCTTTTCCAAAATAAAATCTTGGAACATCCGTTTACTGATATGGATGGCATGTTGTGTTTCACTGGATGTTTCTTTGTTATAAGTGTTATCAATATGATCAAAAAATAATTGGAGCAAATATAAACTTAAATGCACTAGGTTAAATGTCACGTGTGTTGGCAAGCTACTTCCATTATGACTGACAGCAGATCTGATGCTTTCTCATGCTACAGCATTCAGGGCCCAGGTTGATTCTGTCAAGCATGGTGTTTTTCTCTCACAGTTCCACATTTCCACAATTTTTTAAAAAATTTTATTTATTTATTTTTGCTGTGTTGGGTCTTCGTTTCTGCACGAGGGCTTTCTCCAGTTGCGGCGAGCAGGTGCCACTCCTCATCGCGGCGCGCCGGCCCCTCACCGTCGCTGCCTCTCTTGTTGCGGAGCACAGGCTCCAGACGCGCAGGCTCAACAGTTGTGGCTCATGGGGCCAGTTGCTCTGCTGCACGTGGGATCCTCCCAAACCAGGGCCCGAACCCGTGTCCCCCGCACTGGCAGGCAGACTCTCAGCCACTGCGCCACCAGGGAAGCCCCACATTTCCACAGTTTAACACCTTCAAGGTAGATGAGATCAAAGGATACATGAGTAACATCACCACCATCACCAACATTATTTTTCTTCTGCAGCTTTTATACTCAACTTGCGTGTAAGCATCCTGCAGGCAGGAACAGGGACTATTTTGTAGAGGTTCCCTGTTCCATGTCCATTACCTAATACAGTGCTTGGTACAGGACAGGTGCTGAATAAAGATTTGTTGAATGGTCAGATGAATGAGTGAATACTATTACAAGTTGATAACATCTAATTCCTTTCAAATACTTATAATATTGTTTCAATAAAATAATAAAAAAACAGAGAACTGAAAGCCCCTTAATAAACTTTTATTCCAATTTTTCACTCAAATGAAAATCTCCATAGCAACAGCAACCTCTTTTCTGTCAGTACTATGCTAACTGCTATGCATACAGTAGAACTGTTTTTTAAATTAATTTTTATTGGAGTATAGTTGCTTTACAATGTGTTAGTTTCTGCTGTACAGTAAAGTGAATCAGCTATATATATATATATATATATATATATATATATATATATATATATATATATATACATATATATATCCCCTCTTTTTTGGATTTCCTTCCCATTTAGAACTTTTAATACCAGTATTGAAGAGGTAGATATGATTATTTTCCTTTTACAAATGGGGAAATGAGGCATATAAAGTTTAAGACACATGTGGATGGGCCCACAGCTAGCAAGTGGTAAAGCCAAAATTCTAACCACTGGTGGAAAAGCTCAAATATCAAGTCAAATTAAGTTTGTCTGAGAGTAAAAGAAACCCAAGGCTGGTTTGGCAGCTGTGCTGTACAAAGTTTTTAGGAACCAAGATTCCAATCACATTACTGCTCTAACATACCTGGGCTCTCTCTTTTATCCTCAGATTCTGAGCAATATCTCTCTTCCAGGGAGCAAGATGGAGGAGGAATCAGGAAGAGTAGTAAGGAATACCTGACAACCACATCTTAAGGAAGACTCCTGGAAACTGACACATTTTCTTATATCTCCTTGACCAGAAGTTAGTCACTATTATGAGTTGAACTGTGTCCTTCAAAATTCATGTCGAAATCCTAATCCTAGGTACCTCAGAATATGACTTCACTTAAAAATAGAGCCATTGAAGATGTAATTAGTTAAGATGAGGTCATACTGCAGTAGGGTGGGTCCCTGATCCAATATGACTGGTGACTTTATAAAAAGAATGCCATGCACAGAGCCAGGCATGAACACAGGAAGGGCACCATGTGAAGACTGGAATTAAGCTGCATAAGCCGAGGAACTACCAGAGGCTAGGAGAGAGGCCTGGAACAGATCTTTTCCTGGCAACTTCAGTAGGAGCATGGCTCAGCTGACACCTTCATCTTGGACCGCTAGCCTCTAGAACTGTGAGACAATAGATTTCTGTTGTTTAAGCCACTCAGTTTGTAGTATTTTGTTAAGGTAACCTTAGCAAACCAATACAGTAACCTTTAAGGTGGTCTGGAAAAATTTAGTTTTTTTGCGCTATGTTTAGTTAAAATTTTGAAAAAAAAGAAAATGATTATTGTAGGACAACAGGCAGTCTCTGCCAAACTATGCAACACCCTGAGAGGTGGTCTCAGCATTTCATTGAACCTGTCACTATTAATTGTGAAAGGTATATTACTACATTATATTTTGAACTACTTAGAAATAAAAAATGCTAGCAATTTAACTATGATAGGTCACCTACTATAAGGTGCATCTTTATTTCAGAGATGTTAAATGTGAAAAAAAGAAATGGGCATCTTAGAATCAATGAAATACAGTAAATGTTCTATAGACAATTTAGTTATGACAGTAAACACAGAAAAGAAATTGTTTACATGGGCTATAATTCAATATTTTACATTCTAGCTTATATTAAACAAAATGACTTGTCTTACTACAGGAATTTTTTAAGTTTATGTAAGATAATAAGATACAAAGGATATAAAAATATCCAAATGGATATTGATATAGATATAAATATATAAAAATAAACCTGTTCTTTGATTAACTTTGTTCAAAATACTTCCACTAGATTAGTGGAATGTAGTATTAGTGGTATCATATATTCCCTTTAAATCAAAGTAACATTGGTATTAGTTATGCTTATTCTACAAAGAAAGAATAATTTGGGGTGGTGGCTTCATGAAAGAAATGCAATGCCCCTTTTTCTAGCAAATAAAAAATAATAGTACTGCTTTAATTGAGAATAATATAAAGAGGGTCTAATAAGTGAGATAAAAACTGTAAAATCAAATGCAGTAATAATTTCCTTGTTTAAACATTTTGCTTTTATTTTCCTTTTCTCTATGAAACTCAGTCCCATTTACTTGAATTATTCTTCTCATTATGTATTGGCTAAACTTCTTTAGAAGTAACTGGGATTTTTCATTTTAGTCCCAAAGGAAAATGTTAATTGCATGTCGCCATGACAAGTTGAATTATTAAGACATATATTACTAGATAATTCTATAACTCTCTAATTTTAGAGAATCTGATCAAGAAATCCACTTTCTTAGATGTAGCTGAGATCTAAAAAAAATGCAAAGCATCTGTTTCACAATTAGCAAGGAACAATGTAAGGATGAGTTAACTTGCTAAACCAGGGGCAGAGAAAAGAAACCATAGTCTCCCACTGTGCAAGCTTTGATGATTTTACATTTGTGAACCCATAACTGAGTTTAATTCAGCAACTGACCTGTGAAACAGCACCAGTTATTAATATTAATAACTATTACAGTATTTAGAATATCCCCACAGTATTACAGAACACAGTAAAACCAATTTGAGATTCAATTACATCAATAAACAGCTAAAACATTAGTGAAGATATTTGCTAACACAAAGAAGGAAATGCTTAGAGTCTAAAGAGAGCATTTGCAAGGCAAGGAGCTGGGCTGCCCATAAGGCTTGCTGGACACTGTTGCTTTAAGCAAAGCAGCCTCTGGCCAGATATATTTGGGGAGAGGTAGAGTCAAGTGGCCATAATAATTTCAATAAAGGGAGGGGACAGGGGAACAGTCAAACGTGTTTAGCAAAATGGAGGTGATAAGTAATTCATTCTAATAATTTAAATTAGGTATTTGTAAAATGAAAAGACAGGATAAAAACAAGGACACTGGAAGTATAGAACAACTTAAGAGCTCTAGACAGCAAGAGATTCACCTTCAGCAGAAATTCATTTTATATAAAAAATTTAAATCATAAAATTATTATCAAAGTGTTTGTCCTGAAGATTTTGAGTCAAGAAAAGTAAAAAAGGACTTATCTCCCATTTTAGTAAGTAAATTCAGTTCTTAAAATACCTAACAAAGAACAAATTCAGCAAAATTTCTTTTGGCACCTGGCCTGTTAGTGAATCTCTTCCTACTTTCTGAGCAGCTCAATCCTAACTCCATTTTCTTTAAAGATCATCTAAAATGTTAAATGTTTTGTGTGGTCTTTCCTGATCTCCATGAGGAAATACACGCTCTCTAGATGGTATTTTTCCATTTGTACTTCATCTCCAAGATCACTTAAATGCTTGACTTATCTACATTCTAGATCAGGAGTTGGCATAGTTTTTCTATGAAGGCTAAATATTTTAGGCTTCACTGGCCATTTGGTCTCTTTCACGGTTACTCAGCTCTGTTATTTTAAGGTGAAAGCAACCATAGACAATACACAAGTGAAGAAGCATGGCTGTGTTCCGATAAAACTTTATTTATGGGCACTGAAATCTGAATTTCATTTAATTTTCACATGCCACAAGTATTATTCTTCTTTTGATTTCATTCTCAACCATATAAAAATGTAAAAATCCTTTACTCATCGACCATACAAAAACAGGTGGCAGACAAGATTTGGCCCACAAACCGTGGCTTGATTATGGGTTTTGTAAGAAAAGGTATCTCCTAGACTCATCTTTACCACCCCTGCACTACTTAATAAGTGCTTCTGTAAGTACTTGTCAAAGTGAATACTAGCATTATAGAGACAAGTGGCAGTGAATAAAAACAAAATGTAAAGCAACTTCACCATTTTGTCTACCTCCTCAAAATGTCTTTAAGCAGATACCCTATTATTATCTTTCATACTGTCCTGTTCTTTCCCATTAAGCAGTTACCACAATAGTTAATAATGTATTTATTTGTGAGTTTTCATGTTTATTACTATATTAATTTCTGTCACTGATGTGATACATTACTATAAACGTAGTGGCTTAAAGCAATACATATTTTGATATCACAGTTTCCACAGGCCAGCAGTCAGATGGGCTTGGCTGGGTCTCTGCTTAGAGTGGCACAAGGCTAAAATCAAGATGTCTACAGGACTATGTTCCTTTATTAAAACTCTAAGGAGAGTCTGTAATGGAGAATCTGCTTCTAGGCTCATGTTAGCTGAATTGAGTTCCACGCAGTTATAGGACTTAGGTCTCCACTTCCTTGATGACTGTTGGCTGCTACCCTCAGCTTCTAAAGTCCACTGCACTCCTTGACTCATGTCACCTTTGCCTTTAAAGTCAGTAACTTCAGATCAAGTCCTTTTCATGCTTCATCTCTCCTGTCTTTTCTTCTGCTCCTCATCTCTCTCACTTAAGCCAGGAAAGATTCTCCAGCTTTTAAAGTTTCATGAGATTAGATGTTCTTACCCACATAGTCTAAGGTAATGTCCCCAAGGTCAGTAACCTTAATCACGTCTGCAAAGTCCCTTTGCCATGTAACATAACATTGTCATAGGTTTCAGGGATTAGGGCATAGACATCTTTGGAGGGAGGCATTATTCAACATACCACAATTACCATCTATCCTGTTAGATTGCTAGTTGCATGATCAAAGTCCCTATCTCTTTTATCAATGTTGTTTACCCAATGTCTGACATGCTTGCCAGACACATAACAATTGCTCAGTAAATATTTCTTGAATTAAAGAAAGAATGAGTGAGCAAATGAATGAATGACTGAATGAATAGGTGGGTCTAGGATTAAATAGAATGTTCTAACCTTGAGTCAAACATTTAGGAGCCTTGAGTGTATCTATGGAACAGTGGTTAAAAGAAGCACAGACTTTCACTTTAGGAAGACATGGAATTGGGACTTCCCTGGTGGCGCAGTGGTTGGGAATCTGCCTGCCAATGCAGGGGACACAGGTTCGTGCCCTGGTCGAGGAAGATCCCACATGCCGCGGAGCAACTAACTCCTGTGCAACAACTACTGAGCCTGTGCTCTAGAACCCGTGAGCCACAACTACTGAGCCCGCGTGCCACAACTACTGAAGCCCGCGCACCTAGAGCCTGTGCTCTGCAACAAGAGAAGCCACCACAATGAGAAGCCTGCGCACTGCAACAAGTAGCCCCCACTTGCTGCAACTAGGGAAAGCCCGCGCACAGCAAAAAACCCCCAAACAGCCAAATATAAATAAATAAGTAAATAAATGTATTAAAAAACAAACAAAAATAGATTATTAAAAAAAAAGACATGGAATCAAGTTGGAATTTTACTGTCACTTATTAACTGAGTAACCTTAGGGGATATTCACCGAGCATCTCTGTGCCATAGTTTCTTCATATGAAAAATGGGAAATCAAAATCTCTTCCTAAAAGTTATGCTGAGGATCAAACATGTATGACTATGTGTCTAGTTCCTGGATATTACAGTGCCTAGCACATAGTAAACACTTATTTTATTATAGCCATTATAAATGTTGCAGGTATTTTGAAGTCTTGGTAGTTGATGGAATTAACTTAAGTGGGAAGAAATAGAATAGAGGAGAGGAGGAAGGGAGGGGGGGAAGAAGGGTAGGGTGGGGTCCAGGAGATGGAAGAGAAGAGAGAGGTCTCAGCAGAACACTGGCACCTATCAGTATTTAAGAAACAAGTAACTGAAGAGAAAAAAGAATCAGTGACTAAAGACACAAGAGAAATAGAGAAGAGCACAGTCTTGGAAACAAAAGTGGAGGAGGAGTTCGAAGGACAGAGTCATTAACAGTTTCAAATGCAGGGCCAATAGCATGTAATGTAAAAACAGGAGTCCATTACATTATTGGATAAAGAGGTGAGTGGTGACTCAGTAAGGAAGGTTTGGGGAGGTATTGAGGAAGAGAGCCAAATGTAGTAGTTTGAAGGAGAAATGGAAGAGGAAAGAATGAGAAGGGAGAAAATGGAATGAGAAAGCATGGCCTATTCTTTCCAAAAGCTTAATTTTGAAGGAAAAAAGAAAGATGAGCCATAACTTGGGGAAAAGTCTTGACATAAAGGGGAATTTGGGTTGTGCATGTGTTTATTTTACTGTCCTTCACTCATTCCTTACCACAGCTATTTCAATCCCTTTCCTTCTTCTCATGCCCCTATCCTTTCCACCTTACCCCTGTTGATGAAAAAATTAATCAATAGTCAATCTAAGAAAGAAATGGAAAATTTTATCTGAGCTGACCTGAGAATTATGACCTGTGAGATAGTCTTTCAGAAAGCTCTGAGGCCTGTTCCAAAGAGGTAAAGGGGAAAACCAATATATATGTGATTTTAGAGAAGGGGCCCATGCAATTGAGCACATATATTGGTAGAAGGTTACTGCTATTTGCAAGGAACAGATATATTAGTGAAAGATTTTAATGTTTTCCTAAGTATAGGAAGATGCAAGAAACTGGGTTCTCAAGATTTTCTCCTGAAAATATCTGAGGGCCAGTTCTGCCAGTTTTCTCTGAGCACAAAGTGCTTCATCCTGATCTTTGCTCTGAATTCCTTTTAGGATGTATTGTAGGTACAAATTGTAGCAAATTCAGTGGCTAATGACTTGATTCTTGTAGAAATGGATGGTGGGCAACATTCTTTATTTTAAAATCCCTTCCCTTTTGGTCTTAATTTCAACCGAGGTCTGACAAGCATTTTGTGAGCAATTTGTCCCACAGCACTAGGAATGCTTATTCCCAGGTCAGGAGGGGATTTCATTAATAAGCCACTCAATGTGCTATTACAGGACTAGGCTCTGTTAACAACAGTAGCCAAAAGCCCTTGGACGGTCTGTCTTACTAGTCTATTATGCTCCAGGAAATGGTTCCCACTTATTGCTTCTTCCCAAATCTAGAGTTACACTGTTATAATCATTGATATTATTGAACTGTATATTTGGTCAATGGTCTCAATTTGCCTAGTCATCATTCTTTTTATCAGAGGCTTAGTCATACATTTGGTAATGCAAGAAACAATAATCCTGTAAAATAGGCAGACTACAAGTAATATACCTAGTAACATTAATAAGGTCATAAGTTAAGTATTCAAGGGAAAAACTTCCATTAGGTGCGGCCCAGTGTCTCCCCAGACCATCTAACCCAGTCTGCTCTACACCAATCACTATCTTTAAGAGACATGATATGTTGGAATGATACATAAATTTCACCATAAAGGCCTGAATGTACAAGGTGAGTGGTGGGTCATCATGCTCCCTTACAGGATTGAGAAAGGAATGTTATCTTCTAAGGAGTTACATGGCTGGTGTCAGAAGAAGAAAAATTTATCTTTATGGTTGAGCAGGTATTTCTGCCATTGGGGAGGTCTGGTTAATGCTCAGTGCAGATGCACAATGCACACTAGAGGGGAGGTATGAGGTCTAAATGGGCAGAGAAAAATTTTATGTTTAAATTTTTCTTGTTTTCCTTTAAAATATGAATTTTATTTCATTACTCCATCATGCTCAACAAAAAAGCTCAACCACTTCATACAACATATAGGAACCATCAGGTAGGAACTTTCTCAACTTCTCAGGATAACCTCCCTCCCACATCTCAACACCCAAAATGACTTACCTTCTGCCTTGCTAACACAGTGCAAGTGATAAACCTTCCCATACCAGAATACTTGTCTTACTTGTGGTTTGAATCACTGCCCTACTTGCCTTCTTACAATGATCTTGAATAATTATTAGCTCCTCTGTATCTCAGTTCCTTTCATTGTAAAGTGGAAGCAAAAACTCACTATGTTAATGTAGATTAAATAAGATAAGCATGTATAAAATTTTAATATAGTGCCTGGTATTTAGTAGGCACTCAATATCTCTTCTCCCTTGCTTCTAATACCAAATGGTATCGTACCTTGTTTGTTCCTTATTCTGTTATACTTTTTCCCCTAAACTTTTGTCTTCCTCTAGCTTGGCCAATTGTTAGCTTTTTACAATAGACACTTTCTATTCTCCCAGTATCCAAGGTTTACCAATTCTTTTCCATTTTTTTGTCTATTACATGCCCATTGTTCTTTCATCTTTTTTAAGCTACCTCTGCAGTTCTAATCTTTTAGTCTTACCCCACACCTTTTCAATCTCCACCTCTATTCATACTCTTATTACAACAGCAGTTCTGCAGCATTTCACTTGTGAACTCTACTCTTTCGGCCTTCCTACTTCATATAGTCCCCTTCTCTCACCACCTCCTTACTCTTTGACTTGACATCTTATAAGCAATAAATAGAATGTCACTTATTAGATATACATCCCATGAGGAAAAGAACATTATCTGTTTTGTCCATTGCTGTATCCCTGGGACATTGAACCTTGATAGTTTCTTGGATATTGAGTGAATGAATTAATGAACATGTCTCAGCCTTCAGTGTCCTCTCCTCGAAGTCACCAAACTGCTTTGCCTAGCTGCCTATCAAATTTGTATCTTTAGCTAAAACTTTGCTTTTGTGTTTCAAGCTACCTTCTTGATAGTTCCCCTTGAATGTCTCCTCTTAAATTAGACATGACCCAAACTAAATTCAAGAACCCTACTTCCATGTCTCCATTGTTTCTCCTCCACAGCCCTCTAGCTCAATGAATCCATCTGTTGTTCTAAGCAGACAGTTTGGAGTCATTTATAAGCTCATCTTATTCATTTCCCTGAACCAATCCTCACCAAATCTACAGACTTTGCAATTGCATATCTCTTGGCTCTGTACTCTTTTTTCCCTCTCCTTTGCTAACATCTAGTCGAGCAATCGCTATGTAGCCTGGACTTCTGCAATAGTTGATTAACTTCTCTCCTCATACTCATGCCTAAGCCCTGTACAAACCATTCTCCATACAGTCATAAGAATAATATGTTTAAATGTAGATTTAATCATGTCACTCTCTTATTCAAAACATTGGAACGAAATAATAAACATGACCTATAAGGCTGTACATGATTGAGCTCTTGCCTACATTACCAGCTTAATTTTTTCTACTCTGCCCAGCATTTGCATTCTCATTATTTTCTCTAGAGTTCATGCTTCTTCCTACCTTGGAATCCTCAGAGGTAGTTCTTTCATTCGTGCTTCTGCAATCAACTGCACATCAGCTAGTTGGCTCTGCTTCAGCTGCTTATTTGGTTGTCAGCTGGATATCTCAGCTCTCCTCCACAATCTCTTGAAGGCTATCTTTGTTCTATGGGCTTGTTCTGTGGCAGAGACAGGACCGAAAACAAGTCACAAGATGAACCTAAGCTCAAGGAGTGGAGAAATAGACCAACCACTGTTAGATGGGAGAAACTGCGAAATCACATTACAATCAAAGAGCACGGATATAGGTGACCATTATCTGGGGCCATCAATACAGTGAATTGACACAGCAGCCAAATAGCAGAAAGAAATGTTAATTTTTTTCTCACCTTTAGATTAAAGTATAGGATATTGGTGGATGCAAATATGAGTACATTAATATATACTTAATTGAGTATTGGAAGATATTTATATCTCAAAACTTCTCCAAAGTAGTAGAAAAGTTTCCCTAATGATAAGGATAGAGGCTGTAGGAAAGTTTGGAATTAATATTTGGGAAGTGCAAAATGACATTTGTTTTATCTTTAGGGTTACAATAGTGATGGAATTTATCTGGGCCTTGAAAAAAGTACTCTAAAAATCAGGGAAGTTTCAGGAGCAGCGCAGGAAGAATAAAACAATGAATAAAAGAGCTGATTTTTAGAGCAGGAGAAAGTCTTCAAGCCTTCCATATGTAGGTCATTTCCTCTGTGTCTTTTTTTTTTTTTTTTTTTTTTTTTGCGTTATGCGGGCCTCTCACTGTTGTGGCCTCTCCCGTTGCGGAGCACAGGCTCCGGATGCGCAGGCTCAGCGGCCATGGCTCACGGGCCCAGCCGCTCCGTGGCATGTGGGATCTTCCTGGACTGGGGCACGAACCCGTGTCCCCTGCATCGGCAGGCGAACTCTCAACCACTGCGCCACCAGGGAAGCCCCCTCTGTGTCTCTTTATGCTTCAAAATTCACACATCCCTATTTTAAATAGTAGCACCAGGTACCTATCTTAATAGTATTTATTAAGTCTGACACTTTACATTACTTTGTGTGGGTTTCTACACAGAGAGCAGAGGATTTTTGCACTTCTTTGAGTATAAATATTTTATACATGAAAAGGATATATATTTGAATATAATATATGAAAAATAAATAATCTTATCACTCTGCTTAAGAAATACAACATTACTAGTTTATTGAAGCCCTATGCACACCTCTCACTCAGTGCATCCTCTTTCTCCCACCACTTATTGTTCACAGGTATTATTTTCTACCATTGTGACTTTAGGACATACACATGTGTCAGTAAGTAAATAGTATTTAGTTTTATGTTATTGGACTTTACATAAATCACTCATTTTTTTAACATCTTTATTGGAGTATAATTGCTTTACAATGGTGTGTTAGTTTCTGCTTTATAACAAAGTGAATCAGCTATACAGATACATATATCCCCATATCTTCTCCCTCTTTCATCTCCCTCCCACCCTCCCTATCCCACCCCTCTAGATGGACACAAAGCACCGAGCTGATCTCCCTGTGCTATGCAGCTGCTTCCCACTAGCTATCTATTTTACATTTGGTAGTGTATATATGTCCATGTTACTCTCTCACTTCGTCCCAGCTTACACTTACCCCTCCCCGTGTCCTCAAGTCCATTCTCTACTTCTGCATCTTTATTCCTATCCTGCCCCTAGGTTCGTCAAAACCCCCCTTTTTTTTAATTTTTAGATTCCATATATATGTGTTAGCATATGGTATTTGTTTTTCTCTTTCTGACTTATTTCACTCTGTATGACACTCTAGGTCCATCCACCTCACTACAAATAACTCAGTTTCGTTTCTTTCTATGGCTGAGTAGTATTCCATTGTCTGTATATGCCACATCTTCTTTTTTTTTTTTTTAAACCCCATATTTGTTTATTTATGTGTTTTGTTTTTTTTTTTAATTTGGCTGTCTTGGGTCTTCGTTTCTGTGCGAGGGCTTTCTCCAGTTGTGGCAAGCGGGGGCCACTGTTCATCGCAGTGCGCGGGCCTCTCACTATCGCGGCCTCTCTTGTTGCGGAGCACAGGCTCCAGACGCGCAGGCTCAGTAGTTGTGGCTCACAGGCCTAGTTGCTCCGCGGCATGTGGGATCTTCCCAGACCAGGGCTCGAACCCGTGTCCCCTGCATTAGCAGGCAGATTCTCAACCACTGCGCCACCAGGGAAGCCCAGCCACATCTTCTTTATCCATTCATTTGCCGATGGACACTTAGGTTGCTTCCATGTCCTAGCTATTGTAAATAGAGCTGCAATGAACATTGTGGTACATGACTCTTCTTGAATTATGGTTTTCTCAGGGTATATGCCCAGTAGTGGCATTGCTGTGTTGTATGGTAGTTTTATTTTTAGTTTTTTAAGGAACCTCCATACTGTTCTCCATAGTGGCTGTATCAATTTACATTCCCACCAACAGTGCAAGAGGGTTCCCTTTCTCCACACCCTCTCCAGCATTTATTGTTTGTAAATTTTTTGATGATGGCCATTCTGACCAGTGTGAGGTGATACCTCAGTGTAGTTTTGATTTGCATTTCTCTAATGATTAGTGATGTTGAGCGTCCTTTCATGTGTTTGTTGGCAATCTGTATATCTTCTTTGGAGAAATGTCTATTTAGGTCTTCTGCCCATTTTTGGACCGGGTTGTTTGTTTTTTTGGTATTGAGCTGCATGAGCTGCTTGTATATTTTGGAAATTAATCCTTTGTCAGTTGCTTCGTTTGTAAATATTTTTCCCACTGTTTTATCTCTACCCTGTATCATTTTTTTTTGTTTTCCTATCGCATAAATTAGATTATTTTTGGTAAGGTAAGCTCTCCTAGCAATTTATTTATTTGCAAATATCTTTCTTTGATATTCTTTTAGAAAGTTTGTTGCCTGAGATACACAATTCTTTGTTGACAATTACCTCTGGTGATGGTCAATTTTATGTGTCAACTTGACTGGACCTAGATGCCTAGATAACTGGTACAACATTATTTCTGGCTGTGTTTGTGAGATTAGCATTTGAATCAGTAGACTGAGTAAAGATCACTCTCATGAATGTGAGCAAGCATAATCCGATCCTTTGAGGGCCTAAATAGAACAAAAAGTTGGAGGAAGGGTGACTTTGCTCTCTGCTTGATCTGGGACATCCAGCTTCTTCTGCCCTCAGACATATGTGTTTCCAGTTCTCATGTTTCCAGACTCAGATGGGGGCTTATACCATAGAAGTCCCAGTTTTCAGGTCTTCTGACTCAGACTGAATTACACCACTGGTTCTCTGGTTCCAGCTTGCACACAGCAAGCAGGTCATGGGACTTCTAAACTTCCGTCACTGTGTTAGTCAATTCCTATAATACATCATTTTATATACATCTCTATATATCCTATTGATTCTGTTTCTCTAGAGAATCCTGACGAAAACACTTCTCCATAACATACAGTTTCTACTGGCTTTATTTTTTTTTAATTTTTTGGATGTGGACCATTTTTACTGTCTTTATTGAATTTGTTATAATACTGCTTTTGTTTTATGTTTTGGTTTTTTGGCTACAGGTCATGTGGGATCTTAGCTCCCCGACCGGGGATTGGACCCTCACCCCATGCATTGGAAGGTGAAGTCCAACCACTGGACCACCAGGGAAGTCCCTCTACTGGCTTTTAATGTTCAATTTCAGCCTGATTGTCACTCCTTTATAAATGACATTTCTTTTATTTTTGGCGACTCTTATAGTGAGTCCTTGTCTTTGCTGTTCTGTGCTTTCACTATGTTGTGACTACGGATATCTACATATTTAACTTGTTTAGCTCATGAGATGGTCTTTGAATTTGAATTTATGCCTTTCACGAACTCACAAAAAAATGTTATCATTGTTTCTTCCCCTTTTTCTCTAGTCTCCTTTTAGAGCTCCAATTATGCACGTGTTCAGTCTTCTTATTCTCTTTTTGTATGTCACTTAAGCTGTTTTTCAAGGTTTCTACATCCTAGCATCTCTGTGCTGCATTTACTTAATTTATTATTAATTTATGCATAATAATTTATTACCATCAGTTATAATCTTTTAGCTTATGATTTATCTTTTCTGCTATATCTTATATTTAATGCATCAATTGAGGTATTGCTTTAAATTATTAAATTTTTCAGTTCTAGAAAATTATGCTCTATGTTCCCACACATTTCCCAACCCCCATGGTGTAAGTCACTTCCTAGAAGAATATCAGATGTTTGTTTGCTGCCCTTCAGCTGTCCCTTAGCCTTAGCCAAAAAGAGGACCATATATTGTGATGGCAGCACCATGACCTTTAATCCACCTGGATATCTAAGTTGCTGCATAGAAGACAGTTACCACAGAGAGCCACCTGGTCCTTGGTCAACCTAAAGGGACTAAAAGTAACAGTTGTTACCTGTGACTCATTTATTTTGCAACAGATAGTTTGTACCTCTTAATCTCCCTCACTTGTTTGTATCCTCCCCCCAACTCCCTCTCCTCTGAAAATTACAGTGTGGGAAATATAGTTAATAATTATGTAACATCTTTTTATGGTGACAGATGGTAACTAGACTAGTCCTGGTGATCATTTTGTAATGTACATAAATATTGAATTACTGTGTTATGTAACAGGAACTAATATACTATTGTAGGTAAATTATACTTCAAAACAAACAAACAAACAAAAAAACTCATAGAAAAATAGATCAGATCTGTGGTTACCAGAGTCAGGGGATGGGGGGAGGGGGAATTGGAAGAAGGCAGTCAAAAAGTACAAACTTCCATTTATACAATAAATAAGTACTAGGGGTGTAATGTGCAACATGATAAATATAATTAATACTTCTCTATGTTATATATTAAAGTTGTTAAGCTAGTAAATCCTAAGAGTTCTCATCACAAGGAAAAAATTCTTTTTTCTATTTCTTTAACTTTGTATCTATATAAGATGATGGACGTTCACTAAACTTATTGTGGTAATTATTTCATGATGTATGTAAGTTAAACCATTTTTCTGTACACCTAAACTTATACAGTGCTATATGTCAATTATATCTCAATGAACTAGAAGAAAAAATTAATAAAAATAAAATAAATTTTGAAAGTAATCTTAGTTGTCACTGTTGAATTTTGCTGTGGCACAGCCTGGCTTATCCTAATACAAATTTTGAATTAATTCTTTTTCAATTTTATTTGGTTATTTTTTATATCCTCTTATCCTTTGGAAACTTTAAAAATATATATATATATTATCCTTTCTTATTTTATATTCTGTAAGCAATAATTTCAATGCCTGATGTTCTTGGGATTTAAATTTATTGGTTGTTTTTTTTCTCTTGCATATATTTGAAAATTTGTGGGTTTTTTTGGTTGTATGTTCATATTTGATTGAATTAGTCTGTGGAAGAATATTAGGGACCTGTTCTAAGGATGATTCCATCCAGAGAGGATTTTTAAAGACTTCTGCTGCAAGTCATCTCAACAAACTAGGATTACTGTGATTTAATCTCTCAGCCTCTTCCGCTTTCCCTGACCAGTAGTATAAAACAGGTAGTATAAAGTAGAACTCTACACTGGTGTGAGGTGAGCCAAAGACACACATTCTAAAGAGCCACTTTATCCCCTGTCAGCAGCTGTGGCCAAAACAGACAGATTTTCACATCCTTTTCAATTTCTGGTCAGTAGTTTTATTTCCTCATGCTCTTTCTTTAAGTGTATATCTCTTTGGAGAAACAATTTTAAGAAAATTATTCTGCCTGACTTTCTCTACTTCCATAGGCCCAAACCTAATATCTTCATCCCACTGAAGATTTTTAACTTGCCTTTTATAGTATTTTGGGCACATGTCTCACTATGATGAGCATTTCCATTCACTAACAATTGGAAACTCTAAGGTGACACAGCCCTTCCCACAAGGTCTCCATTATTCTCATATTAAAAAACAATTTTCTGGGACTTCCCTTGTGGCGCAGTGGTTAAGAATCCTCCTGCCAGTGCAGGGGACACTGGGTTCGAGCCTTATTCAGGGAAGATCCCACATGCTGTGGAGCCCGCGTGCCACAACTACTGATCCTACGCCCTAGAGATTGCAAGCCACAACTACTGAAGCCGAAGTGCCTAGATCCTGTGCTCCACAACAAGAGAAGCCACCGCAATGAGAAGCCTGCACACCACAACGAAGAGTAGCTCCTGCTCGACGTAACTAGAGAAAGCCCATGCGCAGCAACGAAAACCCAACACAACCAAACTAAATAAATAAATAAATACCTCAATTTATTAAAATATATATATATATATTCCTTTGTTTTAAAAGTTAGTTTGACAGTGGGTCCCATCATTCTACTTCTCCCTGTTTAAACATGAATAGGAATTTCAGCAGCTATCTGAAAAGTTGAATTTTCAGGAAAAGAAGTAAACATTATTTGAGTATTTGCTATGGTCTAAGTACCTATGTTTTGTATTTTTTCATGTTAACATATTTAATCTTTCAGTATCTCAAATTTTACATTTTGAATATACTGATTCTCTTCCCTATGGGAAGTTTCTATTCTTGCCTCCTTGACCAGGACTCAGTTCTTCTCCTCATTCACTACCATTCTAAAAAATCTCTAATAGATTCTTCTCAGGAATAAGTATTTTATAAAGATTATTAAAATTATTAGTCGAAGGGCTTTCCATAACTCAGAGCATAAACCTTTACTTCCAAGTTCCTGTTTTCAAGTTAGGTCCACAGCATCCAGTTCCTCTCTCTTTTAAAGTCTCCCCTTGATACTTCTCTTACCCCATCTCCCAACATGCTCCACTTCTACTTTGGCCCCTTTACATCTTTCTTTTTTTCAGATGTGGATTAATTTATCTCCTCCAATCTATCACATCCCACAGTCATCATTTATACTCTCTTCAAGTCGACAAAAGGGCAGCAAATAAAAGATTCTCCAACTTATCTTGATCCATCCTCCTTACAAAGTGACTATAAAATTATTGCATCACATTATTTTCTATTACATATTTAACACTTTTCAAATGCCTTTTATGTGCAAGACTTCATGTGATGCATTAGGAAGATAGAAAGAACTAACATACAGTCATTAAAAAGTTGCTTTCCACCTATAAATGCACTTACAGATAAATGTATAACCAGGTAAATAGGACGTAGAAGGACATATATTCAAGTGATACAAAGAGATAATTAAGATTTAAAAGATGAGTGATGGGGGTTCAAATAAGATGCCAGTCAGCTACAGAGTTCCAAACTGAAAGTTTGGTCAATGAAGTTGCCCCAATTCTAGATAGGAATAATTTTTGAGGTCTTAAGCTCAAAGAGCATGCCTAATGGAAGGAGACAATGCTGAGTCTTGCACCATCAAGCTCACCTGTAAGGTGTTCCTTGTGTTCCACTGTAGTGCCCAGCACAATCTTGCTTGGTCTCAAATCCATGCTTTGCTCCCAAACCGTGTCCAGTCTCACTATTCCAGTTCCCTTTTGTAACTATCTCATCCTCACCACTTCCTCCATTTTAATCATCTTATCAGGTCATTCCCAATGTTTTCCATAAAAATATTTTACAGATTTCCCCCATCCAGATTTTGAAGTTTCATTTTGAAAAGGTCTGGATAAATATCTCTTGATAAAGATGCAGTTCATCTTCAGGGAAAAAAAAAAATCCCCTCTTGCAATATTTTAAGCCACGATCAAAAAGGGGCAAAATTTATGCTTCAATAAAGTATATATAACCAGTCATCTTCTCCCACATTCTCCCTTCTCTTCCAAAACCCCACTCTTTATGAGAAAGAATGGAGAAAAATGCCTCCCCAATCTCCAATTCCTTCCCTTATTTCCTGAAGTAACAGATATAACATAGACTTTAGTATCTCCTGATCCCTTACTCCCCTTACACTTTTATATGTCATAGTATTCATTCAACAAGTATTTAAACAAGTCTTTGATAGTCCAGTATTCTGGAAATACTGAATATAAAAGATAATCTCAATGAACCTGAGTCAAGTGGGAAAGGCCATGAAGTTTGATGACTAGTGTGGATAATGTTGTTCTTGGGTTGCTATAAAGTAGATGCCTAGAGAACAGGCATCTACTTCTCAGTTCTGTAGTGGAAGACGTGTGTGGAGGAAGCAGATACAGAAAAGGCCTCCAAGAGTACTTAAGACTTGAGCTACCACTATTGCAATCGGTAGTGCTATCACCTATCAAAATGTTTAAACTGGAAGCCAAGAACTCAGCCATTCCAACTTATTCCTCAACATTTCCCTCAACGAGTTCTCTTGACGCTTCCTCTTGTCTCCTTAATATCATTCAAAATTTTCCAATTTTCTCCAATTTTCCAATTATCTTAGCTACACTTCAACCTTTCTCTGGAATCTCTGCCACTATCTTAGTTATACTCCTATCTTTCTCTAGAATCTTAAAATAGCATCCTGATTGCAGAATAATTTCCCTCCAATCTTGTACTCACTCTTTCTTATTGGTTTTACTTTGCTAAAATTCAAGACCTAAAACTCTTCAGTGGTTGCCAAATGCCCTGTAAAGTACAAACTTCTCAACGTGTCTCAACTTATTCCTTTGAAGACACACAGCATAGTGAATGAAGAACATGGAGTCTAGAGCTTCAGTTTGAATTCTGTCATCTAATAGATGGGGGTGTTGGGCAGATACATAATTTCTCTAAGTCTCCAAATTCTCATTTTTGCAATGGGGATATCTCTCCATATGATTATGGTGAAGACTAAATAAGGTAAATCCTCTAATGTTCTTAGGATACCGCCTGGCACATAGTAATAGAAAAGAATACTAGCTGTAATTATTGTCTGTCCAATTTCATCTTCCCTCCTAATTCCCTTTCTATGCTTGTATATGACAAATCTCCTTCCTGTTCCTTGAGTCACCATATTTTCTCATCTACGTGTCTTTCATTTGCTTCTTTCTCTACCTAGATCTCCTTTCCAAGCCTCCTCCAAACTGTCTAATACCAACTCATCTTTCAGGTCTCATTGTTGGTGTCATTTTCTGTCTCCAATTCCCCTGTGCTGAGTTAAGTGCTTTTCCTGTTGGTTTCCACCACTCCCTCGCATACTTTATCCTAGTACTAATCACTCTGTTCTCCTTCATTGTCTTAAAAATTCCTTAAGGGCTTATTCCCCTAATACCTAACACTTCCAGTGGCTTATATAGGTATAGCAGTTTTGGGGAGCAATCCATCTAATTTTCAATTTCATATGCAAATTGATCTGATCAGGAACTACATCATTATTATAATTTCCAGAATAGTCAAGCTTTAGAAACTGTGCTTTCTATAATACTTTTTTCTTTATGTCAGGGTCTGTGTCTCATTCATTTTTACTTCCATTCCTCATTGCTAGCCACTAGAGGAGTGTCTTCTATAGAATAAATATTCAGATGTGTTAATTAAGTGTAAAGGCAGCATAATAACTTTAAATTACACAATTTAATGAAGCATGGAAAAATAAGTTTGAGACCCAATATATTTTTCTACAAATGAATGCCATTGGGTCTTATGTCTTTAATCTTGGTGGTTTATGTTATTTTAAAGTGAACAAAAACAGAAAAACCTAATGAATACAGCATTATTCAAAGAGAAATTTTGAAAGGAAGAAAATCTGAGGATTAGGGTCCTTAATATTCATTTCTGACAGTCTACATTTAAGTTTAGGTTGTCTGGTCAACATTTAGGTCTGGCTTGTCGTTTCCAAATCATGGTGTGTTGTGTTCTAAGTCAATTCCTTAGAAGAGACTTAGGGATAACTTTTCCACAGGTTTTCTCATTTAAAGATGCATCTAGCTCTTTGCCCACATCACCCACATCTGCTCATAAAAAATGAATAATGGAACACACATGTGCCAGCTTGTGATTCATTTCAGCCTTTTGCAGGTGCAAATGCAAGTTTTAAGGTGCAAAGTGGAGCCACAGACGTTGTGGGCTTGTCCAGCTGAAATTCTAGGCTTAATCACATCTAAATAACTCCTCAGGTGATGCAATCACAAGATTTTGCTCACAAAAAGGGTGTAATAAATATTGTAGATTGAACTGGTGTACATTAACAGATGAGGCTGCATTATTTAGAGAAAATGAAATCCAGCTAATTTTCACCAATCTGGTATTTGCTAAAGCATTCTTTTCCTTTATTAACCCCAAATTCACCTTGAGTATGTTTCAAAGCAACTTCGACCAAATATAATAGGAAATAAAATACTTTTATTTGTATACATAACTGATTCAGGGATTTACATTGACAGATATCTCCAATCTACTATAACTACTACATAGCCTTGCAGTTGGAGTAGTTCTAGCAGACAAACTAAGTCAACACTCTGTTACAAAGAGTAAGGGAGGGGCTCACTGGTGCAGATAATCTTAAACAGCAGAAAATCCCCAAATCATTTATTTTCAGCTCGGATATGCATTTAAGAATCTTTTTTCAGCAGACATCCTTTTTTTTTTTTTTTTTTTTTTTTTTTTTTTTTTTTTTTTTTTTTGCGGTATGCGGGCCTCTCACCGCTGCGGCCTCTTCTGCTGCGGAGCACAGGCTTCGGACGCGCAGGCTCAGTGGCCATGGCTCACAGGCCCAGCCGCTCTGCGGCACGTGGGATCCTCCCGGACTGGGGCACGAACCCGCGTCCCCTGCATCAGCAGGCGGACTCCCAACCACTGTGCCACCAGGAAAGCCCCAGACATCCATTCTTAATTTCATTTTCCTTAGGTTAAGGTTCTGTGAATTATACACCTTACTAATGAGTAAATTGTCACATACCTTTCATTAGTCAATATATACAAGAGTGTGTCCCTTGCCAGAGAAGATGATATAGGTAACAGAGCTGTTTGAAGATGGAGAATAGAGTATTGTTTTCCAAGGAGAGAAATATCTCCGTAGTCACTCTCTTGTGGCCAGATTTCCATGAAGTTTATTTTATTTTAATTTTTTAACATCTTTATCGGAGTATAATTGCTTTACAATGGTGTGTTAGTTTCTGCTTTATAACAAAGTGAGTCAGCTATACATATACATATATCCCAGTATCTCCTCCCTCTTGCACCTCCTTCCCACCCCTCTATTTACAATAGCCAGGACATGGAAGCAACCTAAGTGTCCATCGACAGATGAATGGATAAAGAAGATGTGGCACATATAGACAATGGAATATTACTCAGCCATAAAGTTTATTAAACATGGTATGCTCTGCAGCTTCTGATGCCCACCTATACTTTAACTGTTATTTTGCTTCAGTAAGGAGGATACCTTTCACTCTACTCTGACAAGAAAAAGAAGTACAGCTTCCTTGTTTCTTTATGCACTAGAGAAACCCAGGTTATAAAGAACACACACACACACACACACACACACACACTTGCTTTCATTTCAGCATTGTAAATATAAAATTGTATCATAACAATGGGAATATGTTATTTTAATAGCAACAGATATGAACATGTCATTGCCCCATGGAGTATAATAGAAAGGAGAATTTTCCAGGGATCTTTGTTTTGAAAAATATAGTGATACTGGGAGAGAGTTCAAAAGTCAGGGAAAGAGAGAAAGGAGATTTCCCCATTGGCTTCATGCTTAAATATATTTATCTCCTCTCATTAACCCTGAGGCAGAGAAGAATGAAAACTAAGCTCTGCCTTTACACTTTACTTCTGTTACAACACTTCTCAACCTAACCCTTCTTGCTCTGTTTATCCAAATCCTGCCCATTTTTCAAAGTGCAGCTCAAATCCTGCTTCTCTTGTAAAGTATTCCTTGAAAATTTCATCTGGAAGCAATTTTTCCTTCTTCTAAACTTCCACAAGACTTATTTTCCATACCAATCATTCAGTACTTATTATTTACTGACTGGTAGAGATGTAATACTTTCTGAATTGTTGCAGCTATTGTAGAGACTTTTATTACCCTTTTGTATAGACTACATCAACATAACTAAAAGGAAGCACATCTGTAATGCTTACAGTATGCCAGATACTGTTTTGAGAGCCTTAGAGATATTAAAAGCTCTAACTACTTTATGAATATTAGGTACCTAATAATAGATATTTTACGTGCGTATATGTATTTTTGTGTGTACCCAAGTACAATATATGTATGTATATGTATATGTGTGAGGTATATGTATATATGTATGTACATATATGCACGTACTATATATGTATATATGTATATGCGTGTGATTATATATGTATATATGTATGTGTGTATACTTATACATACATGTATAAAATCTTGTTTTTCTCATGTGAATATCATATTGTAAAATTGAAATAAAACAATATTTATTCAGGAGTTTATTAAAAGACACCAATAAATTGCTAATAATTACAAATTTATTATTGAATTTGTTATTTTTCTCACTTCTGTAATAGATAAGGGTACAGACTGATAAACAACAAGAACCACAGTATATCTTAGTATTTTCCATCTTTGATGAAAATTTTAGAAGGGGAAAAACCCCATATATTATGTTTAGAGTAATACAAAGTTGGATTTTGTTTCTGAAATGAGCACCCTCTTCTTTTTATTCAGCAGACAAAACATATTGGTTTTATTTTTCTGAAGGAAAAATATGTGTACACAAAAAAAACATACTTGACAATTACCTAACAGTCCTCCTAGATTCTAGTCCAGCATCACCATCAACTAGCTATAAGTATTAACCTTTCTGTTGTCTGGTTTCTTCATCTGGAGATGAGGGGTACCGGTTCAATTAACAGTATTATCTCCATTTCAAATTTCAAAATCCATGTATGATTTTGTCCATATAGAAGACAGTCTATTCAAAAGGATTTTAAACCATATCTATCATTAGTTTCTACAGTTATACAACTTAATGTAATCCGGGCAAAAAATTCCATTTCCAGAAGCTGATAAAGATGAAGTGATTAAAATAAAATTATAGGAATCTATCTATACCTACATTACCCTTTTGTAGGTATAAATATTTCCTGAACTGACATCATGCTGAAGATAATGGAAATTATTTAAAGCAGATAAGCAGGAAAATGTCTTTTAAAATGCTTGCCTCTGTGCTAGGTATATCCTTCGAAAAATCCCACATTTATTCTGGACTAATGGATACTCTACTTTTTTTAGGTGCCTTTTCAACATCCAACAGTGAATGTATTGCTTTCTGTGCAGTGCAGTCAAATACAATCATACTTATACCGCTATTATTCCATGCTTCTGGATTATGTGGCTTTGAATTTGAAAGATATTTGTAAAAAACATGTTATGAAACAAATAGATGGCAAGAACATATCTCTATATCAAAAGTCAGCCCACAGCAAAGAAGTCATCAAACTCATTTTTCTTTTTTTACATTTTTTGTTAAAGTAACAGTGACTTATGAAAAAGGAATTAATTTTTTAAATTAGTAATGTTCTGTGTTGTGCTATGAACGAATCATCTGGAACTATAGATTATTTCCAATGAAACAGAAAATCCAGAGTGAGGGTCTAAGCTAGATGAACACTGTAAGAATATATATATATATATATATATATATATATATATATATATATATATATATAATGCATACATAAATACATACATATATATTCTTAGCATAATATATATAGTAGGGTATATTATATTTCATTATATATTATATTTTTAGAATTTTGAACATATATATATATATATATATATATATATATATATATATATACATACACAGACACCCCCAGACTTAACGATGATTCAACTTAAAATTTTTTGACTACTATGGTACAAAAACAATACACATTCATTAGAAACCATAATCCGAATTTTGAATTTTGATATTTTCTTAGCTATCATGCAATATGATATTCTTCTTCTAATGCTGGGCTGCCACAGGGAACCTCAGCTGTCAGTCAGTGAGGCAATCACAAGGGTAAACAACCAATACACTTAAAAACATTCTGTACCCATACAACCATTCTATTTTTCACTTTCAGCACACTAGTCAATAAATTACATGAGATACTTAGCAATTTACTATAAAACAGGCTTTGTGTTAGATGATTTTGCCCAAGTGTAGGCTAATGTTAAGTGTTCTGAGCACATTAAAGGTAGGCTAGGCTAAGCTTTGATGGTCAGTAGGTTAGGTGTATTAAATGTATTTTCACCTTAAATATTTTCAACTTAACAATGGGTTTAACAGGATGTAAACCCATTCTAAGTTGAGGAAGACCTGTATGTGTGTGTGTGTGTGTGTGTGTGTGTGTAGAGAGAGAGAGAGAGAGTCCAAACAACCAGATATATGGGTATATATATATATATATATATATATATATATATATACACACACACACATACATACACTTTGGCAAGCTGATCCTACTAAAGATTAATTTTAAAGAGAATTGCAATAAGCCTCATGTATATGGTGATTTACAGGCTAAGAGCTAACCCACACAACCCCCCAAAATGGAGGTATTCAGGCTGTTGAGGGACAAAGCTCCTCTCTTAGCTACCTAGTCACTACAGTGAATAGAGAAGGAACTTTACTTAAAAGGAAAACTTAGTTAAGGGATAGTCTTGATCGAGAACAGTGACCCAAGGTAATGTTTCTCAGATTATCCTCTAACCCAAACTCAAGGATCTCAGGGATTTTAGGAAGTGAGAGAATATGTAAATTTACAAATGCAAGATTTGATAAGAAGCCAGGAGCAAAGAACTATTGTTTTTCACAAATTTCAGTAATGAATGTTCTATTTACTGTGGGGACTATAGGAGTAAAAAAAGGAAGAACAATACTCCTTACATAAAAGCAGAGGGAATTGTCTGAGCAAGCAGACCCAGAGGTCTTTGGGGAAGCATGGAAGTATCTCATTTTACTAAGTTTGGCTGTGGGCAGAAGACAGAGATGCTATAGATGGAAGGTAAAAAAAAAAAAAAACACTGCAAGGGGGTCCCAAATCCCACATGAACTAGAAAGAAAAGATTGGGTGCTGTGTTATAATCTATTTTTGTGATGCTTTGCACTAACCCAAAAGATTATGAAAACTGAGGAAGTAGAGTTAACATGTAAAAATCTTTATATTCCATAGATTGAAAGAGTCAATTGCAGGTTATAAATGTTGTGTAACAAAACATAATTTGCTCATCTTAAAACGTGTTTTTGTTTTACATTTAGTAAGAAGAATTCCTTATAAAACACTTTAAGTTTTTGCTTAACCAAAAGTCATTTTGTACTATTTTTATTTCCTAGTATTCAAGGCCTTCAAGTTGTTACCTACCGTTAACATTAATTATTTTTAGATATACTGATATCTTCACTTGAGCTGGGTTACAAGTTTCTTTGAAAGGAAAAGAAACATATCTTACATTTATTTTATTCCCTCTCAGTGTGTAACAGAACCTAGAGTACAGGTTTGATATATGGAGGTGCAAACATAACAGGGCATTCATTTGAACGCACACATTAACTATGTCTCATTCACCAATGAGAAATGTAAGACAACAGCTGACACTGCTGCCATTAATCTTAAGTAAGATTTATTATGGTGTCAAATTAGATTCTAAATTTCGATTATCTAAGAAATTGGAAAATGAGTGAGATATCAACTCAAAGCGTACTTTTTCCCCCCTATTTTATGATGTATATTTCCTTTACAGTAGTCTTCTTATTGGCCATTTGCGAAACATGTATCTTTCAAAGTTCCCCCTATTTTATGATGTATATTTCCTTTACAGTAGTCTTCTTATTGGCCATTTGCGAAACATGTATCTTTCAAAGTTATTCAGACACAAGTCTATTGTTATGATAAGATCTAGCAAATTTTTTTCATCAGCACCTTTTCCTGGCTGCAACTGAGGATATGAATTGGAAGAGGGGATAACGGGAAGGGGACAAAATAATTTGAGAAAAAAGAGAAAATGTCTTGCGTAGAGAAAAGTAGGAGAGTAGCTGTATACAACTATACCAAAGCGGGCATACCCAAAACTGAGACCAGCTCCCCCAACCTTCCTTATATGCAAGGTTTAGCAAACCCGTCTGTGGTTTGCTAATTTTATTCATTTTTTATTGCAATTCAGTAAGTAAATGGGAATTCAAAAAGTTATTTCCTACCCTTTGGTGCCATCATGAGGCCAAAATGACAAAGTACTGAGAAAAGTAGATCTTCAGGGTAACCCAAGGTTTTGATACTTTCTTTTCATTCAAAATGTAATTACCCAGAGAATGAAAGTTTATTTCAGAAAGAAATATAATTACCTTTACTACCAACCTTCCAACCAACAAATCATAGCTCATATGTCTACATAGGTAGTTCATTGAGTGGAATAAAAATGTACCTTAAATTTTTAAGCAACTGTAAAATTACAACTGTGAATTTAAAATTAATAAAATATTCATGTTTTGAAGTTACACAGCTATGACCCAAAGCTTTCAGAGTGTTTTAAACCAATCATAGCAATATCTTAGCTTTATGTATTTATTTTTTTTTACTCTATGGTGTTATAGGGTAGCATATAGGGTAGTATGATAAAGTACCTCAGAAGTCTCCAACACAATATTATGATACTACAAGAAGAGAATATGCTATTTTAGGAATTGGACAAATGAAAGAATATGGCAAAGCAATGCTTTAGAAAGAAGAGTTAATGAATATCTAAGAACTTCTTACCCAGATGAATCAAAGTACAAATCACTCTCAGGTGATTCAGTATTTGAAATCATCACTACAAAGTACACCTAAAATATGACAAAAAGATGTTTTATTAAAAGTCTCAACCAAATATATTTTGTTTTACTATTTGTGTTATATCTGTGTTATTATCCCTGGTTCATATTATGTCCATTCTTAGACTAATTTTACAAATACATCAATAGAGGTACAAAATATTCATTAATCATCTACTTTCTCAATACATATAATTTTGTGTGTGTGAATTGTTAAAGTTTTTTCATATGATGAAAACATCATCCCTAAATGATGCCTGATGATGCCTAAATCTGATTTCTTCCCATTGGTCCTCAAAATTCCATCCACTTCGCTCTCTTTTTGCCCTTCATGGCATTTACAAACTGAAAAGTCCCACAAATTTTAAGAGTAAGGTGTGGATTCTCTGTCTCAGGGATAGAAAGTTTCACTATGCATATGTCTTGCTTAGCTCAGCTTTTCTTATTTACAAAAAAGCCACAGACAGACAAAAAATAAAACTGCCGAACTGGCTTTTACCTGCTTTTGTTCTTACAGCGTCCTCTTCCCATCTTGTTCATACTTAACACTTTTATGCAGTATTTCTATATTTTCAGAATTACCGTCATATTTTCAGAAATACTGTCATCAATTTCAGTTATAATAAAGGCAGCCTGAATTGCCTTCTTTTCTTTCTCTTGTTTCAGAGACAGATCTTATATGTGGAAATGTAATAATTTGCTCTCATTTAAAGTAAGTGGTGATCTCCTTTTGTGACCCAGCCTCCAGCATTCTTTCAGTAAAATCACAGTGCTAATCCCAGCTTGGCTTTGGGCATATGTTGCCCTCATTTGGCCCCTGTAACATTGTTCAGGATGGATCATTATCTTTAACATTATCCCAGGGATGAAGAGAAGTTAAATCTTCCTCCACTGTAATAGCATCAAAGGCCCCTTTCACTGGCAAGAGTTACCAAAAAAGACATGGTTTCTGCCCTGATAAAATTCTGAAAGGCCCGCAATCTGAGGGAGGAAACTTGGGAGCCACTGTCATTCTATATGAAAAGGAGTACTCTGATCACCTATAACATCCTTGGTGCAGGATGAGACTATTCCTGGGTCAAATGTTATACAATGTTCAAATATTTAAATGCCATCTCATCATAATTCTATTCATCTCACATGCTGAGATGGTATCTTTCCATTCCAATGACATCATCTCTTGCTTTTACTTCATTATGTACTTTGAGGGAAGGGAAAGAAATTTAGGAAAGAACTGAGTATCTGATTCAGTTGGGATCTAAGAAAAGAGTCTAATTATAACAGAAAGTATTTAATGCATAAAATTAGTTACACAGGTTATAGAGGGAACAGTAAAGAAGCTCAGAGATTGTCAAAAACAGAGAGCCACTACTAATCCCTAAATAGAAGAGACAAATGAGTGAGACAGTGTGGGAGAAGCCCAGGGATAGTGTCACCTGGCAGAAGTTGGAACTATTTCACTCCCTTCCATAAAGAGTTGGAGCCATTTATGCTCCAGACATATATGTACACCTGAGGCTTTTCCTCCTTTTCTTCTCCTTCCTGCTGCCTTCCAATTTCTGGCAAATGTGCAAACTGACCATAACCCCTTCAACAAGGGAGCTTGAGGTACACAGCCTAAATGAGTCAGCCTGCCTGACACAGGGAGCAGAACAGAGGAACCGGGAAGAATGGGTCTGGGTCAAACTAACTCAGGACTGGCACAGAACCCTGGGTAAGGAGGAAAAAAACATGTCATTGGGTATTTGTTAGAAGAAAAATAGAAAAACCTGAGAGGCTATAAATACCTAGTACATACCTCCCCTAGTTCACATACTTCCCTTTTGTATTAGCCATTATCATTTAAAAATAATCCATGGTTGGTTTTTCCAATCAAAAGACTTCCTGTTATTACAAAAAATGACACATAAATATTTTTTATTTCTTCGACATGTTGCAATTAAGGATAATATATAATTTATTAATATTAATTTCTCTTTTTAAAAGAGAAACTATTCTTTCTCTCTGCTTAAAATGAAGTCATTATGGAAATAATTTTCAACTAAATTAGCTTTCCATTTTATTCCCTGCTGCTAATGATGAAAGCACATCTTCCAGCAGTGATGAAAGCACAGTTTCTAATGGTTCACAGCAAAGAGGGTTTTGACTTTTTGATAAATTAGGAGTAGTCAAAAGCAAAATCATAACTCTGAGGCTATTTTATTTCAATTGAATAATCTTTAAATGACATTATTCAAGAATTTTTGTCCTACCAATAATCATACTTGATTTTTTTTAATTTTAATTGATAAATTTAGTAAATGTTTAGCCTAAGAAAACAGACCCATATTTCTAGTGCACTGTTTCTATAACCTATTAACTAACTGTATAAAATATTCTGTTTTATTTCTACCATCAAAATAATCACTGATTTTGGCTATTATCTTTTGATGGAATGATACTTCACATAATGCAATGTAAAACACATATCTAGCCTTGCAAACATACATTCTAAATAGAGCCAATTCCAATTTCCTATTACAATTTTTTCAGGTTTTTTTTTTCATAATTCCTGTGACGTTTAAACTTAATATAAAGATTTAATTATTTTGGTAGTAGTCTCTCTAATTTTCCCTCTAGACTATAAATTCATTAAATAGAAACCGTAACAAAATTGTTTGCTTCCCTTTTCACAGCATGAATGAAATATCTCTTTCCTTTTAGCATGAAAAATCTGTAATATGGGCTCTCTATAATATTCATTCTCCAATATATTACTCTGTATGGCATACTTCCCTATTCTATACTTAAATTGTTTTTAACACAACCTGAG
Source organism: Mesoplodon mirus (assembly GCF_964341445.2). NCBI lineage: Eukaryota > Metazoa > Chordata > Mammalia > Artiodactyla > Ziphiidae > Mesoplodon > Mesoplodon mirus. Next base: position 47,267,385 of record NC_138992.1, read on the forward strand.
GATAGTTAAGGAAGTGGGTTATGCTCTATTCTGACACTATCCATGGTAGTTAACATTTTAAGTTATAATAGGCAAATTGTATTCTCTGATCTCAATACAGGGCAGTTTGGGATCTGTCTTCCTCCCTTCTTTAAGTCACCATCCTTTTCTTATTCTGTATAGTACCTGTGTTTTTTCACAGAGCTTCTTCATTGTTACCTAACTACCTAAGCTCCTTGTTTTTTATTGTTAACAGCCTTGATAGTAACATAAACATCAGTAATCCATTGGCTCCCCATAGACTTAAAAAACAAAATTTAATATTGTTAAAATAACATAAAAGCTCTTCATGATCTGGCTCCTATCTGACTCATCTCTACTGTTCCCCTTTCACATTTTTACTAAAACATTATCAAATTGCATACTGCCCTCAAAATATGTCATTAATTATATTGACCATGTTGTGTCTTTTACCTGAATGACTATATCTCTACTAATTCTTGTGGATAACTTCTCATTCTTCAACACATGTAAATGACCATTTCCTCTGGGAAGTCTTCTGTATACAGTTAACTCATCCCTCCTTAGACTACCAGACAGTATGATGATTACTCATTCAGATGTAAAGTTTTCCAGTGAGCAGCATAAAGACACAGACAATGTGCTCATCATTGTTCCTGCACTTCATAGGTGCTCAACAAACCTTCTCATGAATTAACTATGAAATTTCTTTTGTAAGCTCCTAAAACAGTGCATTTTAATTTGAAATGATTTAACACATATTAAATGTATTTTATAATGGTTTTTGATAGGTCTGATCCTGAAAGTTTACTAAATAAGAAATCACTGTATCAGTAGTCTAGAAAAAAATGGAGTTACAAAGTTTCAGCAATTTAGCAATAATGCCTAAGCCAAACATAAACTGCCACCTTTGATGCTATGGATTTTTATGCTCTTCTCCTAGTTGAAATTTGAATATGAGCCATTTTTAAAAGACCAGTAAATAAGCAAGGAAACACTAACCAACTTTCATCTGACATACTGGAATTATTGAGCTGATAAGAATCTGAGAGACACATGATTCTCTACAAATCAAGGAACCTTCATTACTATGATAGATCTTCATCACCCCTCACTGAATATTTCCTATAGCAGCCAGCTCACTCCTTTGTCAGTTCCAATTGTTAAAGACATTTCTTCCTTATACGTAACCTAATTCTACCCCGTATGTAGTCCCACATCTGTTTGCCCCTCAGTAACTACAAAGAGGTCAATAATTTTCGTCTGATTCTTTACATCTTTGAAGTTAGCCTCATGCATTCTTGTTTCCAGAAGAAGATTCTTCTAGAATTAGGGGGCACCCCAATTGGTTTCCAGGATCTTTTGGGGATCATCTGTGCCTTTCTTAGACACATGTAGTTTACAAATCATCACTGTTTTTTGTAAATAATTAGATCATAACTTTTGAGCATTTAATGTCTGAGCCCAGGCATAACTCTCTCCACACCCATAATCCCACTGAAATAAGCCACAGAGTATATAGCGAGCAAATTATCATCATCAAAAATTACATGATGATAAAGTACTATTAACATGCTAGAAAACTGGAGGAAATTCTAGATAAAATGTCCAAGAGACAAAAAATGAACATCGGTTCTTGATTCATTTTGCTTTGTAGATTTTGAGGAATTGCAACACACATCCGCCATCTCGACTTCATGTAAATCTACTATAGTCATTTCCCTATGGTCTTCAGCTACCCACTGGAGGGTAGAGTTTGAAAGAAGTAAGCAATCTCTTGGTTCTAAAAACTTCAACCTCACAGTTAAAACTGGAACTCCATTGAAAGTAAGCATGGTCATATATACCAATTCTAATAAAAAAAATAGCTTTCCTTTTGTGACTCTAACTGATCTTAAGAGTGAGAGACGTTTCAAAAGACTCTTGCTTTTCTTTTCATTGCTCTCCTCCACTCCCAGGAAAGCAGAACAGGAAACAGGTCATAGTATCAACCCTGTCCTTTAATATTCTAATTTCTTGAACAGTTTAGGGGTTTTGGAGCTGGAGAGGAAGTTCAAGGTCCTGGATGGGACTTTCCAGGGGCAGGCAGTACAAGTTCTGAAAGGTCTCCGAGTCTGAAACTCAGGAATGTGATTTATCTGGCTTATCTGAAGTTACCTTATATGAACACAAGGTCGGGGTATGGAAATGTAGGAGAGAAAAAGCATTTCTAAAAGGGATTTTGTGGTCCAGAGAAGTAAACCTAGGTTCTGAGATGGGGCCTATGTACACAGACAAGATATCACAAAGTAAATTTGGGAAATACAATATGTATACATGAACATATCCCCAGGATGAAGCTGAAGTGTGGCAAGGCCAGAGAATAATATGAGTACTGAGAAAATCAGACAAGGTTTTATTAGACAGGCCCCTTTCATTATCACTGTCTCTCTTCAGTGTCTGATGCTCATGTCATAGTGGATCTTAATGACATTATACTCAAGTTTTATTACTCTAGTCCTTGTTCACTCTTCCTTCAGCATCTCAGACCTAAGATTATATAACAACCATATACAGCATTGGTTTGTGCCATTTTAAATGATTCTGTTAAACTTGAAACATTTATTGAGGGCCTACTGTGTCATTGCATTCGTTTAAAATTAGACACAGGTCATCACCTTCTAGGAATATAAGCTATAATGGGGAGTTATATCATAAAATAAAAACTCTGATAGCCTGAGATAAATATTATACTATTTTTTTTAAAAAAAGGAAAAGAGCTATGGGACCATGGGAATACTATCATTGCTTAAACCTCTATGGTGATTTATAACACATTACTTACATTGTAAAATGGAGCTAGTAGGACCTCACACATCAGGATTCAATGAAATAATACTCAAGGGATTAACACTGTGCCTGGACCAAACAATCAACTAATATCGGTTTTTATAATTATTTTTTTGTGCATTTTTATTTGGAAGGGTTTTTAGAGGTGGCTCTTCTGTTTTTGGAAAGATAAGCAGATTTGGGGGCTTTCTCCTTTGTGTTTCTGTAACCCTTTGTACATGATTTCATTATAACACTTACCACACCACTGTAATTGTTTAATTGTCTGTTTCCACTGATGGAATGGGTGCTCCTGAAGGAGAGGCATCATGCTCTATTTGTTTTCAATCTCCAAAGTTTAGCACAGAGCTTGGTACACAGTAAGAGTTTAATAAATGTTAAATGAATGTTATTTAACTTCTGTAATTGTGTGCTGTTTTCATACAGAGAGGGCCAGAGTGGCATAAGTTGAAATGTGTCTCCAAAGCTTATTGGTGTTGTTTTGCTGTCATCTGTGGCAGTGTTTCAAAGATTCAGGTGTGTTTTCACACTTCATTTCACCCTGTGAACAATCTATTCTTTATTAGCTCACCATAAAGAAATAAATTTGGAATGCAGCTGTTCTCCATTAGTCTCCTATATCCCACTCACTGAGGCTGAATCTCTGTGAATGTTGTCCTCCTATCAAAGGCAGACAAATCTCTGGAGCCTGATTAGTGCAGAGATAGAGAGCAGGCAGCAGTGTCAGAGAATGGGAGGCATGAGACAGGAGAATCCAATCCTGTTCCTGGGGAGACACTATGAAGCCTCATGATTCTTGGCTTAAATGAGAAAGCCAGGCAATTCTATCACACTCATACCATACTGAATCCTTACTCATTGGTAAAACTGGAGAAGGTGACCATGCTCATTTCTATAGACTGTTTTAATAAAACAGCACATATAAAAATATTTTGTGAAATATGAAACAGTAGACAACACAATATAATATTAGTTGTTATTACTCTACCTACATATTGGTTCCAGTCAGCTCCTGAAGAAAGTGTTGTCACTTGTGAAATTTAAAACTTACTCTGATTATTTTTAAGGTCCACAGCTTTCCTGCTGACACATTATTTTTGAGGTTCTGCAGGGCAGAGTGATTGGCCTACTGGCGGCTGTTGCCCTGGTCACAGAGGCGTGGCCTCTCTGCGTGCTGTCCCGGGTGCTGTAGGTCACCTGCTGCACAGCAGATTGGTTGGTATTGGTGGCTGAGCTCTCTTGATGCCGTACTGGATAATGATGTGTGCTGGGACTGGAGAAGTGACTTTCTCCCTTTTGAGTTCCACTTTTGTTAAAGGGATTTTGAGGTGGCAGCTCGTGCCCCAATGTGTTGCAGTTTCCTAAAACACTCAGAGTCGAGATCAAAGTTCTGTGGACAGATTTACGTAAACAGAATCTTTCTGGCTCTGAATTCCACTTCCTCTTTTTTTTTTTTCCTGAGACAAGCTGTTTATCTCTGGATCGTTTTCTACTTAATGATGAATGGTTATGTCCCAAGAATCCCTTCCATCCCATGCCTAAACTTCTCCACCCTCTAAAAATATTGGAAAGAGACTTTGGTTGGACAGTGTTGACAGGTTATATCTAGGTTATATCTAGGTTATATCTGACTACTTTGCAACTTTTCTCTGGAGTCATTTCAGGAACTGTGTGGTCTTTGTAAGGCCTATCCTACCAGTTCATCTAACATATCTTAAACTTCAACCCTGGGCTTTACAAAATTGTGGCTGATGGCTGTACACTGGAGCATATAAAAATGTGTAAGGATTTCTAATATTTTAAGAAAGTGATGTTGTACATAATTATATTCATCCACACCAAAGGATGTGAGGAATAGTCATTAGAGAGAAGTCTGTATGTTAGAGGAATTGACCAACTCTATACCTTTTGAGAATCTTCAGTGCTGCTTGTCTGACTCTCTATGTATACACAAGGAAAGTAAGCAGTGGTTAGGTATGGTTAATCATCTTTATTAATGGCAGACAATCCTAAACAAAATCTCAGGACTTGGTGAAGTTAATGATGAAGCTAATCTCCCTCTGTGAGATCCTGTTGCTTCAAGAACTTGCTAATATGGCCTTTATACTAAGAATATTGCATAACTAACTTCTGATACATATGTATTGATCTTTTCTACTTGCCTTGAATATAAAGTGAAAAGAAGAATTCCATTTCCCACTTCTGTGTCTCCCAGATACATAAAGCATTCTATATAGAGTTTTGTTTACTAGAACCTGACCTGGTGAATAAAGTGTCCTAGAAAAGTATAAAAAACACCTATCGACATTTTGCTATTGATGGTGTCCTGAATACATTGAAGGTTTCTTAAAAGACCTAAACCTAAGACCACATTCTTATGGGGAGAAAAAAATGTTTTCTTGGGATTATATCATCCTACCCACAATGGTTAGAGGATATTAATATTCCAAACTCACTTGTGTTGCTATGTAGAACAGCTGCACCTGCAAATTTGCTGTTTTGGTGACACTGGTCATTTTAATGAACCTGCAGGAAGGAAAAAAAAATCATGCCAAATAGAGTACAAACTCTTATACAAAATGTACTTCAGAATTATCAGTTTGACTTTGCTGTCTTTGTTTTCAGATGAGAACAACAGCAACCCAAACAATTGAAAAGGTAGATACATTTAAAAAATTTTTTTTTTTAAGGATTTGTGTCAATCCAACTGTAAAAGTTGTGTAAGACAATATTAAATGGAGAATTTAGGGTAAATTTTATTTAAGACTGAAGGAAAACACATCTTTGTTAATTACTAACCAATGTGCAATCTATTGGGGACTGATTACCTCTGAACATTTTGTAGATCATCCCTTTCTTCTGAGCTTCTAATTAACTGCCTCTGTGGGGTAGCGACAGTGACTCACACAGTAAAGTTGTTTAGCATTGAAAGATTATGTCACATTTAGATAAGTGCCATTTGTTATAAGCATAAAAAATCACTCAAGATGAATACAACTTGCACATTCCAGTCACAATCTTTTCCCAAACAGTAAAGCTAACCCCTGAACTGGAGTTATGGTGACTTTTCTAAAATGTTCTAGAGAAAAATATATATCCTTTCTTAAAGGCAGCCTTTGCTCTTAGAGAAGCACTTTATGGGATAAAGGACATTGTTTCACACTTGAAAAGTCCTTTTAAATGTTATTAAAAATATATATAGCTGACCACTTAACAAAATTTTTCTACTTCAGTTTATGAGTGTTGATATAGTAAAAGCAAATTGTTTAAGGATGCTTCAATATTTGTATATTCAACTTCACAAGCTGTCTAGGAGGATAATATACCTTCATGCATTTAAATTATGCATTATATCATAAAAACTGGGAAAGTTCTGAAGAGATGGTAAGTGAAATGTTAGCTTCAGCTCTTGGATAATGAGGTCATTGAACAGAGAAGATAATTTGAACAAATTTTCTTGAGAGTTGAAATGATGCGAATTTGTTTTTTGTGTATGAGTCAATCCTTTTCGGGCAGAACAGAAAGTACCTATCAGAGATTTTTAAGAACCTGTCAAATAATTGTAGTGATATGATGTATAAGCCTAAAACTGTGAATCTATTATATATAGTGGACTCGGTTAATGTGGTTAACTAACCAGTAATAGTATTATTTTTCCCTTAAGCAGCATAGGTGCTTTTGGACATATTTGTTTGTGTATATATATATATATATATATATATATATATATATATATATAATTAATTATTTATTTTTTTGCAGTACACGGGCCTCTCATTGTTGTGGCCTCTCCCGTTGCAGAGCACAGGCTCCAGGTGCGCAGGCTCAGCGGCCATGGCTCACTGGCCCAGCCACTCCGCGGCATGTGAGATCTTCCCGGACCGGCACACAAACCCGTGTCTCCTGCATCGGTAGGTGGACTCTCAACCACTGTGCCATATTTTTAATGGTATTTTAGATGTCCAGCTCTACAGCAGTATTGAGTAGTACAATTCAGTAAGTTATTTGGAAAACATACTACAAGAGGCTAAGCACTGTGGTTGGTAGGTAGGTAGGAAATTTAAGGTTATCGACACAAAGAAAATATACACTTGTCCTAAAGAGATTTGTGATCTTAAATGGGAGATCTACAGCGCATTGCAAAGGAGAGTGTGCTATAGAGTACACATAGAGCACAGAGGAAGGGGGATATTATCTGAATTTTTCAGAATACTTTATCTTCCATCTTAATTTGAGTTATGCAAGGTTATCCTTTGGAAACAACTTTCATTTCCTTTGATATAATGCTGAGAACATTTTGGGCACGGAAGAAAATTCCCCCCACAATTTTCATCTAAAACATCTATTGCTAGCTTTACTGAAGACTTTATTAACTAAACTACCAAATCAGCTTTCCATTTTATTTGCCAGTGTAATCAGGTGAATCATGTATTTGCTAAAATCACTGCTCCATAAGTGTTTCATAAGAAAGCACCTAAAATAATCATGAAACATATATATAGCTTTGTACAGTTCCTAAATATACAGTTGTCAGAGTTAGTTTAACATATCACTGATCTCTTTCTTCATTTAATTCTCAACTTTTCTTCATATTCCTTCCATCTATTCCTTCCATCTCTTGACATTAAGTAAAACAAGTTTGAACACCTCCTCTCTGCCCCCA